>NC_073256.2:59582500-60207500 GCF_029289425.2 Pan paniscus | reverse complement strand
CCCAGCCCCCCCATAGGCAGGGTGGGTTGCTCGCTCTCTCCACCTGGGATGCATTCTTGGGCTTGCAGAGATGCACACCTGGAGGCTTTCTTTGTTCTTACTGTGGCTGGAGAATTGCAGATGTGTTTCTCCGCAGTGCAGTTCTCAGCAGAGGTGAATCACACCTTCAGAGGCCTTCCAAGGGTTAAGATTCTAGCTCTCAGAGGAATCCATTCAGCTGAAATGGGGACAACTGAACGTGTGTTAGACTTGAGCCAGGGCTCATTTTCTGTGTGAAATTGGAAGATTTTGATGCCACCAGGGAATAGCTGTGTCCTGATTGGTCTCCCGTTGGAGAGGCCTTGGGTGTAACTGCCTTGTCACTCTGCTTTCTCTCCTCAGAGCACCTCTTCGGTTCGTTTTGGGCTCAGAGAGCAGTAAGCACCGAGGTATTATTTGCACTTTATTGACACCATTTCCGATTGGCTCAGTGCCAGTGACAAGTGGCTGTCAGCCCTGCTTCAGGCTGAGGGGAGGCTCCTGCCTCAGACTCAAGACAGCAGTCCTGGCTAAGCCTGGCCTCTCTCTTAAAGAGGACACTGCCGCAAGTTATGAAATGAGCGTCAGAAGGGAACGAAAGACAGGACACACCAAGTGCAAAGCCCCTTGCTGCTGGTTAATTCCCACAGCTGCCAGATGTGGCCCTGTTGATCCCTGTTTTATGGTCTGTGGCTGAGCAGAACAGGTAGCTGCAGGTGGCTGCGCCTGGAAAGGAGCTGGTCAGGGTTCCCTGAACCTCATTCTGGTTGCACAGGGCAGTTTGGTTTTGCTGTTGCAGGGAGAGTCCTGGTGGTGGGGGAGGGACTGCAGTGGCTGAACCCATGCCTGCATGAAACCCACGAATGCACCCAGCGGGACGATCCTGCATCTGCGTAATGTGCACAGGGCCAGCCTCTTAATGCTACTAGAGCTTTCTGCTCTTTAAAACACGCATAAAAGCAAGCTCTTGTCCCGGGGTCATGGCAAGAGAATTTGCTTTCGGCTTGAATCTTCTGAGCTGATGGACTGTGGTGGCGGTAACAGGGCAAATACTTATCCTTACATAAGTAACACACTTTCAAATAGTATGTTTTTGTGGAAAGAATGCGTACTGTTTGCCATAATAGGAAGTAATTACTCTAAGTAGCGTGGAAAGAGGAACTCTTGGCTTATATAAGAGATGTCTGAATATTCAGGGCAGTTCCTTGTTGCATAGACTGTGTCTACTAATGTTCTATCATCATTATCATTACCATGTCTACAGAAAAGAAGAAATTTATATGTAAGAACACACACATGTGTGCATACAGGAACCCCCTTATATGAATGCCAATTTTAAAATTTATTGTTTGCACTTTAGATGCCTGTGTCCGATGTACTTCCTGTGCATCTCCATGTGTATATGGAGAGATGGGCTGAAGGGATAGAATAATTTCATTTTAAAGTCACGTTCCTTATCCGTTCTGAACTGTAGTCTATTGGCAGTGAGAGCTATTAATCAAATAACGACACAAACAGATATGCATACCAAAAACTATGTTAGGAACCATGAATGGAAGGCAGAGAGTATATGAGAGGACTGCCCTAGAGTCAGAGGTCAGAGAAGGCTACCATGAGGAAGAGACAGCTGAGGTGAGGGAGGAGCAGGGGCAAATAAGGTGAAGCAAGGGAGAACATGCTGGTCTTAGAGAGCAGCCTGTGCAAAGCCCCAGAGGCAGAGAAAGGAGCAGAGGGTTGAAGGAAGGCCAGAGTGGGTGTAGTGCAGACAGCACGAGAAGCCAGGCAAGGTGGAGCTGGGATTGTGCTGGAGCTTACAGGTAGGGGCGAGAGTCACAACACTCAGCGACAGAGACAGGGACGTAAAGATGGGAACAGGAGACACTGGGAACTATGGGTGTGGGAGGGCGGGAGGAGGGCATGGGTGGAAAAACTAACTATTGGGTACTGTGTTCACTACCTGGGTGACAGGATCATATGCCCTCCAAACCTCAGTGTCATGCAGTACATTCATGTAACAAACCTGCACAGGTACCCCCAAATCTAAACTAGAAGTTGAAATTATAAACAACTGGGACAGCGTGCCCCTGGGCCAGAGCAGTGTGTGTGCATGCATGTGTGTGCTCACCAGCTGCACCAGATGTTAACCCTGTAGTTGCTGACTGAGGGGAAGGGGTCTGGGGGAGGGGGACAGTGGCCAGAGCAGCAGGGATGGGGTACTTAAGAGCCTGCAACAGGCCGGGCGCGATAGCTCATGCCTGTAATCTCAGCACTTTGGGAGGCCGAGGTGGGCAGATCACCTGAGGTCAAGTGTTCGAGACCAGCCTGGCCTACATGATGGAACTATTTAGTCTCCACTAAAATAAAAAATTAGCCGGGCATGATGGCAGGCACCTGTAATTCCAGCTACTTGGGAAGCTGAGATGCAAGAGAATCTCTTGAACCCAAGAGGCAGAGGTTGTGGTGAGCCGAGATCGAGCCACTGCATTCCAGCTTGGGCAACAGAGCAAGACTCTGTCTCAAAAAAAAAAAAAAAAGAGCCTGTGGCAGTGGCCACTGACCTGGAGGAGTGGAGCGTTTCAGCATTTAACACCTGCACAGCTGTATTGCTGTGTCCTGGTTGAATATCCCCCCTTGTAGAAGCCACATGAAGGATTCTAGTCTTTCTCCCGAGCATAGAGGAAAGTGAACCACAGATTCAAGCACAGGAGTGACGTGATCAGGGTTGTGCTTTAAAGGGTCTCACTGGCTACCGCATGGAAAACAGGTGGAGGGCCCAGCGGTGCAGTGGGTGGGGGGCCTGTGTGTGCCCAGCAGCACAGGAGGGACGTGTGGGCAGCTTGGATGAGGGTCATGGCTGTGGAGATGGAGCAAAGCCAAGCAGGCTTGGGTGATGGATTGGATGGGGCACTGAGGGGAAGTAGACTCAAGAAAGACTTTCCGAGGGCTGGCTTCCACGGCAGGTGGGTGGTGGCACCATCCGCTAAATGAGGGATGCTGGGAGCAGACGGGTGTGTGGAAACATGGGGGAGGAGTCAAGAGCAGAGCTGTTCCAGATCCTGGTAAGGAGGCTCTGAGGAATCCAAGCAGAAATATATAGTAAGCAGTTGGATATTTGAGCCTGGAACTCAGATAAGAGGTCCAGCCCAAAGATAGATATTTGGAAGTCATTCAGCCTTCGAGGAAGTCGAGTGCTGGCGGGGGCTGATGAGAGCAGGGAGGAAAGGCATGTTGAATATACTCCCACTCGCCTGTGTGGGGTCATTCCACAGCGCTCATTAAACACCCACTCTGTGCCAGGCCTATTCTAGGCACTGAACAAGACAGACAAAATAGTCTGCGCGCTCGTGGCCTGTGCATGCTGGTGAAGGAAATAGACAATAGCTAAGAGGATGGGCACATACATGAAGTCAGCTGATGGTAGACACTGGGGAGGAGGAAGGTCAAGGTGACTATTTCGGTGGGGTGGTTGGGAGGGCTCTCTAGGGAGACGACTTTCAAGAGGTCTGGAAGAAGTAAGGGAGAGCGCCATGTGGTTTCTGGGGAACAGTATTCTTGGGAGAGCAGGAAACACGTGCAAAGGCCCTGGGGCAGGAGTAAGAGTGGTTTGCTTGGGGAACAGTGAGGCTGGAGTTGAGTGATGGAAGGGAAGGTGGTAGGCAGGGGGGTTGGAGGAGTGCCTGGGGTCAGATCAAAGAGGGCTTGCATTGGTGAGGGCTTAGATTTTGCCATAAGGGTGAAGTCATTTGAAGGTGTTGCACCTCTTGATGCTTATGCTGATGGAGGTTTCTAAACAATTGCCCTCGCTGCTGTGTGGAGGATAGACTCAGAGCACAGGGACAGGAGCGGCAAGACTGGTGAGGAGACTGGTGCGGGGGCCAGGTGGGACCCCGGGGTGGCTTTGAATAATGGGAAGAGAGGAGAGGTAGGGAGGCCAGAGGACTTGCTGCCCAGGCTTGGAGTGTCATCACCCCAGATGTGTTGGTCTCAGCACACATTTTGCCGGGGCTCCTTACGCAGCCTGGGAATGGGTCATTCTTCCAGCTAGAGCAGCCACATAGCAATGGGTTGGGAGGTTCCATCTCAGCTCAACAGCCACTGTGAAGACAGCCTTGATCCCCATAGCTTGAAGCCATTCCTGCCTTTGTGATGTGTCAGTACCTCTCTTAAGGCTCAAGCCTAGCTGGTCCTACTATGTGGCTTGGTAACATCGAGCAGGTCTTCCCTCTCCTGGTGGGCTCCAAGCCGCGGTGAGGCAAAACCCATGATTGGGGACTCTGTTTCTCCACAGCGCCTGGCATAGGATGTGTCCTATGGTAGATGCTCTGGCATTTGTCTTAATAAATGGCCACATAATTGTGCACAGACCCATATTAGCTTCACATGCTCAGTTTCCAGAATTATTGTTAGATTAATATCAAATCAAAATTTTTTCTCATGGAGACTATAGCAATACAAAAATACTTTCTGGGATGAAGTAACTGACTATACACATTGATGAGTCAACCAAATAAAATAAAACCAGAAAAGAGCAGTGCCGGCCTGTGTCCCCTGAATTCCTACAATTGTCAGATTGACATGGATGTTCCACTGGGGGCCGTGAGCTGGAATCCTGGGAGCAAAAAGCCTCACTGTTTTAGTTTTCTGTTCTATTCCGATGATGCTGACACTTGCTGGTTCATTTGGCCTTCCTGATAGCAAAGAAAGGGCTTGAGACTCCAGGAGATAATCTTCCATGAAAAGGAGAAGCCTCGTCATCCACAACTCAGCGTAAGGCAGAGTTCAAAGTGAAGACTTCCCAGAGCAGCCCAGGCACTGTTGGTCCTCTTTGCCTGTCTCATTTTTCTCCATAGTGCTTGTTACTGCGTGCCTTCATATGCGTTTATGTGTCTGCTTATTTTTGTCTTCACTAAATTGTAGGCACCTTAAGGGGAGAGGGCTTTGCTTTCCTCATTGCTCTGTGTCAGGATCCTGCTTAACCTATAGCATGTGCTCATAAACCCAGTTGACAGACTGTGTGGAAAAAAAAAAGCAGCAATGTTGTTTGCTGTAGCTGTGAATGGTGAAAGCTTATATATTTTATACTTAGTCCACGTAGGAACTAGACTAAGCACCATCACTTTGTAAAAGCCGTGTGCAATCGTGCATACTTAGGATAATGAGCCTGCAATAAGCATGGCTCAGATGCTGGCATTAGCCCCACGGGTCGAGTATTTGGCAATATTTGCTGCAGTGTCCAGAAGCTCGACCATCTGAATGATCACAAAAGCATACATGATTTCCAGTGCGAAAACCCAGCCCAGGAAAGCACGTGAAACCATGCCAACTCCCTGGATGTGCCCTAAAGTTCCACAAGTGCATTAGGAAGCCCTAATGTTTATCTTGAAGGTAAAGGGTTGCGGGCATTTGGAATAAATGGAGCACCTATAACAATAATTTCTGCTACAGTGTAGTACTTTCTACAGCAGCCAAATTCCAAGTCTTTTGATCAGGATTTCTTGTACTCTGGTGATGGTGATAATTACGACCTTTCCAAGCTATAGAATCTTAGGGCTTAGTGGAGCTCACGGCATTCAATTTCCATTTTATAGCTCAGGAAACTGAGGTCTTGAAGTTACTTCTGAATATCTTATGCTGTATGACTTTGGATTTGGGGAGTTGGGCTTAAGAAGTCCAAGATGAGGCTGGGCGTGGTGGCTCACGCCTGTAATCCCAGCACTTTGGGAAGCCGAGGCGGGCAGATCACCTGAGGTCAGGAGTTCGAGACCAGCCTGACTAACATGGAGAAACCCTGTCTCTACTGAAAATACAAAATTAGCCAAGTGTTGTGGCGCATGCCTGTAATCCCAGCTACTCAGGAGGCTGAGGCAAGAGAATCACTTGAACCTGGGAGGTGGAGGATGTGGTGAGCTGAGATCGCACCATTGCACTCCAGCCTGGGCAACAAGGGAGAAACTCCATCTCAAAAAAAAAAAAGAAGAAGTCCAAGATGAGGCCAGGCACAGTAGCTCATGCCTGTAATCCCAGCACTTTGGGAGGCTGAGGCGGGTGGATCACCTGAGGTCATGAGTTTGAGACCAGCCTGACCAACATGGTGAAACTCCATCTCTACTAAAAATAAAAAATTAGTCGGGCATGGTCGTGGGTGCCTACAATCCTAGCTACTTGGTAGTCTGAGGCAGGAGAATCACTTGAACCCGGGAGGCGAAGGTTGCAGTGAGCCGAGATTGTGCCACTGCACTCCAGCCTGGGCAACAGAGCAAGACTCCGTCTCAAAAAAAAAAAAAAGTCCAAGATGAAATTTCTCTGCTCATTCATTTATTCTGCAAACATTTATTGACCAGTTACAATGATCCATGCACCATGCTAGAGACTAGGGCTAACCAAAATGAATAAATTCGTGCCCTGTTTTCAAAGAACTCAGAGGCAGGTAAAAGGTCCAGCTTACAGATAAAAGATTACAAATTCAGTATCGTAAGTGCCATCCTGAAGGAGTACAGGAGATGTTTTTGTCCATGTAATCATTCATTCAACAATTTTTTTTTTTTTTGAGATGGAGTCTTGCTCTGTCGCCCAGGTTGGAGGGCAGTGGCAGGATCTCTGTTCACTGCAAGCTCCGCCTCCCAGGTTCATGCCATTCTCCTGCCTCAGCCCCCCAAGTAGCTGGGACTACAGGCGCCCGCCACCACGCCCGGCTAATTTTTTGTATTTTTAGTAGAGACGGGGTTTCACTGTGTTAGCTGGGATGGTCTTGATCTCCTGACCTCGTGATCTGCCCGCCTTAGCCTCCCAAAGTGCTGGGATTACAGGCGTAAGCCACCGCGCCTGCCTTCATTCAACAAATATTTTTTGAGCTGTTCTAATGTTCCAAGAGCCAGCCAGTCAAAGATGAGCAGGTCCTGGGACCTGCCCTTATGTCGTTTCTTGTCTAAGGGTAGTGGCTGGCTTGCTAATGAGTCAGAGAAAGGTTGTGAAGGAAGGATACAAGTCTCCGAGTACAGAACTGGGAAACAGGAATTGCTGTGAGAAGGAACAGACTGCAAAGGCTGGAGTGCCAAAGGGCACTGGGGCAGGGGGCAGTTCGGGGAGGTTGGGGTACATGAAATGAAAGAGGGTGAGGATGGTGGTCAATCCAGCTAAGGAGGTTAGAGCTAGATCTGTATAGATCTAGAACCTGGCACTTTTCTCTGTCGTTGTCTTTTTCTTAGGAACTGTTGACAGGCATAGAAAAATGTATTAAACTACATAGTTCTCTGATCCTACCTGCACCCCAAAAACACACAGAAAGCCTTCCTAAAATGATGGTGTTGTGGTATTAAACTTCTTTAGACTTGCTGCCTTGGTGCAGCTCTGGAATAGGGATGAGGAAGAAAGAACGTTTCATTGGAGCCCTCACCTGGGAGAAGAGTGTTCTGTGTTAAATAGTTAAACCAGATATGCAGCTAGGTGCCCCTATGCCTGGCACCTGGTACCTGCGACACCGTCAATGCTGATGTCACCCTGAGAGTTGGTTAGAGCAGGTGCTTGACCAGGGAGGCTGGGGAGACTCAGAGAGGTGAAGAGTCTCAGAGCCCAGGACTGAGACACCCAGCCCAAGCCTCTGTACTGACTCAGAGGATGGATTTGACACTGTGCAGCAAGCCTGTTATTGTTCTGGGTGATCTGCCCCAGACTGGTTTCATTTTCCCTTCCTCTGCAGCCAAGGAAGAGCTAATTGACCAGTTCAGTTACATAAAAATCTTCATTTGTAGTCACAGCAGGGACATTCCATGGAATCCTAGGGACTGGGAAAAGGGTGACTAGCACCTTCAGGAACGATCCGGAACGTAGTGCAAGGAACACACACTCTCTAAACTCCACATTATGGTTTCATTGCTCTAGGAATTTAGAATATGAAGACTAGACATGATCTTCATAGTGCTTAGAGACAAAGAAAAAAGATAGGCCTGTGTGTGGCAGGTTCCATGAAGGTGCATTGAATTCTGCAAACCTTATGCACCAGGCTCCATGCTAGGACCTGATTACCAAGGTGAGCAAAACATAGGATCTCAAAGAATTCAGGCCTTTGGGATAGACAGACACAAGCGCAGATAAATGCAATTCTGTGTGATGAGGGTCTTGAGAGAGTTATCAAGGTCCGTGGAACATGGCCAAGAAAGCAATCCACTTTTAGGGGGCTAGAAATAAGGTACAGTGTGGCAAAGAGAGGGGACAGGTAAAGTCACAGGCAAAATGACACTCGGTCTGGGCCTTGAGGAAGATTCGCCTCTCTGGTTGTTAGAGGAAACGCTGAAAGCAGATCCCATGGTTGTGATGAGACTAGAGGAGGAATGAGAATTGGCCACGATTGTTTGCATTCGATTGACTTCTTTGGTGTAAACCCTTTCTGTCCGTTTTGACAAGCCTTGGCTCTGATTTTAACTCCCTTACGTTCTGCGAAACCACTGTTAACAGTTTATATGAATCTTGGCATATTATCTTTTCTGTACATGCAAAACACATAGCTTAACTCTTTTCTGCAAGCTGTTACGTTGTCTTATTCTTGGAATTATGGAATTCAGACGAAACTGGAAGCTCAGAGCAGTTTTGTCATTGCAAAGCAGCATAAATTGAAGCCTGGGAGGTCATAGATAAGGACAGTTTAGAAGCCCAGGGTTCTTTTCTCCTGACCCCACTGCTCTTCTTCTAAAGGTCTGGGTCTTTTTTTTTTTTTTTTAAAGAATACCAAGATCTCGGGCATAGATGCTCTTTCTAGTCCATAGGAGATATTCTTAGCTGCTGAGCTGCATTTCAGAGTCCCATTCTCTCATTAACTCGAGCTCACACTTCCTCCTCCACCTTCCCAAGGGCCCATCAGCCTCTGCAGTTGATTTGCTGCTGAGCTGCAGGATTTCTCAGAGCACAGGGCTGCTGCGAGTTCTGTACAATCAAAATAGAAAGAAGGTGAGCTGAGGTTGATTCATTTCCTTGCAGAGCTCTAAAATCGTTGTGCATTCCTTTTTCTTAAGGTAATGAAAAGGATTAGAGTGTTTTTCCTCCTCATGAGTATCCAGCAAACTGTGAATCCTAAGCGCTACCTGGGCAGGAGGGCTAAAGTTAGATTGCAACAAAGCAAACAGAGAAAATGCTCAGAGCCGGTTGCCTCCCTTTCCATCTGCGCCACCTCTCTCTGAGTTTGTGCTGTCCTCTCAGTTTCTTCTCTTATTCTGTCTTTCCTGTCCCTAGGCAAGAGACAGATTTGCAAAGGAGATCAGGTGTGATTTTCCACTAGGGTTATGGCAGTTGCTTCAGCTCTGCCTGGCTTCTGATTCATTAGATTCCAAGATCATATATTTTTAGCAGACCTTTCCCACCAAGCAGTCTCTGGGGAGCCATAAACTATCTGGGTTAGAAAGAGGCTGCAGGTGGTATGGCCCCGCAGAACGAGAGGCCTGCCCTCCAGAAGAGGTCTCCCCCATCAGCGGGTTTCCCTGTGGGCTGAGGGCTGTTCTCTTAGCGTGTTTGATTGCACTCTGGGGTTTCCATCCTGGAATAATATCAGAACTCCAGTAAAGGTCGTGCCTCACAGTTCCTTTACAAATAGGACAGATGCCCAGCCACTCAGAAGGCTGAGGCGGGAGGATGGCTTGAGCCCAGGAGTTCAAGACCAGCCTGAGCAACATAGTGAGACCTTGTCCTACAGAACAAATAAATAATTTAAAAATTAAACATTAAAAAACAAATTAGCCAGACATGGCCCTGCACCTGTAGTCCCAGCTACTCAGGAGGATCGCCTGAGCCCAGGAGTTTGAGGTTTGTGGTGAGCTGTGAATAGCCATAGTACTCCATCCTGGGCAACATAGCAAGACCCCATCTCTAAAAGAAAGAAAGGAAAAACCAGGACAGATAGATGTAATTATAACTTCATACTGGCTGTGATTCCCAAAATGTGTAGAAGCCCCAGCAGGCCACCTGTCCCCTACATAGACCCCAGAATTACCCCCACAACATCACTCCTCTCCTCCAGCAGCCTCTGCACCTCACCACCACTCCTCCTTACCTCCCACTAAAAAATTGTTTAGTAGTTCCGAATCTATAGAAAAGTTACAAGAACGTACAGAGAATTCCCGCATCTCCCGTGTCTGCATTATCTACGCCCGTTCTTCTACACTTCCTGTCCCTGTTCATCTGTCTATAATGCAGGACATGCGACCTGATTCGGCACATCTCCAGACAGTCCAGTGTACACCATCCAAAAGTAAGGGCACTTTCCCACGTATCCATCCCACGTGCCTGCCAATCTGGAAATCAACACTGATGCAACACAACCATCCAATCCACAGACTCCATTAGGATTTTGCTAACTGTCCCTTCTCCGACAATTTCTCCCTCTCTCTGTGCCTCCTTCCTTCACATCTCCCCGCCCCTTCTTCTTTCTCCCTCTGCTCCCTTTCCTGCTCCCCTCCATCCTTTCCTCTCTGTCTCTCTGTCTCTGTCTGTTTTCTCACGCTGTCTCTGTTCCCCTCCACCTTTTTCTGTCTCTCTTTCTCTGGTTCAGAAATCTCTCCAGGAAGATATTTTGCATTTAGTTGTCATGTCTCATCAGCCTCCTTCCATCTGGAATAGGCCCTCAGCATGCCCATTTCTCATGTGTTTGACTGTTTTCCATGCTGTAGTTTGAGCCTCAGCTGTCTGTCTGATGCTGCCTCATGGCCATATGGCCATGCTGGACAGGAATACCATAGAAATCATGCTCCCACCGGGCGCGGAGGCTCACGCCTGTAATCCCAGCACTTTGGGAGGCTGAGGTGGGCAGATCACGAGGTCAGGAGATCGAGACCATCCTGGCGAACACTGTGAAACCCCGTCTCTACTAAAAATATAAAAAAATTAGCTGGGCGTGGTGGCGGGCCTGTAGTCCCAGCTACTTGGGAGGCTGAGGCAGGAGAATGGTGTGAACCCGGGAGGCGGAGCTTGCAGTGAGCCGAGATTGCACCACTGCACTCCAGCCTGGGCAACAGAGCAAGACTCTGTCTCAAAAAAAAAAGAAAAAAAAAAGAAATCATGCTCCCTCCCCACTCCTGGGGATGTTAATCTTGATCACCAAGTAAAGTTGGTGCCAGCCACGTTTTTCTACTATAAGTTCACTGCTTTTCCCTTTGTAATTGATCAGTATTGTGTTGAGGGAGGGAAATATTTCAGTCTAAAGGGATCCATTGATGGGAGCCCATTAATGACATCTGCCTGTATCAGCTACTGCTGTGGTGGCTCCAGACAGTGATTCCTCATTTCCATCATGTCTTCTACATTTTTTAGCTGGCGTTCTACTAAAGGATAAGCTTTTTCTTCTCCCCATTAATTTATTTTTTCTTTATTTGTGTCGAGCTGTTTGTACTCATGGATTTGTCTCCTATGGATTTGTCTTCATTTCAACCTGATACTCCCATGACTTATTTTAATGGTCAAGTCTAAGCTGGGCCAATAAAAGTCCTTCCCATCAGTTGGCTTCTTCATCCTTTGACATGTCCTCATCATTCCTTGAGCATTTTCCTACTTTCTGGCACAAGGTGCCCCAGGCCCATTTTGTACTTGCCCTGCCCCAGCCCTGGCTCAGCACTTCTCCAAAGATCCCTGGTTCCTGTTAGTGGAGACAGCACTTAGACACCAGGGTCCAGCCCCCGATGAGCCCATTGCTCCGGGTTGTCATATGTCTGTGTGCATGCGTGTATGCATACACGAGTCTGCTAACTACGTCTACAGTTGTCTATGTATATATATATATATATGAAGAATCAATGAGATCACACCAATATTTCTGGTTCCAGCCCAGTGCTCAGAATTCTTTCTAGCCTTTCCTCTCCCCATGTTTGTACAGTCCTTCAGACAGCAGGAGGCCTGAATGCCACTGATGCCCGTCCTCCTTAACATATTCACTGACTTGTTTGTTCAGTGTGACAACCTCCCAACCACTCCATTAGCTGTCCTCTTTCTCAGACCCCAGACACGCTGCTGCCCATGCCCTGCAGGGCACCTCTCTGTTCACTGCCCTCTAAGGCCGACATCTCCAGCTGGGTGGGGAGGGAAGGAGAAGGATGAGAAGGGAAGATGGGAAAGCACTCCTTCAGCTTTGATTTCATT
Organism: Pan paniscus; assembly: GCF_029289425.2. Taxonomy (NCBI): domain Eukaryota; kingdom Metazoa; phylum Chordata; class Mammalia; order Primates; family Hominidae; genus Pan; species Pan paniscus. The sequence goes on along the minus strand of NC_073256.2, from coordinate 60,195,368 downwards.
TCTGTTTTGGTTGAAAATTTGATGTAGGCGATTTGAGGAAAGAAATCAAAACTTATATAGCTCTAGTAATTTTTTTGATGTGTCTCAGTTCATTTCCTCTTCTAGACAAACTATCACGCCGTCGCTCCTTCCCTTCCCATCATCTGCTCTGCCTCCTGTGGCTCCATGGTCTTTGCCTTACTTTCTTCCCTGCTCTTTCTTTCATTCTCATCAGTTTCAGGATTTGGAGTAAGTATGGCAGTCACTCCAGTCCTTCTTTTCCTCTCTGTAACCCCAGTTTAGGCTCTTCTCTCCTACTCTGCTGCAGGGCTGCAGACCTGCAAATGTAATATATTCTGTTGTGGTCTCACTCCACAAACAAGGACCAATAATAGAGCAAAGCCAGAGGTCACACATGTACAAGTTGGTTGCTATTTGGGGAATTAAGCTTCTGTGACATCGAGTATAGCACTTGTTTGTTTATAATAACTCAACAGAGAATCCAAATTGAATAGGAAAGTGGGATATGAAATATATCCCACTAACCTAGGATATTAAATAGAAGAGTCCACTATGTAGACACCTTCCTCCTTATCACAGGCAAGATCTTCTGCCTGGATCTTTGCTGCCTGCATGGGTAAAGGTAAAAGCATCTAGGCATTTCTTTTCTCATCTTTCATTTTATTCACTCTGGGGTCCTCAGACTCCTTGGTGTCTCTGCCACTGCTATCGGGCCTATTCTTTCTAGGACTGCGGTGCCTTCCATCCCCATAACATCTTCCCCTGGCCAGTGCCTCCCTTGCCTCTGGGCCTGGCTCGACCAATCATTGGATAATAGATATTGATTGATGCAAAGTTTGTGTTTCCCAAGTGTTATATGAACATATTGCCTAGGTTCTCTGGAAACACAGCTCAAAGAAAGGGAGTGGGGGACTGAGCAGTGAATTTCAGGAGGTGTGGGGTGGGGAGGTCCTCAGTCACGGGATGCAGCTGAAGCTGCCTGCTCCATAGAGGCAGGGCCAGCCTTGTGCACGGGTGAAATAAACAGCTGCGTGGAAAGGAGGTGTGAGGGCTGTGTGTCCTCATGGGAATGTAGGCATTCGCTTTTGAGATGTTCTTGCAGTTTTGCAGAGACACCGAGGCCTTTCTATTTCAAACCGTTCCCCTTCTCTTGACAGGAAGAGTTAAATTCCCCGTGTCTCCTGTATTCATACATTTGGAAATCAATTAGTGCAACTGGGGCAATCAGAAGAGCTAAACAGAGGAATAATTTAACGAGAACAAATGTCTGGAATTGTGTATTTTGCCAATGGAATTTCTCACAGTTGGTGCAAGAAAATACTCCACATTGAATTAATCAGGCTGAATGTGACTTTTTTCTTCTTCTTCTTAAAAATGTTAAAAGAAACATAGCCTAGCTGAGGTCTCCTTCCCCGCCCATCACACAGATCGCTTTTCAGAACAATCCTGTCAGTTGACATTCCACCTGAAAAAGAGCAAAGGCAGATGCACAGCTCTAGGTGTGTGTGCTTGGCATGAAGATTTTTGCCAAAAAGAGCCTTAAAAGGTTATCTCCTGTGTTAGGACCATGTGGAAAGAGATCATATGGGGACAGCTGGCCTTAAGGGCTCAGTACAGAGAGTATGTAGGATGCAGAAGGCTGCAGAGAGCATGGCTCCTACCCTGACGATGACAAAAAGCTCGATAATTTACAAAGTGATTGTTTTTTCCTGAACCCATCTCATGCCTGCCTGAGGTAGTAAGGCAGCCAAGTAAACAGAATTTCAAACAGAGGCAAAGCCCTCTAAGAAGCGGGCCACGTAAATTGCTTCAGCTTTGGCAGAGGTCAGGAAAGAGAGGTGTTCACCATACAAGCCAAAATCTTTTTTTTTTTTTTCAGGTAAGGTCTCACTTCACCACTCAGGCTCAAGGACAGTGGTGCAATCATAGCTCACTGCAGCCTTGAACTGCTGGGCTCAAGGGATCCTCCCACCTCAGCCTCCCAAAGTGCTGGGATTAAAAACCATCACACCCAGCCACCAAAATCTTAAATGTTCTTGAAGGCCAAGTGTGGGCTGGTGTGTCTGGAACAGGCTTTTCTCCACGGGCCCCCCATGAGAAGTATTGGGATACGTCAGGAGCCAGAGGAGGCCCCCTCGGCAGCCAGGTGTGTAGGAGGTGACCTCTGACTGTGCAGGCAGGGGTGGAGGGAGGAACGGACACAAAGCTTTCACCGCTTCTCCAGCTCTTTCCCTCATGTGAAGCAAAAACAGACCCTCTCATCTTTATTTTTATTTTTGAAATTGTGGTAACATTTATTCTGAGAATAAAACAGGCCTCACCTCCCCTACCTCCATGGGGCGCTGAGAGGAGGGAAGCCCAGTTCTGGGTGGAGTGGGTTGGAAGCCCCACCCATCTGTAAATGGGACTCCCAGGTCCCCATGGGTGCATGAGGTGAACGAGGCAATTGCTCTTCCCCACCCACCCAGCATCCTCACCTGCCCTGTCCCCCTCCTGGGGACCAGAGATCCCTGCATGGCCAGAAGCCAGCCCAGCCTACCTGTAAGAGCAGGCCTGTTAATCCAGTGCTGTCCAGGTGTGGGAGGCAGTGCCTGGCCCCAGGCTGAAGCCCACAGGTCTGCCAGTTGGGCCTGGTTTGCGTCTGTATCCCAGGGGACATGGTTGAGCAAAGACCCGTGTGTCAGCCCCAGAGGCCTGAGCTGGCTTATCCAGCACTCACTGCACCAACTCAGGAACCTTAATTTGAAGTAGACATTGAGGGGTGGTGATTACATGAATGTGTATATAGAGTGCACGCATACAGAGATACACCAATCCTTAGACCGTAGACCTAGGGGAGGAATAGAAACAAACTGCCTCAGCCAGGGAAGGGGTAGGAAACATTCCTGCCAATGACTTGCTGCTATAGGGAAGATAGGAGCAGCCACCTTGGGACTCCTAGGGGAGGGGCTGTAGATTGTTTTGGGCCCGGGATTCTACACCAATAACAAGCAGGCAGTTGGGCGTAGTGGCTCACGCCTGTAATCCCAGCACTTTGGGAGGCCGAGACGGGTAGACTACCTAAGTTCAGGAGTTCGAGACCAGCCTGGCCAACATGGTGAAACCCCGTCTACTAAAAATACAAAAAATTAGCCAGGCATGGTGGCAGACGCCTGTAATCCCAGCTACTTGGGAGGTTGAGGCAGGTGAATTGCTTGAACTTGGGAGGTGGAGGTTGCAGTGAGCCAAGATCATGCCACTGCACTCCAGCCTGGGCAATGAGAGTGAAACTCCATCTAAAAAAAAAAAAAAAAATCAAAAACAAACACAAAAAAACCAAGCAGGGGTCGACTACTGCTGGGGGAGGAGCAAGAAACTCACCCAAGACCAATGCAAGTGAGACAGGTTTTGCTGCCACAGAGAAGGGGGAAGGATTGCTAAACATGGAAAAGAAATCCCACCTTAGAGGGCCAGATGTACAGAGCCTGCCTAATACTGAAGCTGGAGCACGACAAAAGAGAACATGCCCATTCCTGCCAGCCTAACATGTTGTAATAAGGAAGAGCAGGCCACTGCTGGGAGAAGAGTAGGAGCATGGAGAATTACCTCATTTAAGGCCCAGGCATGCAGGATGGCTGCAAGTTGAGGGAGGTCAAGAACACTCACACAAAAAGCCCCTGGCACCCCAGCTCCAACTCAAAGTTCAAGATAACCGCAGTCTACCTTTGTAAGAATGTGAAGGCTGTGGTGCACTAAAAGTAACAACAAAACTCAAACTCAGGTCAACCCCTGAGATTGACTCAGCCTTCCCACCTCCATGCTGACAACATCACAGAAGAAGAGGCATGTTGATTTCCAGCCGTAAATACTATTTACCTCAGTCTCTACTGCTCTTCTATGCTTGATGTCTGGCACTCAACTAAAAATTATCACACACCAAAAAAAAAGAAAGAAAGAAAAAAACAATGAACTATTGTTGAGAGACAAAGCAATAAACAGAATCAGACCTAGAGATGACCACGATGTTGGATGTTGGAAGTATTAGATGGACTTTAAAATAACTATGATTAATATGTTAAAGTATCTAGTGGGAAAAGTAGATAACATTCATGAGTAGATGGAAATTTTCAGCAGAGAGATGAAAACTATAAGAAAAAGTTCAATGAAATGCTGAAAACAAAAGACACTTTCTCAGAAATGAAGAATTTATTCAACAGGTTCATCAGTAGACTGGACATAACTGAGGAGAGAATTAAAGAACTTGAGGATAAGTCAATAGAAATAATTCAAATTGAAAGAAAAGAGAGAAAAGAGGGGGAAAAAACAAACCAAAACAGAGTAGCCAAGAGCTATGGAACAACATCAACTGGTCTAAAACACATGTAATTGGAGCTCCAGAAGGCAGTATCTGTAGGAAAAAGACTCTAGCGAACTGGTGTTTTCCTCCAGGGAAAGCCATATGGTTAAAAAATGGCCACAAGTAGTTATTGCTTTTCTCCCCAGCTTCTAATTTAGTGAAATCATTTACTCTTATATTATTCTGCTTCCTTTTTGCTTATCTTCTACACCCTGTTATTTGAGGGAAGAAATATGTGATTTATCCACACCTCCAATCCCCTTTAACAGCCTGTCTGCCGTTTGGCTTCAAGAAAAGTGGCTGTGAAGGTGAGATGGAGTCGCCGAAAAGATTCAAAGCAAGTCTCAGCAAGCTGCCTTTTACTTTTAGCAACCAAGCTAACTTAAACTTGATTTAGCTAAAGTAAAACATGATTCTCAGTTTTGAAGAGGTGGTAAATTACAGTTCATCTCTGTCCATACTTACAGCTAAGAACAAATAGCTCACATAATTTGCAGTCCTCCTCCTCCTTCTCATTTGAGCAATGAAAAATCTGCTTAAAGAAAAAGGAAGTATTAAATATGGTATTTATCCACAAAATGCTCTTTTGGATATCAGAAGTGGTCTCCTGCATAAATTAGTTATGCATTTAATAAGACAGCTGTACAAGCTCCTTTGTGTGTGTGTGCAGGAGGTTCGTTTTCAGGTGTTCAGCAACTTCCGCTGCTAGATGGTGGTGACTTGTGGCTGTCACCACCCCTTAGGTAGGTAGACGCAGCCATCTACGTACTAAGACCAATTGCTGGAGGAGAGGTGCTGCTGGGGTCTGGATGTTTGTGCATCTGTTGTATCCAAATGCTTTGGGAAAGGAAGAGGAGGGCACTTGCTGAGAGAGCTGGGAGCATATTTTAGCTTATGGGTTTAGAATCTAAACTCAGATACACTTCTCATCTTGCTGTTTTTAATGAACTTGCAACTCTGTCTTTGTGCAGGTGGGCACCTCTGCCTTGAAAAGTCCTCTGCGAAGCTTTCTGGGTCTTCTTGACAGAGCAACTCCTTTCTCTTCTGTGCCACCTCTACCCCTTTACATGCTGTTTGGGGCTTTTTTCACATGATTTTGCATTTATTTTTTATGCATCCGTGTTCCCTACAAAACTGAGTTCTTCAAGGGAAACAGTTTGTGTTTGATTCATTTCTAGCACAGGGCCAGACACAGACGAGGTTCTCAATAAATATTTGTTGAGTTGGGTTAAGTAATTGCTCAGCGTTTGATGGCAACAGTGTCCACACCTGTGGCTGAGACAAGTGCTTCCTCAGCCCCGTCCCCATGTGTTTTTCACAGGCATTGCATTCCCAGACCATCTTGCATCTCTCTCATTAACTGTGCCCAGTGGGGTTTGATTCAGTGGCCCTGCTGAGAACAGTGGATTCAGATCCCCACAGTAATAGACTTGGAAGTGATTTAGGGTGACTATGTTAAAGACAAATCTACAATAAAGTGGGAAAACATTTTTTAAAAATCATAAAGAAGAAGGAGATCGCTGGGCCAGGATCTGGGATGGAGGGAGAGTGCAGCTCCGCGAGAGGCAGGTCTACTCAGGCGGCCCCTTGCATGGCGAGGGTCTTACTCTCTGCCCTTTGCGAGGGAGGCATGGGACCCAGGAAGAGAAGAAAGGGGGTTTTCTGCAGATCAGAGTGATGAATAAAATCCTAGAGATCAGTTGCCGAGGTCACAATCAGATCCATTCGTTAGCTCTAAGCTTCATGGAGACCAGAAAAGGGAAGATATGCTTTCATCATCTGATAAAAAGAAACACATCGTTTTGGGTTTTGTTTTGTTTTGTTTTTTTTGAGACAGAGTCTCTCTCTGTCACCCAGGCTGGAATTCAGTGGTGTGATCTCTGCTTGCTGCAACCTTGGCCTCCCAGGTTCAAACTGTTCTCCTACCTCAGCCTCCTGAGTAGCTGGGACCACAGACGCGTGTCACCACACCTGGCTAATTGTTGTATTTTTAGTAGAGACAGAGTTTCTCCATGCTGTCCAGGCTGGTCTCGAACTCCTGCCCTCAAGTGATCCGGCTGCTTCAGTTCCCAAAGTGCTGGGATTACAGATGTGAGCCACCGTGCCCAGCCAGTTATCACAGTAGTTTTTAGCGGGGAGAAAACCAAACCTCCTTTTTTCTGGGAAATCCAGGTTGGTCCTGTGTGTGGCTGTGCCCTGGAGACGCTGCATGGCCTCTGCCAATCGTTTGACTACTCTGGGCCTTGACTTCCTCAGCTGCAGATGAAAGGGTGGAGTTCAGGGACCTCTAATATCCCTTTCGAGTCCTGCATTCTCTGGTCAGACAGTATATCTAGAATCCCTCCGGATTGAAATCGTGACATTGGCCTCAAACAGCAGGGGCCGGCCGTCCCAGAGCATTAGCGGCAAGCATTAGCTATTTCTTTCCAGGCTTGCTGGTTTTGTGGCTTTGATGCATTCAGGACCCACAAATGCTCATCAGAGCGACTGCGCTGCCCAAGTAAGCACTAAAACCCCAGCCATCAGCACCGAGGCAAGGCTGGCTGCCGCTGCGAGTCAGCTTCCCGCAGTAAGCGGCCAGCGGCAGCTGCCGGGCTGTCACTCCAGCCGTGCCGACAGCCACAAACACCAACCCAGTTCCCAAGCAATCACAGGGCATCCGCTGTCAGCACTAGGAAGCTTCTAGATAAGGCTGCCGCTGGGTTGGAAGAGCGCTTGCAGAAATGCTGTGTGCTGCCTGAAAAAGCTCGCCCTGCTCTGAGAAGGAGCAGGGACTCCTTCCTGCAGACCCACCCAGAAAAGAGTTGCAAGATGCAGAAGCAAGAGTGGCTCCAGGCTCTCAGCGCACTGGTCACTCGACAAATTGCTTTGCAGTGAATTTGTCTTGCAAATCAAGGGGAGGGGAATTGGTTTCTGCCTGCCCAGTGCTTTCTCCCCTTCTCCTGGATTCCCATCTGGCCCTCAAGCACTTTCTCCCTCTCTATTACCCAGACTGGCTCTGACCTAGCTTTCTCTAATAAACTCATTCACACTGGGTGAGAAGAATCCACACAGCTTTGGACCCTTCACTGAATGGTGTGCAAAATCTGCAGGAGGAGGAAACCTCATGGCCAGTGGTCATTTTCAGGCGTCTGCATGAGGAAATATTTGGTGAACCACCCCCTCTCCCCTACACACACACCCTGGCAAGGCTGGCTGTGCTGATAGGCAAGGGTGCAGGGCTGCCCTGACCTAAATAGGAGGTAGGTAATGTTCCCTTTGCAGCCCCCCTTCTCATTTCTCTAACATCCAAGGCATCTGTTATATTTGCTGCATCCAAGGTCCCCACATAAAAGAAGCGTTGGACCCCTTCCATTCTCCTATCATGACTTTGGGTGACTTTCCTCTGCTAGTTATGGCAAAGCAATTTGCCTAATCTGTGAATGGGCTAATGCACTCCCACTCCCAGGTAGAATACTTGTGTTTGAACAAGAACCTCCTGAAAATGATGCCCTGACACAATGGGAGAGCTGGAATTCGAGGAACGCAGGGTGGGGCTGCGGAGATATTTGGGGACGTGAGTCAGGGACCCCGCACATCACACCTGCAGAAACCAAGCCCTCCATCTAGGTGGTGAGGATCTGTTTCATGAACCGGAGCCTGAAGTGGCTCTGAGGCCTCCCCTGGAAAGGAGCGCAATAGAACAGAATTAATCAAAACGGGAGGCCAGGAGGAGGAGGAGGACAGGAGGGGAAAATTGCTGGCGGGGAAGGAGGAGGACAGGAACAAAATAAAAAAGCAGGGGGTGGAGTTTGCTCACTGACTAAAATCATTTTCCGTACGGAGCCAAGATCGACTCATCCGTTGGAATTGATATTTTGCTCCTTCATATTGTCAGACTTATTTGTGGCTCCGAGTAGCACTCCTTGATGTCAGCTTTTGCCGGAAAGTTTCAAGACCTTTCAGGGCAAGGATCAGAAGAGCAGGAAGCATGAGAGTGATGAATAAAACTTGAACTTGGCTGCCTTCCATAAAGCACAGTGGCAGCTTCACCAGATGCAGCTGGAACTTTAATTGGTTAAATTTTAATTGGCTCTGCTCTTGTGGGCTAAGGGTTGGGCAAGGAAAATGTGTTTTGTTTGTTTGTTTGTTTGTTTGTTTTTTGCTTTTCCTAAAGCTTAACTGTCAGGCAGCCTTCTTTGGTCACCTTTGAAATGGTGGGATGGCAAAGGGGCTATTTTATGTTTTACATTTTATTTTTATTTTTGAGACAGGGTCTGGCCCTGTCACCCAGTAGCAGGATCTCAGCTCACTGTAGCCTCAAACTCCTGGGCTCAGGTGATTCTCCCACCTCAGCCCCCTGAGTAGCTGGGACTATAGGCACACACTACCACACCTGTATACTTCTGTGGGCTTTTTTTTTTCTTTTGTAGAGCTAGGGTTTCATCATGTTGCCCAGGCTGGTCTCAAAATCCTGGGCTCAAGCAACCAGCCTGCTTCAGCCTCCCAAAGCGCTGGGACTACAGGTGTAAGCCACTGTACTGGGCCAAAGGGGCTATTTTAATACTGATTTTTCTATTGAGGAAATCTTACAGCTGGGTGGTTGGTGGTATTCATTTCTCATATGACCTTGCTTCAGAGTTTAACATCTTACCAAACATATGTCTATTTCTACAAGTATTTAGGATGCACTGGTGTTACCACTTTGCTTTTCCTGGTCACTGCTGTGAAAATTAACCAGGGGTTGAAGCTACATCATTTTAATTAAGTGGGCTGCCTAAAGCCTGGCCTCGACATGAATTTCAAGGTCACCATGGGTGTTGTGAGAGCTTACTGCCTAATTCACATCTGGGAGTGGCAGGCTAGCTCTTGCCCTTCCTTTCCATCTCTGCTCTGTTGTGACCTGAGGCGTGAAGGGGAGGCTGGGTGGCCCTGCCCTGTGCCCCTTCCAACCTCTAGACACACTCCACTCCTTCTCTCCAGTGCTGTGAACACCTCAGGGCTGGGAAGGGGCCTGGGCCCCCACTGGGACCTGCAGAAAGCACCATTTGACTAACCATGCCCTTCCCGCCTCTCTGCTCTTTACAGAATGGGTTGAATGGCTTGCATCTGGCTTCTAAGGAAGGCCATGTGAAAATGGTGGTTGAACTTCTGCACAAAGAAATCATTCTAGAAACAACAACCAAGGTATGTCTCACAGGGAGTGGGGGAGCTTTGCATTGAAAATTCAAGTTTGTGAGTCCTTCCTTAGAAACCAGTCCTTCATGAGAGAACTCAGGCATGCATCTGAATTTCTCTTATCCTTCCAATCACTTTTTAGTTCTCTGAATCCCTGAAGCTGCCTGAAACAGACCCCGTTTCCAGAAAGATTCAGTGGGCCTTTATCCTCATCACTAGGTTACGTATCTAAAAATAGAGCCCTTTCCTGGTGGCTTTATACTTTCTCAGGGTCCTTGACTCTAACTCAGTGTCCAAGGGCTCTGGAAGCGCCAATCAGGTGCCTGGAGTCGAATCCCAGCAGACATACTTCACACTCTGTGACCTGGGACGAGTTACTTGGCCACTGTGAAGCCTCAGCTTCTTTGTCTGTAAAATGGAGATAATAATACTTAGTTGCAGGGTTGGTATGAAAAGTAAGTGAGATGGCATACATCAAATGCCTGGATGTATTTATTGGATGGATGCATTTACTACTTATTGGATGCACTTATTGATTATTGGATATATTAATTGATTACTGATTCCTGTAGTAAGGAATCAATAAATACTAGTGACCATGTTGTTACTGAGGGTTGTAGAGAAGAATCCAGATTTCTTTCATTTCTCCTTCTCCAGCAAGTCTTCCTTGTTCAGCCCCAAACTGATTTCCTCTCCTCGCTAACGATCTGGAACAGCATTCTCTTTCATGAGGAGGCGTTTGGCATGAGGCGACGCCAGGCATCCACAGTAACGTATTTCACTCCATTTCAGTAGATTATAAATACCAGTGACTCAACTTCGAAATCCCAGAGTCATGAAATTGATACATCTATAGATTGCAAAATAAGTTTCATTTTTTACCTGACATGCATCTTATTTATCAAACAAGATGCAGCCAGCAATTAAAAATAAAATGAAACAGGCTGGGCGCGGTGGCTCACGCCTGTAATCCCAGCACTTTGGGAGGCTGAGGCGGGAGGATCACTTGAGGTCAGGAGTTTGAGACCAGCTTGGCCAACATGGTGAAACCCCGTCTCTACTAAAAATACAAAAATTAGCCGGGCGTGGTGGCGGGCGCCTGTAATCCCAGCTACTCAGGAGACTGAGGCAGGGGAATCGCTTGAACCCTGCCTCAAGCGGAGGTGGAGGTTGCAGTGAGCCATGACTGCACCACTGCACTCTAGCCTGGGTGACAGAGTGAAACTCCATCTCAAAAATAAATAAATAAATAAAACGAAACAAGGCTGGACGTGGTGGCTCATACCTCTAATCCCAGCACTTTGGGAGGCCGAGGAGGGGAGATCACCTGCGGTTAGGAGTTCGAAACCAGCCCAGCCAACATGGCGAAACCCCATCTTTACTAAACATACAAAAATCAGCCAGTCGTGGTGGCACAGGCCTGTAATCCCAGCTACTCGGGAAGCTGAGGCAGGAGAATCGCTTGAACCCAGGAGGTGGAGGTTGCGGTGAGCCGAGATCGCGCCATTGCACTCCAGCCTGGGTGACAGAGACAGACTCCCTCTCAAAAATAAATAAATAAAATGAAACAAAAAATCATCTCCATTTGCTAACTCAAGTACTGTCTCCCCAGTTACTGTTTTCTCTTCTCTTCCCTCCTCTGTTCCTTTCCCATGTTTTTCTTCTGGAGTTCTTTCCCCCTAGCCTCTTATTTTCCTTTTGGTATATATTACACGTGGTCTCACACACAACCTCAATTTCAGTTCCATGCAGCAAACAGTTTGCCGCCTCTCAAGCCGAGAACATAGAAGAACAATATGTAGAGAACAGATATAATTTATGGTTATGAAGTGAACTACCAAAATATTATGAAGGTAGAATCATCTCTTGAGGTAAAATTCTGTAATTTTCATGTCATTTCCTGAATGTGAAAAGATCTTATTGCACTTATGGATAAAATAAACTGAGTTGCTCTTTCTGACTGGATACGGGGTATTTTTTTCCCAAATTCTATGTCAAATTCCAATTGTTCCCACCCTGCTTTTCGTGTGGATGAAGGGTGAGATTATTTTCTCTGCACACTCCCACGTACCTGGCTGTGAGCTGTGTGCCATCTGACCTGCCCCGCGTGTGCCGGAGCGGCGCCTGCCCTGGCGTGCCTTCAAGGGCTGCGGAAACACGAGGCTTCAGCGCTTCGACTATTTCCGAATCTCCTCCCCAGGTTGTGATTTTGCAAGTGAACACTTGGTGTGTCTTTTTTATTTTTAGAAATTTTCTAAGCCAACGTGGCTTTGGAATACCATCCAGAGAGAGGGGGAAAAAAAAGGTGGAACTGAAACCGTGGGCTGGGGAAGAGTCACAACAGATTGGGGACTGTGATGGGGCTCCCAGGCAGCAGAAAGATGAAAAAAAAAAAAAAAGAAGAAAAAGAGTAAAAAGCCAAAACCAATTTAGATTCCTAAAATGTACTTAGAAATTTTAAAAGCACAAAACAAATGCATTCTCTCCCCATCCTCCTATCTCCAGCTCTTAGAGACTGGAGCTCAGCACCTAAGCTGTTAATGAATGGGGACAGCTTTCATCTCCACTGGAAAAAAGCCTGCTCTCTCACTTGGGGTCCCTCTCCCGCTTCCACTTGCATTCAATCAGCACCCATGCAACCATCCTCCCTGCTCTGAGCTCTGTGAGCCCCTGAAAATAGAGAAATTGGGTGTTTGTGGAGCAAAATATAGCTAAGTAATTTTTCCTGCTCCTTTGAGGCCATGTTCTTTCATGGTGAGGGAGGGGCAGAGAAAATAGAGGCTCACAAATCCCTTTTCCTGTGACTCCCACAACTTAAGCCAGGGGCCTTCTTGAGCCTCATAATGTGTGTGTGTAGATAGGGGAAAGGAGGTCCACTTCCAGAATTTTCCCTGTGTTCTTATTCCTCACTTATGCTACCGTTGGCTCAGCTGGCCCGAACCAAGATCCATAGCCAGGTTTCCATCACTGATGAGCTCCCCAAAACAGGGTGACCTTCCCCTCCTCGTGGGGTAAGGAAAGCTCTCATATCATTGGACTTCAGGCAGGAAGGGTCAGTTGGAAAGAAACCTTTGACGTGAGCCTCTTGATGTCTCCACGGCCTCTGTGCCTCCATGCTGGCCCAGGCCTTCTGTGCTTATGCCCAGGAAGCATGTGGCCAGTGAATGAATGCACCCAGGATGCCTCCTTCTTTTCCATGGGAGCCCAGAAGATGCCACTTGGAGCTCAGCGTCCTGGTGTTTAGAAAAGTTTCTGGTGCCAGCAGTGCTGCTCCATTTGGTACAGCAGGTGCCAAGCCTCTCAATGGAGGCTCTTTGGACTTCTATGAAAAATTATTAATGAGCTTCCAGACTTTCATATCTGGCATTTATTCTCCAATGGATACTTGAGGAAAAACCTTTTTCTTCATCAAATAGAACTTGAGGAGAAATCAAAAAGACAACTTCAGGAGGCAACAGATGGGAAGTGCCTGCCTTTAAACAAAACAAAACATAAACAGGCTTTATGCCTTTAAAAAAAAAAAAAAGAAAGAAAAGACAGACAGACTGGGTCTCACTGTTTCCCAGGCTGGTCTTGAACTCCTGGACTCAAGCAATCCTCCCGCCTTGGCCTCCCAAAGTGCCAGGATTACCAATGTGAGCTGCTGCACCCAGCCCCAGGCTTTATGCTTGAATTACCAGGCAGAGTACAAGAAACAGACCTGAGCTGCTTCCCAGCCCCCAGGGCGGCCTCATGGGGCTGCCTCCCTGACGCGGGGAAGCAGGGTCAGCAGCGGCTGGGGGGCCACGCGGCTAGGACCCAGGCTGCTCCCTTCCATCTCAGTGAGGAAGCTTTTCCTCCAGGTGACAGGAGCCACTGGGCAAGGTCAGAGTCCAAAGTCCCTGCTTGTCAGTTCTTAAGTTTCTTGAAATGGATTAGTTAATGATTATGTAGTTTAGTAAAAAGAACTACATACTGTCTAAACTCTAAAAATGAGGTTGTTTGAGATCTCTGCTCCTTAAGTAGTGCAGGGACAGATGGGTCCGACCATGGACCTATTTTCTCCACTCGCCCTATTTGACAGAAGCATGGAGTGGAGGCTGCCCGCCCCTGCCCCTCAACTCCCTGAATTGGGGCGCAGGTGCAGGGCACCCAGGGGAGTCCACCCCCAGAGGCAGTGCTGACATTGTGGTCCAGGACCCCCAGGGGCTGGCAGGAGCCTGGCTGGAAGGCTGTGGGTATCCCGGGAACAGATGGAGGCTGCTGGTCCTGTCTGTGAATTGTTGTTTAATATCAAAGAAGAATCCAGACAAGAAAACCTGAGAATGTTAAACTCATGTTCTCAGGCCCATGCCTGTAATACCAGAGTGCTGAGAGGCTAAGACAGGAGACCAGCCTGGACAACAAAGTGAGAGCCCATCTCTACAAAAAATTTAAAAATTGGCTGGGCACGGTGGCACACGCCTTAGTCCCACCTACTTGGGAGGCTGAGGTGGGAGGATCACTTGAGCCCAGGAGTTGGAGGCTGCAGTGAGTTATGATGGTGCCACTGTGCTCCAGCCTGGGTGTTAGAGCGAGACCTCCAATTCTAAAAACAAAATAAAACAAAACAAAAACTCACTTTCTCAGAACCTGCCTTATTTCTCAGTCTCTGCCATTGGTTCTTATCTTTTACAAAGTTTAAAACAATTACGTGCCTAGTTTTCCTCCAGTGTTTATTCTCTCCAGTTTTTCTCTCCTCTTGGATTTGGTGAACCCTTACTCATTACATTTTGCTTACTAGTATGTTGGATATTCTTTGTATTTTTCTTGGCCAGATTGTATTCCATTTATTACCCCCCATTTATTTTCTGATTTTTCTTCTCTTCCCTACATACATCATAGAGTTGATCTTACCCTTTCCTTTTCTGTACAATGCTTTCCTCACTCTCCTGCCTCCCATCTCTTTGTCCCCTCCACTGCAGCTTGTGTTCTGTGGGTATCCCTGGGATGGCGTCAAAGGTATGGGCCTGAGGGACCTGCTGGCCTCCTTTCCCGGCGCTCCCAGGCCTCTCAGAGGGCTTGTTGCCTTGCAGAGTTGCAGGCTGAGCGGAGCTGCAGGTCCGCGGAAGGCCAGCTCGCTGACAAGCCTTCCAGTGTGTGTCCTGAGGGACGCCGACGCGCTGTCTGCTGGGGACAGGACGCCGCACGCACACAGCAGATTAGATGTTCAGAAGTTGTGTGTTGGCGGGGGGTGTTTTTTTCTTTCAGTATTATTTTTCTTTTACAAAAATTTTTTATTTTTAATTATTATGGATACATAAAAAAAAAAGGAGTTCCTTTGACATGGCCGCACTCTCCTTCAACCGCACATCTCAGTGTCACCTGCCCCCTTCCTGCGCCACTCCAATCACACCAGCCAGTGCTGGTGGTCTTCTTTTTAAATGTTTTTCTTTTTATAGATTGAGGGGGTATGAGTGCAGCTTTGTTCCATGGATACATTGTGTAGTGGTGAAGCCTGGGCTGTTAGTGTGGCCATCACCCGAAGAGTGGGCATCCCACCCAAAGGATAATTTCTCATTGCCCCCACCTCCCACCCTCTGAGTCTTCAGTGTCTCTCCACTCTCTGTATGTCCACGTGTGCACATTATGTAGCTCATACTTACGGGTGAGAACATGCAGTATTTGACTTTCTGCTTCTGAGTTGCTTCATGTAAGTTACTGGCCTCCAGTTCCAGCCGAGTTGCTACGGAAGACCTGATTTCCTTCTTTTTTATGGCTCTTGCAGCATTGTTTGTCACAGAGAACAGGCTGGATCTTCCTCCCTGTACTTTCAGTATGATTTCAGGATGTGCAATGGGTCAAGCACACACGTGTGTCCTTTCTACCCCTTTTGGCCATGAAGAAAGCCCCCGGGTCCCTCAAGCAGCACCTGTCCACAGACCTTTGCTGGTCCCGTAGCAGGCCCAGTGGGAAACCGCCTCTGTTCCCTTTCCCCATGTGTTTCAGAAGGGGAACACGGCCCTGCACATCGCTGCTCTGGCCGGGCAGGATGAGGTGGTCCGGGAGCTTGTCAACTATGGAGCCAACGTCAACGCCCAGTCACAGGTAATGGCTCTCTGGTCTGGACTAGAGGGTGTTGCCTTTCCACAGGTGGTTCCTCTTTGCTGCTCCCTCATGGGTCCATTGGCAGCTGTGTTAACACACACACTACTGTGGGGCAGGGCCTAGATTTCTCAGGAGCATGTCTCTGAGCAGTGGTGAAGGTGTCCTTTATTACTTCACATGCATAGACTGCATGTCCTAAGCATGACGGGGTTGAATTGTTTTGGACCTAAGCCAAATAATATGTCCAGTTGTAGCCTAGGTGGAGAGAGAAACTGAGGACTGGGGGAATGAGGTGTGCAGTGCAGCATTGATGAAATCAATGAGGAGTATGTGAGCCGAAGAGACTGACCTACGGTGGCGAGGGGAGGCACAGCCTCTGTGGCCTTTTGTAATAATCCCAGGACACCAGTCACCATGACAATGAGTTTCCTTAGGAGGGGTCAGGTGGGAGGAAATGGAATGAAGAGAGCGCTGTCCTCCAGGTGAGAGGACGTTGTGCTGGCGTAGGCCTTTCTTACATTGCGGGTGGATGCTAATGATGTCCTCTCTTGGTTTACAGAAAGGTTTTACACCCCTGTACATGGCAGCACAAGAGAACCACTTGGAAGTGGTTAAGTTTTTACTGGAAAATGGAGCTAACCAGAATGTAGCCACAGAAGTAAGTACCTTGGAAAAATGTCGTCACCACCAGAAGTCTCCCAGGTGTACAACCTTGCTTCAGGTGACACCTACCTGGGATGTGGCTTGGGGTGCATCCATGTCATGATGGATGACCTTCAGGTCGCTGCACTAATCCAGAGTGCTGTCAGGTTCTGCAAGGGACTAATGACAAAGTCATGGGTCTTGAAGAAGGCCCAGACACGTACCAAAGAAACGACGTCACACTTGAGGGTGTCCTTCCCGCTATGGCCAATACTTGTGACTGGAGGGGGCAGGCGAAGCATGCATGTGTATGGTTGGCAAGTTTGCATTGGGCCTTAATGAGAAAGGCTCTTGCCACAAAACCACCATGCACCCTTGGACAAGTCTCATTAGCTATGGTCCTCAGTCTTGTCATTGGTGAAATGATGAAATTGGACTAGATAGAGCCAAGGAGTCTCTTGACTCTTAACTTTGGATGGCTCAATGACATGACTTTGTTGTCATTCCGTTTTATCAGTTCCTGTGGTCCTGTGCCCTTTAGTATGTCCACAACTGAGGGAATTAATAATAGTAGCTCATGGCCAAGCGCAGTGGCTCATGCCTATAATCCAACCGCTTTGGGAGGCTGAGGTGGGAGGATCACTTGAGGCCAGGAATTCAAGACCAGCCTGGGCAACACAGCAAGACCCCGTCTCTACAGAAAAAGAAAATTAGCTGGGTGTGGTGGTGTGTGCCTTATTCTTAGCTACTTGGGAAGCTAAGGGGGAGGATCACTTGAGCCCAAGAGGTTAAGGCTGCAGTGAGCCATGATTGCACCACCATACTCCAACCTGAGTGACAGAGTGAGACCCTGTCTCAAAAATAAAATAATAATAATAATAATAGCTCACAATTGAATTATCAGGGCCTGGTGTGGACTCTGGCCTTTGGTCGGTGTTAGTAATGTTCTGCCTTGTCAAGGCACTATGCTGGTACCAGCAGATGGGGTGAGAAAGAGAGCCGGCAAAGAATCTGAGCAGTCAAAAGTTTCTTAAAACAAGTCAAACTGGAAGCAAATTATAAAGGAAAACTAAATTAATGCTAAAGAAAAATTCGGCAGGCTCTGTGAGATTGCAGAGAAAGGAAGTGGAGGCAGGAAGGGCTTCAGGGAGGAGATGGCATTTAGGCTAAACTTGGCGGATGAAGAGGGCTTTGGTGGAGGTAGGTCCCTCAGGCTGGGGCTGCTGGGAGCATAAACCCGAGGGGCAAGGGTGTGTCCCGTGTGAAGGGCGGCTGGCGTCAGACGAGTCAGAGCAAAGCATTTTCCTCCTCTGGCCAGGACGGCTTCACGCCTCTGGCGGTGGCCCTGCAGCAGGGCCATGAGAACGTCGTCGCGCACCTCATCAACTACGGCACCAAGGGGAAGGTGCGCCTCCCGGCCCTGCACATCGCGGCCCGCAACGACGACACGCGCACGGCTGCGGTGCTGCTGCAGAACGACCCCAACCCGGACGTGCTTTCCAAGGTGAGGGCGAGGAGGAGGGAGGAGCCTTGGGCCGCGGACGCCCGTGGGCTCAGGGGGCACCGCGCACGCCCAGCGACTTCCCAGGCAGGAGAACCGAGCGTGCAGGGCGGGCAGTGCGCACTGAGCGCCCTCACCCCAGGACGCAGGGGGGCCCCTGGACAGCCCCGCTCTAAATCCCTGGCAGATGCACGGAAACGTGCTCTTGGTGAGCAGCGGGGGTGGTTCCTGTTGCTCCAGGTCATCTGGAAATGTGTCCAGGCGGGCAGGGCGGGTCACCCTGGAACCCCAGGAGGCGGCCTTCCTGATGTTCCTTCATCTCTCCTCCCCGGCTGCCCCGTAGTGGAGGGAGGAGGCGTGCAGGGGCTGGGGTGTGGAGAAAGGGGGTCCGGGACCTTGCACGCCTGCGTGCACCTGGGCACGCTCTCCGGTGTTCGGAGGCACTGCTGATCTGCTGTCTGTAGGCTGAGGCTGCTGGTTTTCTTTTAGTGGAAATGGATTTACTGGAGTTATTCAAAGTCCCCTCCTGCACCCCGCCCCTCCCCTCTTCCACCGGCCCCAGATCCACCGGGTTTTGTCTGGAAAACACCTGGGTGGGGTTAGGCCTGCCTTCAGGCTCTGGAACAGAATGATGACAATGGACGGAGGTTGAGGCAGGAGGATGGTTTGAGCCCAGGAATTGGAGACCAGCCTGGACAACATAGTGAGACCCCGCCTCTAAAACATTTTTTTAAAAATTAGCTGGGCATGATGGTGTTCGCCTGTAGTCCCATCTACTGGGGAGGCTGCGGTGGGAAGATTGCTTGAGCCCAGGAGGTCGAGGCTGAAGTGAGCTGTGATCACATCACACTGCACTCCAGCCTGGGCAACACAGTGAGACCCTGTCTAAATGGGAGGAAAAAAAGACCATAGCCCCATTACACTTTCATTCATGAATGAAAATCTCTTTGTCGGTGATCACTCTGACGAACGGGCCCACAGAGTCTGAGGTTAACATATAATTCGGGTTGCTCAGGGCAGACCCCCAGCTTTTGAATACACTGTGCCATAAAGCCTCTCTTGACCCCCTCACCAAATGTTCCCACCCATCAAAATCTCCTTTGTCTGTAAAGTCCTGTTGCCCCACCTGAGTTTCCTGCATCCCAGGGCTGATTCTGAGATAGAAGTAAATCACATATAACAAGTTTCTCCCCCTCTGTTGTGCCCCAGACGGGATTCACGCCCCTGCACATCGCGGCTCACTACGAGAACCTCAACGTGGCCCAGTTGCTCCTCAACAGAGGAGCCAGCGTCAATTTCACACCACAGGTAACCCTGGGGCACGTGCGCCCTCACTGTCCGG
Source organism: Pan paniscus (assembly GCF_029289425.2). NCBI lineage: Eukaryota > Metazoa > Chordata > Mammalia > Primates > Hominidae > Pan > Pan paniscus. Next base: position 60,176,324 of record NC_073256.2, on the reverse strand, counting down.
GGGCTTGGGGCTGGCAGTTGCTCCTGCCTCGGCACCATGGGTTTCATCCCAGTGGCAGAAGTGCCTGTGGGTTAAACAGCCCTGCTGTCTGGTCGGGCTCCTTGCTGGCAGGTTTCTGATCATCTACCCCCCAGTTTCCACCTGCTTTGTCTTGAGAAAACCCTAAACTCCATTTGCCCATCCTAAAAATGGGAAACCTGGAGGGCAGAGAGTGATTTCCAAATAACTGACTTTCCTGCAGTCTGTTATGTTGACTCTGGGAGGCATGGGCTTGGGTGGTGTGGTGGGATGACCCATCCTGTTGGCAGGTCCTTTCAGGTTTTAAAATGTCTTAGGCCAGAAATGCCCTGACAACGCTGTTGCAGGCTTGGGGACTGGGGGTTGGGGACAAGGGGAGCGGGTGCATAGCAGCTGCATTCCAGGGAAGGATGATGCGCCCTGACCGTCCTGCTTCCTCCCTTCAGAACGGCATCACGCCACTGCACATCGCCTCCCGCAGGGGCAACGTGATCATGGTGCGGCTGCTGCTGGATCGGGGAGCCCAGATAGAAACCAAGACCAAGGTGGGTGCCAGCAGGTGCTGTAGCCAGGCAGGGGGAGGGAGTTCCCCCCTCACAAGCCTCACCCAGAGCAGCGGGCCCTTGGTGACCTAGTTAGGGATGCACCACCAGCCTCCCAGAGCCGCCTGCAGCAGTATTCTGGGCAGTGCCGCGTGCAGCGGGAGGCAATAGTAAAACTGTGCTGAGGTCGAGCTGGTGCTTGAGGAAACGTCAGCACTTGCGTGGGCTGGGATGATGCCATAGGCAGTCTTCTCTCCAAATGGCCTCTGATAGCTGCCTTTTGGGCTTTCTGTTTTTGACTCTGTCTTTTAAAGGACGAATTGACACCTCTCCACTGTGCAGCTCGAAATGGGCACGTGCGAATCTCAGAGATCCTGCTGGACCACGGGGCACCAATCCAAGCCAAAACCAAGGTGTGTGCTTCCTTCCTGTGAGGCGCATTTTCTAGGCAGGGCTCCAGGTCCAACAGACCTGGCATCAAATCCTATTTCTGTAAAACACAGATGCTAATACTACTAAATGAGATAGCACCTTTGACATTTATTACAAGGCCTATCACATAGGAGACTCTCAGTGTAGCTCTAATTCGTAACTAGATCAGGGTCGGCAAACTTTTTATCTAAAGGACCAGGTATTAGACAATTTTAGGCTTTGCAGGCCGTGGTCCCTGTTGCAATGATTCAACACTGCCAACGTAGCAGAAAAGCAGCCATAGGCAATATGCAAACTAGGGCCCGTGTTCCAATAAAATGTTATTGACAAACACTGGTTGCAGGGCGGATTTGACTCACAGGTTGTGTAGTTCGCCTACTACTGCTCTAGATCAATCCCTATGTCTCTCTTCCTAGCTCCAGAAAAGACAGGCACTAAGTACTCTGAGAAGTCTTCAGAGCCTGGGCCAGACTGAAGCGAAGTTAAAAAGAAAAGAACACAGTTCTTCTCAGGCTCCATTACGGGCCAGAGAAAAGGCCCGTTACGTGGCTCTAACATAAGGACTCGAGTCTTCAAGGAGTGAAAGCTGTCAGCCACACTGCTGCCTGTGCCTGCTCTGGGCCCTCTGCCCCGTGAATTGAGCTGTGTCAGAGCAGAGCAAGGCAAAAGCCAGGCCCACTCACAGCTACCCAGGAGGTTTCCCACGAGCAGTTCTGTCATAAAATGATGGCTTAGACCATACAGTGAAAGCTGATTTATTCCCGACACATTATCATGTTCTGTTCTGTAGAGCTGTCATTAATTTGGGTCATGATTCATAGTCCCCACACTGGTTCTTGCGTGTGTCTGTGTGTGCTGTTGCATGAGGGTGTCCTCTACTAAAGCAGTTTCTCATTTAACCCTCCATCCTTGGCTGATTTGCCGTGTGACTATGAACGTGTGTCTTGCCCTCTCTGTGTTTCAGTTTCCTCATCTGGAGAGCCCCCACCCTCTCTCCTAGGATTATTGGGATGACCATGTGAGATAATGTCTTCAAAAGCTATCTAAAAGTAAAACTCCTCAGCTAAATGAAAGTAGAATTGCTACTATCAGTTAAATTATTAGAAAATTCCCAACATTTTTCCAGGAGTGCTGTATTTAAACATAATACATGGCCAGAAGTTAAGATTTTTTGTTTTATTATCCAGATCATTAGAATGGGGCTGAAAAGAATGCTTATGAAAATTCCTTACTGAGAATATGTGACTTTTCAATTGGGAACTATCGTACAACCTTTCTGAAATGCAAGTGTAACTAACTGAGTTAGCTCAGTCCACCTTAACAAAGAACCACATGCTGAGTGGCTTAAACAACAGAAACTTACTGTCTCACACTTCCAGAAGCTGGAGGGTCAAGATCAAGGTGTCAGCAGGGTTGGTTCTTTTTTTTTTTTTTTTTTTTTTTTTGAGATGAAGTCTCACTCAGTCACCCAGGCTGGAGTGCAGCGGTGTGATCTCTACTCACTGCAACCTCCGCCTCACAGGTTCAATTGATTCTCATGCCTCAGCTTCCTGAGTAGCTGGGATTGCAGGCACATGCCACCACGCCTGGCCTATTTTTGTATTTTTAGTAGAGATGGGGATTCACCATGTTAGCCAGGCTGGTCTCGAACTCCTGGCCTCAAGTGATCTGCCCACCTTTGCTTCCCAAAGTGCTGGAATTACAGAGGTGAGCTACAGTGCCTGGCAGGGTTGATTCCTTCTCAGGCTGTGAGGGAGCATCTCTTCCAGGTCTCTCCTCGAGCTTCTGGTGGTTTGGGCACAATCTTTGGTTTCCTTGGCTTATAGAGCATCATGCTGACCTCTGCCTTCATCTTCATGTGACATTTTCCTGCTGTGCAGGTGCCCAAATCTCCCTGTTTCTAAGGACGCCAGTCATAGATTAGAACTCACACTAATGACCTCATTTTAGCTTATTATATCCCCAAAGATCCTGTTTCCAAACAAGGTCACATTCTGAGGTCCTGGGGGTTAAGACTGCAGCATGTGAATTTTGTGGGACCTAATTCAGCCTGTAACACTAACATCTGCTGTCATGGAAACTGATTTGCGTCTTCCTTGATGAAAATCCTCTCATTTCCACTTTCTAAAAGCTGAAGTCCCAGGTCCTGAGCTCCTAGCCTTTCTTGGCGCAGCTCCAGCCTCCTCTCCAGCCTGACTCCATGCTTGGAATCACCTCACCCCGGACTGTCGAACTGCATGGAGGCCCCTGGGTTCCCCTAGGGTAGCTGCCTCTGTGATGTTGCACTTGCTGCTCCCTTCACTAGGATGTTCTTCCCCTTTGGTCCTCCTGGTGAACTTCCATTCAGCTCCTTTCAAGTCCTAGCTCAGGCCTCACCTCCTCCCTCCCAGTGCCCCTCCTTCATCAGGGACGCCATCTGTTTGTGCACACCTCTGTGCTTTGATCATCCCACTTCAGGGCACTGAAAGACAACACCATGTCTGTCTACAAGCTTCCTTGGGTCGGGGGTTACGTCTGTTCTCTTCTGTTTCCCCAGAGCTTAACCCATACCAGGTGCACATTAATCACTTGAAAAATATGTGTTGAATTACTGTCTGAATGAATGAATGAGTCTCCTCTCTCTTTTATGTTTTTTAAACAAATTGCTGTTTGAGAAATGAGTATCCTTAACAGAATTTTCTTCAACTGAACTGCATTTGATAGGGACAAGGAACAGAGGGATTTAGATCCAAGTTCTATTTTATCATCATTCATTCATTCATTCATTCATTCAAAATCACATAATTTAAGGACCATGATGTGTGTTACATGCATGTATTCGGCACTGTGGGGCATTTAAGGAGAAATATTAGGCTAAGTCACTGATCTTAAGAGGCGTATAAGTAAAGAGAAAAGATACACTCCCCTAAAAAGTTAGCTATGGATATAATTGGGCAAATATGAGAATAAGGTCTGAGCGCATGGTGCAGATAAGGAAAGCCCACAGGAGTCTAGAGTGGTCAGGAAGGCTTTCTGGAAGAGGTGGGTCTGCTGGACATGGCTTTGAAGGTTTGGCCAGGTGGAAAGGAGAATGTCTGTGGTCAGAGACCGGCAGGAGCGTGGAGGCCAGGGTGAGCCAAGCTCCCTCCGGAGACTTGTGGAAACATTGTGTAGGGAAGAAGTAGGGAGTGACTTTGGAATCGTCCTGAATCTCCGTGCTCGGTCCCCAGAAGACTCTGTGATTGCTTGTGTTTTCCTCTTTACCCAGAACGGCCTGTCCCCAATTCACATGGCGGCTCAGGGAGACCACCTCGACTGTGTCCGGCTCCTGTTGCAATACGACGCAGAGATAGACGACATCACCCTGGACCACCTGACCCCACTCCACGTGGCTGCCCACTGTGGACACCACAGGGTGGCTAAGGTCCTTCTGGATAAAGGGGCCAAACCCAACTCCAGAGCCCTGGTGAGTGGGGGTGCTGCTGGAGAAGGTGCAGAGTGGCAGGGCAGGCTGGGGGCAGGACCAGAGAGGCATGGCTGGGCCTGTGGGAAGGGCGGCAGGTGCCCGGAGCTCCCCAGATTCGAGGCCTGAGCAGTGGGGTGTGACAGCACTGGATGGTGGGGGCCTGGTGTGCACCCCTCCTGCACCCTCCACTGCACACCCACCTGGGTATCGACCCCTGCCCCGGTGACCAGGCCGAGGTCAGGGATGAGTTTGGGCCCAGGAGACCGGACTCAGGAAGCATCCTGCATGGTAGGTATGCGGGCTTGGGGCATCTCTCCAGTGGAGCCAGGCCTGGAGCTGAGTGATTCCTTAGAGGCTGCGTGGCTTTCTGAGCTGCTTTGGGGATGAATGAGATGGCCAGAGCTGAGCATCCTTCGTCCACAGATGGGCTTGCAGTTCTCATGGCACTCGTGTAAAGGGAAGCTCAGGCCCAGAGCAAATCCCTCCTGTGGTTCCTCTGCCTCCTTCCCAGGACAGGGGCTCCCAGGGAGTCTGGGGATCCAGTAGGGCTGTAGCTTTGCACTAAGCACGCCTGTAACCACGTCTCCTCTCTGCCTCTTCCCAAGGCAGCAGAACTGAGGGGCAGGATATCCTCCAGGGATGGCAGAGGATGGCTCATTCATTCATTCATTCACTCACTCGCTCAAAAAAGCTTTCACTGAGCAGTGCCCACAGGCCACGTACTGTTACAGGGGAGTTGGGATTTCCCAGCCTCAGGACTATTGACATTTGGGGTCGATATTTGTGGTCTTGTGTGTTGTAGGATGTTTAGCAGCATCCCTGGCCTGTACCCACTAAGCACTCATAGCTCTCCTTCCCTAGCTGACAATAAAAAATGTCCCCAGACATTGCCACATGTTTTGGGGGTGAGGTGCAAATGATACCCCCCCACCACCACCTCCCATGTTTGAGAACCACTGCCTTAAGTGGATAAAGCACTGAAAAAAACAGACAAAAACAAATACACATTTCTGCCCTTCAGAGTTTACATTCAGAGTATATCACACTTTAAAGCAGAAATCCATTTCACTAAAAATGATCAGTGGTTTCAGGGAAGAGGGAACATGATTTGCTTCACAAAAGTACTCTTTTATTGTAAATTTACCCTTAGGGGGCTTTAAATGGCAGGATCTTTTAGTGCATCCAAAATATGAATAAATTTTTTAAAAAGGTTTATAAACAACATGTTCAGGAACATATCTAGTGCATCAAGTGAGAGCCACCTGTCTCTTACATGATTTGCATTAATTGACATTATAAGACTAATCAATTGGCATCAATTCGTTGATTGGTCTATGGGCATCTGCTGGTGGCCTGGGCAGCAGCTGCCTTTTAGAGCAGCCAGGTGGTCTTCTGGGCGTTCCTTGGGCCCGTGTGTAAGCTCCTGCTTGTCTGTCTCCCTTTGTGTGGGCTGCAGAATGGCTTTACCCCCTTACACATCGCCTGCAAAAAGAACCACGTCCGTGTCATGGAGCTGCTGCTGAAGACGGGAGCCTCGATCGACGCGGTCACCGAGGTAGGAGAGACTGCAGAGGAGCCTGGGGGCAGGCCTGTGGTCTCCCCCGACCCACCTTCTCCAAGAGTCGCTCTTTGTAGCTTTGTATGGCTGCAGGGGTGTGTGTGTCTGCAAGTCTGGACTGCTGGAAGGAATGAATCAGGGGTGACTAGGACAAGGGAACATGAGTCAAGTCTTACGGAGCTTTCCAAGATCAGACACAATTTTTGCAAGTTGTAAGAGTGGGCATGACTTGCCCACAGTAATTTTTTTCTCCAACCATTTTCTTGGAAGCAAACCCACCTCATATAGCTCCCTTTTCTTGGAAAATCATTTGTGAAAGCGTTAGATACTGTCAGGTTCTCTCTTCTTCAGGGGAGCGGAAAGACTCCCACTTATCGGACTCTGCCTTTGTCTGTTTCAGTCTGGCCTGACACCTCTCCACGTGGCCTCCTTCATGGGGCACCTTCCCATCGTGAAGAACCTCCTGCAGCGGGGGGCGTCGCCCAACGTCTCCAACGTGGTAAGCCCTCAGGCAGGCAGGGGCTTGCTCCCCTAGACCAAGAGCTCAGAGGGCAGCTTTCACCAGTGCTCCCAGTCCTACTCTCTGGGGACAGAGCTACGATTCCCAGAACAGCCAATGCTTCAGACTGGGGGAGGACATCCCTGTGTACTGACGCTTTCTGGATTAAATTTCTCACACATCCGTAAACCTTGGAGGTTTTGTTTTGGACAATAATTTTGGAATGTCTGTAAGTGTTCACTGGGAATACATTTACATTTTTGAATATTCATTAGCTCTGGGGTTTACTTTTAAGTGTACCTAGAATACACAGACACACACATAAACTCATATACACGCATGCACCTGCACGCATGTGCACACACACACATACACACATACATGCGCATGCACACATGCACACACACCAGGCTAAAGAGCTGCCTGCTGGGGCAACTCCACCTCTTGGACAAAAACCCACCAAGCCACTCCAGGCTGCACTTCCTAGCTCTGTGTGTGCCGTTTTGGACAGCAGGCATGTATGAACAGTTCTATAATTTTGTTATTTTATAGAAAGTGGAGACCCCGCTACACATGGCAGCCAGAGCCGGGCACACGGAAGTGGCCAAATATTTACTCCAGAACAAAGCCAAAGTCAATGCCAAGGCCAAGGTGAGTAGTGAAGGCAGGAAGGGAAGGGTTTCAGATGTGAACAGTTCCAGCACTGTGCAGAGAACCCATCCTCATTCCAGGCGGGGCTGCAGTGCTGTGGCCTGGGGATCACTTTTCATCCTGATCAGGTCGCTCTGAGCGCTCAGATTCTGCTTTGCAGGGGGTTTGAGAAGACCAGGGATATTTTTGCATGAGAGCCACATTTCTTTAAAATAAGGAAAGTCCAAGGTGCGTGGCTGGCCTGAGTATGTCCTGGGCTAACGATGACAGTTGCCATGTAAGGAGGGGGGCAACCTTTTAAAGAAAGCATTGCCAGCAAAAATCAGGCAAGAATTACTTGATCTAAAACTGGAGAGTCCCCCTTGCTGTAAACACATTTTGCGGGGGTTGGAGGAGTAGACAGTGAGAAGAGCTGTGGAGTTTGCCGGTTGCTCACTCAGCCAACAGCAGGCTTCCTAACCACAGGCCACGATGGGTTCTCCTTAGAGTCAGGCCTGTGATTTGTGTTTGGTGCCCTCGAGGGAAGCCTCCAGCTGGGCCCCATGAGACCTGGCCCAGGCAGCCCGACAGCAGCATTCAGAAACAGGAAGTGGGGGGGTGTGGGTGGAAAAGTCCTCATTCTCTGTCAGCAGTTGAGACTCCCCTGACCCCAGCACAGAGAAAATCAAACTAGAGTTCAAGCAGAAAGACAAGCGCATCCACTCAGAAAGGATGTGGGAGACGGATGAGCAGCCACACTACATTGAGTGCCTTTTATGCACCAAACGCAGAAACCATGTACATTATCCGCTTGATCCCAGCTGAGCCCTAGCAAGTAGACGTTATTATTCCCATTTTACAGATGGGAGGGCTGGGCCTTTGGGAAATAAGGTAGAAATAACAGCTCACTTGAAGAACTGTTGTAAGGATTCAATAGGATACAGCATGTTGGTTCCTGTAACTCAGAGACTTGATTCGAATCCTGACTCTTCATCTTCTTAGCTGTGTGACCTTGAGAAGGTCACTTGCCCTCTCTGGGCCCTGCCTTGCTTCTCTGTAAGATGAAAAGTTGGATTTGGTAACATCAGCGTTTCTTCTTCTTTGTTTTCCCTTCGGGGTCCAGGATGACCAGACCCCACTTCACTGTGCAGCTCGCATCGGCCACACAAACATGGTGAAGCTCCTGCTGGAAAATAACGCCAACCCCAACCTGGCCACCACCGCCGGGCACACCCCCCTGCACATTGCAGCCCGTGAGGGCCACGTGGAAACAGTCCTGGCCCTTCTGGAAAAGGAAGCATCCCAGGCCTGCATGACCAAGGTACAGCCTCCCGCCTCGTGGTCTAAGGAAGCAACAGGCTCACTCAGCCAGGCCTGGAGCTCGGAGGGGAATTCCTGCCTGGTTCTCTTTGTCACCTCAATGATGCTGCAAGCAGCTGGAAGGGTCATCACACTCAGGGCTGGCCACCACCTGCAAGCCGATGTGTCTCCATCCTTCCCCAAAACAGGAAGTCAACCACAGCTTCTCACACACCCAGCCAGCCTTCATACATTTATCATGGCACAATTATTAGTCGAAACCTGCTTTGGCCAAGTCACAAACAGGTTCTGGGGATATGAGAAGGATTAAGACTCATACCCTGCCCTCAGCTAGCCAGCAATCAACTACCACTGTGAGGTGGTTGAGACCCTCTTGCCAGAGGAGTGTGGACCATAAGTGCAGGGATGCCTGCCAAGTCCTGAGGTCTTCGGCCTCCCAGAGGGCTCAAAAATGGCTGTGCCTTTGCTTTCATTGGCCTTTCCATGCCAGCGGAGGTGCAGCCTCCTTTGCCGTGGGCCCTTTCTCCAGGGAGGACAGCCCTGGGGCCCCAAGGTCCTGACAGCCTGTTTCTCCTCAGAAAGGATTTACCCCTCTGCACGTGGCGGCCAAGTACGGGAAGGTGCGGGTGGCAGAGCTGCTGCTGGAGCGGGACGCACACCCGAATGCTGCCGGAAAAGTGAGTTTGAACCCCGCCCTCCCCTGCAGCTCTCAGGTTAGAGGCAAGGACAGAGGATGGACATCAGCACTTGCAGATTCCATCTTTTGCCTGTGTTGTCCATCTTTTTTTTCTTTGAGACAGGGTCTCGCTCTGTTGCCCAGGCTGGAGTGCAGTGGTGCCATCACAACTCACTACAATTTTGACTCCTGGGCTCAAGCCATCCTCGAGTGTCAGTCTCCTGAGTAGCTGAGACTACAAGCAGTTGCCACCGTGCCCGGCTAACTTAAAAAAACAATTATAGAGACAGGGTCTCACTATGTTGCCCAGGCTGGTCTCGAACTCTGGGCTCAGGTGATCTTCCCTCTTCAGCCTCCCATAGCTCTGGGATTACAGGTGCGAGCCACCGCACCCGGCCTGTTTATATTTCCATGGGTAGCCATCGAGAGAGAATGGCCTTTGGAAAGACTGGCCTTTCTGTCAAAGGCCTTATCCTTTTGGAAAGACCCGATGGCCTTCTCCGGGCAAGTGTATTGATCTCACTGCCCACGTTCCCCCCTGTTCCCACAGGGCTCTGGGTCCTGCCGATGACATTCTGTCATGACTCCAAGTTAAGACTGGCCTGGGAAAGATTTTAAACAGGATTTTACTGTATAAAATAGGTGCTCCCATGCCTAAAGGGAGTCCTGGGAGAAAGTCCGTGGGAGTGACAGCTGGCCTCTTGTCTTTGTCCCCTGCAGAATGGCCTGACCCCCCTGCACGTGGCCGTCCATCACAACAACCTGGACATCGTCAAGCTGCTGCTTCCCCGGGGCGGCTCCCCGCACAGCCCTGCCTGGGTAAGGCCGGCCCCTCTCCCCAGCTGCCCCTGGAGAGCAGGTCACCTGCTACCTTCCAGTCCCTCAGGGAGGGGGGTTTCCACAGCAGCCCAAGGGTTTTGCGTTCTGTTGCTATTTTTACCTCAGAAATCACGCCTCACTTTCCCACATGTTACCTGCCCTGTAATCACGCTATTCAGGGCCCAGGAGTGGGATGGGAAGTGGGTAACAATTCCCAGCCAGGGGTTACCTCGCAGAGGCGGAACTTGTTTTATACAACAAATGTGTCCCCAAGCAGTTGCACGTCAGCTGGGTTTTGTAAACTGACTGTCAGAGGTCAGTGTGGATAAAAATCCCTGGGGAGTGGTGAGCCCGTTTCTAGCATTGCTAGATTCTGACTCCGTGGGACTGTGCAGTGCAGCCTGGAAGCCTCATTTTTAACCTACTCTCTGCATGGTTCTGAGGCTGGGGCCACAGCGACCGTACTTTGAGAAATCCTCAGGGCTGCTGGCGAGCTTGCTGGAACCTGGAAACAAGGGACCTCTTTAAAATGAGAATGATCACCTCCAAATTCATTTGTCTCTGAGATCAGACTTTTAGATAGTGGCATTTTTGTAGGGAGGCTCACCTGAATGTGAGACACATTGGCCCAGCCTCACACCAGCTTCGGAGGCGAGCTGCTCAGAGCAGCAGGTTCCGTGACCCTTGAGGGAATCAGAGGAGGGAGCAGATGGGTTGCTTCTGGAAGACCCCACGGGGTTGGGTAGTACAAGGATAAAGCTGGAAGGACCATTTTGGGGAACAGTCTGCCTGCTGTGGGAAGGCGAGGCTGTGTAGGGATAGGCACCTCGGGACTGGTGGCCAGCGGGGAGAAGGGGAGAGGAGAGGGAGCGGGGCCAGGAAGACAAAAGCCACACGCAGTACCTGCACTCTATGGGGCAGCCAGGCGCATGGGAAACAGGATAATTTATGGGAGATCCGTCATGTGGCAGGCATCCAAGTGCCGCAGAGAAGGAGCCTCGGGGTGGGACCCCATGTGACTCCAGCCAACACCTGCTGGCTTAGGGCCTCCGCAGCCCAGGCATGGAGCGTCAGTGCCAGTGCGGGGCTTCGGCGCATTCTCCCTCCCTGGACAGACACGTGTCCCCATCTTGCAGCATTGCTCTTCTACAGACGCCGGCTCCCGACAGCTGTCTCCTCCTGTCCCTGCTGCAGTGAGTCCCACGTCGCTGTGCAGAGGGAGCACACGGCCCTGCTGCGATGTCGACTTACTCCTGCCTCTAAAAATAAAAACCTGGACTCCCCTCCTCCTCACTCCCCTACTTATATAAAAGGAACGGGAGCCAGGTTCATTATATTTAAAGATAACTAAATCCAAGCACAAACCCTGTACAGATGGGCTTTGTTTCCATGGCAAAAAATAGTTTCCAAAGTAGTCTGGCAATTTTGTAGAATTTCACATGCAAATCTCTCTGCACCCAAACCAAACCCTCCCCTTTCTAATTTTGATGCTAATGTTGTTTGAACATTTGGGCAGAGCTCCCTCCGTGTGCATTCCTTAGGATGAGCTCATTTCCTTGGGAAAGAAGAGCCTTTTGCGGGCACACATTCCTCCCTCCCCTCTCCGTGACTTTCCAGCCTGGTTGTCCTTGTCCTTGTCACCTGCAGAAGTTCATTTGTTCATTTTAGTTCTGGTTTAGGGGAAGCTCAGAGGGGCAGTCCGTGTTCTGAGAGTCACAGTGGCACTTGTATCTCAATTTTAACCAGAGGTTTACCTGGTAGCCTAAGCCATGTCCAGGGCAGGCCTACCCTTGGGCAGGACAGGGGGCTGGCCTTGCCAGTGTGGACATCGCTGCTTCCCAGGTGGCCTGGGATTCCTGAGGATACATCCATGAACACACTGCAGATTGCTCAAGTGATGGTCCCTTGTACATTAAAAGATGGCCTAATAGGGCCGGGTACGGTGGCTCAAGCCTGTAATCCCAGCACTTTGGGAGGCCGAGACAGGCAGATTGCTTGAGGTCAGGAGTTCAAGACCATCCTGGCCAACATGGTGAAACCCCGTCTCTACTAAAAATACAAAAATTAGCTGGGCATGGCAGCGTGCACCTGTAATCCCAGCTACTTGGGAGGCTGAGGCAGGAGAATCGCTTGAACCCGGGAGGCAGAGATTGCGGTGAGCCAAGGTCTCACCACTGCACTCCAGCCTGGGCAAGAGAGCGAGACTCTGTCTAAAAAAAAAAAAGATGGCCTAATAATCATTGCTTTCATGTAGTTATTAATGGAAAAACCAAACTCCATAAAGTATTTTGGAGGTTTATTCTGAGCCAATGTGATAACCATGGCCCTGGGCAACACAGTATCAAGAGGTCCTGAGAAAGTGTGTCTGAGGCAGCTTACAGTTTGGTTTTTTATATTTAGAGAGGCAGGAGTTACAGGCAAAGATGTAAATCAATACATGGAAGGTATATATTGACAAAAATACCTAGAAAGTCCCAGAGGTTATAGGTAGATTCCGAGATTCTTTAATTTGCAATTGGTTAAAGGAGTAAAGCTTTATCTAAAAGTTTGGAATCAGCAGAAAAGCATTAAGTTGAGAGAAGGGTCTGTTCACCAGGGTCCTGGGCCGAGTGACCTCCAGGGGGCATGTGACTCAGCCCTTGCCTACTCTGGCCTTGGGTCCTGTTGATAATTTGGTGTCTTGTCACAAAGAGTCCCTTTGGTTAGTCTTATGATCTCTTTTAACATGAATGCCGGTCAGTTGCGCCTAAACTCCGAAAGGGAGTGGGTATAGCAAGGCGTGTCCAACCTCCCTTCCTTCGTGGCTGGGAATTCAATTTTTAAGGTTTTTCTGGGATCTCTTTGGCCTAGATGGGATCTGTTTGGGGCTTAGGGTTTTATTTTTCATTTACATAGTGAAAATCTTCTCTGGGCCAGCGCTGACTGGTGCTCCGTGTCTAATCGTGGGGAGGCTTAGCTCTGTTTTGAGCCGACCCTGCATCTCAGGCTGGACCTGCGGCATTGCACCCCATTCCTTTGCTCTCTTTTAATACAGTGCAAAAATCATGTTGTTTAATTAAACTTATTATAATCCAAATGCCGATCTTGTTACATGAACACAACCTACAAAGAACAATTTAATGTTTTCTCATAACATAATCAAATTAAAAAGGAAGAATACTAGAAAGGATTATCTCATGTCATTCTTCAAAGAAAATGATTTTTCAATTTAATTCAATTCCTTGGGTAAGTCACAACTTTTCGTTTCACCACAAAAGCCGCCTATGGGCCCACCTTGCTGAGCTTTCCCTGTACCCAGGGCTTTGACTGCCTTGGCCAGCCCCTTTCTTTCCCTTTCCTCTTCCTGACCAGTGATCCTGGCAGAATCAGAAATGTTGGTTTCCACAGTAAGAGAGTGGCTGGCAGGGAGAACTCAGTCCTCAGCCAGAGGAATGCTGGCCGAGGTGGGGAAATCTCGTGCCCTGAGACAGATCCCACGTTGGGCAGCCATCTGCTATGGGCCTGGGTGGGCGCATGTCCAGGACGTCCTCCAGCCTGGCATTGCCCTTAACCCTGAGTGCCCTAGGGCCTTGCTACTGAAAGTGTGATCCCTGGACTAGCATTGTCAGCATCACCTGGGGGCTTGCTAGAAATGCACAATCTCGGGCCCTCCCTAGCGCCTCTGAATCAGACACTGCATTTTAACAAGGTCCCAAGGGATTTGTGTACACATCAGAGTTTGAGAACCACTGTTCTAGCTGGAATTACCTGGGCTGTGCAATCAGAAGTTCAAGGTTGGGTTATCTGTTGTTCTGCTTACTATGTGACATTAGATAAGGTGCTTAACCTTACAGAGAATTGGCCTCTTTCTCCACACAATAGGATAATAAAAATGCCTGCCCTAGTGACCTTATGTGGTTTTAATGAAGCGCAAAAAAATGCAGGTGAAAGTGGTTTTCGGCAGTGATGAGCAAAGGTGCCCACCTGGGAACTGTCTCTTGCCTGCAGGGAGATAAGGAGTGTGCTCCAGAATGTAAACCCATGCGCTGCTTCCTTCACTGAGACAGTCTTGCTATCAATAATAATAATAAAAACAAAAATTGGCTGAATAAACAGTGCACAGTGACATCATTGATTTACTTTTGAGGCAAGCTTCTTCATCTCATTGTGCAATTATAATGTCTTGCAAACCAGTGCACTGCAAAACCATGACACACAGGTGCATTACTTTTTAAAATTTTTATGTGTAGAGACAGGGTCTTACTCTGCTCCAGGCCATAGTGCAGTGGTACGATCAGAGCTCACTGCAGCCTCCAACTCCTTAGCTCAAGCCATCTTCCCACCTCAGCTTCCTGAGTAGCTACAGCATGCACCACCATGCCCAGTTAATTTTTCACTTTTTTTGTAGAGATAGGGTCTAGCTATGTTGCCCAGGCTGGTCTCAAACTCCTGGTCTCAAGTGATCCTCACACCTCAGCCTCCCAAAGTGTTGGGAATACAGGCATGAACACTGTGCCCTGCCAACTTTTTATATCTTAATTTTGGAACATACCTTCACGTATAGTATCATGTTTGATCCACCAAACAACTTCGAGAAATGAACAAGATAGATGCTATTATCCACTTTTCATGACTTAAAAGATACAGAAGGAAGTCTAGGTCATGGAACATCTTGCCCTGGGTCACACAGGTAGTTAACAATGGAGTGAGGACTGTCCCACATCCTCAAGTCCCCTGCCAGGTGCATGTCCCTTAAACCACCCTGCCTAATGCCGGCAAGGCCCAGAGGGCAGCACTTGGCCCAGTTGCACTGGGAAAGAAAAGGGGCTGATGTTTCTTTTTCTTTATGAAATATTTGGGGTTTTTGGCTCTTATTGCAGGAAGCAAGAAATGAGAATCTTTCATTTCCTTACCCAGCCTTCCTGTTATTCTCTTCCTGTCCAGCAGTTTGTCAAAGCATAACAGAAAACAGATGGTGAAAAAAGATGGACATATAGAGGCTATGCAAGCCTGAGGAGCTGTCTCCAAATCAAATGGATTTTGTTTGTTTGTTTGTTGGTTTACCTAAATTGCTCCTGGGTGATGCCAGCCCTGCTCACTGGGTGTCCAGCCGGCCAAGAACCAGACTCAGCCCCTGCTTGTGTGTTGATATTGTCAGCTCAGCATTCCTGTAACCAGGCTCTGGGCGGCTTCTTCTGTTTCAGAATGGCTACACCCCTTTGCACATCGCTGCCAAGCAGAACCAGGTGGAGGTGGCCCGTAGTCTGCTGCAGTATGGGGGCTCAGCAAACGCCGAGTCGGTGCAAGGTGTGACGCCCCTTCACCTGGCCGCCCAGGAGGGCCACGCAGAGATGGTAGCTCTGCTGCTCTCGAAACAAGCCAATGGCAACCTGGGGAACAAGGTAGGCATGGTGTCTTCGGATCTGCCCTGGAGTGCTGGATAACAACGTGTGGTGTCTTCATATTGAGCATCTATGTGTGCCCAGGTTCTGAGTTAGGGGTGTGTGTGTGTAATCCTTGGAACAGCCCTGCGTACATTTCACCTTCATTTTATAAATGAATAAACAGAGTCAGAAAGGTTGTTTATTCCCAAGGTGGGAGGATTCTGAGCCTTTCTGATGCCAAAGCCTTTGCCGATCTTTCTAAACAGATTGACCTAAGGATCTGCAGAAAGATCAGTATTAAAATCCATAATAAACTTTCCCAAATATAGGCCGGTGCCTACCTTCAGGAGTGCATTCTGTCATTTGGGACTAAATATTCTATGTTCCGTGGGGGAAAGATATTTTTAAAAACACTGACCTATACACTAGGAGTTCTCACTCCAGCAACAATAGGTGTGTGAGGATAAAGCCTTCTAAAATTGCGCACACATCTGGGGAGGAAGGGCGCGTGAGCAGTTTTCTGGGTGAAGCATTCATAATGTTTCTCAGCTTCTCAAAGGAATGTGTGACCCAAAAAAAAGACTAAAAATCACTTCTTTTTTAAATAACAGTTTTATCGAAATATAATTCACCTAGAAGTCACTCTTTCAAACTCTACAATTCAATGTTTTTTAGTATTTTTACAGAATTCAGCAGCCTATGATCTAACTCTAGAACACTTTCATCACTCCGAAAGGAAACCCCGTACCCGTTAGCAGTCACTTCTCATTTCCCCCAGAGCCCCCGGTCCCTCACAACTGCAAATCTTTCAGTCTCTAGGAATTTGCCTGTTCTGGACATTTCATATACGTGGAAACATGCAATGTGAAGAACCACTTCTTTGATGATAAATTCACATAGCACACATTCAGAAAGGCAAGCATTTTCAGGGCAACTTAAGATTTCTTAAAAATCTATAGATTTTGTACAAAATCTGGCACATTTTTTACAAATTTGAACAATTGACCCCCAATGAGCGAACCATTCTGGTAGGACCATTATATTCATTATATCTCATGGCATTCTGGGTTCCTTCACTGCCCCACTTAATGTGAGCTTTGCAAGGAGACCGTAAGGTGACTGGAAACCCACTCTGTCATCCGCACGCCGCCCTCACGAGGCAGATTATTGGTGTTAGCTCAAGAATGAGGCAGAGTGCCCGCCTGAGAGGCTGACACAGTCACTCCTCAACCGAGGGCTGTTCTCATTGGAGCCACCCCCGCCTGCCTGCAGGAGGGGCCCACCTGCTTTGGCTGCAGCAGTGTGTGGTGGGGCGTCATGACTGCCCACAAGCCTCTGGGCAGCCTGCGGGGTGTGCAGAAGGCAGAGGAGGGCAAGTGGAGTCCTGTAGAGGGGACACGGTCTGTGCCTGCAGAGAAATCCGTTTTGTTGGTCCCACGTTAGCAAAGTGTATTGAGGCAAAGTCCAGGGGAGAGAAGACTTTTCTGACATTTTCATGTGGGTGCCCACATATCAAACAACATCTCTGATACCTTACTGCCTTCCTGACGAAGCTGTGATGCCACCTGCAAGAATATGGTCCGTTCAATCCTGGCAGGATGCTCTGCCCTCTTGACCGTGCCAGCACTGGCTGTGCAGTGATAACAGTATGGTACATTATTTATTTATTTATTTAAGATGGAGTCTTGCTCTGTCACCTAGGCTGAAGTGCAGTAGTGCAATCTTGGCTCACTGCAACCTCTGCCTCCCAGGTTCAAGTGATTCTCCTGCCTCAGCCACCCAAGTAGCTGGGATTACAGGCATGAGCCACCACGCCCTGCTTATTTTTGTATTTTTAGTAAAGATGGAGGTCTCACCATGTTGGCCAGGCTGGTCTCGAACTCCTGACCTCGGGTGATCCACCTGCCTCGGCCTTCCAAAGTGCTGGGATGACAGGCATGAGCTGCCGCGCCCAGCCATTTAAACAGCACTGTGTGCCTCTCAATGTGCTTCACCTGTGCTTTCTCCAGCGCTCCTCACCTTGCCCCTGAGATGGATCCATGATAACCCCTATTGTCTAGATTAGGAAACCAAGGCTACAGGGCTCCGAAATTCACCAGGGAAATGGGGCATTCTTTACTGGGAAGTCCATAAAGCACCAACGATGGGAAAGTGCCATAAAGTTCATCTAGATCAGAAGTCAGCAAACTATGGGCCCATGGGCCAAATCTGGTCCACCACTTGTTTGTGTAAATAAAGTTTTATTGGAACACAGCCATGCCCATTCATTTAAATGTTAGTCATATAGAGACATGGCCAAAAATATTGATTATCTGGCCCTTAACAGCAAAAGTTGCCAACCCCTGGTCTAGTGTAACCACCTTACTTTTTAGATAAGGACATTGGGGCCCAGAACAGGAAGAGCTTTGCCTGGAGCCAAATAACTAGTTGGTGACTGCAAAGTTAGCTTCAGCTCCCAGACCTCAGAGCTCTTTACTTGTGGCCTGGAATTCTTTACTTGCTAGAAGGTGATGAACGTCTTTTTCTTTGCAGAGCGGACTCACTCCCCTCCATCTGGTAGCACAAGAAGGCCACGTTCCAGTGGCAGATGTGCTGATCAAACACGGCGTCATGGTGGACGCCACCACCCGGGTAAGGCAGGCAGCCGGAACTTCAGTCTGTGTGGACTCCTTGCTCACACTTCAGAATTGAATCTTCCACAGAGCTTTGAAACCCCAAAGACGCAGTGGGACATTCTTCTCTGCCACTTCCTAGGGCTGGCAGTGGAGTTTGAAAACACTACTCCTAATTACCTGACTTTTCCATTGGGGATTTTTTAAAAGTTTGCTAGACCTTTGAGCCTCTGCAGTGAGAAAGTGGGACAAATGTTTAATCATGACTCTAAGACCTGTCTAACATGAGTAGTTAGCATGTCAAAATGTCAAGTTTCCCCAGATCCACACAAAAGCTTAGCCCCTTTTCTTCCAGCACTTGGTTAAATCCAGTTCAACTTTCTTTGAACTTCTGGTGTGTGCAAGGAGCTATGTGAATGGAATCTGCCGTCGAGGTGTCTGCAGTTTGGTGTGGAGGTGATTGCTAGGGACAGGAAGGAAGAGCGTAATTTGATATTTACTCTTAAGAGAGGAGCTGGGAGCACAGAGTGCAGAGAGGGTGTTTTCAGTTGGTGCGAGGAGGTGGGCTTCATGGAAGAAGCCACATTTTGTTTCTTCTCCCCACAAGGGAACCATATTAAAAGGAAGGGACAGTGACAGTACCAGGAGCTCCCGCCCCCTCCAGAGTAGCACAGAAATGCCGGCAACAATGTTATGCTGAAGTCACCCTGAGAAAAGTCTGGAAATTGTGTTTTGTCTCCAACTGCCTGCAGCTTCCACAGCAATCTGCTTAAAATCCACGAATGTTCTGGATCTTTGAGGCTTCACTTGCGGGCCCCGTTTAGTCTTTTGGGGTCCTGCACAGAGAGACCCTGTCCTGTGGGTTAGAATGGCCTTGAGGATCCAAAAGCCATCCCATTATGGGGAGGACCTGTGCTTGGGTGGTCTCTGGAATCTGGCACCAGCTTCCCGGGACACTTGGGACCAAGGAGCTCAGAGGGCCTTGGCCTGCCGGCCCGAAATTCAGGAAGGCATTACCACAAAATTCAGCAGGACAGACTCCTTGAACAGCCCAGACTCACATGAGCGAATGTCCCAAGCCCTTGCATTTCAATAAGCAATGACCAGTTCTCATAAATTCCATCACACCACAGTCACTTGGACAGCCTTTTGGGGGTTTTTCAATGGGATTTCAGCTTTCTAATGGAAAAAACCTGTTGTCATTGGAGTGACCATGACCCCACATCCCCATCTGCCCTCATCTCAGCACCCTTCCCAGGCCTGAAGGCTGTTTCTTCCTTCTTGAAATAGCTCCCCTGGGATTCTGTGATGCTGGTCTCTCAGGGTTTCCCTCCTCTTTTCTGCCTCTGCCTCACTCCTTCGGCCCCACTTTTCACCCTCCACTTTATTCTGGGGGACCTCACTCACCTCCAAAGCTCTCAGATCTCCCATGCACTGACGACCCCAGCATAGCCCTCTTCTCGCGGTTCAGTGTCCATTTTCCAGTTGCCCGCTTGACGTCTCCCCTTGGGTCTCCCACAAGCATCTCAGCCTGGTGGTCTCTGCCCAGCAGCAGCCATTCAGCTTGTCAGTGTCAGCCTTCAAGGGGCTTCAAGGGTCCATTCTCTCTTTGAATCAGCTGCTTTGGGAAGGATTTCATGTGATGCCCAGCTCAGGACAGCTCCGGTCACTCCTTCTCATCTGCTTTTCAGATGGGCTACACTCCCCTCCATGTGGCCAGTCACTATGGAAACATCAAGCTGGTGAAGTTTCTGCTGCAGCACCAGGCAGATGTCAATGCCAAGACCAAGGTACAGGGGTGCCCCAGCCCCGACTCCTGCACTGACCCTTCTCCATGCCACATCAGGGTAAAGCCAGAGCTGCTCTGGGAGCACTAGGGTTTTGACCATGGACCCTGAAGGAAGAAAGGGGGAAAATGCATTTCATTAATGTCCCACTTCGAAGATGGGCAGGCACTATCATGTGTAGGCAGGTCTCTGTCTAGTGGCTGGCTAACCCTGCCTAAATGTCTGCTCACTTTGCAGCTAGGATACAGCCCCCTGCACCAGGCGGCCCAGCAGGGACACACAGACATCGTGACTCTGCTTCTGAAAAACGGTGCTTCCCCAAACGAGGTCAGCTCGGTGAGTACACTCTCTCTCCTGAGTTTAGAAAACTGCTCCCCATGGCAGCAGCCCTGTGTGAACTCCTCTAACCGTAGAGGTTAATGCACGTGTCTAGGGCCTGGACGGGGCCGCAGCACCCTAAAGCCACAGCTACCTTGGGTACCCTGGGGATGGGGTGCTGTGATCAGTTCCTCTTTCTGGTGAATTGATCGTTTTCCTTTTAAGCACCATTTACCCTCCTCTTTTATGTTTATTAAAACATTCTTGAGTGTGAGTGCAGTGGCTTACACCTGTAATCACAGCACTTTGGGAGGCTAAGGTGGGAGGATTGCTTGAGGGCAGGAGTTCAAGACCAGCGTGGGCAACATAGTGAGTGCCTGAATCTACAAAAAAAATTTTTTTTAAATTATGTGGGTGTGGTGATACGTATTAGCTGTAGTCCCAGCTAATTGGGAGGCTGAAGTGGGAGGATAGCCTGAGTCCGGGAGGTCAAGGCTGCAGTGAGCTGTGATTGCGCCACTGCAGTTCAGTGTCCATTTTCCAGTTGCCCACTTGACATCCAGCCTGGAAGACAGAGCAAGACCTTGTGTCTTAAAATATATATATATATATATATATATATATATATGTATATATACACACACACACACACATATACATATATATATATGCACACACACACATACATACCACATATATAAATACTTGTTGAAACCCATTCTAAAATATGTGAAACTGTTTTCAGTATGGTACAACTGAACATAATTAAATGTCCTGGGTGGTTCCTGATCTTTCAGGGCTCAAGGTTATCTTTAGTGACATCAGCAATCATCGTTCGGTGTGAGCTTCCTCATCTGACCATGTGGAAGTTCTGTGAAATTATCTCCGTGTCTGCTTCTATCTCTGAAATAATGTGGACCCTTGGCTGGGTGCAGTGGCTCATGCCTGTAATCCCAGCACCTTGGGAAGCCAAGGCAGGTGGATCACTTGAGGTCAGGAGTGCGAGACCAGCCTGGCCAACACTCCAGGGCGAAACCCTGTCTCTACTAAAAATACAAAAAAAAAAATTAGCCGAGTGAGGTGACAGGCACCTGTAGTCCCAGCTACTCGGGAGGCTGAGGCACAAGAACCACTTGACTCCAGGAGGCAGAGGTTACGGTGAGCCTAGATCACGCCACTGCACTCCAGCTTGGGTGACAGAGTGAACTCTGTCTCACACACACACACAAAAGTGGACTCGATTGTAGATGGGGTTGCAGAAATTGCAACTGCAGCTGGGCTTGAATCTGAACGGAGCCCAAGGCACATCCTAGAAGTAGAGAAGTCAAAAGAAAAATCAAGCCTCAGTATCCATTTATGATCACGTAGCTCTTCCTCTTTGAATCAAAGTAGAAAATATGCCCTTGCTGTATTTCTGGTGATTTGTGATTTCTGAGTATTCTGATTAGAGTTCATTGAAGTATATGGATTAATTCAACTATTTTAATACCCCATCACTGACACCCAAGAACAGACTTTGGGAGCAGCAAGCAGCCTTCCTCTGTCCTCATCTTCCTAAAATTGCATCTGGCAACTTCCTGTCCTTCCCAGTGGGTTCCCACTTAGCAGAGCCTGACTTCTCCTTGGGAGATTTCCTCTGCTGGGTTGCAAGGCCCCACACTTGACGCTGCAGATCGAAAGCACCGCTGCCCTCCCTCCTCCCACACCCGTCTCTGTGGGTGCTGCTGCTAACACACATCTAGGCACACACACGTGCAGGGATCTCTTTCTGGGCCCCACGGTGACGTCTGTCCACTCAGGTCCTCCTGAACAACTAGAAGGTGAACTCGATCTGTGTCTAGGGGGCCAGCCCCGCCTCCTAGACTCCATCCCCTGTCTGACTGCACCCGGGCTGCTCTTTCCCCAGGATGGAACCACACCTCTGGCCATAGCCAAGCGCTTGGGCTACATTTCTGTCACCGACGTGCTCAAGGTCGTCACGGATGAAACCAGTTTCGTGGTATGTCTGCCTCTCCCCCGCACCCACCCCAGACACACCCAGCCTGGCGCACAGGCGTGCCTGGGGTTACTCTGGAAGTGGGGTGCGTTCTGGGGCTCCGGGACGCGGGTCGGAGGCGCCGCGCCCGACGGGTGGGAGCTTGTCCTCCTTCCAGCGGAGCTGTGCTGCCACCTAGCGGCCCGAGGACTAGGGGCGGGACCAGCTTTCCGGGCAGCAGTGGAGTGGATGGGGTTTGGGGAGATGGGAAGCCAGTTTTCCCGGGTCCCATCCCCGTGGTTCCTGCCCGGCAGCTTCCAGGCTGAGCGCCTCCTCCGTCTGTTTTTCTTCATTTGTGCGAAACCCCACAGGCATGACCAGGGAACCGCTGGGCTGGTAAAAAATGTGTGCGGCTCTAGTTTGGGTTGAATTATCTGCTTTTTCTCGTTTTAGTTAGTCAGTGATAAGCATCGAATGAGTTTCCCTGAGACAGTTGATGAGATCCTGGATGTCTCGGAAGATGAAGGTAACGTTGGGGTAAAGAGCTCAGGCTGGTGGGGACAGAGGGGCTCCGGGCACCCTCCAAGGGGGCTTCCTGCCACCTGCCGGCTTTGTCCCCTTACAACACGCCCAAGCACTGTAGGTGGACACTGAAACTGGGGAGACCTGCTTTTTATAACTGTTGTCTACTATCACAAATACTGCTCTATTAATACTTAGGTGAGGGAACATTGACTAAATTTAAAATCCCATGAAGTTTCAAAAACACATGTATGTTTGCATAGATTATGGATGTGTATGAAATCGGAGCGTGGTTCTACTGAGATCAAGTCTCAGCACCATGAGGAACTGTAATAAAATTCTGCCTGGTTCTTTCTTTGTGCTTTGAACGAATACTAAGTGGATTATTCAAAATCTGTGAGCATGCTTTTTAAGCTGCACTTCTGACCACATAGTGGGTCAGTAGGTTTTGGGTTATTTCTGTGATTATGAAATTACTATAGTCTGGCTGGGTGCCTGGGTTCATGCCTGTAATCCTAGAACTTTGGGCAGCCGAGGTTGGAGGATTGCTTGAGGCTAGGAGTTCAAGACCAGCCTGGGCAATATAGGGAGACCCCCGTCTCTCCAAAAAATTAGAACTAAAAATTAGCAGGGTGTGGTGGTGCACATCTGTAGTCCCAGCTACTCCAGAGGCTGAGGTGGGAGGATTGCTTGAGTCCAGGAGCTTGAGGCTGCAGTGAGCTGTAATCACCCCACTGCACTCCAGCCAGGGTGACAGAGCAAGACCCTGTCTCTAAAAGAAAAAGAAAGAAATTACTATAGTCTCAGCTTGTATGAACTACAGAATGCTTCTAGTATTTTTCCTACCCCCAGCAAACCTTATTTCATCACTAATTAGATGGGGATGTTGAGTAGTAGGATCCTCAACTCTGAGGATGTTGAATAGTGGGGTGGGCTGGACCAGCTCAGTGGTCCCTTCCATCTGGATAATTTCATGGTTGTATAACTTTGTCAACTAGAGAAGCAGAGCTTCTGGTGCTCCTTTGGATAATATATGCCTCTCGCTTTAACTGCCTTCAATGTGGTCCTTCTTTCAATTCTGCTCTCCTTTGCTTTCCAGGAACTGCTCATATAACTATAATGGGTATGAAACGCTTTCTGTTTACTGTGGTCTTTTCTCACTAGAGTGCATTTCACCCTAAGCAACCCTGATGCTCACTAATCCATTCCTGCTTTCCATCTTCCTCTGACAGCTAATAAGCTAGAGCCAGGAGCTCAGCTAAACCAGGGAATTCACACCCATGAGACCCATGCCTGGCGGGCACCTCCTGCCTGTCCATCTTTGTGTCTGTGCCCATGCCACCGTGTTTATGATCATAATCGCATGAGCTGTTGTTCTTCCATTCCATCAGCTCCAGGTCACAAGCCATGGTGCTCACTCCTGGGTGGCAATGAATGACCCCTCAAGGTCGAGGGCCGGGGCTCCAGCTCCAGTTGAAGCTAGGAGAGAGAAACAAAGAGGCAGTCAGAGGTGTAGGCAGCCGATTGACCCGTAGTTTGAAACTCTTTGTGATGGGCTTTGGAAGTAATGAGGTTTTGGCTGCCATTGTTACAAAAAATTCTCCAGCCCTTTGAAATGAGTGGGTCCAGTTCCCCTGTAATTTATTCTTCTGTTGGTGTGGAGTGGAAAAGAGCAGTAGCAGTTCCTTCTTTGGTGCCATTGCACAGCTAAAAGGGCTGTTTTGAATTGGAACTAAGCGAACAAAGTTCTTTCTGGCTGTGTCTTTGGCCTCCTGCAAAGCCTCAGGCATCTAAGATGTCAGGAGCTGGCTGCCCTGCTCTCTATCCCAGAGCTGGAGGACCAGGACTGGGCAAAGACATTGCTCCCAGTCTCCTTGCAGCATCAAGACCTTCCCCACTCCTCAGGAGCAAGCCCCTAGAGGCGGAGCGGGAACAGAGCTTTTTTAAAAAAAAAAGAGGGACTCTTCTTCCTCTACCCCGTCGCTCACTTGAGCTCTTGCTGTTTCAGGGGAAGAACTCATCGGCTTCAAGGCTGAGAGGCGGGATTCCGGGGATGTTGATGAAGAGAAGGAGCTGCTGGATTTTGTGCCAAAGCTAGACCAAGTGTGAGCAGTGCTCCTGGGAGGGTCCCCGGGGGTGCCGAGATGCAACCCTGTGGCTCAGAGCAGGGATTCCAGAGGGAGGAAGGGCACAGCAGGCCAGGCACTGGGCTCGCTGCCCGCAGAGAGAGACGGTTTGCACCTTAGGATGAGCTAGCTCTGCACCCTAGCCACTAGGGCAGGCGGAGGCCTCCCTCACACCGTGCTGCCTGGACGCCTCTCTGCTCCTCTTCCAGGCTCCCCTCCTCTCCCACCCAGGCTCCCATCCTCTCCCAGGCTCCCCTCATTCACAGCCTTATATCCACACCCCCTCTCCCTCTTATCCACACTCAACTTCTCATCCAAAAGTTGAAGAAGATGGCCGGGCGCGGTGGCTCACACCTGTAATCCCAGTACTTTGGGAGACTGAGGCAGGAGGATCACCTGAGGTCAGGAGTTCGTGACCAGCCTGACCAACATGGTGAAACCCTGTCCCTACTAAAAATACAAAAAAAATAGCTGAGCGTGGCAGCACGCATCTGTAGTCCCAGCTACTCGGGAGGCTGAGGCAGGAGAATTGCTTGAACCCGGGAGGCGGAGGTTGTAGTGAGCCAAGATCGCGCCACTGCACTCCAGCCTGGGCAACAAGAGCGAAACTCCATCTCAAAAAAAAAAAATGTTGAGGAAGATTCACATTAGAAACTATTGCCAGGCTAAGCTCGAACTCTTGACTGTATACCTCTGCCCCTGAGGTATGTTAGGTACAAGCCAGGGGAGATCCGGGTCTGCCTGCCTGGACCACATTTCTCATTTCCCCCTGTGACTGCTGTGAGTTATCTCACTGTGGGGCACAGTGTACACAGGGACATTTTGCAAAGCAATCTAATATCAACAACTTTGTAGAAACACTGAGCCCTAGGTGTTTTCTGAAAAGATGGAAGTGTCCCATGAACAGGCAGGGAGTGAAACCACTGGGCCATTTACTCCATTTGAATTTGCTGGACATCTGTTAGAAAGAAATACAGAGCTGTAACCCTGACCATAAGCAACTTACAGACTCATTTGGTGGGATCGAAATGCACACCAAGTGGTCATGTAGCAACACAGAAAGATATATTGGTAGCCAGAGCGAGGATTCTGTCAACAGGTTCTAAAGGTAGAGAAAGGGGTGACGAGTGCAGGTTGGAGTCATTGGGGAGGACTTCATGGAGGAGGAGGCGGTCCTTCCACCAGGTTGGGAAGCGCAGTCAGGCTCCGGAGTGGAAAGCCGGAGGGAGAGGCTTGGAGGCAAGAGGAAGAGGAAGCTGTGTGCACATGTGGATCAGCCCTGTGATGTTCTGGTGTTCTTGGCACGCAGGGTGGAATCTCCAGCCATCCCCAGGATTCCCTGTGCCATGCCTGAGACAGTGGTGATCAGGTCAGAAGAGCAGGAACAGGTGAGAAGCTCCTTCTCTGTGGTTTCCCCACATGGAGGGCATGAAAACCCTGGGACAGTGATTGTTGAGGGGTGGCCTGTACGTAGCACAATAGGCACTAATAGCTCACATGCCACTCACTGTCCAACTGGCATTCCACGCTTGGACGCCTCATAATGTTGCAACATTGGTGGCGCTGGGTGGGCGGCGTCTGGGAGAGATGGTCAGATGGGGCCCTTTCCTGTGGTGGCGCAGTCCTTGGATGCAGCCCAGGACAGCAGCAGTGAGAAACCAGTGGGTCCTTGACCAGCCCACTGTCTTCAACTCTTGGCCTAGGGTAGGAACTCCAGCCAGCAGATGTTTACTGGATTCCTGCTGTGCACCCCGGACAGGCTCAGGCAGGAGGGCTGGACACCTGCCTCCTAGGAGCCGGGGCCCAACCAGAAAGAGTGGACTCGGACGCATGAACCCAGTTAGCACAGAACCAGGAGGGAGAGCGGGGGAGTGCTCCACTGTGTGGTGTGAGTGCTCACAGAGTGCAGAGCAGGGAGGCCCTAACCAGCCCCAAGGTGGCTGGGAGCATCTGTGGAGGAGGTGAGACGTGGGGAGTGGAGAGGATTAGATCAACAAGGGCGATGGACAAGGATGTTCTGGACCGGGGGAAAAGCAAACGTGAAGATCTAGAGAGCAGCAAGGCTAGGTTCAGGTGCTGCTGGCTGTGCCAGGGCAGCCTGGCATCCCTGTAGTTGCAGCGTTACCCTAAGGCAAGTCCCCGTTGCACAGGTGAGGAGGCAGGAAGCCCCACAAGGGCAGGAGTCTGTTGTGTTCACCTCGTGGGCTCCAAATGTCCACAGGGCAGGTAGTCCGCCCACAGCTAACTGGCGAGGCGGTCACGGTGCTGGGATGCAGTGCCCACCCTAGAGGAAGTTGGCCTGCTGAGGGCAGGGCTCCCCATGGGCAGAGCTGGAGAGAAGGGGGCGGGTCTGCAGCAGGTGCAGCGGGCCTGGGGCCTGGAGCCAGACTGAACAGTGAGGACTGGCTCCAACCATTCCAAGGCTCTGTCCCAGGGTCTTGAGCCAAGGGGAGGCATGGAGGTGGGAGGAAGCTCGTGCTTCCTTTTAGACCTCAGGACGGCCTTGTCTGACAGGGCGGTGGGGTCCCGTGGGAGCACTTTCTCCACGTGGCACCTGGTTTCTAGCGGCAAGATTCTTCCAAGCCTCCACGCCCTGGCACGGCATCCAGCTGGCCCGGGAGGAGGTGGGACAGGAGGACCCTTTCTCTCTCCTCAGGCGTCTAAAGAGTATGATGAGGACTCCCTCATCCCCAGCAGCCCGGCCACCGAGACCTCAGACAACATCAGCCCGGTGGCCAGCCCGGTGCATACAGGGTGAGTGGCGGGCGCAGGGCTCGGGGACTCCTGTCTCCATCTCCGAGAGGGGATGCAGAAGCCCAACGTGCATCTGCCCCACTCCTAGGTTTCTGGTGAGCTTCATGGTTGACGCCCGGGGTGGTTCCATGAGAGGAAGTCGCCACAACGGCCTGCGAGTGGTGATCCCGCCACGGACGTGCGCAGCGCCCACCCGCATCACCTGCCGCCTGGTCAAGCCCCAGAAGCTCAGCACGCCGCCCCCACTGGCCGAGGAGGAGGGCCTGGCCAGCAGGATCATAGCACTGGGGCCCACGGGGGCACAGTTCCTGAGGTGAGCGTGGCGGGCAGCCTGTGTTCTCCCCTGTCCCTGTGCCACGGAGGCCACGCCATTTCCATCTGTCCTGATGGGGAAACAGAACTGGGTGCCCCTCCCCTTTCCCTGACTTTTCCTGACACACGAAGGTGTCCATAGCCCTGAGAGGGCTTACAACTCTCAGATCTCATGTCGGGCACGATAGCTCACGCCTGTAATCTCAGTGCTTTGGGAGGCTGAGGTGAGAACATCGCTTGAGGCCAGGAGTTCGAGACCAGCCTGGAAAACATAGCAAGACCCCGTCGTTGTAAAAAATAAAAAGCAAAACCAAAAAAACAACTCTTAAATATTGTGTGACACTAGAGACAAGGCCACTCTGAAGCCTGAGGGTCTGACCTTTTATGCACTGAGAGTTCCCAGGAAGACGGCCTCCCTGGCCATTTCCCCTGAGGACGAGGGAAGTACCCGGCTCCAGAGGCCTGTGCTCCACTCCCCTGAAGCAGCCTGGGCTCCTCCTGGAGCTTTGCTGCCCCTCAGGCACCATGGGTGTGATGTGGGGACAGGCCTGACCAGGAGGCCCTGCCTTCTACCTCTGTCCACCCTCCTGGCCCCTCAGAGCGGTCACCACCATTTGCAAAGCAGCAAGTTTTCTCGTTGACGTTTCTTTGTCCTCAAAGTGTCCCTCTGAAGGAAATGTCATTATGGCCAGTTGATAGATGAGGTCACCCGTCTAGGGATGTCAGGTGGATTTTTGGAATCAGGTGCAAGGACAGGATCTTTAGGTCGTAGGAGCAGAGCCCGCATGAAATGAGACTGGCCCTGCCCTCACTGTCACTGCAAGCCTGGCGGGGAGCAAACGGGGCCATGGGAAGCCCTGGGGAACCTCCCCATGGATCTGGTCCACTTAGAGACCTGCCTGCAGGTGGGGCCTCCACATGGCTGCGGAAGTGCCTTATCCATCTGGGTGGGAGCCGGCAGCCCCATCCCTCCCTGTGCCCCGCCTGCCTTGTATGAACACCTCCCCACCACCACTGTGTCCTTGCCTCAGCCCCGTAATCGTGGAGATCCCGCACTTTGCCTCCCATGGCCGTGGAGACCGCGAGCTCGTGGTTCTGAGGAGCGAAAACGGCTCCGTGTGGAAGGAGCACAGGAGCCGCTATGGAGAGAGCTACCTGGATCAGATCCTCAATGGGATGGACGAAGGTAGGGGCGGGGGATCCCAGGGCTGGGTCCCCTCCTTGCGGAAGAGGGGTTTGAGTTGCACCTTAAAGGTGGTCTTTGAGGGCCACCTGAAGTTTGGGAAGCCCCAAGAGGCTGGGAATGGCCTGGTGTGGACAAGCCCTGGGTCCCCAGGATGTGTGAGGGGATGCTCAGCGGCTGCCTGCAGCCACATCTGCTCTGCTGGGCCTCTGGGCCTGGGCACTTCTTCTGGCCACTTCTTCTGGCCACTATGCCGCCCGGCACCTGGGGAGGGTGTGTGCACTGGGTCTGGGGGACAGGGAGACTCTGGGGCCCCTGGAAGTCCTGAAACTGTGCCTGATGTGACCGGGGTGGTGGCCTGTGTGTGTGATTCCAGAGCTGGGGAGCCTGGAGGAGCTGGAGAAGAAGAGGGTGTGCCGAATCATCACCACCGACTTCCCGCTGTACTTCGTGATCATGTCACGGCTCTGCCAGGACTACGACACCATCGGTCCCGAAGGGGGCTCCCTGAAGAGCAAGCTGGTGCCCCTGGTACAGGCAACGTTCCCGGAGAATGCCGTCACTAAGAGAGTGAAGCTGGCTCTGCAGGTGACAGCCCTCCTCCCCGCCAGGTCCTGGGGGTGGACTGAACTCCAGGCCTCCGGGAAGGCCACCCTCTTCCCCAGGACATCCCCACACTTTTGTCTGGTGCTTTGAAATGCCACAGTGGAGATCTGAGTTTAAAGCTCAAAGGAGAGTTGAGTGGGAAGGGGTGAGGTGGAAGCTCCCTGATAAGTTGCAGAACCCCTGGTAACCCATCAAGCTGCACGGCCCGGTCTGTGCAGCATGCAGGAACCGCATGACCTCCGGGAGTTGACTGTGGTGCTAGCAAAGATGCACCAGCCCTGGGAGTAAGAAGCAGAGGAGAAGGGGAGAAAGGGCTCAGGAAGGCAAGCTCCACCGTGTCGGTTCTGTGGTCCAACAGCAGGGCGGGACCCCGTGCACTGACGGCCACTCTCACCAGGCATGGAGCTGCCTCCCGTCTGACTAGCCCCTCTCCTGCTTGGGCCTGAGTGTCCTGCCTCTGTCATTTCACAGGCCCAGCCTGTCCCGGATGAGCTTGTCACTAAGCTCCTGGGCAACCAGGCCACATTCAGCCCCATTGTCACCGTGGAGCCCCGGCGCCGGAAGTTCCACCGCCCCATTGGGCTTCGGATCCCACTGCCTCCTTCCTGGACCGACAACCCGAGGGACAGCGGGGAGGGAGACACCACCAGCCTGCGCCTGCTTTGCAGCGTCATTGGTGAGAGGGGCCCCTGCCTCACTTCTGTTCTCGGCTGCTGCAGTGCGTCTGGAACACAGTAGGGGGGTGACTCGAGAAGGCAAGGCCAGCAATCCCCTTAGTTTTTGTTGACTTCCCCGGGAGTGAGGTGCTCTTCCAAGAGATGGAAGGATGATGTATCTGCATAAAAGTCCATGCCCATGTGGTGATTCACGCCTGTAATCCCAGCACTTTGGGATGCCAAGGCAGGTGGATCGCCTGAGGTCAAGAGTTCGAGACATGGAGAAACCCCGTCTCTACTAAAAATACAAAACTTAGCCAGGCATGGTGGCATGCACCTGTAAGCCCAGCTACTCCAGAGGCTGAGGCAGGATAATTGCTTGAACCTGGGAGGTGGAGGTTGCAGTGAGCCGAGATCATTCCACTACACTGCAGCCTGGGCAACAAGCATGAAACGCCATCTCAAAAAAAAAAAAAAAAAAAAAAAAGGTCCATGCCCCTGGGGAAGAACTCTCCAAGCCCTAGGAGGAGGGGCATGCAGGTTGCTAGGAGGAAGAGCAGCGGGGTGAGGTTAGGGTGCCCAGGGCTGCAGACAAAGTGAGCTTCACCCAGTCTCACCTTGCACACCACAGCCTTAGCATTTTAGTAAGCTCCATGCTTACATCCTGAAGACTGTCCCCAGCCCCATTTCTGCCGCTGTTACAGGAGGAACAGACCAAGCCCAGTGGGAAGACATAACAGGAACCACCAAACTTGTATATGCCAACGAGTGTGCCAACTTCACCACCAATGTCTCCGCCAGGTGAGACGAGGCCAGCCCAGCCCAGTATTGTGTGGGCCGTCCTCAGGCTCTATGCTGCCGTCCAGGCCTGAGGCTGAGGCTCCCTCACTGTCCCCTCCACGTGGAAGCCTCCGTGACCACAGGTGTGGCAATAGTAGCCATGGTATGGCTCATGGGCTGCTCCCGTCTGGATGGAAAGGATGCTCTCTGTTGGGCACTTGGGAACACATAACTCGCCCTACTTTTTAGGTTTTGGCTGTCAGACTGTCCTCGGACTGCTGAGGCTGTGAACTTTGCCACCCTGCTGTACAAAGAGCTCACTGCAGTGCCCTACATGGCCAAATTCGTCATCTTTGCCAAGATGAATGACCCCCGAGAGGGGCGCCTGCGCTGCTACTGCATGACAGATGATAAAGTGGACAAGACCCTGGAGCAGCATGAGAACTTCGTGGAGGTGGCCCGGAGCAGGGACATAGAGGTAACAGGGCTGGGCCCTGCACCGCCTCTGGGACAAACCGTCCTGCTGTTTTCTCCAGAACACCATTGCCAGGTGCAGGCAGGCAGTCCTCCCTCTGTAGACGAGGGGCTCCACAGCTGTCTGTCTTTGAGACCCCTCTTGAGGAGCATCTTAGAGAAGCTTCAGAAAAGGAGAGAGATGCCACCATGCACATCTCAGAGGAGGCTGCAGGCTTTTGGTCCAGTGATCTATGAAAAGAGTTGGCATTTGCCGAAGGTCTTGTGCACCAGGGACTATTAAAAGTGCTGGCCATGCCGGGCGCAGTGGCTCACGCCTTTCATCTCAACACGTTGAGAGGCCAAGGCGGGTGGATCACATGAGGTCAGGAGTTCGAGACCAGCCTGGCCAACATGGTGAAACCCTGTCTCTACTAAAAATACAAAAATTAGCCGGGCATGATGGCACGTGCCTGTAATCCCAGCTACTCGGGTGGCTGAGATAGGAGAATCACTTGAACCCGGGAGGCAGAGGTTGCAGTGAGCCGAGATCGCACTGTTGCCCTCCAGCCTGGGTGACAGAGCAAGACTCTGTTTAAAAAAAAAAAAAAAAAAAAGTGCTAGCCAGCTGAGTATGGTGGTGGGGGCAGGAAACAAAACAAAAAACAAACAAATAAAAGTGCTGGCCAGGCTCAGAGGCTCACGCCTATAATCCCAACACTTTGGAAGGCTGAGGCAGGAGGATCGCTTTGAGCCCAGGAGTTTGAGACCAGTCTGGACAACATAGTGAGACACCATCTCTATTAAATAAATAACTAAAAGTGCTTTTCTTGCATATTCTCATTTAATTCTCATATTTATGGATACCTTTATTATCCCTTATTTGTGTATTAAGAAACTGAGGCTGAGAGGTTAAGTAACTTGCCAATGGTCACACAGCTAAGTGAGTGGTGGAGATGGGATTTATCCAGGTCATCTCTGGCCCCTGAGTCTACATTATGACCTGCTGTGCTAGGGTTTCAGTAGCACCCAGGTGAGGAGGCAGAGGAAAGGGCTCGACAGATAATGTGAAGAGTGAAGGCATGGGGGCTAGGTCTGAACCAGTTACCGATCCTAAGAGACCCACTTGGGTTAAGATGTGTAGTAAGCCAGCAGTGATCTAATCCTCAGAATCTGCACTGAGTTTTCCTGGGGAAGGCTGAGGGCCCCAGAGAACAAGTGCAGGACTAGAACCTTGGTTCTAATCCTGTCTTAGGCACTAATGAGGCAAACCGGTTTTTCTCTTTCAGCCTCAATTTTTTCAACTGTCAAATGAGTTAGTGATAACTTCTCAGTTGAAAGCTCACCCATAACAATGAGTGAGATTAAAACAGAGCAAGTGCTTTCCAGCTCTTCTCATGAACAAAGCATCTTTGGACAGACATAAAAACAGAACCTTGGTTTTATTTTTAGAAACAGGATCTCAGTCTGTTGCCCAGGCTGGAGTGCAGTTGTGACATCATAGCCCACTGCAGCCTTAAACTCCTGGCCTCCAGTGATCCTCCTGCCTCAGCATCCCAAGTAGCTGGGACTACAGGCACATGCCACCACACCTGGCTAATTTTTTTAAAAAAATTTGTAAAGATGAGGATCTCCTATGTCGCCCAGGCTGGTCTCAAACTCCTGAACTTAAGCAGTCTTCCCACTTTGGCCTTCTAAAGTGGAGGGATTACAGGCGTGAGCCACCATGCCCAGCCCAGAACCAGGGTTTGTTGTTGTTGTTGTTGTTTTCAGAAGCTATGTTATGATATTCAAGTGAAGTTTTGGAATACTTGATAGCAATTCCCATCAACATCTCAGGGATATTTGAAGATCCCTACATATTACAAAATCTGTTGAAGTCGGGAAGCATGCCTCATTGATCACAATTTTGTAAATAAAGCCTTTCCCAAAACAAACAGTGGATTTCTCAGCACACACCCGCATGCCTCTTGCTGAGGCAGGGTGTGTCTTGGAGAGGGAAGGACCAAAGGTGGAAGGAGGGACATCTGGGCCCTTCTCTCCCTGACAAGCTGTATCTGCTTTTCCTCTCCTGCAGGTGTTGGAAGGAATGTCCCTGTTTGCAGAACTCTCTGGGAACCTGGTGCCTGTGAAGAAAGCTGCCCAGCAGCGGAGCTTCCACTTCCAGTCATTTCGGGAGAACCGTCTGGCCATGCCTGTAAAGGTGCCGGCACCCTCTGGCTGAGTTCTCCTCTGGGTCTAGAAAGTTGGGGAGGCAGAATTCCCTAAACCAGACAGCCGGGTGGCCTAGAAAAGGGCCCCTGAATTCTCCTTTGTGTGATTGAGTTTAGGTGAGGGACAGCAGTCGAGAGCCGGGAGGGTCCCTGTCGTTTCTGCGCAAGGCGATGAAGTACGAGGACACCCAGCACATTCTCTGCCACCTGAACATCACCATGCCCCCCTGCGCCAAGGTGAGCTGGCACCTGCCGAGGAGCCTTGGCCCAAGACGGCTTCCCTGTAGGAGGTCCCCAAACAGACCCCAGGTCCAGCACTTCCAAGGGGCTTCTTCCTGGTGGAAGCTTAGAGTCCCCCAAGGCATGCAAAGGTGCTGAGCTCTCCTCCACATGCTCATGTTGTGGCCTGGCGGGGAGACCATGCCCTGGCCCTCTCTGCAATTTGCAGTGCAGTGCTGGTCATGGGACAGGAAGAACAAATGTTAGTATCAGATGGTGATGGGCACATTCACGCTGTGGACCCTGGGCTCCCTAGGTGTGAAAGCGACAAGGGGCCCTAAGGGCATCTGCCTCGGTGTCCCTGGCCTGAGGCCTCCGAGGTTCACACCAAGGAGAGCTGCTAAGGTCTCCCAGCCCCTGCACGGCTTCTCTCAGGCCGCTTTTTCATCTACCTGCTTATCTTCCCAGGGTGCTAGGCCCTCACAGAAGGGAAGCCTGGTGTCCTCAGCCACTGCAAACACCCAGGGTTTTGAGCTCAGCAAAGGAGTCTTGGCCACGTATGTTCATTTGTCGATACCTGTAAGAGTATCCCAGTCACCACCTCTGCTAGGGACTTTGGAGGGATCATACGTCTCCAGACCGTCTCCGTGGTTTTCGTTGGTGTTGTTTTGCTGTTGTTGTTGTTTTAATCATTAGCCTTCCATGCTAAACTAGGAAAGAAGCAAGGTTACATTCATAAGTCCATGGCTCAATCTCTCTTTTCTTTTTGGGCATGAGATGAGGGTGAACCAACTTCTTTTTCAAAAGAGGATTTTCAGGCTGGGCGCAGAGGCTCATGCCTGTAACCCCAGTGCTTTGGGAGGCTGGGGCAAGGGATTGCTTGAGCCCAGGAGTTCAAGACTAGCCTGGGCAACATAGTGAGATCCTGTCTGTACAAAAAAATAAAAATGAAAAATTAGCTGGGCATGGTGGCATGCACCTGTAGTCCTGGCACTCGGGAGGCTGAGGCAGAAGGATCACTTGAGGCCAGGAGTTTGAGGCTGCAGTGAGCCATGATCGTGCCATCGCACTGCACTCCAGCTTCAGAGACAGAGTGAGACCCTGGCTCTTAAAAAAAAAAAAGAGAGAGAATATTTTTCTGCAGCCTTGGGCAAATGTTCGGATGCTTTTCCACAGGGCTGTGATGTTAAGGCCTTAAGGCAGTACAGAAACGGGTCTTTCAAGCAGAAAGAAATCCAAAAAGAAAAACAATCATTTTAAGTTCAACCCCAGCTCCATCGCATATTAACTGGGTGATCTTCGGCAAGGAACTTTGTCTCTCTATGCCTCAGTTTACTTATTGATGAAATGGGAGTAATACAGTACCCACCTCTTAGGTTGCCGTGAACATTAAATAGGGCCTCACAGGTGATGGGGTGACGTGGGCTTGCCGTTATTACGACTGTGATTAATAACGCATGTGCGCTTCTTCAGCTTCCCTTCACTCCCACTCCTCCCATGTGTTACTCTTTGTGTTAAGTCCCTGAAGAAACGGACTGATTGTTTACCAGGACTGGGGTCAGCCTTCCACACCCCTGCAGCATAGGAGCTCAGATCACTTTCTCTGGGAAGGTGGGGAGAGTCCAAAACCCAAAGCACCCTTTCTTCTTCTGCAGGGAAGTGGAGCCGAAGATAGGAGAAGGACCCCGACGCCCCTGGCCCTGCGATACAGCATTCTCAGTGAGTCCACACCAGGTACGGCCTCTGTGTGGTGATGCATGCTTGCTCCCTTCCCAAGAAGGGTGGGTGTGAGCTCATCTCCCCGCAGCCCTGTGAGGGTTCTGCTGAGGTGCCGCTTGCTCAGCCAGTTCCAAAAGCAGCTGCAGAGCTGACTCGGGTCTTCCCCTGATCTTGCAGAGAGTCTAGACAATCACCCCAGTGCACACGGAAGCCACATCCATCACAGGCCGTGTCCTCAGGCCTGTCAACTGTGTCCTGCCCTGGCTAGTAAATGAAATCTAATGCTTCTCCCCAGGTTCTCTCAGTGGGACAGAGCAGGCAGAGATGAAGATGGCTGTTATCTCAGAGCACCTCGGTCTCAGCTGGGCAGGTGAGTGGGGAATTAGGGGCAGAAAAGCACTTTGTCCATCTCACCTACCCTCTTCCCCTGTAATGAGCAATGAATGAGGCATTTCTAACCCTCCTTTTATCACCCATGGGTTATCTGATTTGTGATTGTCTGAGCTGGGTCTGCTGCCCAAGCCACACCATTGGGTGCCCATGAAGGGGGAGCCCCCTGCCTCCATCTCTGTCTGACTTTCCTTTCTAAGAAAGACTCAGCTTTTGAGTTTACAGGAGACCTTGAAAAGGAGAGAAGGAAAGGGCAAGTCTCAACATATTTCGCTATGGTCTGTGGCTGTGGCTGGATCTCACAGAAGTCCTGCCAACCATCAGGGTAGATCTTATTTTAAGGGAGACAGGTGGGCAAATAAAGTGAAGGCTCAGAATGTGCTGTGCCCAACCACAGACCCTAGAACTGGATTCTCCCTGTGTAACCACAGCAGGTCCATTGCCCAATGTGAGTGGCAAGTCAAGACACACGGAGACACGGGGTTACAGCGGTGAAAGAGGCTTAATCCCAGGACCACCAAACAAGGAGGGAGGAGGAAACCTCAAATCCGTCTCCCCAAGGAGGAGTTCAGGGCTGGGGCTGTTAAGGGCTTTGGAGTGGCTGGAGTGTGTAGGTGATTGATTGGTTGGAGAGTGCAGGGTGAAGTCATGGACAGGGAGAGGAAGAAGCTACGTTCTCGTGCTGATCCCTGCCTTCAAAATGGTTGCTGGAATTGGGAATCTGAAAACCATCTTAAGGGATCCTTAAACAGAAGCCTAATGTCAGAAACCCTGTCTTTAGGAACAATGGGGGTGCGAGTGGTCAGTATCCAGCACTGTGTGGCTTTGAGCAACAAAGAAGAGGACCCAAGCGCAGCTTGGTGAATGCTTAATTATAACCGTATTTCTGTCCAGAGCCCAGTGCTCAATTCTTGTTGACACTGAAATGGCTTCCCCTTCCCCTCCTTATTTTTTGTTAGCTTTTATATGAGTGGACTCCCTTCATTCACTTCCCCTGGAGAACACTTTAGACACACTCAGAAACCTTTTGGCAATGACTTGTGGAAAGGCAGTGTGACAAACTCAGAAGTTCAGTCATGGCTCCTTCTTTTAATCATGACTGCTGGCTGCTCAGGGGGCGTGTGTGTGCATGTGTGTATGCATGTGTATGTGTTGTGAGTGTGTGCACATTTGTGTTGTATGTGTGTGTTCTGATTCTCACCATCACTTTCTCCCCAGTCTTCTTCATCCTTGAAATTAGACTCTAATGCTATTTTCCTTCTAAAGAAATAACAATAAAAATAATGGGGGATTTTGGCTAACAGTCTGCATTATTGCCTTGCATTTAGATGGGAACTTGTATTTTCATTTTAAATGTAAATAATGCCTCTCCCTGAAGACGCATAAGCTCAGGAGTCCATTTCTGTTCTCATTGGTTCTTGGCAGTAGGGCATGGCATGGCCCAGGCAGTGCTGGGGTGAGAATCGGCAGGTACGGCTGCCTCCTGGCTCAGGGACTCGCTGGCTCTGTGACCTTGCAGAAGTTGCTGACCTTGCTGAGAGGTCATGTCATCTCATATTGGAAGTTACGAAAGGAAGAAAGGACATTTGATCATTCATTCATTCAGGACCTATTTAACAAGCACCCCTCCCATTCTTCCATTTTCTGGGGACATAAAGGTATAGGTGCTGGCATTTCATAAGGAATTTCTTGATAAGAAGGAAGACCAAACCCACAGGGAGGCTGCCTCAGAGCTCCCTGTGCTCCCCACTGGGTCCCCTCACGCCCCAGTGCCCACCCAGCCTGTGTGCTGGAGGCCCCCTGCATGGCTCACATCTGCTGTTGGTTCTTTGCTTGCAGAGTTGGCCCGGGAGCTGCAGTTCAGTGTGGAAGACATCAACAGGATCCGAGTGGAAAATCCCAACTCCCTGTTGGAGCAGAGCGTGGCCTTGCTGAACCTCTGGGTCATCCGTGAAGGCCAAAACGCAAACAGTCAGTACCGTCCCACTGAGGAAGCCTGTCCTAGGACCTCCTCCCCACCAAACTAGTTCTTCCTTCAAATTCCATTCATGACACTGGCCTCTGGAGTCAGTCTGTCTCTGTCTCTCTCACACACACTCACGCACCACTCGCGTCAGGAGGTCTTCCAGGCAGCCCTGCCAGAAGGCATGACCAGAGAAGCTTGGCCTCAGCCTTTTTCACATCCTTGGAATAAGATAAAAATTGCAAGGCCTGGCACAGTGGCTCATGCCTGTAGTCCCCACACTTTGGGAGGCCAAGGTGGGAGGGTTGCTTGAGCCTAGGAGTTCGAGAACAGACTGTGTAACATAGTCCTTTCAAAATTAGCCAGGTGTGGTGGCACACACCTGTAGTCCCAACTACTCTGGAGGCTGAGGCAGGAGGATCACTTGAGCCTGGGAGGTCAAGGCTGAGTGAGCTACAGTTGCACTGCTGCACTCCAGCCTGGGCAACAAGCAAAATCCTGACTCTAAAAAAATAACATAAAAATTGCATCAGGACTCCTAGATGACAACATCTGTGCAGGGTGTATGACTCATCTTTGAGGTCTTCCTGTTGAATTTCCCAAGCAAATGAGTATTGTCCTCTCAGGACACAGTCTGGGTGAGCTGGACCCCAGTCTGAACCAGTTCTCATTCTCCCAGGAGCTTCCTCCAACCTGGAGGGAGCTTTGCCTCATTCTCTTTTCAGCTCCTCCTCAACCAGTTTCCCAGACTCAAAAACACTAAGTGGAAATTGAGTGTTTACATTTGCATCTCAAATCATCTGGCAAGGACCAAGAATTTCAAAAGGACAGAATCTAATCATTCTCATCCTTATTTTCTTGTAGTACTCCTCTTAGCTTACAAAATAATAATAAAAAAACAGTCTTTCTAGACTTTTAAATTGGCCACTGTGGCGGGCACAGTGGCTCATGCCTATAATCCCAGCACTTTGGGAGGCCAAGGCAGGCAGATCACTTGAAGTCAGGAGTTCGAGACCAGCCTGGCCAACATGGCAAAACCTTGTCTCTACTAAAAGTACAGAAATTAGCAGGGCGTGGTGGCATGCACCTGTAATCCCAGCTACTCGGGAGGCTGAGGAACAAGAATTGCTTGAACCTGGGAGGTGGACAGTGAGCCGAGATTGCCCCATTGCACTCCAGCCTGGGTGACAGAGTGAGACCAATAAATAAAATAATTTATTTATTTTTTGGTAACAGAGACCAATAAATAAAATAACTGCGCACTGTTAGCATTTGGAAAAGATCTGCTGAAGTGTAAAAAGTATTCTCCCCAGAGGAAGTTTGTTTTGACTCTAATAAAAGAGGGTGCCTCCACCTTCTGAAAAAAATTATCTCCTTTCTCCATCTTCATCCTGGCCCCATTTTCTGAGCCCATGTGATCCTCGCTCACCGGCCTGGAGTAACGTGCATCTCTCTTCTGCGCCCACAGTGGAGAATCTGTACACAGCCCTGCAGAGCATTGACCGTGGCGAGATCGTGAACATGCTGGAGGGTTCCGGCCGACAGAGCCGCAACTTGAAGCCAGACAGGCGGCACACCGACCGCGACTACTCGCTGTCACCCTCCCAGATGAATGGTGAGTGTCACCTGGACCAGATGGGGACTGAGCCGGAGCCCTGCCCTACAGGCATCAGCACCAATAACCCCTTCCCACAATACGTCATCCCTCAAAGCCCGCTCTGCCTCCCATTGGTGGGAGGTCTGGTTTGTCAGCAACGAGTTCCTGCTTTCCGGGGAAGCAGAGGCGAAGGAGAGAGAGATGGCTGCTCCTGTGCAGGTGGGCATCGCCTCCGCCTTAGCCTTTGCAGCCCTGCAGAATGGCCCCCAGGCCCTTGCCATCAGCAACTGCGTCCCCACAGGGCGTGGTGTATGAGAAAAAGCTGAGTCAGAGGCCGCCAGCTAGAGACGGCCCCTACACAGCTGCAGACTTTCCGGTAGCTCTTTGCAAGGCGTGGGCCCTCTTTGGGGTGTCAGTGTCCCCATCCGTAAAACAGTCAGTGGTTGGGAAGCAGAGGGCATGGAGATTCCTGGCCCAAGGTCCAGTGCAGTTTAACTGGACGGTGTTTTACAAATCCTGCTGTGGCCACTTCTAGGGACTGAGCAGTTTGCTCTTCCTGGAGCCGGGTCTCTCTGCTTTTTCCTCTCCCCCTTTTCTATCATCTCATCTCCCTCCCCTCATTCTTTGTTGATGTGACTCAGCATGGCAGGGATCCCCCGTGAGATCCAGCCCAAGGAGAGGATGTACAGGAGGCTGTGACCTCTGCCCCCAAGCCCCTGCCACTCCTGGGCCAGGCCCCCTCGCAACCCCTTCCTCGCCTGCCCCCTCTCTGGCCAGTGGGCACATAAACAGCGAGGCCCCACTCTCCGGCCAGGAGGTCTGGGTTCTAGGCCCTTCCTTCCTGCCAACTCCCTGCATGACTGAGCCCTCTCCCCTTCTGTAAAATCAGCAAGTTGGATTGGATCCCTAAAATTCCTTACAGACCTTGAAACAAAATTTCCATGTCTGTGACATGGCTTCCTCAGGTGGCCGACGCATCACCCTGGATGCCTGCATGGTGATGTGTATGCTCCTCAAGCTCCTTGTCTTAAGGGCCATCCCCGCCACGCCCAGGCTGAGGGTGGGCACCTGTGACTGGGTACACAGTTTGGGGGCGCGGCTGAGGGCGAGTCCCAGGTGGGCCTGGGCACGGAGCCCCTGCCAGGGGACCCTGTGCTCGCTGAGCCCTCCCTGTCCCCTGCTCTGCATCCTGTGTCTCCTGAAGTGTGCCATCTTGCATCCTGGGAGCAGGGCCCATCTGCTGATCACGTCCCATCGCCTCTCTTCTGCCTCTGACCTCATCTTGACCTCTGTGCACTCACGCTATCGTGCTGCCTGTCTCCACTGTCTCCACTGTCCCCATTTCGGCAGGCGCAGAGCCGGCCACGTCCACATGCATGTCATGGCCCCCAGCCCTGTCTCCCCACGCATCTCATGGCCATGTCCTGGGTGTAGTTGTGTGTGTGCGTATGTGTGTGCATGTGTGCGTGCATGTGTGTGTGTGCACGTGTTCATGTGTGTGCGTGTGCACACATGTGTGTGTGCGTCCGTGGGTGTTGCTGTGTGGTGCTGCCTGCTGTGTGTGCCCGGCCCACTCCCCAGGTCCACCCCCTTGGGGATTCCAGCCTCCCCTCAGGGGACCTGGCCAGAGCTTTACAGGAGCTCAGTGGGCTGAGGGCGGTTGAGGGAAGCCACAAACCTGGGGAAATTCTAGTGACAAAGCTCCTCTCCCTTCCCATGTGTCGAGGCTTCTTTGACACCCAGCGCATACTTTTGGTCAAGTCAGAGGGGCACGCTTTTGATTTCCTGTGCCCTGATTAAGCACCTACAGGACAACGGGCCACCAGAGCCGCATGAGTGTGAATATTCACAGTTACAGACCTGGGCATCTGTGAGCATCTCCCCGGGCCACAGACCCCTAGCTCCCACCAGGCCTTGAGGCATTCTTGCCCGAGTGGTTCTCAATTCCTGTGTGGGACTGGGCCTGTGCACTCCATGTCTGCTGAAAGGGCTCTGCTTCAGGGGGTCAGCCCATTTGGCAAATATTTTTCAAGTATCAACCACATGCCAGGCACTGTGCTAGGCAGGAGAGAGATACCTGTTCTCAACCAGACAAAACAAAACAAAACTCTGCCTTTGTGGAGCTTTTCCCTCCTGTGAGGAGAGCCACGCGGGGAATTGTATCACACACCAGCAGTTACCGTGCATGGTGCAGGAGAAACAGACCGGATTCGGGGCCGGGGGGACTCATGGTGCAAGGGAAGCGGGTGGCACTCGAGGACTTGCCAGAGATGAGGTGGGAGCCATGCGTCGGCACTGAGGTGGAAGATTTCAGAGCAGGGAGTGTGAAGGGGGCTTTCCTGATGCGTTCACAGGACGGGGCTGGAGGCGGGGGCAAAGGGACAGTGGGAGAAAGGGCAGGTGTGGGGGCTGGAGGGGTGACACGGAGCCCACCCATAGACTGTCATGAGGACATTGGGTTTGACTTAGAGTAAGCTGGAAAGCCATCAGAGGGTTCTGGCCAAAGAGTGGCATGATTGCCCTTAAGTCTTTGAGGGAGCCCTCTCCCGAGTAGTTGATTTCAGATGGTCACAGTCGAATGTTCTGTGCTTCCTGGCTGCTCTGTGCAGCCTCAGCAGTCCCCGACACCCTCTCTGGCGGGTCCCCGGTAGACCCAGCTCTGTGCCCCAGCAGACTCATGCACCGATGCCCTGCTTTGTCCAGAATCAGCTTCTTTATATTTTTCCTGCCTTCTTCCTTGCCCCAGAAAGTCTGGCCCTCATCTGGGTGCCCTTGTGTTCTGGAGAGAAGGTGGCACGACAGTCAGAGGTCTAAGGGGGGTTGGGGGGCACTACAGGCTCTGCAGCTTCTCTGCTCTTCCCTGGGCAGGGCTCGTGATGGCCTGACCTGGTGCCCAACCAGCCCAATGCACTGATGCCCACAGTCGGACCTTGGCTCCTCTGTGCTTTTCCTGGTCCTTCTGCATGTCTGAGCCTCCTTCTGAGGCCCTGGGACTCTGGGTAGTGATAGGCAGCTCTGTGAGCACGACATGAGTGGGTGGTGTCCAGGAATTAGAAGCCTGAGGCTGTCTCTCCCTTCATAGCTCTGCTCACCACCAGTGCCTTAATTGGCCAGAGCAGAGGGGCTCAGGCCAAAAGGCCAGTGTGCTTCTCCCACATAGGAGAGGACGGCCCAGGCCCTGGGAATAAACATGAAGAAAGCATGGCCTATAGAGCCAAAATAAAATAGCATGTTTCTGAAAATAAAACAGACTTCCCTTATGAGAGGAGAAATGATCATCTCACACTTGTGTGAGTTCCATTTGGCCTGATAAATCAGACACAAACTAATGTCTACTTGGAAATAAAACTTGTTTTATTTCCCTCAATTCTTCACAACTGCGGCTAGTGAAGTGTGGCCTTGTCTAGGGTGAGGCTGTCTGATGACCCCTGTTGCCCATTTGCTGCTGACGTTAAGCTAGCAGGACGATTATTACCTCTGGGTCAGCACAGAACCAGGGCAGTGACCTGGAATGAGCAGGGACCACTTGACTGTATGCTGCCCCAAACCAATATGTGTGGCTGCCTTTTACCTGACTTCTCCAACATGTAGCCCCAAGAGGGGCTCTAGACTGAGGGAGGGGCTGGTGACCCAGGTGTGGTGGGGCTGCATGAGACTACCAGAGAGACAGACATTCTGGAACTCACCCTGGGGGATCCAGTGGATCTGCCTATGGTCTGGTCCACCCCAGACCTGTGAGATGTTCCTCATGAGGATGCACTTGTGCTTCTGCAAGTATTGCTGCAGCTTCATAGTGACTCCCACCAGCACCAGCAATACAGCTAGCTACCTGTGGCCTTGGATCTCAGCCAGCATGGCTGGGAGAGGGAGCAGCTGGGCATGTACCCTAAATGCTGTTACCAGGGAAGGACTCCCAGAGTGAAGACAAGTAGGGACTTCCTGCAGAGGTGGTACATGTGCTCTCTGTATCCATACTTTTTTTTTTTTGAGATAGAGTTTCACCCTTGTTGCCCTGGCTGGAGTGCAATGGTGCGATCTCAGCTCACTGCAACCTCTCTGCCTCCCGGGTTCAAGTGATTCTCCTGCCTCAGCCTCTCGAGTAGCTGGGACTACAGGTGCCCGCCACCATACCCAGATAATTTTTATATTTTTAGTAGAGACGGGGGTCTCACCATGTTGGCCAGGCTGGTCTCAAACTCCTGACCTCAGGTCATCCACCCACCTCAGCCTCCCTAAGTGCTGGGATTATAGGCATGAGCCACTGTGCCCGGCCCCTTACATCTTTATTTGGGTGAAATTCCACTAAAGCAAATGCCGTGGAAGTCTCGAGGTGGGAAACTCACAAAAGGAATCCATGAATGAGCCTCAAGTGTTCTGTGGCGCAAAGCTGCCCTCTCCCAGTTCTCAAGTCTCATCGCAATTCCAAGGAGTGATGGAATGTTCATCCAACCAAATCCAAGGAGCTGTGTCAGGTGCGATGTGTGCCACTTCTGGCCAAGACAGGATAACAGGGACTGAATATACCCTCCTGCTTGAAACTACTGCAGACCAAAAAATGGACACACTGTATGAGACAACAGTTTTCAAGACATTGGATATCAAATAACAAAGGACACTGATCCACAAAGCATGGGAAATAAATGAAGTGAGCCCTACAGCTGTCTAGTTTACCATTTTGAAAGTCCAGGAAGACCAAGACAGCTGGAGTTCTCAAGACAGAGCACCAGAGAGGAGACAGTTGCACAGATAGAACACTCTGGAGTCCCCCACAAGTTTCAGATGAGTATTAGCCAGCTATTCCCAATTGATCTCTCACAGCCTTTGTTCAAGGGACAAAGAAGGATCTCATCTCAGAAATAGGGAAAAATTAACCCCCAAAGCTCCAGTCCTCCCTGATAAAATTTGAAAGCAAAATGCAAAAGGATCAAACTGCTTCCAAGTAACTTAACTGCGTAACAGAACAAAGCTCAAGCATACACGGATACAAAAACATCCAGCACTCCACAAGGTAAAATTCGCAATGTCTAGCATCCAATTAAAAGTAATCAGACACACAAAGAGGCAGGAAAACAGGATCCATAAAGCAGAGAAAAATCGATCCATTGAAACTGACCCAGAGTTGACAAAGATGTTAGAATTAGCAGACAAAGGACTGGGCATGGTGGCTCATGCCTGTAATCCCAGCACTTTGGGAGGCCGAGGTGGGCAGATCACCTGAGGTCAGGAGTTTGAGACCAGCCTGGCCAACATGGTGAAACCCTGTCTCTACTAAAAATACAAAAAAATTAGCTGGGTGAGGTGGCAGGCGCCTATAATCCCAGCTACTCAGGAGGCTGAGGCAGGACAATCACTTGAACTCAGGAGGTGGAGGTGGCAGTGAGCCGAGATAGTGTCATTGCATTCCAGCCTAGGCAACAAAAGCGAGACTCTGTCTCAAAACAAACAAACAAACAAACAAAAAAA
This sequence comes from Pan paniscus, assembly GCF_029289425.2. Classification (NCBI taxonomy): domain Eukaryota; kingdom Metazoa; phylum Chordata; class Mammalia; order Primates; family Hominidae; genus Pan; species Pan paniscus. The sequence goes on along the minus strand of NC_073256.2, from coordinate 60,131,374 downwards.
GAATTAGCAAAGATAGTAAAACAGTGATTGTAACTGTATTTCAGGTATTCAAAAAAGCTAAGTAGAGACATGGAAGATATTTTTTAAAGGCCCAAGCCAATCTTCTAGAGATGAATGTGTAGGATCAATACACTGGATGGGATTAGACAGTAGACACTGCAGAAGAAAAGATTAGTGAACTTGACAATACAGCAAGAGAAACTCCAAACATTTTTCTTTTCTTTCTGTTTTGGAGAAACACAAAGTGAGCTATGGGGCAATTTCAAGTGACCTAATATGTGAAATTACAGTTCCCAACAGAAAAGAAGGAAGAAAAAGTATTGTAAGAAATTCGGGGCTGGGCACAGTGGCTTATGTCTGTAACCCCAGCACTTTTGGAGGCCCAGGTGGGCGGATCACTTGAGGTCAGAAGTTCGAGACCAGCCTGGCCAACATAGTGAAACCCTGTCTCCACTAAAAAAATTACAAAAGTTAGCCAGGCATGCTGGTGCATGACTGTAGTCCCAGCTACTTGAGAGGCTGAGGCAGGAGAATCGCTTGAACCCAGGAGGTGGAGGTTGCAGTGGACCAAGATTACATTACTGCATTCCAGTCTGGGTGACAGAGTTCTCAACGCAAAAAAAAAAAGAAAAAGAAAAAAAAGAAATATGGACAGAAACTTGCCAAATTTGATAAAAATCATGAAGACATAGATCCAACAAGTTTGATGAACCGCATGCACAGGAAACACGTGAGCAACTCTATCAGGGCACATTATTAGCAGACTGGTCAAAACCAGTGGTGAAGAGAAAGATCTTAAAAGCAATCAGAGGGAAAAAAATGTGTTATGTACAAGGGAACCAAAATAAGATTCACATCAGATTTCTTATTAGAAACAACACAAGCCAAGGCCGGGCGCAGTGGTTCACGCTTGTAATCCTGGCACTTTGGGAGGTTGAGGTGGGTGGATCACTTGAGATCAGGAGTTTGAGACCAGCCTGGGCAACAGGGTGAAACTCCATCTCTACAAAAAATACAAAAATTAGCCGTGTATGGTGGTGCGTGCCTGTACTTTTAGCTACTCAGAAGGCTGAGGCAGGAGAATCGCTTGAGCCCAGGAGGCAGAGGTTGCAGTGAACCAAGATTGCACCATTGCACTCCAGCCTGGGCAACGGGAGTGAAATCCTGTCTCAAAAAAAACAAAGAAAAAAGGAAAAAAAGAAACAACAGAAGCCAGAACATGGTGTGGCATCTTTAAAGTATGCCACATCTTTAAAGAAGAAAGAAATAACATCTCCAAAGTAACCTAGACTTCTATACCTAGCACACGTAACTTCAAAAATGAAAGCAAAATAAAGACTTTTCTACCTTAAGAAATTAGAAAAAGAAGAGTAAATTAAACCCAAAATCATAGAATAAAGGAAATAATAAAGATCAGAGTGGAAATCAGTGACACAGAAAGCAGAAAAACTTGGAGAAACTTAATGAAACCAAAAGCTGGTGATTTGAAAAGATCAATAACATTGATAAACCTCTAGCCAGACTGATTATGAAAAAAGAGAAGACCTGCAGATTACCAATATCAGGAATAAGGAATATATACTACCTATAGAATATCTACAGATTCTATAGGTAGTAAAAGGACAATAAAGGGATATTATGACAATTTTGTGCCAGTAAATTGGAAAACAGGTGAAATCAACAAATTCCTTGAAAGACACAAACTATCAAAGCTCACTTAGGAAGAAATAGATATAGCCCCATATAAATGAAAGACATTAAATGTATGGTTTGGAACATTCCTACAAAGAAAAGTCCATGCCCAGACGGCTTCACTGGTGAATTCTACCAAACATTTAAGGAAGAAACAACTTGTTTAGAAAATTGAAAATGAGAAAATACTTCTCAATTAAGTTTATGAGGCCAGCATTACCCTGATATTGGGAAGAAAGACAATTAACAAGAAAACTGCAAACCAATATCATTTATGAACATTTATGCAAAAAAATCTAAACTGAAATGAACTTGGATTATTACCTTGTATACAAAAATCAACTCTAAATGGGTCATAGATTAAATGTAATATCTACAACTATAAAACTTCTAGAAGAAAACATAAGAAAAAACCTTAAAGATCTTGGTTAAGGCAAAGATTTCTCAGATACAACACCAAAAGCACAATCCATAAAAGAACAAATTGACAAGTTGGGCTTCATCAAAATCAAAACTTCTGCTCTTCAAAATACACTGTTAAGAAAATGAAAAGACGAGCTACAGACTGGGAGAAAATATTGGCAAATAATCATCTGCTATAGTATTGGAATATATAAAGAACTCTCAAAACTTAATAATAAGAAAACAACTCAGTTTTTAGATTGAGCAATAGATTCGAACAGACTTTTCACCCAGAATATATACACATGGCAAATAAGCACATGAAAATATGCTCAACATCATTAGTGATTAGGGAAATACAAATTAAAACTATAAGGAGGTACCACCACACACCTAAAAGAATGGTTAAAATTAAAAAGGCTGGCCATATCAAGTGTTGGTGAGGATATGGGGGAACTGGAACTCTCATACCCCACTGGTGGGAATGCAAAATGGTACAACCACTTGATCATTTCTGACAAAGTTAAACATATACCTACTGTACAATCAAGTCATTCCATTCCTAGCTATTTACCCAAGAGAAAAGAAAGCATTATGTCCATACAGACTAGCATCTTTATTTGTAATAGCCACAAACTGGAAGCAGCCCAAATGTCCATTGGCAGGTAAATAAATTTACAAACTGTGATATATCCATCCAAAGGGCTATGGCTTAGCAACAGAAATAAATTATTGATACATGCATCAGCATGGATGAAACCCAAATTGACTATGTTGAGTGAAAGAAGCCAGGCTTTAAAAAAAGAGAGAGTGCATACTGTATGAATCCGTTTATGTAAAATCCTGGGAAATGCAAACTGATGTGTAGTGGCAAAAAGCAGATCGGGGTCACCTGGGAATGGTTTGGGGTTGGCAGAGGGGGAAAGGGCAGGGAGAGATTACAAAGAAGCTTGAGGAGACCTTTCTGGGGTGACAAATGTCCTTTTTCTTCTTTGAGGTGATGGCTTCATGGGGGTACACATGTGTCACAACGTATCAATTTACCCCCTTTTAAAGATACACACTTATTGAATGTCAAACATACCTCAACAAAGCTATTTTTAATAGAGATTAATGGCAAAGTCTATGGAAAAGACCAAACTTACTAGCTGTATGGCCTTCCGCAAGTTGCTAAACCTGTAGTTTCCTAATCTATAAAGTAGGAATTATATTATTTTCCTTATGTGGTTGTTGTGGCAATTAAAAACATGTTAGATATGTTTTGCACTAAAAATACGCTCAGTGGCCGGGCTCAGTGACTCAACCCTGTAATCCCAGCACTTTGGGAGGCTGAGGCAGGCGAATCACTTGAGGTCAGCAGTTCGAGACCAGCCTGGTCAACAGGGTGAAACCCCATCTCTACTAAAAATACAAATATTGGCCAGGCGTCATGGCGCATACCTGTAATCCCAGCTACTCCCAGTGGAGAGGCTAAGGCAGGAGAATCACTTGAACCTAGAAGGCAGAGGTTACAGTGAACTGAGATTTCATTACTGCACTCCAGCCTGGGTGACAGAGCAAGACTCTGCTTTAAAAAACAACAAAATGCTCAGTAAGTGATGTAAATAATATAAAATGCTCGCAAGAGTAATAAGAAAAATAATCATCAGTTGACCCCAAAATGTCCTGCTTTTGTATATCTGGAGGGTTTTCTATGAAGGGTTTGAAGGCCATGGCCCTGGTCAGCTATATAATTCCTCAAGTCACAGTTTCATGTACAGTGACTTGGAGTTCAGTTCATGGTAAGATGTGACCCACCCATTTCACCTACTCTTCCCACTCCTTCCTCCTTGTTCTTCCTAGTTTGGCCAGAGCTAAAAGGTGTTTCCCTCAGTCTCTGCCGCTATGCAGCCCTTCTCCCAACCACCCCACCTTCACGGGCTCATCCTCCCCGCTCATTTGGGACCTGGAACCAAGTAGGCTTGCAGGGAAGAAAACTTCCCTGGGAGATTAAGAGAATGCATGCGGAGTACACAGCATGGCTCCGGGCACGTTGAACACACAGGTACATGTTAGCAATTGCAGTTCCACTGAATGTGCCTGAGGTCTTTCTGTTCCAGCTGCTGGGTCCTCTTACACACCTGGAGAGCTCTTCAGTGGTCATGGGGCTAGTGGAGGCCCAATCCTGTTGTAGGAAAGGGTGGGGCGAGGAAGGCAGGCATCAGCCCTGTCCTCATGGGTTTGCATTTCTGAGAACCGCCTTAGCGAGGGACCCTAGGACAGCCTCAGAGATGGGAGGGAGCAACAGGAGCTGAAGCTGGGAAAATGCCATGAGACAAGAAGCTGTCCCATCTGTGAGTGTGTGGGTGAGAGAGAGTGTGTGAGTGTGTGTGTGTGCATGTGTGTTTGGGGTTTGTCATCCCCATTCCCATAGCACAGTGCCTGGCATGTAATCGGACCTCTCTTATTTTGGTTGAACAGTGAGTGGATGAGAATAAATAGAGCTAGTGTTGTAAAAGCAGGGGAGCAGGTGATCAGGAGCTGAGGCCCCGAGCGGAGGCTGAGGCCCCGAGCGGAGGCTGAGGGGGCAAGAAAGGAGCCCGCCTGGCTTGAATCAAAGCACAGCCCGGGGGCAGTTGCATGTGAGTAGGAGTAGGGGTAGGGGCTGAATGGCAGAATGGAGCATTTGAACTAGGTTTGAACTCTAGGCTGGGGGTGTCTGGACATCTCTCGATGGCAGGAAGGTCCCTAGAGACTGCAAGGGGCAGCCCTGCCCATTCCCAGGGTCCCCCTTCAGCTCTGTGGGCTTTCCAGCTGCTGTAAGCACGTACTTGCTTCCTGGTTTCCTAGACAGGCCAAGCCCATTGGAGAATCTTGTCTTCTAGTCTCTTCTCCCACCCACAGAGGCACCTGCTCTGAAGGGGCATCAGAGTCCTCTTTTTCCTGTCAATGCACGGGTCATGCACTCAGGGCCTGAGCGAGCTGGCTCCCATCCCACCAGGTCGGTGCTGACCTGCAGCTGGGACAAACAGCTCAGGGCTCTTGGACACAGGGTTTTGGGGCGGGCAGACCTGGTGCCTCTTGGTGCCTTCTGACCTTGCCCCTTTTGAGCCCTAAGAGCCCTCCCCTGTAGCACTTTAGATCGTGCAGAGTTTCTGGAACCAATAGGCAACTTGAGGAAAGTGATGCCTGGCCACACCAGAAGGTTGTTTCCCATTTGACCACCACAGTGAGGTCTATGGGTGTTTAGTGTACCCTGATAGGCCCCTCAAGGGCAGCCTGGTTACTACCCCTGGTTCTGGGTGGCCTTCCCTTCCCTTTAAGGTACATCCCTGAGAACCTAAGAGCTAAGCTAAAGTGAAGTTTTGAGTAGAGGAGCAACGTCTACTTCTGCCCAGCCATGGAGAAGTGGAGCTTTCATGGGATCAGAGACAGATTGGAGCACAAGTCCTTTGGATAAAGGCTTCTTTATCTAGTGCTCTGAACTGGATAAGAAAGTCCAATCTCCTCTTCGCCATCCAGCAGGGCGCTCCCCCATCTCTGCCTCACACCCTGGCTGCCCCCACCCAATTCAGAGCCTTGCTTCTCTTGCCTGGATGCCCAGGCAGCAGCCACAAGGCCTGAGCATTGGGCCTGGAGCTTGGAAAGCCCCCAACCCACCCCAAATGTGCATGCATCTCTGTGGCCGCAGCTGCGTGTGTGTGTTCGTGCGTGTGCGTGGACCTGCACGTGAATGCGTGGGACAGGAATCACTGCTGGAGCATGTTGCCCTCTGTCTGCCCATCCAGGTTACTCCTCACTGCAGGACGAGCTGCTGTCCCCTGCCTCCCTGGGCTGTGCACTTTCCTCTCCGCTACGTGCAGACCAGTACTGGAACGAGGTGGCCGTCCTAGACGCCATCCCCTTGGCGGCCACGGAGCATGACACCATGCTGGAGATGTCTGACATGCAGGTGTGGTCCGCGGGCCTCACGCCTTCTCTGGTCACTGCTGAGGACTCCTCTCTGGAGTGTAGCAAGGCTGAGGACTCTGATGCCACAGGTCACGAGTGGAAGTTGGAGGGGGCACTCTCAGAGGAACCGCGGGGCCCCGAGTTGGGCTCTCTGGAACTTGTGGAGGACGACACAGTGGATTCAGATGCCACAAATGGCCTTATCGATTTGCTTGAACAGGAGGAAGGTCAGAGGTCAGAAGAGAAGCTGCCAGGTTCTAAGAGGCAGGATGATGCGACAGGTGCAGGGCAGGACTCAGAGAATGAAGTGTCTCTTGTTTCAGGCCATCAGAGGGGGCAAGCCCGAATCACACATTCCCCCACCGTGAGTCAGGTGACGGAGAGGAGTCAGGACAGGTAAGAGCTTGACTGCGGGAGCAGGGTCCCTTTTTGTCTTCTGGGCTCCTGGGTAAGATTATGCCTGGCAGTGAGGACAGAGGTGTCGATGCCAACCCTGACCCTGGGTTCTAATTGCACAGGAGCACATACATTCAGTCTGGCAGATGCCATATATAAGAGCATAGGTGCCATCTGCAAAAGCCAGTGCCTCCCCAAGACCCCACCAGGTATGCCCGGCAGGAGAGACCCCGAGGAGCACTGGGAGAGCACACATAGGGACATATGGGCGCCGGGAGGGCTCACTTAGGGACATTAGGGCACCGGGAGAGCTCACTTAGAGACATGAGGGCACTGGGAGGGCTCACTTAGGGACATTAGGGTGCCTGGAGTGCTCACTTAGGGCCATTAGGGCACTGGGAGGGCTCACTTAGGGACATTAGGGCACTGGGAGGGCTCACTTAGGGACATTAGGGTGCCTGGAGTGCTCACTTAGGGCCATTAGGGCACTGGGAGAGCTCACTTAGAGACATGAGGGCACTGGGAGGGCTCACTTAGGGACATTAGGGTGCCTGGAGTGCTCACTTAGGGACATTAGGGCACTGGGAGGGCTCACTTAGGGACATTAGGGCACTGGGAGGGCTTACTTAGGACATCGGGGCACCGGGAAGTCTCACTTAGGGACATCGGGGCGTCGGGAGGGCTCACTTAGGGACATCAGGGTGCTGGGAGGGCTCACTTAGGGACATCGGGGCGCCGGGAGGTCTCACTTAGGGACATCGGGGTGCCAGGAGAGCTCACTTAGTGACATTAGGGTACCTGGAGTGCTCACTTAGAGCCATTAGTGCACGGGAAGGGCTCACTTAGGGACATTAGAGCACCAGGAGGGCTCACTTAGAAGAGCAATCATGAGGCTGGGGAAGACCGTGGGTCAGCTGCTGCTGGAGCTGGCGTTCGGAGCTCCTCTCCCCTTGCGTGCTTCCGGTTGAAGGCCATATTTAGTTGAAGACCATATTTAGAAGCACCAGTACCCAGGGAAGTTATTTGTGTGCAGTCACACAGCCTGCATGTGACGGAGCTGATAATGGCGCCCTCCCCACTTACCCCCTTTGAAGGAGGGGCTGGTGGGCTTAACTGGGGCAGGACGGAGCTTTCAGCTGTAGAGCAGTGGGTGCTCTCTTCCCCAAGCTTCCCGCACTGAGAAGACCCCGCCCTGTGCCGCAGCAGAAAAGCAGCATCGGCAGGTCAGGAGAAGGTGATGCATTTCCCAGACACTGCAAGTCTGCGGCCAAGGACCGGCTCACCTTGGAGCTCTCATCGTCCCATCTGGGCCAGGGCCCACACCATGCCCCTCCGCTGAGTGCAGGGAAGGATGCCAAGACAAGCCAGGCCCTTGCCATTGTAGAAAGAGATAAGACAGACATTAAATGGGGCTTACGTTGTCCTCCTGGGCTAGCACAGGAAGCGGATGACAGAGGAATCCCCTTTCCTCCAGGTCACCTGGCTTGCTAAGTTTTCCCTAAAGTAGGGACATGGTTCTCGTGCCCCCAGGCAGCTGTTCCAGGCCCCCACCCCAAGGAGCTCAGGGCTGGTCAGGTAAAAGAAAGCTGTTCTCATGTCCTTTCCCCACCTGTGTGACCCCTCAGTCCCACCTGTGTGACCCCTCAGTCCCACCCTGAGGCCCAGGCTAGTGGGGCCATTCCACAGGATCCATGCAGCATGGCCCCAATACCCTAACAGGAAGGGAAAGGAAGTAGTTTGGAAGTTGAGACAGCAAAGATTTAATTTTTTTTCCTACACAAATCTTTGGATTCATGGGGAGGATTGAACAGATGGAGCTTAGGCTGGTTTAAAGTGAAATAGTGGCCTTCCCGGGAGAGAGACACCTTCCTGGGATGGCCATTCCTTCAACAAGCATTTATTGAGCACCTGCAGGGGCTGCATGCTGGCCCCTGCATTACCGCAGCAGTGTTGCTAACTGGGTTCATGAACGCCTGGGCTCTAGGCCTATTTTGTCACTTCCTGGTGCTGTGACCTTGGTCAGCCTTCTCATGGGGACAGATGAATTTCATCCACTTACTCAACAATATTTATTGAGCGCCTACTGTGTGCCAGGCACCAATAAAGAGTGCCTGGGTGCCAGCATTGAATGAAACAGAAAAAAGTCTCTACCTGCAAGAAGCGTGGTTCTAGCAGGGAAACTAACAAGAAACAAGATAAAGTAAATAAAATTAGAAGTCATTAAAACAGAAATTCTAGATAATACGTGCTAAAAAGAAAAATCAAGCAGAGAAGGAGGACAGGAGGTAGGCGTGTGTGTGGAAAGAAGGCTGACTGGAATTACAGATGGGCGGCCGGGGGAGGCCTGCGTGAGTGCCAGCTGAGAGACTTCAAGGAATTGAGGGTGAGGGTGAGGACATCTCAGGGAGGATGCCCCACAGAAGGCCTAGCCCTTTGAAGGAGACCGTGCCTGGCACGTGCCCTAACAGAGTAACCAAGCCCATGAAGCTAGGGAGGGAATGGTGAGCAGGGTAAGCTGCACCTGCCTTGAGAGGAGGCTGGCGCAACCTGGCAGAGAAGCAGGAGGTGTGTCGGGAGGAAAGGGCTGTGGGCTTGTGGGCTGGGACGGCAGCGGTGGCCGTGCTGAGAGGTGGGCGGGTGCAGGGCATATTTCAGAAGCATCTGCTAACAAATACAATGTGGGGTAAGAGAGAAAGAGAGGGGTCAAGGAGGGCAGTGGTGTCCTCGACCTGCCCACTGCAAGGATGAAGATACCAGGGATGGCAGCAGGGATGGGGTGGGACAGGCTAGGGGAGAAGATTTTGAGTGTGGATTGGATCGCACTGTCCTGGAGATGCCGAGTAGAGATCCAAAGTAGACCTGTGAGCCAGAACCCATCTCTACAAAATTTTTTAAATAGCTGGACGTGGTGGCATGTGCCTGCAGTCCCAGCTACTCAAGTGGCTGAGGCAGGAGGATCGCCTGAGCCCAGGAGTGCAGAGCTGCAGTGAGCTATGATTGTACCACTGCACTGCAGCCCGGGAGACAGAATGAAGCCCTGTCTCAGAAAACAACAACAAAGTAAAGATGTGGAGGAGGCAGCGGGGTGCACACAGCTGTAGGTCTAGGAGGAGAGCCAAGCTGGAGACACACATCCAGGCACGCTGAGTGTAGAGATGGGCTTTGGAACCATGGGATGAATGAGCTTGCTTAGGAAGTGGATGTGGACAGCGGTGAGGTCTGAGAACTGCACCCCGGGGTGCTCCTATGTTCAGAAGTCAGGAAAGCTAGGAGGAACAAGCAGAGGACACGGAACAACAGCGGCCAGAGAGGAAGGGGGAGACGCCAGGCTAGCACCTTCCAGGAGCCACGGGAGAATGTGTATCGAGGGGGAGAGAATGACCACCTTGTCAGATGAGGACTGCTGAGTGGGAAGGGCCTGGAGAGCAGAAGGAGGTGGTGGCAGAGTTTGAGGATGTGGGATGAGAGTGTGGAGGCCCCCAGTGTTTGGACCATTAGGGTGAGCCAAGTGCTCTGGGAGCCCCAAGGGCAAGCTGTTCACCCACAGGGAGGGACCAGTGGCCTTTCCACCTGGACAGCATTAGATGGGCCACGTGTACCCCTCTGAACCACAGCAGTGAGGTGAGCAATGTGCTCATGCGCCCCTGACCTTTGGAGGGATGGGAGGATGGTCTGTGTCCTTGATGAGCCAGAGCTCTGGGTGGGGAGAGTGTCTAAAAGGAATGAGACTGATGGGTGACCAGGTGTCTTTTCTCTCTCCCCGGCCGGCCATCTGCTGCTTCTTCTGGACCCCAGACTGCAGGACTGGGATGCAGACGGCTCGATTGTCTCATACCTGCAAGATGCTGCACAAGGTTCCTGGCAAGAGGAGGTCACGCAAGGTCCACACTCATTCCAGGGAACAAGTACCACGACTGAAGGGCTAGAGCCCGGTGGATCTCAGGAGTACGAGAAGGTCCTGGTGTCTGTAAGCGAGCACACGTGGACAGAACAGCCCGAGGCTGAGAGCTCCCAGGCTGACAGGGACCGGAGGCAGCAAGGCCAAGAAGAGCAGGTGCAGGAGGCCAAGAACACCTTCACCCAAGTGGTGCAGGTGAGAGCCCGAGGGGAGCTGCGTGCTGCTGTTCCTTCCCAGCATCAGAAGGGGCCGGGACTCCAGGGCTGCCTCTCAGGCACTCAAGCCCTGAGCTAAGCATATCCCCTTCCTTTAACACTTGTGGTGGTGCTTCCCTTTCTCTAGAAGTCAAGGGCAAGGCCTGCCTTTCTGCCTCCTGGATCCCTGCTAAGGTGCCTGTACCTGTTGGGCAGCTGCTGATCAGAGTGGCTGAGCAACTTGCTCAAGATCACAGTTTCAGAAGTGGGCTCTAAGCTAGGTCTGGCTGACTCCAAAGTTGTGGCTTTTGTTGGTATAATTGTTCTGTCGCGTTTTAGAAAGGGCTAGGAACCCAGCACTGGGCGTTGGGCTTACTCTCCTCCTATGGTGACCTGTGTGACGTGCCCAAGGCGCTCTCCTCCCAGCACCTCAGGGTCCTCACTGGTAAAGGAGGGAGTGATTGGAATGTCGCCAAAGTTACTTGGCTCTGGAATTCTGTGGCTATTCACGTGGACTCTGGATGGCGGTCACCAAGTAGAAGAGGGGCCCTGGGATAGAGAGAAGCCTCCTCTCCTGCTCCTGATTTCCCAGGCCTCTCCCTCTCCTGGCCCTCCCTCCTTTCTTCCGCTTCCCCGGATTCCCTTCGAGTTTGCTGAACTTTAGTTTGTTCGATTCAATCCCCCTTCCCCATTCCCAGGCCCCATGATGATCTACTCGTGGCCAATCTTGTTTCATCTGCACCCCCCACTTTCTCCCACCGACTATTATTTGGAAGCATATCCTGGCCATCGTATTAATGGGTGTCTTTTCCATTTGTGTTCTTATAAAACATGCACCGCTGTTCTCCACATGTGTGTGTTTAGTATGTACATGAACGACATGTTCTGTCTCTGTTTTCACGCCTCATCCAGGCATGGTGCTTCCTCCTCTCCTCTCCTTCCTCTCTTTCTTTCCTTCTCTCCCTTCTTTCCTACCTGAACCTTAGACTCCAGGACTAGGGTGGCTCTGGAAGGAAGGCCCTGAGCTGCCAGCCATAGAACTGCTAGGAATTCAGTCAGGTTTTATTTAGAATGCTCCCCTGCCAAGTATGTGCCCCGGGCAGGGCCAGCGCCTGTGTGCACTCCTCACCACAGGCGGCCCATCCGTTTCTTCCATCAGGCCCTCCTGGGCGCCTAGTTCTCCTGCTCCCAGAGCACACATGATCTTAACTGGGTCTCTTCTCCTGAATCCCTGGGGAAAGAGAAAGACGCCTACAGCACTTTTTTCCACTGCCCCTCTGCGGTCAGCCTTTGGTGAGGGGAACTGGAAGGGCCTTCTAGATCACACATCCAACTCCCTCAATTATAAATGAGGGCACTGCGGACCAGAGGAGCCAAGGGCTTTCTCCAGGGTCACACAGTGGACCAATGTCAGGGACCAGGAGGGTCCAGATCCCTCAGTTCCCAAGCCCTACATCCTCACATCCAGCATGCACGTGCAAGGCCAGCATGCCCAGCCCGGAACTGGAGACGCCGATCAGAGGGCCTGGCAGGCTGCTGCCGGTGCCCATCTCACAGGCCCCGAGGGCTGATAAGGATGCCCTTGAAGGTGATTGATGGTTTGCAAAGTACCCACTTATTAGTATTTCCACTGGACCTCTGAAAACAGTGATGGAGATAGAGAGATTGCATGTAACTTGGGACTTGGGAGGTGGCCTGAAATGACTGTGACCCAGCTGATTTCTCTGAGGACTTAGGAGGAAATATCTGAAGTTGGACTCTTCTTGACTGGGCCAAAACCAGATGCTTCCCCGGCTTCTTTGCACATACTTTTCCCCGTGCTTTCTTGTTGAAATAAGCAGCATTGTGGAGTGAGAGGCATTTGGAATGTGACTCCTCCGTTTACTTACTCCTCCACCTAGGCAGAATACTTTGCTTCTGTTTCCTTTGTGTAAAACGGGAAGACGATAGAACCTCCTTGGTTAGGATTGTGGTGAGGTGTCACTGAATTAATGCCAAATCCACATAGAACCATGCACTATCACAAGCGTTTGCCATTATTATTCATAGTGTTAGCATTCATAAGCAGCATGATTGTCCCAGCAGCCTTGAGAAAGGGTGGGGAGAGCACTTTAATCCGTGCTTCACAGATGAGGAAACTGAGGCACAGAGAAGGTCCCCAGCCTTCCCAAGACCCCACAGTAGGTGAGTTGCAGGGTTAGTCTGCTGTGTCCCAGATCTGTGTTCTTTCTGCCATGCTGCATTGCCACTCAGAGAGGAACAACCTGATCTAGAAAGTGAAATTTTTTCCAGCCGCAGCTGCTGCGGCTGCATTTGTGAATCAGCTCTGTAAACGCAAGTTTAATACGCGTTGTTCCTGCTCAGTGGGCGTTGATAGCCCAGCCCTGGAAGAGCCTTTAAGAACAGGCCTTAAATAGACACACCAGCTCCATGCTTCAGTTTTGGGAGGCTGTACCCCATAAAGGAAGGGTGCAAGGGCCTGTGGGCTGACAGGAATTACAGACCGGCTTCCAGGTGGCCCCACCACCTGTGCTGGGCCCCTGCTGGGCTCACTTGACTGTCCCTGAGCCCATCATTCACCCTTTTGGAGCAATTTTTGAAACAGACCGCTAAGTACCCAGGGTATTAGCTGGTCTCATCCCTACCATGCCGGGGAACATCATTTGGATCACCACAGTAGCAGCCCAAGGAGACACACAAGTAGCTGCTTTCTCGGACTGTATTATTTTCTGAAAGTAAGAAACTTTCCCTGGGCAGAACTCTTTCTAGTTCCCATGGGGATGGGCAGGATAGGCGAGAGGCCGAGCCCCCACTTCCAGGTCTCTGGGCAGGGCGGGGTTAGGCAGCAGCGGGTGTCACTCACACAGTGACTTTCACTTGTGCTTTCAGTGCTCAGGACATGGGCACCTGCCGGCTTCCTTCTAGCCAGGTTGGACAGCTCCAGCAGCTGGTTTGGGGAGCTAAAATTATAGGAGCGTGATGTCACCCGGGCCACTCAGGGCAGAGCCTGGCTGCTGGGCAGAAGGGCACTTGGGCCGGGCTGCTTCAGCCGAGAGGGCCATTCGGTGTCCTGCCCACAGAGAGAGAAACAGTGAGAGACCAAGAGAGCAAACCAGAGAGATAGGGAGGGGGAATGCAAGGGGTCCCTGGGGGACTCAGGAGTCCCAGTGGAGAATGAGAGGCAGACCCCCCGTGGTGGCCGGGCCCCTGGCTGCCAGAGGACCGGGCTGGTGAGGAGGCGAGGATGTGGACTTTCGTCACCCAGCTCTTGGTCACGCTGGTGCTGCTGAGCTTCTTCCTGGTCAGCTGTCAGAACGTGATGCACATTGTCAGGGGGTCCCTGTGCTTTGTGCTAAAGCACATCCACCAGGAGCTGGACAAGGAGCTGGGGGAGAGCGAGGGCCTCAGTGACGACGAGGAGACCATCTCCACCAGGGTGGTCCGGCGGCGGGTCTTCCTGAAGGTAACCGCCTGGCAGGAGGCCGGCAGGGCTGGCGGTGTGGGCGCCGGAGGCCAGGGCTGAGGGGACGCTGCTGTGGGGAGCTCTGGACCCAGAGTTGGGAGACGCCGGAGGAAAAGGACCAGGAGGCCCCCAGGGATCATGTTCCACCCTGGGAGCCAGAGTGTGTGTGCGCCCACCAGAACCTGCCCTCTGGTGCCCAGTGCGTTGTGACAGTGACATTAAACACTCAGCTTTGGGTCTCGGGAGGCTGCGCTGGTCCTGTTTCTTTCTTTGTTTCTTTCTTCTTTCTCTCTTTCTCTTCTCTTCTCTTCTCTTTTTTCTTTTGTTTTTAGAGATGAAGTCTTGCTGTTTAGTCCAGGCTGGAGTGCAGTGGCATGCTCATGGCTCACTGTAACCTGGGCTTACTGTAAATTCCTGGGCTCAAGTGATCCTCCTGCCTCAGCCTTCTGAGTAGCTGGTACTACAGGCACACACCACCATGCCTGGCTATTTTAAAAAAATTTTTGTAGAGATGGGGGCTCGCTATGTTGCCCAAATTGGTCTTGAACTCCTGGGCTCAAGTGGTCCTCCGGCCTTGGCCTCCCAAAGTGCTGGGATAGCAGGCGTGAGCCACCATGGAATTGCACCCGGATCGTCCTGTTTCTGTCACCAACTGGCTCTGGGGTTTCGAGCAAGTCACATTGTGGGTGATGCTGCCTGTCGAAGGGCTTTTCTATACTGCAAAGTGCTGTAAAAATAGGAAACAGGTGCCTCACTTCCTCTCTCAGGGCCTCCTCCGTCAGACTTGCATAATTGCCCCCATTTTGCCGGTTCCCAGGGGGTGTTGTGAGGGCCAAGTGCACAATTGTGAGCTCGACCGTTCGTCTTCAGGCCTCCCAGATCCTCAGGGGCGCAGCCCATGCCCTGGGAGCCCTGGCATGGCTCCTGCTACATGCTGAGCTGGGTTTCCTGCTGGGGGAGTTATTGGGCCATGGCTATTTTGGCTACTGCTGTTTCATTTCCTCTTCCTCCACTCTTCCTCCCAGACTCCCACTCACCAATCTTGCATTTTCTCCCTTTCTCTAATTCCAGGGGAATGAGTTTCAGAATATTCCAGGGGAGCAGGTGACAGAGGAGCAATTCACGGATGAGCAGGGCAACATTGTCACCAAGAAGGTGGGTGCAGAGTGTTCCCCTCTGTGCTGGGGAGAGGCAGGTGGGCTAGAAGCTAAAAGGTGGTAGAAGCCAGTGGCTTCTCCCTGCTGCCCTCACAGCAGGTGAGCACAGCCAGGCTGGCTGACCCTGTGCTCAGGAGGGATGGAGGGCCCAGGAGCTGGGAGCTTTGGTCATCTGCAGTCCAGTCATGGTGTCCTCACAACTGCTTTGTCTGAGTCAACCTGAATAGCTTCTGCTGCTCTTTTCCAGAAGGGCCAGCCCCCAGGAAACATCCCAGACCTAGTCCCATGATGCCTAACCCTGAAAACAGCTGTTAAACAAGCAGTTTGAGCATCCCTGGCCTACCATGGGCCTCCTCAAATAAAAAGAATGTGGGCCGGGTGTGTTGGCTCACATCTGTGATCCCAGCACTTTGGGAGGCCAAGGCAGGAGGATCGCTTGAGCCCAGACATTTAGACCAGCCTGGGCAATATGGCAAGACTCCATCTCTAAAAAAAATTTTTAAAAATAAATAAATACACACACACACACACACACACACACACACACACACACACACAGACACACACACACAAAATTAGCCAGGCATGGTGGCGCATGCCTGTAGTCACAGCTACTCAGGAAGCTGAGGCAGGAGGATCACTTAAACCCAGCAGTTCAAGTCTGCATAAGCTATGATTGAGCCACTGCACTCCAGCCTGGGTGACAAAGTGAGACCCCATCACAATAATTAAATAATTAAAAGGAAGTGAAAATGCATTGGATTGGTAGCAGATATTAATTCAGAGACATGACCTTGCCTGTCAAGTGTGGGGCATGGTGCTAGCTATGGGTAAAATAGAGGAGGAGCCGAGGCAGGATCTCAAATGTGCTTCTGCTTAGGCGCAGCTCGCATCACCCTTGAGCACGGCTCCTTGTGCGTCTGTCTTGCCTCCTGCACTGTGAGCTGCTTGCAGGCAGGGACAGTGTCTCACTGATGTTTCACCTCCCACTCAGAGCACATGGCAGATACAGAGTAAAGGGTTTGAAGATTTGGACAGGTGAATACGGGAATGGGTGGGTGAAAAAGAGATGCCCTCTGCCCTTAGGCGCATGGGAGTAGAATGGGGAAGAGCACAAACTCCCATCCATATCAAAAAGCAAAACAGAAGGCTGTGGGCTCGAGGGGGAGGTCACACCCAGTCACACCTTGGTCATGAAATGACACTGCCAAGGCCCCTTCAGGGCTGTCTAGCAGAGGGTTTTCCATTAAGCAATGGGGCAAAGGCTGTCCCTCTTCTTGGCCTCTCAAGGAGGGGCTCCTAGGACAAAAGCTACCTCTCCCTCGGAGCTCACTCCTGGGACCTGCTGTTCTGAAGCTCTGTCTTGAGGGCTTGACCAGCCCCCCCCCTTTTTTTTTTTTTTTTGACACAGAGTGTTGCTCTGTCAACCAGGCTGGAGTGCAGTGATGCAATCTCAGCTCACTGCAACCTCCATCCACCAGGTTCAAGTGATTCTCCCGCCACAGCCTCCTGAGTAGCTGGGATTACAGGCACCTGCCACCACACCGGGCTAATTTTTGTATTTTTAGTAGAGACAGGGTTTCACCATGTTGGCCAGGCTGGTCTCAAACTCCTGACCTCAGATGATCTGCCCATCAGCCTCCCAAAGTGCTGAGATTACAGACATGAGCCCCCGAGCCCGGCCTAACCAGCCCTTTCCTCCTTCCCTTCCTTTCCCAGATCATTCGCAAGGTGGTTCGACAGATAGACTTGTCCAGCGCCGATGCCGCCCAGGAGCACGAGGAGGTGACTGTCGAGGGGCCCCTGGAGGATCCCAGTGAGCTGGAGGTCGATATTGATTCCTTTATGAAACACTCCAAGGTACTGAGGCGCCCGCGGCCCTGGGGGACCCAGCGCCATCACTGCTGCCTTGCTCTGCCCGTCTCGCCGGGCCGTTTGCGTGACACCTCCCTCCACTCACCTCTTTACGAGCTCTCTCTCCAGTCTCTCTTCTCCCTGGTGGGCAGTGTGTCTGCCACCTCCGTGTGGCCTCCTTTCGATCTTCTGCCTGTGTTCTGCCCGTCTTTGCGATCTGTCCTGCTTTCTGTCTCTGCTGCTGTCTGCAGGTAGAGCTGAGAGGGAGTGGCCTACAGCAGGACCTGATAGAGGGCAGGAAGGGGGCGCAGATAGTGAAGCGGGCCAGCCTGAAAAGGGGGAAACAGTGACCCCGAGCCGCTCTCCTTGGAGTAGCCTCTCGGGAGGTAATGCTGCCCTTCTCATCCCCTCTGCATGGCCTGGTCTTCAGTGGAGTGGCTGCTCCCTGTCTCACCCTATCCCCTCCCAGCCACCCCAGCATGATGTGGGACAAACAACTTGTTGCTGTGTCTCGAGGCAGAGATTCTCACTTCCCAACCCTGCTAACAGTTGGCTCTGAACCCCAGCTTCCTCATCAAGGAAACAGAGTTAATAATATCCACTTATCAGGGACCGCACAGTTTTGTAAGAATGGCTTTTGGGCCGGGCACGGTGGCTCATGTCTGTAATCCCAGCATTTTGTGAGGTCGAGGCGAGAAGATTGCTTGAGGCCAGGAGTTCAAGACCAGCCTGGGCAACAGAGCAAGACCCCATCACAAAAAAGAAAAAAAAAAGCCAGAAAGAAAAAAATGCTCTTTGAAAAGTAAAAGCACTCTGTAAATCTAAGTGGTAATATTATCTTGGAAACCAAGCAATGGGGATCTAGAAAGCAGTGGACAGGGCACTGAAGAGGACAGGAGAGTTGGTCTGGGCTGTGATGCTTCAACATAAGAGCTCCAAGACTGAGGACTGGACTGTCTCTTGAACCTGGAGCCCAGCTACAGTTCTCACCAGGCCAAGGCTTAGCTTCTCCTTGGTGTTTTGTGAAACACGTTGCTCCCTTGCTTTCTAGGAAAGGGCTGAGCCGACAGGCCTAAGGGGTGGACGACGTGCTTTCTGCAAGTCAGGAGACCATCAGGGTTGGGGCCTGGGCCGTGGTGCATGTGTGTGAGCATGGGGCAGTGTGGCCACGGAGCAGGGGCATGCCGTGCCGTGCCATGAGGAAGGGACATGAAGATGCTGTGCGACCGTCTCCAGCAGGTGTGTGTGGTGCTGGGGGCTTCAGCGGCCGGCTCTGATCTCCATCCTCCCTGGGGCATCCTGTACTGAGCTGCCCCGAGGCCCTTCATGCTGCCCAGCTCGGGGCAGCTCAGTACAGGATACCTCGGGGTGGAAGTCAGCAGGAGGTGAGGGGGCATGGTGGCCCCAGTGCAGCACTAACCAGGTTGTTACCATTCACACCCCAGGGCCTGACTCTGGGACCGAGCAGCAAGGAGGCTCTAGCTTTCTGCATTCGGCAAAAATCAGGGCCCGCTGCCTCCTGAGCCACCAAAAGTGCTGACTCTGGGCTTCCCAATATATCTCAGCACTTGGGCAAAAAAGAGGACTGGCAGATCCAGTTATAGGATAAAATTAGACCTGACACCTCAGCAGCTTAAGGAGGTCACCGTGTTAACCCCTGCACTGCCAGGGGTCCCACTAGGCTGCTGGTTTAGAAGACTCTGAGTAGCTGCTGTTGGGTCCTGGAAAGAACCCAAAGATGCAAATAATGTTTAAAAGCAGCAAAGGGAAAGGAAAAGTACACTTTTCTGACTTATTTTTCTTATGGTAGCAGTGGCGGCTGTGGCTTTAAATTTCTCTTTGGCTCAGGTTCTATGGATGCTCCTGAATGGGAGAGAAGCAGCCCGAAAGCCAGGCTAGGGGGAAGGAGGGAGCCTTGAATTTCATTTTAATTTGCTCTAAGTGATCTGCAATGTGGCTGAAGCCCCCCAACCTCAGGTGATTAAGGACCAGACCACACTAGCATGGGTGTCAGAAACACGGAGCAGCCTGGCTCTGGGACAGCACTTGGCCCTCTGTCAGTGACAGGCACAGGGACAAGTGTGAGGGTGGCAGGGGGGTGGGGCGGTGGGGCGAGAGCAGTGGTGAGGGAGAGGCGGAGAAAAGCTCCTGCCGAAGTCCCAGAGGGTTAGGGGACAGCATTAAATGCCCTACCCTCCCAACCAGGGCAAAGGCTACAGAGAAGACGGTTGAGGGCCCAAAGGCTTCCTAATTTACTACCCGCATCCCCGACAAGCATGTACAGTCGATCCTCATCATTCACGGATTCTGCATTTGTGAATTCGTCCACTCGCTAACATTTATCTGTAGCCCCAAAGCTGGCGCTCACCGTGCTTTGGCTCATTCATGGATACACACACAAGGGCAAAAAGTTTGAGTCGCCCAACACATGCAATCCCAGCTGAGGATGAACAATGCCACACTCTGCCTCTGTGCTTCATACTATAAATAAGTGTCCTCCTTGCAGCTTGTGTAGTGCCACATTTTTCACATTTTTGGTTTCATTGTTTAGAATGGCCCCTGAGGGCAGTGCTGAAGTGCTGTCTGGTACGAAGTGCAAGAAGGCTGGCATGTTCCTTAAGGAGGGAATGGACATCAGATAAGCTCTGCTCAGGGATGAGTTAGAGTGCTTGTGGTGGTGAAGTCAGTGTTAATGAGTCAACCCTATATATTACATAAGGCGTCTTGAAACAGAAACGCACCTAAGACAAAGTTATGTATTCATCAGTTGACCAAAATATTGTGGCCAGAGGCTCATGGGAGCCTAACCTTGTATTTCCCTTAGGAGCAGTGGTTCAGTATTTGCTAATTCCATGTTCACAGTGACTATTTATTTATTTATTTATTTATTTATATTTTGAGAGGGAGTCTCGCTCTGTCGCCCAGGCTGGAGTGCAGTGGCACTATCTCGGCCCACTGCAGCCTCCATCTCCCGGGTTCAAGTGATCTTCCTGCCTCAGCCTCCTGAGTAGCTGGGATTACAGGCATGTGCCACCACCCTTGGCTAATTTTTGTATTTTTAGTAGAGACGGGGTTTCACCATGTTGGTCAGGCTCGTCTCGAGCTCCTCACCTCAAGCAACCCGCCCTCCTCAGCCTCCCAAAGTGCTGGGATTACCGGCATGAGCCACTGTGCACAGCCTCAAACAGCGACTAATTTATAGAACAGAGCTATCGCAAATGGCTGTATTTGTTTCAGAGAGTGAAAGCTGGAGCTTGTGAATCTAGAATCAAGGCCTCCTCCTGCTTCCAGGTTGTATGGCCTTAAGTCATTTAACTGCCCTAAGCTTCAGTCTCCTCAAGGGAGGATGAAAATATCCCTTTCGAATGTGCTACACTTCAAGAAAAAGGTTTAGAAATAATAATGGTAACTGTGAGCACTGATGTGAAGAGAGTAAATAAGAACATATATGCTCCGGGACTCAAACAATTGCAGGTCTTGTTTGTAGTGTGACTCGGAGCAAGTCAAATGACTTCCCTAAGCCTCAGGTTCCTTAGCCATAAACTAGCAATAATGCCAGCATTTCCCTTGTAGGATGGTTATGATGGTTGCTGAGTTTATGTTTGTGAAAGGGCTGTCTAGGGCCGGGCATAGTGACTCATGCCTGTAATCCCAGCACTTTGGGAGGCTGAGGCAGGAGGATAACTTGAGATGAGCCTGGGCAATGTGGTAGGACCCTGTCTCTACAAAAAAAGTTTAAAAATTAGCTGGACATGGTGGCATAACACCTGTAGTTCCAGCCTCTTGGGAAACTGAGGTGGGAGGATCGCTTGAGCCCAGGAGTTCAAGGCTGCAGTAAGCTATGATTATACCACGGCACGCTAGCCTGGGCAACAGGGCAAGACTCTGTCTCTAAATGAAATCAAAATAAAGAATGAAAGAGACTCTTTTCTAAGCTTTTGAAAGGTGAGGGGACACAGGAGAAGAGGCCAGAACAATGCAGGAGTCCTGGGCAGAGTGAGGTGGCCTAGGTCCTCATCTCACCCCTGCTCTTGCCACTGTGCCTCTACAGTCTCAGTTTACCAAGGGATGAAATGGGCAGTCATGCCAGCATGATCTCTGAGGTCTGAACTTTCTCTTCTGCTCAGTGCCTGGGCGGTAAAGTAGATGGGAGATCCTAGCCTGTCTTTCCCAGGCTGCACATTCCATGATGGTCTCTTATTTGAGGAGTACTTCTTGGGGCAGGCACCGTGGGGAGCAGCAGGAGGCTGTTCTTGCCCTCAGTGTTTCTAATCCAGTCAGGGAAATATGCAGACATCAAAAAGCACAGATGGACAGAGACGGTAACATTTCTAGAGCCAAGTAATTGTTTGCATTCATACAATGCTAAGCACCTATGTGTCTTAGCTTTTTTAAACATCACACCTCTCTAATGGGTAGGTCCTGTTACTGCCCTCATTTTACAGCAGAGAAAACTGAGTCACAGAGCAGGTAAGGCACTTGACCGAGGTCAGGCAGCATGGGACTTGAACCCGGGTGGTCTGGCTCCAGAGTTCATGCTCTTACCCATTCGACTCTGCCATCTCCTGAACAGAAAAGACAGCTTTTTTCTTTTTTGTATTTTGTATTTTTACAAAATACAAAAGGGAGAGCTTCCAGAGTGGAGAGGGGCCTGCTCCAGGAAGGATCAGGAAGGTTTTGTGGGGTGGAGGTATTGAGGGCGGCAGGCAGAACCTCTGCAGAAAAGAGAATGGAAGGCAGCCTTGACAGAAGCGTGACCGAAGGCAGAAAACAGGAGGGTAGAGCGTGTTCAGAGGCTTAGAGGAGACAGTCAGACTTGGCTGATGTGATGGCCCAGCAGTGATGAAAGCATCTTCCCTCTATGGTGGCAGCACCGTCCACCCACTGCAGCAGCAGTTCCTGGCTTTACAGTTCTACAGCAGCCCCTGGCAAGGAACCCGGCACCACCCTCCCATCCCTGGGGAACCACCCAAGAGCTGAGTTCTCCCTACTCCCTTCCAACACTCCTCCCCAACCCCTTCACCTGGAGGACCCAAGACAGCTCTATGTCTGGGGATGGCTCCACCTCCGAATGAGCTCCTGCCTCCCTGTGTCACTTCCCACCCTGCCCAAGAGATTGTCACCTCCTCCTTATTGAAGCATCCTCCTTTCCCCAGTGGTCCCAGGGCCCCTGCAGATAGAACATGAGTGGCTGGTCTTGAAAACATGGAGTTTTCACCCCAGGTTGGAGGCTGGAGGCCCCATGGGGGCAGGAGAGGTTTCTCTCTGCGAATCCCAGGCTGAAGAATGTGGGCTTAGTTCCTCCAGCAAAGCTACTCTTTTCCAGCCTAAGACTCAATACAGGAGGAGGAGAGGAGGATGCATCTGCTTTTCAGAGATCTCTGTCCATCTGAGGGGCATGGGGAGAGCAGCCAGAGGCAGCGGTCAGGAAGTGCTGTGGGCCAGAGCTGAAGGGGAGCTGTCACCCTTGAGGCATGAGCTCCCAAGGCCAGGGAGCACGTCCGCTCCATCCCTGGGTCCCCAAGGCTGGCGCATGGCGGACATCAGTGCATGTTGGCAGAGCTGAACTGAGAAAGTGAAGGCCTCACCTAGCCTCACCTAGCCCCTTCTTGGCACAAGCCCTGGCTCAAGAAAAATGGCCCTTCCTAAGTACAAGGATCTGCTGGGGGATGTCTCCCCAGGTGACCACGTAGGCACGGGGGCCTCTGCTCCTCTCCAAGGGCACAGAGCACAGTGCTCTCCTTGGCCCATACAGAGAGGCATCCTGGAGCACTTGCGCACTCAGAAGGAATTCATGAGGCCTGGGTGGCGGCTCTGAGGAACAGCCTCTGCATAGGGAGCAAGAGAAGGAGGGCGGCATCTCAGGAAGTCGGGCTGCAAGTGCAGCACCCTCAGCACATCGCCCTGCCTGGGGAGACTGCTTTTCCTGAGTCAGATTCGGCCTGAGCTGCCAGCACAAAACTCTGTGTGTGGGGTTTTTGCTGGACGTTGCACTTTTGCATTCTAAGTGACTCCTTCTCTCTTTGTGTCTCCCAGGATCACACCTCGACACCCAACCCCTGAACCCCACACACTCTGCCATGCACACAGGAGGAGAGCTGGACCTGAGGGCCACCGCAGCGGTGCACACGTTCCTCTGGGCTGACGGCATGACCTCTGTAAGGGACTCCCGCTAGTCTCCTCTTCGCATGAATGACTGACTGTAGACGCATGACCTCCAGGCTTCAATCCTGCCTCTTGCAATGACAGCTGATCTGTCGGAACCAGGACACAAAAGCAGCAAGAAGCGGGGAGAGAGAGGGATAGAAAACAAGCGCGGGAGAGCCTACGAACGCAAAAGTGAATGAGGGCTTTTTGTGGCTGGGGATGGGTTTTGGTTTTGGGGTTTTTTAAAAAATTGTTTTGACTTCGTACAGGGTACTTTTTCCCAACCTCATCTGTCAGAAATCCATGTGGGCTTCCTGGAAAGAAAAAAAAAAAAAAAAAAAGGAAACTAGGCATGAAATCAGTTTAACACCTTAATCTTAAGCCATGTCCTCATCTGCCCACCCTCCCCAACCCACACACCTCCATTCCACTTGTGACACCCCCTCGACTCCCTGGTGACGCTCCTCCCAGATCGCTCTACATGACATTCAGGACACACACACACACACACCATTCGCCTCCACTGAATCTACACACAGATTTTACTGTGACATCTGAAGCTGTATAGACTCTGCTGTGGATAAATTGGAATTTTTTATGTTGTCTCTCTCTCTGCCAATTTCAATACGAATCATCTTCCAATGGAAAATCATTACCTTGAAGAGTGCATTCGGGGTTCCTTGTGTTAGGGACTTAAGAATCTGAGGCGAGGACCCCCAGGCTTACCTGTAGGACTCAAAGGGAGCCAGGACCCCATCTGAAAGGGTCTCCTCTCTCAGTTGGGGGACAGGCCGGTGGCTGACCCAGGATTGCACCAGCATGTCCATAGAGAAGAGGTTTTCTATGTCTTCAAGCACTATATCATAGTCCGTGTTCAAAGTGTAAACTGTACAGTAATCAGCCTTGTGTATATGAAAAACAATAAATACTATGCAAACCAATAGAAACATTTAGCAGTACGTACAGAGCCTGACAGCGCAGCTCCTGAGGACTTCTGCGGCTGCAGGAGAAGGAGCTGTGGCCTGTCTTTCAGTGAAAGAGGAAGGAAAGGAGTAGGGCTAGTGAATGTATCTGCCAGGTCTTAGAAGTCAGGACCACCCAGGGTCTCCCAGAGTGAACTTGGTGCTCTTAAGTCCAGGCAGCCTGCAGGCTGGGGACCCTGGGTGCAGGTGCCAGGCTCGAGGCTGTTCCCTGTCCTGCCTCGGTGCCTCCCCTCTGCCCAGCCCCTGTGGCCTCTTGGAGAGGCGAGCCAGGGGGCTCCCCGGACCGCATGGCCGGTGAGAGCAGAGTCCGAGGCGGAGAGCCTGGACGCCCAGAGGCCGGGGCCAGGCTCTGGGTCAAGGCAGGAAGGAGACAGACAGCTGGCAGTTCCTCGCCTCGGTGCCATCAGGGAGGAGCCTTAAGTTCCACTAGAGCCTCCGGCCCAGGGAGGCCAGAATCAGCACAATCCCGGCCCCGCCTTCGCGGCGGGCGCCCCCAGGGCCAGGAGAGAGAGACAGGGCTGGCTCCTCTCGCCCCTGGAGCCGCGGTGTGGACGGCCCGGCCCCGTCCGCCCCGCCGCTCTGCGGGAGTGTCCTCGGGACACACTTAAACCTTCCAAGTAGCACAGAAGCCCCCTCCACGTCAGACGCCCCCTGGCCGCGGCGCCTGTGAGCGGAGAGCGGCCCTGCTTCCCACACAAATCCGCCCCGGTGCACCCCGGTGCACCCCGGAGCAGGCCCCGGGGCGGCCTAGGCGCCTTGTCGGCCGGGGGTGGGGCTGCTTTTGCTTCCTTAGATGGGCGGGCAGGGAGAGGAAGCTCTAGCTCCGGGCCTGAGTTTCCCCGAGGCTGCGTCGGAGGAGCTGCAGGGCGAGCCCGGACGGCTGCCGTCTCCGCCAGAGGCCACCCCGGCCCGGCCTCCAGGGCGCAGAGGCGCCCCCCTCCATCCTCCCATCCCGGGGGCCACGGCAGGGGGGCCGCACAGCGCGGCTGGGACCGATTCGGTGACGGCCCAAGGAAGCTGGGCGCAGGGCTCGCCTCCCCCGCCTCGATCCTGCACCTTCCTCTCCCAGGTCGCTGCTGCAGCCAACCCAGTAGCCCCCTTAGCGCCCCCGCGGACCCCGCAGCTCCAGACTCCGCTTTGGCACCTCTGCTCCGGCTGGCATGGCTGCACGCTCCGGCTGCTAGTAGGAGCCGTTAGGGGAGGAGTTTGGGGTCTCCACACGATGCCTAGAGAATGCTGCAGTCTGCACATTAGACGCTTTTTAGAAGTTTTGAAATTACCTTGATTTTTTTAATTGTTATGAAAATGGATCTTTTCTTGACTCTCCCACATGCTCTGTTATGGGAGAGAATCCCCTACCCTACTCTGATGTATAGACCATTCTCCCTTCACCAGCCGAACCAATGTCAAAATTAATAAAGAAATGGACTAATGGCACAGGGCTCTATCTCTCCTTCCCGCTCGTCTTTGGGGGGTTAGGGGTGCTGAGGCCAGCGTAAAGCCTGGGTTGGGATGTGAAGGAGTCTATGGGTGGGGCTCAGGTCCCAGAGAGCCCGCCAATGCCCAGTCCTCCCAGAAGCCTGGACAACCCTTTAATCAGGACCACCCACCTGAGAGATGCCTCCAGAGAGGTGGCAGAGTAGATTTCTGTTCCACCTGATGGCTCCCATGAGATGGGGAGAAGTTGGGGGTCTGGGGAGGGGCCACCACAACCCACCAGGGTTCTTGGCCAGGCCCCCAGCTGGCATGCACTGAGGGGGCCCCCCAGCATTCCCTAGGAAGACATCTGGCCCCAGTACTCAATGCCATTCAAAGTTCAAGAACTTGTTCTTGCTGTAGGGAAAAAATTGCCCTATTCTTAACTAGTTGCTAACACTTCCTGCAAGGCTGGTCACCAAGCTGACCTCAGTTTCCTCATCTGTCTAATGGGAGAATGGATTAGGTGGTTGCTAAAGTCTCTTCAGTTTCTCATCCTAGTGGCGCCAGACACCAACGCCTTTGTCAGGCTTGGCATTAATTAAGAATCAAATCATTGGCTGCGGCTTTCCTGCCACATAAATTCCCATCATGAGGGGGTGACGGAGTTACAATCCCAAGGTCCCTGGAGCACCCCAGCCCCACCCCACTCCCAGCCTCTCTCCTGGAATCGGACAGGCCGTTCAGGCCAGTAGGCAACCGCAGCAGGTCATCTGCAGCACCCATGGGGCTTTTTAAAATGCAGTTTCAGAATCACAGTTGCCCGGGTGGAATTGGGTGGTGACGCCAGGAACCAGAACCAGGTCTACCAGATGGCTGTGGCACGCGACCTGGTGGCAAAGCCATCTCAGACGAAGACGTAGCTCTTTTCTCTTTAAACCAAATTTGTAGGGAATCATTCCACACCCTTTGTGAGATCTTTCTTGCATAACCTAAATCCCTGTGCTACAGAGGGTCAACTTCTGCATGAGAAGGAAGCCTGCCCTGAGCCTTGGGTCCTCTGCTCCCCACTGAAAACCAAGATGGCCTGGAAACCCAGGAGAAGCTCAGTGAAGCAGTGCCTCTAGTCTCCCACCTACCAGGGCGGCCTCTGGGGAGTGAGAGAGCAAGCCCTGCAGAGCCCACACCTGGTCAGGAAGGGCTCTGGGGCCACCAGGCACAGAGAGGAGCAGAAGTCCATCTGTCTGGCAGTCACAGTCTTTCCTAACATTTTACATGTTCAGGCCAGTGGCATGCTAGTTTCCAGTTTTAGAGAAAAACTGCAAGGAAGAATCCTGCCTGGTCCAGAAATAACCCATGTACCTGGAAAGTGGGCTCCAATTCCTCTATACCTTGGTTTTCCTGTTTGTAAAATGAGAGTTTCCCCCAATAGAGCCTTGTATGTTGTAAAAATTTATTCGAGAAAAAAAAAAAGCATATGCATGCTCTGTGATTCAGCCCAGTCCATTGCATCAACTACTAACTGAGCACCGACGGAGTGCCCGGCACGGGGCTCCACCACCGTCTCAGCCATCAGGGATTTCAAACCCGGGCACCACGCCAGACAGAGCATGGCCATTGCTCCAGCAGAGGCACAAATGAGGAAGAGATTCTGATAGGGAGGTCAGGGAAGCCGACCAGAGGTGGAGGCAAGAACACGCGTGCAGGGCGGCCCTCTCTTCAGCCTCCTGCAGTTGGAGGACTCACACCCCGGCACTGTCAGGGCTGCCTACGCCCCGCGCTGCCCTCTTTCCAGCAGGCTCCCACCCTAGGCTCTCAAGCCAGCCACAGGGACTTGCATCCCCCAGAAAGCAATGCCACTCAGCCTCTTACCCCATCCCCGCACTTACCCCCATCTTATGCCACTTACCCCATCCCCGCTTGCGGAAGGGAAGGAAGCGGCTGCGTTCTCCTGTGGAGCTTGGACATGTGCACATAAAGGAGCCGGCGCAGCTCCGGACAGTGGCCTCTGAGTCCAGCCTCCTCTTCCCCAGGGGAGCAGCTGTAGGAACAGTGACTTCCAGTTGCCTTGGGAGCCTCCAGGGGCCCCCAGACGCTCACCTTTTCCTAGATGCTAGACTTGCTGGGAGCAAATGGACCCTCCGGCGATGAGTAGGGCTTCTAGAGCTAATTCTCTGTCTCTCTCTCGCGCGCGCGCGCGTACACACACACACACACACACACACACACACACACACACACACACACACACACACACACACACCCTGGCTGATTTTACAGTCAATCTTTCAAAGTGCAATTTGTCTAGGAAAAGCCAATGTGAGGCCCGTGTGCGCCCCGACCAATGGCGGCGCGGCTCCGGCGGCTCAGCCAGTCTCCGGCCTGTATTCTAATGGGCCGTATCTTTATCAGGGAAATGTTCCTTCTCTGAACTTAAAACTTCTCATGGAGGGTCCCCCGACTCAGAGGCAGAAAGGGGGTCTAAGCTGAGGCTTAGGGGGCCACCCTGTCCGGCCGGGGCAAGGAGAGAGGCCAGGAGCCCTGGGGAGGCCTCCCACCTGCCCGGAGCACCTGACTTCCGAGCAGCTGATCGGGTGCCGGTGCCTGGGCCAGGGCCTGGCCCATGCCTTAGGTGGGAGGCAGTCAGGAGCTCGGAGACGGTCCTGAGCCTCCAGGCCTGCCATGAGATTTGGGGCTAGAGAGTGGGCTGTTGGGTTTTAGGGGCCTGGAAAAGCCTTCCCTGTCCTGACTGGGAGATCATGGAGTCCAACCTGCAGGGGACGTTCCTGCTGAACAACACGCCGCTGGCTCAGTTTCCGGAGATGAAGGCCCCGGTGTGCCAGTACTCTGTGCAGAACTCCTTCTACAAGCTCAGCCCGCCAGGGCTGGGCCCCCAGCTGGCCGCCGGAACCCCCCACGGGATCACGGACATCCTGAGCAGGCCCGTGGCTGCGCCTAACAACAGCCTCCTCTCCGGCTACCCCCACGTGGCAGGCTTCGGGGGGCTCAGCTCGCAGGGGGTCTACTACAGCCCCCAGGTAGGGAATTTTTCCAAGGCTGGGAACGAGTACCCGACCCGGACCCGGAACTGCTGGGCGGACACGGGCCAAGACTGGCGAGGCGGGCGGCAGTGCAGCAACAGTGAGTACGGGTCCTCACCAGCCACCTCCCGGCACCCGCCAGGCCCCGGGGGGCAGAGGACGAGGAGGGGCCTCATCCCGGGCACCCTGCACCTCTGCCCTCTCCCCCAGTCGCCATTAACCCCTGGACTCGTAGCCTCAGCTCAGTGCAGGCTGAGTTCTACCCTCTCCTCCTTCCCATCCAGCAGTGCTTGGACACAGGTGTCTGAGCCACCCCCCTCACATGCCAGCCACCTCAGCTGCCCTCCTAGGGCCCCCGGTAGTTCCAGATGTAGAGAAGGCCCCACAGCCCACGCCTGCCCTGCACGAGGTCCAGCAGGCAGCCCAGCTGGCTTCTGCAGCCCAGGGCCCATGCAACCACTTCTTCACCCAAAGCAGGCAAATGCTACCCCCGTGAGGAAAATGTCCTAGCTCACCTTCCCAGAGAGCCCTGGCATCACTAAGGGTGCAGAACGCACCCTGACCCCATCCGGGTCCAGCCTTTGAGCCAGGGGGCTGTTGCCCACCACATCCTCGGGTTTCTAGCAACAGCAGCCACACCAAGTAGCCTGTCTCGGGGAGTTGCTGCTGAGTCCAGCTGAACTTGGCCTTGGCTGTGGGGAAGCAGGGGGCCTCTTCTCAGCCCACCCATTCCTCAGCCAAGGTTTTCAGAGGGTGGGCCCGTGATGCCAGTCAGGGTTACTGGAGGAGGTGGCAGGGCTTGTCCAGGCAGGTAAGGCTCTGCTGGGAGGCAGGGAGGTGAGAGTTTTTGGAATCTTCTCTGTGCCACCGAAGCCCTGCCCACGTCAGGCAGGGGCCTCCACTTCTGTCTGATCTCTGGGCTCCCCTACGCCAGTGGGGGCTTGGGGTCAACCTAGGGAACCCCCAAAGCACACCTGTCCCCCCATTTGCTACTCTGCCTTGCTGGTCACAGTGCCTGACAGCCACCCCTCCATGGGCTGCCACCCATCGCTGTGCCCCTGGGGGTGAAGGCCTCCTCTCTCAGATCCTGTTTTAGGCTTGGCTTCAGGGGTGCTTTAAGCCTCAGCTGACTCTCTCTTCCCTCCATCTCCCCCTCCCCTCTCCACATCCCACACACCACCCCTTCAGTCCTGAATGCAGGTACACACACAGGGACATAGCCAAGAAAGTCAGTGGCTAATGAAGGCAAAGGCAGAGAGACTTGAACATGATCTCTCAGGAGGGCTCTTCCTCTCTCTGTGCCTCAGTTTCCTCACCTGTAACTTGAGCTGTCAGACTGCACAGAACGAGGCCTGACACGTGGGAATTCTGACTCTCCTGAGCCCACTGCCCACAGCTCCTTCCCGAGCCTGCTGCCCTGGCCAGGCTGGGGGTCAGGGTCTCTGGCCTCTGTGCCAGGCTCTCCGGGATGGTTGAAGCCACGTAACTTCCAGGCCTGGTGACATGGGGAAGTGGCAGCTTGGGGCATGAGGTTTGCCCCTCCCTGGTTTCCTGGAGACCTGGGAAGTTGGGTCTCAAGAGCAAGGAAGTTGGCGGAAGCCGGGGGTGGAGGGAATTCACAGGCCCTGGTCCCTAATTATAGGAGGAGGGTGACCTGAAGGGACATCCCTGGGACAGAGAGAGAACTCCTGTTGCCCCTCAGGGGAAGGCAACATCAGCGAGTATTGAGAACTTTAGACAGAGAGGCATGAGGCTCTGCTGCCCCTAAGTCCCATTACACTAGGGCAGCTGCCCTCTCGGAGCCCTGCCCACCCAGGCGGGGCAGAGGTCACAGTCACTGTTCCCCAGTATCAAGAATGCTGCTCAGGGGAAAGGAATCTTGGTGTCCTGGAAACCTCTGCAGGAGGGAGAGGGACAGGCATGGTGGTTGCCCTGCCAGACGTGCCTAGCCGCAGGGTCCCCACTTATTCTACTAACCCCACACTTCCTTCCTCCTGCCAGCCCCAGACCCCCTGAGTGACAGCATACACAAGAAGAAGCACACCCGGCCCACCTTCACGGGGCACCAGATCTTTGCCCTGGAGAAAACCTTTGAGCAGACCAAGTACTTGGCTGGCCCCGAGAGGGCGCGGCTGGCATACTCACTGGGCATGACCGAGTCGCAGGTCAAGGTAAGTCTGTGCGGGAGACGGCGCCTGCCCTGCAGGGAGGAGCCTGCCAGACAGGAGGCCACTGCGTTGGAGAGAGGTGGCCACACAACGCAGCCCCCCAGAGGGCAGCTGTCCTGGTGTCTGGGCACTGCCTGCCTGCCTAACCCTGGAGCCTGTGGTAATTAACCATAGCCAGGAAAAGGCCATCATCCACTGAGCCCCATTCTCAGAGCCTTATGTGCGGCACCTCATGTCATCCTCTCAGCAACCCGGGGGGTGGGTATCATTACCCATTTCGCAGATGAAGATCAGTGTCTCCTGGCTGGGAGAGCTGGCAGAGCTGGGGTTCAACCCCAGATGTGGGGGACTCCAACCTGAGGCTTTCCCTCTCCCCCCGTATTTGGTCAAAAATTACAAGCACTGTCGGCAGCCTCTGGCCCAGATTCATGCTTGATGCTCCAGTCAGCAAAAGGAGCTGACCTCAGTTTACCAATCCTTAAGATGAAGACAACGCCTCCTTCTACTAAGCAGGATCAGATGGGCTATCAGGGGCCTGGAGCCTTGTCGCCCACACCAGGGCTAGGGAGGGTGAGCCCAGGCTCTCCCACTCCACACGCAGGGGCCCCAAATGCCCCCTAAATAGACCCGGGGAAACCGGTTTCTACCGCCTCAGAGTCTGGGGGCAACTTTCCCCACTTTGATGCTGGCTCAGTGACTCGGCGATGGGCCTAAGGATGCAGCAGGGGCAGCTGGCACCTGGGTCTAGGCTTTGCTCAGGGCCCTGGGGCCTCCCCAAGCTCCAACCCCCTGCGCCTTCCTCATCAGCCGCTCAGCTGCCCTGGGGCGAGAGCTGGGGGAAGAAGCAGACACTCCTGCATGTCTTTCTGCTTCTGGGGTGCATTCCTGCCCTCTTCAACTATCCCAAGCAATGGACCTACGTTACTTTTCTAACTAGGGGAACAATTATTTATGAAGTAGGGTGAGGGTCTATGAAGCCCATAGTAGGGACTGCTCATAAGCACCTTCCAATGAGCACCGGGGCTAAGCCTTCCACCCGCGCACTCCGCATCTTCCACCGAGTTCCCAGGTGGTGGTGGTGGTGGTGGAGGAGGAGGAGGAGGAGGAGGAGGCGGCGGAGGAGGCAAATGGTGGGGGCGGGGGACGGAGGGGAGGGCTGCCGCGCTCACGTTTTTAAATTTTATTGTCCTTCCCCAACAGAAACGTGAATGTGACAGTCACTCCGTTGTTGAGCCATTTGTTTAGCTGTAAAAGCAGGATGGCTGTTCTCGAGTCCCGTGCGCGCTGTGCCCCTGTGCCCTTCACATTCTTTCTCATCGCAGGTGTGGTTCCAGAACCGCAGGACCAAGTGGCGGAAGAAGAGCGCCCTGGAGCCCTCGTCCTCCACGCCCCGGGCCCCGGGCGGCGCGGGTGCAGGCGCAGGCGGGGACGGCGCACCCTCGGAGAACGAGGACGACGAGTACAACAAGCCGCTGGACCCCGACTCGGACGACGAGAAGATCCGCCTGCTGCTGCGCAAGCACCGCGCCGCCTTCTCGGTGCTCAGCCTGGGAGCGCACAGCGTCTGACGCCCGCCGTCCAGGCCCGGGATCCTGGCTGCAGCCTGCGCGGGGACGCCGAGGAGCCTACCTTCCCCTCCCCTTCCCCACGCTGCTGGGGGCGCAGGGACTGAGTCTTTGGATGAAGGGCGCGTGGAGGAGGAGCAGCAGGTGCAGCGGAGGAGGAGGGGAGGCGGGGGAGGAGGAGGAAAAGGAGGGAAAGGGGACAGGCATCCTAGCTAAGGGAGGAGGAGGCCAGGAGGGAGGCACAGCACTCCTGAGACCTGGAAGCCGCTGCCCCTTGCACCTCCGCGGGCCTCGCCTGCCAGTTCTGCAGATTCACAAGTGGACAGAGGACTAAAATGACCAGGCTCTGCAGCCAAGAAACTGGCTGTGGGGTCCCAGACATGCCACTGTGATCCAGCTGTTGGGGCGGGGGGAGTGGGCAGGACTTCCCAGGGAGGGAGGCAGCTGGCTGGGAGTCAGAAGACCAGTCTTGGGCCCCAAGCCAGCTGCTGGCTGCAGAAGAAAAGACAGGTGAGTGGCCAGGTGCACTCCTCAGACCTGTGCACAGGAAGGGTCCCACTGGAGGGGCCAGAGCTGAGCACCTAACCCAGGCTGCAGGAAATCTGCCTCCAGGAGGGGAAGTGGGACATCCCAGTGGAGAATAAACGCCCCTGACACTCCAGGATGACGGCCCCTGAGCTGCGGAAATCCCCCTGGCCTCCTTTCTCCGATTTACCCTCAGGGTCAATACCTCTGAGACCGCTGTGCCCTCCTCATCCTGACAGCCGGGGAAAAGGGGAGGGTGCAGGGAGAGGGGAGGCGGGGACGGTGTGCCCAAGGGCCACCCACCTGGGCATCATTTGGTGCTGATATAAGGACAGGCCCACCCAGAGAGAAAGAGCATCCCACCTGGGGAGGAAAGGAAGGGCTGGGAAACACCCCAGAACGGCACCCCTCCAACAACGCAGGAAGGGAGAAGGAGAGCCCCTCCGGCTGGGTGGAGGATGCCAGGAAGGGGCTGAACCACGGCCTGCTGGGAATCACGGCCCTTCCTTTCCTCAGATCGCCTTGCGGCCTGGCACTGGAGCTGGTGCTGACAGGGACGCTGGCCAACAGGGTGGTATTTTTCACCCGGGTGATCTGAGCTGCTGGCAGGTAGGGGGTGGGCTGGGGGAGGCGGGTGAGGGCTGGTCGTAGATAGGAATGCAGCCCAGAAGGGACCAAGCACTTGCCCATCCTCACTGGCTTTCAAAAAATAAACAGTAAAAATAAAAGTCCCATGAACCTTACGGCTCCTGTGCTTCTGTGAAAGGGACCAACGGCGGGAAACTGGCTGTGAGGTCCCAGACTTGCCAGCTGTGGGGCCTTCCCCGAGGGCCGTTGTCTAGTCTCCTGGGGACATTCGTGCTCTGACAGGTTGCACAATACAAATTATTTGAAACCTCACTGGTAGATGCCAGACATTGTCCCCAGGGGCTGAGAAACCCAAGGTGAATTTTATGGGGTCCCTGATCTCCAGGAATTTATAGCCTAGTGGGGAAGATGATCTATGTGGAGAATTGGGTATCATAAGAAAAATAAGAAGGGAGAGACTAGAAGAGCTAAGTTTAACAGAACACCTGCTAATTTCTCCCCTGTAGAATGTCTGGATTATCACTGACCCCACAAGAAAACTAGGCAGTAGGTATCATCTTCAATGCATGGAGGAGAAAACCAAAGCTCAGAAAGTTCCTAAACCAAGTCACCGAAGTGGGAAGAGGCAACCTCAGAGTAGATCCCAAGGCCCTTTCAGCCACTTCCTTGGGTTGTGAAGGGCACCCTTCGAAGCCTTTTCTGTCAAATGAGAGGCTAGAACCAAAAGTAGTTTAAGGCCCTTCCAACTTCAACAGTCTGTGCAACTAGCAACTAGGCTTGACCCCTTTGCTCTCCCAAGAAGTCCATCCTTGGGCCCCCAGACCCCCAGGACAGGTGAACCTGGCCCTGGAACCAGCCCAAGAGGGGATGAGGGTGGAGGAAGACCCTAGCTAGGAGCATCTCAGAAAGTAGGGCACCCACCTTTCCTAAGACCCTTAGAGGACCCAGAGGACAGAGAGGAACATGACCAGAAAATGCAGAATATGTATAAATTTCCACCCTCCATCTGTGAAGATGCCTATGCTCAGGTGTCAGTCTTTTCCCTTGAAAAGCAGAAAGGAGAAAAGAAGGGAATGGAGCACAATCTCTGTGTGCACACTGAGAAGCCGTGCTCTGTCACAAGTGTCCTGAATGGGTCCTACAGTGGCTGCAGCGGGAGAGGACCCTAGAATTCAGCACAGACTTCAAAGATGAAAAGTTTCTGTGGTTCTGGGAGGCTTGTGATTCCTGAGTGCTGCAGGCAGGAAAAGGCTATCACATAGCCCAGGAGCAAAGTCACCAAGCAGGTATGGAGGAAGATGCAAGTGACATAAAAACTGTGTTTACTTATCTTTTTCAGAAGCATGCTGTAATCTTAACTGCTCTGTTGTAGCTATAATTCCTGCATGTCTGATTCAAGTCATTTGGGGTCAGTATGAAATCAAGCCTGGGGAAAGTTTTTCCCAGGAGATATTTGCTGAGCTAAACAAAACCTCCTTTGACCTCAAAGTTCTGGGATACCTGCCACTGGAACCTTTAGCTAAAAGACTACAGCCTTCTGGGCCATTTCCTCTAACCCCACATCACCTTCCATGTGCAGACTGAACATAGGGCCAAGCACAGGAGAGGCACTGCCCCCCATTTCCCTAACAATCATGCTGAAGCATATTCAAAAGACTAGATTTGGAGTTCAAAGGAGGAGAAAACTCATATGTGGAAGACCCAGATTCCCAAGGGTCTTTCAAGATAAGTCTGGCCCTCTGCAGATGCACACACATGTGAATGCATGTGCATGCCTGTGTGTGCATACGTGTGTGTGTTACTTGGGAGAACACAAGGCTATCTCACTTCATCCATCATAAAGAAATCATAAGCCGGCCAGGCGTGGTGGCTCACACCTGTAATCCCAGCACTTTGGGAGGCCGAAGTGGGTGGATCACTTGAGGCCAGGAGTTCGAGACCAGCCTGGCCAACATGGTGAGACATGGTGAAACCCTGTCTCTACTAAAAATACAAAAATTAGCTGGGCGTGGTGGTGAGTGCTTGTAGTCCCAGATACTCAGGAGGTTGAGGTGGGAGAATCGCTTGAACCCGGGAGGTGGAGGTTGCAGTGAGCTGAGATCATGCCACTGCACTCCAGCCTGGGTGACAGAGTGAGACTGTCTCAAAAAAAAAAAAAAAAAGAAAGAAAGAAAGAAAGAAAGAGAAAAAAAAATCATAAACTATAGGCCCCACTTTTATCCCTGCTCGTAAATAGAACTTATTGTATATTCTGGGTTAAATGAACAAACATACAAAAAGCAACAGAACTTTGGAAATGCATGCTCCCTACAGCTCCTCTCTTACCACATCACAAACTTTTCAGAGACAAAAGGAAAGAAATTAAGTCCCACGTCCATGACAGCTGTGGTGTCTGCTCTGACAGGTGGCTCCATGGGCTCCACCGAGTAGGGACGGATTCTGCCATAGCTGTCACCTTTGTGGCTTCTGCTATTAGCAGGACCTGGGATATGTCTTCAGCAGGTCGGGGCGAGGGTGGGTGGATGTCCATGCCTTACCAGGCTCACAGTGGCCATATCCTGATGGTAACAATCAAAAAGAAGACAAAGAGGCCGGGCGTAGTGGCTCATGCCTATAATCCCAGCACTTTGGGGGGCCAAAGTGGGCAGATCACCTGAGATCAGGAGTTGGAGACTAGCCTGGGCAACATGGTGAAACCTCGTCTCTACTAAAAATACAAAAATTAGCTGGGCATGATGGCAGGTACCTGTAATCCCAGCTACTGGGGAGGCTGAGGTAGAAGAATCACTTGAACCCAGGAGGCGGAGGTTGCAGTGAGCCGAGATGACTCCACTGCACTCCAGCCTGGGCAAAAGAAAGGTGACAAAGTGCTGAAGTCCCACTTCTGGTAACCCCTCCTCATCCTCGGGTCACCCCTAGGTTTTGACCCCAGAAACCAGCTGTCCCCGCAGCATGGGTTAGGGGAAAGGAGTCAGTTAGATATGGGCTCAAACCATAGCTCCACCACTCTCTGTATCATTGGGCCAGTTACTTAACCTCTGAACCTCGGTTTACTCATCTGTAAAATAGGAATAATTCCACACACCTTGCAGGGTTTCTGTGAGATTGGAACTAACGCATGTGCCTGGCATACACAGACAGTAAACAATAGCCCTGTATTATCCAGAGAAGGCTTTGATGTGAGTGTCGGTGTCCCCTCCAAAATTTACATGTCAAAACTTAACTCCCACGGTGACAGTATTGAGAGGTAGGGCCTTTGTGAGGTGATAAGGCCATCAGGGCTTCATCCTCATGGATCAGATTCATGCCCTTATAAAAGGGCTTGAGGGAGTGAGTTTGGCCCTTTTTGCTCTTCCATCCCTTCCACCATGTGAAGACACAGCATTCAAGTCACCACCTTGGAAGAAGAGACCAGGCTCTTGCCAGACACTGAACCTGCCAGCGCCTTGATTTTGGACTTCCCAACCTCCAGAACTGTGAGCAATAAATGTCTATCATTTATAAATTACCCAGTCTCAGATATTTTGTTAAAGTGCCACAGATGGACTAAGACAAAGGCTGGCAGACCTGAGTTTGAATCCCCACTTCACAAAGTAGTAGCTGGGCTGCCAGGACTGGTTAGTTAAGCTCTTCAACTCCACTGTTCTCATCTGTAAAATGAAGCAGATGAACCACTTCTGCAAGACAGATGAGAAGATTCAAATGGAATCATGCACAGAGCGTAGAATACTGCAGGCACTTAAACACTGGCAGACTCACACTCTCTCCTTCCTCTCAAATTCACGCCACTAGTAAATGGTGGAGACAGTTCTAATCTGGTCTTCTCAACAACGGGATAAGCCGTTCCAAAGTTGCAGCTACCCACTCTTGTAACAGTCCTAGCAAGTCAACTGCTAGCTGGGAGGCTACAGAAGGACTCAATGAGTGACCAGATTAGTTTACCTGCAAACCCCTGAGATCTGGACTCCAGAGTAGGGGTCTGAACTAGGTGCCCAGGGCTGAATTCAGCATGCAGATGTGTTCATTCATGGAACAGTGCTTTTATAGAAACTGTAGCTTGCCAGGTGCAGTGGCTCATGCCTATAATCCCAGCACTTTGGGAGGCCGAGGCGAGTGGATCACCTGAGATCACCTGAGGTTCGAGATCAGCTTGGCCAGCATGGTGAAACTCTGTCTCTACTAAAAATACAAAAATTAGCCAGGCGTAGTAACACACGTCTGTAATCCCAGCTACTTGGGAGGCTGAGGCAGGAGAATCGCTTGAACCTGGGAGGCAGAGGTTGCAGTGAGCCGAGGTCGCACCACTGCACTCCAGCTTGGGTGACAGAGCGAGACCCTGTCTCAAAAAAGAAAGAAAGAAACTGTAGCTTGCCTCTAGGAAGGGCGAGCCTGGCCCAGTGAGTGACCCACCACTTCCCATGTCCCACACCTGGGCTCCACAGCAACATCACCTGTCTGGCTCAGGCAGGTGTTTGAGTCTGTGCACCTGCTATAAACCTCACTATGCAAAGAAGTGGTCCATGCACAGAAGAAGCAGCCTCCCTTGGGAAATTTTAGAAATGTGGCATTTCGGGACTTATCTCAGACCTCCTGAATCGGAATCTGCATTTCAACAAATTCCCTGCTGGTGTGAGGAGATCCAGAGTGAACATGTCTGTGTGCACATGTGTGGACAGCACCCCTCTTCTCAGACACAGTGCCTGGATGCTATCGTTTGGATATTTGTCCCCACCATCTCCAATGTTGAGATGTGATCCCCAAGGTTGGAGGTGAAACCTAATGTGAGGTGTTTGGGTCGTAGGGGTGGATGCCCTCACCAGATGCCCAGTCTCCCAGCCAGCAGAATCATGAGCCAAGGGAACCTCTTTTCTCAGCCGGGTGCAGTGGCTCACACCTGTAATCCCAGCATTTTGGGAGGCCAAGGTGGGCATATCACCTGAGGTCAGGAGTTCGAGAACAGCCTGACCAACATGGGGAAACCCTGCTTTACTAAAAAATACAAAAATTAGCTGGGTGTGTTGGCGGGTGCCTGTAATCCCAGCTACTCAGGAGGCTGAGGCAGGGAGAATTGCTTGAACCCGGGAGGCGAAGGTTGCAGCAAGCTGAGATTGTGCCACTGCACATCAGCCTGGGTGACAGAGTGAGACTCCATCTCAAAAGAAAAGAAAAGAAACCTCTTTTCTTTATGAATTACCCACCTTAAGGTATGTCTTTATAGCAACACAAATGGACTAAGACACTGGCCTAAATTGGAGTCTCAGTGAAAAAGTTGTTAAACAAGTACAGACGGGTATGGGCAGATGAGCATGGGCAACACAGCTGTAACTCGATTGTGAGCAGAATAAGGAAAAGCTTCTGAGGACCAGAGGGTAGCTGCCATAGAGCCCACACAATGCTCTCCTAGGTAAGGCCAGGAGATTCAACGGGTGCAAGACTAGACTCCGAGGGTCCCATCAGTGAAGACACAGGGAAGCAAACCACTAGCAGAGGCTGAAGGAGGCAGAAGGAGAAAGCCCAGGAGGTCAGCTTCTGATAGCACTGAAAACCCAATCCAAAGTCAGAGGACATCACCAGGGCTCCTGTTTAGAATGAGGCTCCACAGTAATTGAGATTAGCTCTGTCTTTTATCTTCTGCTTCAAATGGCCAGGACAGCATAATATTCTAGAAGATTTTCATTGGAACATTATCTTGCTTAGAACAATTCATTCACCCGCTGACAATGCGCAGATAAACAAAATGGTACCAAATACATACAAATCCTGTAATTACTGTTGGATCACGTCATTTCAGCTTGGTTCTGAGATTGGGCTGGGAGTTTATGGAGGAATCTAATACAGACTTCTGCTTGAAAGGATTTCCCCTCATCCCAAGGCAGAGGTCCTGGGAATGAGGCTAAGAGGTTCCCTGAGGTCATCTCGTCCCCAGGGCCTGGGAGCTCTGACAGGACCCATCTGGCATCAGACCAGGATGCCAAAGAGGTGCTTGTTTGTTCCCTACAATGCAGGAGGCCCAGGTGCAGGGGAGACTCTAGCACCTTCTAAGAAATGGGCTCGACTGGGTGCGGTGGCTCATGCCTGTAATCCCAGCACTTTGGGAGACCGAGGCAGGTGGATCACCTGAGGTCAGGAGTTTGAGAACAGCCTGGTCAATATGGCGAAACCCCGTCTCTACTAAAAATACAAAAATTAGCTGGGCATGGTGGCGAGCACCTGTAATCCCAGCTACTGGGAAGGCCGAGGCAGGAGAATCGCTTGAACCTGGGGGGCGGAGGTTGCAGTGAGCTGAGATCATACCACTTCACTCCAGTCTGGGGGACTGAGTGAGACTCTGTCTCAAAAAAAAAAAAAAAAAAAAAAGAAAACAAAAGAAGAAATGGGCTCTTTCTATTAATAAATGCCCCACATTCACACATTTATCCTCCAACAGCTGTGTGTGATTAGCACCCCCATTTTCCAGATGAAGAAGCTGAGGTAGGCAAGTTCACTGGAGTGCCCAAGGCCCATGGCTGCTCAGTGGTGATTCAGCTCCACTCCAAAGCACATGCTTTGCACCCTCACCACACTGCAACGGAACAGCCAAGCCTGCCCCACTCCTGCTGCTACTTTCTGCAGACATTTATTAAACATTCACTATGTGCTAGGCATCGTTCTAGGTGCTTTACTTAGCTCATGTAATTTTCAAAAATCCATGTAAAATAGGCACTACTATTATGCCCACTGTCTTGCCAGGACACAGCACGCAGAAGTTAAGTAACCTACCCTAAATCACACAGCTTAATCCCGGCAGACAGACCCTGAAGCTCCCGCTCTTAACCACCATAAAAACACCATAAAAAGGGAAAGGAGAGAAGGCCTATTTGAATTAAGGCTGGGCTGTTGAACTGTTTAAAAGAAAATGAAGGTCATATGTGCTGTAAATGAAAATCTATGTAATCGACATTTGAGGTCTGCCTTTTGCCTCGCTCTGTGCTTAGAGCTGGGAATAGAGACAAGCATGAGCTCCCTACCTTGCTGACCTCACAGTCTAGAGGAGTGCGCCAAGAAACAAAGGGAATGCGGCTGCTAGTGCTCTGAGGAATGCCTTCACTGGGGACAGAGACACCTGTGGGAAGCGGTGGTTAAGAAGCAAGAACATTAAATAATGTACACTAGCAATAATGCGACTCACAATCGATCCACACAGCACCATTCTCACCAAAAGCATTATATCGTTTAACATATAAGGATTACTAAACATATACTTTAACATATAAGGAGTACTAAAATAAAGGTGTTTTGGTAAGAATCATCGTGTCTACATTACCTAAAATTAAGAATTCATATAATTTGAATGAGGCTGTACAGTATATGAAAAGCTGTGACCGAATTCCCATTTTTAACAATATTAATATACTCACTATCACAAGCCAAAGTTTTCAAGACACTTCCTTATACATTATTATTTTTTTGAGACAGGGTCTCACTCTGTGCCCAGGTTGGAGTGCGGTTTCACAATCATGGCTCACTGCAACCTCCACCTCCCGGGCTCAAGCAATCTTCCCATCTCAGCCTCTCCAGTAGCTGGGACCACAAATGCGTGCCACCATGCCCAGCTAATTTTTTGTATTTTTTGTAGAGACAGGGTCTCATATGTTGCCCAGAATGGTCTTGAACTCCTGGGCTTAAGTGATCCGTCTGCCTCAGCCTCCCAAAATGCTGGGATTACAGATGTGAGCCACTGTGCCTGGCTGTCTTGTACATTATTTTTTGTTTTATTAAAATGTTAATTATAAATTGACGGTTTATAATTGTGTATATCTTGGGTGTTAAAAGTGATGCTATATTTATGAATAGAATGAGGAATAATTAAATCAGGCTAATTAACAGATCCATCACCTCAAATACTTATCATTTTTTTGTGATGAGAGCATAGAAATTTAGTCTCCTTGCAGTTTTTAAATGTACAATACACTATTATTAACTATATTCACTACACTGTGCGATAGAGCTCAAATAAAACCTCATTCCTGGCCGGGCGCGGTGGCTCACGCCTGTAATCCCAGCACTTTGGGAGGCCGAGGCAGGCAGATCACGAGGTCAGGAGATTGAGACCATCCTGGCTAACACGGTGAAACCCCATCTCTACTGAAAATACAAAAAATTATCTGGGCGTGGTAGTGCACACCTGTAGTACCAGCTACTCAGGAGGCTGAGGCAGGAGAATCACTTGAACCCGGGAGGTGGAGGTTGCAGTGAGCTCCAGCCTGGTGACAAAAGTGAGACTCTGTCTCAAAAACAAACAAACAAACAAACAAACAAACAACCTCATTTTTCTTGTCTAATTGTGTGCCCTCTGACCATCATCTCCCCACTCTCCCAACCCTTGGTCTCTGTACTTACCACTCTACTCTCTGCTTCTATGAATTCAATTGTCTGAGACTCCACATATGAGTGAGAACATGTGGTATTTGTCCTGTGATTGATTTATTTTACTTAGCATAATGTTCTTCGATTCCATCCATGATGTCGCAAATGACAGGATTTCCTTCTTTTTTAACGCTGAATAATATTCCATGATGACATATGCCACATTTTCCTTATCTACTCATCTATGATGGACACAAGTTGATTCCAAATCTTGGTCATTGTGAATAGTGCTGCAATAAACATGGGAGTGCAGGTATCTCTTTGATATATTGATTTCCTTTCCTAGTAGGGGACTGCTGGATCATATGGAAGCTCTGGTTTTAGTTTTAGGAATCTCCATGCTGTTTTCCACAATAGCTAATCTAATTTACATTCCCACCAAGAGCAGGCAAGGGTTTTCTTTACTTCACATCCTCAACAACACTTGCGTTTTTGATAACAGTCATTCTGACAGGTGCGAGGCGATAGCTCATTGTGGTTTTAATTTGCATTCCCTAATGATTAGTGAGGTGGAGCGTTGTTTTTTCATGTCTGTTGGTCATTTGTATGTCTTATTTTCAGAAATGTCTATTCACGTCCCAGGCCCATTTTTTAATTGGGTTATTTGTTTTCTTGCTATCGAAGTGTTTGATTTGTTTTGGGGGTTTTTGTTTTGTTTTGTTTCCTGAAACAGAGTCTCGTTCTGTCACCCAGGCCAGAGTGCAGTGGTGCGATCTCAGCTCACTGCAACCTCTGCCTCCCAGGCTCAAGCAATTCTCCTGCCTCAGCCTCCCGAGTAGCTGGGACTACAGGCACCCGCCACTATGCCCGTCTAATTTTTGTATTTTTAGTAGAGATGGGGTTTCACCGTATTGGCCAGGCTGGTCTCAAACTCCTGACCTCAGGTGATCCACCTGCCTCAGCCTCCCAAAGTGCTGGTATTACAGGCGTGAGCCACCGCACCCGGCCTTCTGTTTGAGTTCTTTATCTATCTTGGATAGCCCTTCACTAGATGTATAATGTGCAAATTTATTTTATTTTATCTATTTATTTATTTAGAGATGAAGTCTTGCTCTGTCACACAGGCTGGAGTGCAGTGGCATCATCTCGGCTCACTGCAACCTCCACCTCCTGGGTTCAAGCGATTCTCCTGCCTCAGCCTGCTGAGTAGCTGGGACTACAGACACAAGCCACCATACCTGGCTAATTTCTGTATTTTTAGTAGAGAAGGGGTTTCACCATATTGGCCAGACTGGTCTCAAACTCCTGACCTCAGGTGATCCACCTGCTTCGGCCTCCCGAAGTGCTGGGATTACAGGCATGAGCCACCACGCCCGGCCTATTTGCAATTTTTTTGTCCCAGTCTGTAAGTTGGATTCTTACTCTCGTCATCATTTCCTTTGCTGTGCAGAAGCTTTTTCATTTGATATGACCCCATTTGTCTACTTTTGCTTTTGTTGTCTGTGCTTTTGGGGTCAAAGCCAAAATATCATTGTCCAGACCAATGTTGTGCAGTTTTTCCCTTATGTTTTCTTTTAGAAGTTTTAGAGTTTCTGGTTTTACATTTAAGCCTTTTATTCAATGTGAGTTGATTTTTGTATGTGATGAGAGATAAGAATTTCATTTCACTTTTCTGCATGTGGATATCCAGTTTTCCCAGCACTATTTTTTGGAGATAAATGCTTCCCCCATTGTGTATTCTTGGCATCTTCATAAAAAAATCAGGCTGGGCATGATGGCTCACACCTGTAATCCCAGCACTTTGGGAGGCCAAGGTGGGCAGATCACTTGAGGTCAGGAGTTTGAGACCAGCCTGGCCAACATGGCAAAATCCTGTCTCTACTAAAAATGCAAAAATTAGCTGGACGTGGTGGTGGGTGCCAGCTACTTGGGAGGGTGAGGCAGGAGAATCACTTGAACCCGGGAGGCAGAGGTTGCAGTGAGCCAAGTTTGTGCCACTGCACTCCAGCCTGGGAGACAGAGTGAAACTGTGTCTCAAAAAAAAAAAATTAGTTGCCCATAAATGTGTGGGATCATATCTGGGCTCTACTCAGTTCCATTGTTCAGTGCTTCTATTTTTATGCCAGTACCATGCTGTTTTAATTACTGTAGCTTTGTAGTATGGTTTGAAGTCAGGTAATGTGATGCTTCCAGCTTTGCTCTTTTTGCTCGTGATTGCCTTGGCTATTCAGGATTTTTTGTGCTTCCATGTGAATTTTAGGATTGTTTTTTCTATTTCTATGAAAAATGACATTGAAATTTTGATAGGGATTGCATTCTTGAACATTATTTCTTGTAATTCTCCAACTGGCCATCCAGTTTTATTCCCAATTTGCAGATGAGAACACTGAGGCATGCAGTGCTGAGAAGACTTGTCTGAGGCCAGAACTCTAGTAAGCGTGAGGCCTGGGGCTGACACCCTGCCTTCCAGCTTTCATCCAGATCTGTGTCCGCTCCCCAGGTGTATAAAGGCCTGAAATTCCAAGCTACAGTGGACACAAGAAGATGAGAGGACATCCTCTAACCAAAGGCACACTGATCAAATGTGTTCCAGTTCATTTTCACAGCAAGCATCATGTTTACTGGAGTGGTTCCTGCTGTTTTATAGCTGGCTGCCAGTATTCCTGGATGGAGCAGATACCCCACAGCAAGCAATGTTCATGTAGGCAGCTTCCCAACCCGCCTGAT
This sequence comes from Pan paniscus, assembly GCF_029289425.2. Taxonomy (NCBI): domain Eukaryota; kingdom Metazoa; phylum Chordata; class Mammalia; order Primates; family Hominidae; genus Pan; species Pan paniscus. Next base: position 60,086,882 of record NC_073256.2, on the reverse strand, counting down.
GACAGGACTGGTCAGACACGTAGACCCCAGAGCCAGCAGGGATATTCGGACCCAGTGGGAGGTGGGAGGGGAGGGGAGGGGAGGGGCAGCCAAGGAACCTGTCTGGTTAACAAGGGCCTCAGGGACTGGCGACGGAGGCATGTCAGAAACAGTGATTTTTTAAAAAAAATTTAAGTTCTGGGACACATGTGCTGAACGTGCAGGTTTGTTACATAGGTATACATGTGCCATGGTGGTTTGCTGCACCTATCAACCTGTCATCTAGGTTTTAAGCCCTGCATGCATTAGGTATTTGTCCTAATGCTCTCCCTCCTGGGAAAGAGTGATTTTTAAAGCCCAATTTGATTTAAATCCATATGTTTTGGTTCTCCCTGCCCTCTATGGAGTTGTCCACATATGACCTAATTGATTTCTGTGGTTTTTTCCTTCTTCCCCAGATGACAAAGATACGAATGACCCAGAAAGGTGGCAAGGGTGAAAGACAGAGCAATGACAGGTCCAGGTGTCCTGCCGCGCAATGCCTGCAGAAGGTCTTATGGAAGAAAACTTCCGTAGGCTCTTGGGGTTTAAGATTGTATTTATTTATTTTCTCAAGAGACCCTGCTTTAGCAGAATTTGCTAAATTGCTGCTGCTCAGTGCTGGAAAGAAGGCAACGCTGGCCTTACAATTCTAGCATGGCTCTGCCTGAGAGCTGGCGCTTCTGTTCGGTGAAGGCCTGCTGCATCTGGCTGCTTGTGGCATGGCCTGGTCTGCCTCCCACCAGGTGAGGGGGTCCTCAGGAGATCCTAGCAGTCCCTGAATCTGGAACAGCCTGAGACTGGAACGACTCCACCCCTGCACCCGCTTTCGTGATCTGCCCCCGGCTGTTTTGCTGAGAAGAGAGGCTGTAGGACTTCTTATTCAAGCTGTGCTGAACCTACAAAGTCACAAGGCAGAAACGGCTCTGATCCAGTCTTATTGCCACATCACTCACAGGCCCAGGAGTCCCCTCCCTTAAAGTCACGGGCATCCTTCATGGAACCAATGCTCCTCTGCCAGCTGTCCCACCTCAGAAGCCCCAGCTTGTTCTCTCCGATACTATTTTTTACTCTTCAGAGCCATAAAGCAAAGACTGATCCTACATTTGACCTTGGCCTTGGGCGCAAATGGAGGGAAGTTATGGTTTGCACAGGTAGGAGGAGAGCTTCTGGTGACTGGCAGGGGTAGGGGTAGGGGCAGGGGTAGGGGCGGGCTGACTAGGGACCCCATTTGCAGGTCTGTTGAGAAGTTCTCCTTGTCAGAAATAACCCCAGGGGCAGGACACAAAGAGCCCACATTCTTTATCCAATAACTACTTGATCCTGTTGCCGCTAGGGAAAGGCACCAGTGCCCAAGGAGGAGCCGTGGTGTTGGAAGCAGCATGGGGAGGCTGCTTCTCTTCCCAAGTCCAGCAGCCTGCAGCCTCCTTCCCTCCGCCAGCCCAGAAGGCATGTGTTCCAAAGCCCCTCATTAGGCCTCTCTTAGCAAGCAAACAAGTATCATTAATCTTGGTAAAGTGAGTGAAAGCACATTCACCTGTCCGAGCAAGAGAATTAATGTTGTGTCAATAGGAAATCAGTGTTTACCCCAGCCTTTCTCTCTTCCCTTTGCTACAAAAAGCCCAGGCAGGGCCGAACAGCCCCAGTGCCAGACGAGGGAAAAACAAAAACCCAACATGCAGGGGCCGGGGTGTGGTGGAGCTGGGAGGGCAGGGGCAGGAAAGGCCCTCCTGAGGGTGAGCTCTTGGGTGCAGAGGACAGAAGCCCTCAACCTCAGACAAGGCGGCGGGGGGCGGTGACCACAGGGCCTTGGGGTCAGAGGCTGTCATTGGATTGTGGGTCCCTAGGAGGACATGATCCCCCCAGCCCAGCCCTACAAACAGAGGTGTCAGTGGGAGATACCGCCTTTCCAATGCACATGCCTGTGGCTCTCTCCCTCCATGCCTGCAGTTACATGGAACTGTTACAGGAAAGGGGTCCCGATCCAGACCCCAAGAGAGGGCTCTTGGATCTCTCACAAGAAAGAATTCAGGGTGAGTCCATACAGTAAAGTGAAAGCAAGTTTATCAAGAAAGTAGAGGAATCAGGCCGGCCCCGGTGGCTCACGCCTATAATCTCAGCTCTTTGTGAGGCCAAGGCAGGTGGATCACTTGAGGTCAGGAGTTCAGGACCAGCCCGGCCAACATGGTGAAACCCCGTCTCTACTAAAAATACAAAAATTAGCTGGACGTCATGGCGGGTGCCTATTGTTCCAGCTACTCAGGAGGCTGAGGCATGAGAATTGCTTGAACCTGGGAGGCAGATGTTACAGTGAGCCGAGATCGCACCACTGCACCCCAGACTGGCGACAGAGCGAGACTCTGTCTCAAAAAAAAAAAAAAAAAGTAGAGGAATAACAGAATGGCTACTCCATGGACAGAGCAGCCCCGACAGCTACCGGTTGCCCATTTTTATGGTTATTTTTGATGATATGCTAAACAAGGGATGGATTATTCATGCCTCCCCTTTTAGACCACATAGGGTAACTCCCTGACATTGCCATGGCATTTGTAAACTGTCATGGCACTGGTGGGAGTGTAGCAGTGAGGACAACCAGAGGTCACTCTCGTCACCATCTTGGTTTTGGTGGGATTTGGCCGGCTTCCTTACTGCAACCTGTTTTATCAGCAAGGTCTTTATGAGCTGTATCTTGTGCTGACCTTCTAACTCATCCTGCGACTAAGAATGCCTTAACCTCCTGGGAATGCAGCCCAGCAGGTCTCAGCCTCATTTTACCCAGCTCCTATTCAAGATGGAGTTGCTCTGGTTCACAGGCCTCTGACAGAGCTGCATGGGCTGAGTGGGACCAGGCAAGTGACAAAGGAGCTGCTGTTCATTACGCCTACTAAGTGCCAGGTGCTGTGTGGGGCCTGAAAGGTAATCTCCAGGAGTCCTACAGAGCAGGTATCCATTCTACCTTTCTCTCAGATAAGGAAGAGATATTACTGTGCCGAAAAACTCAAGAGGCCAGCGGCGAAGACATACATGGAGGAAGTGGGTATGAACCCAGGCCCCACCCAAAGCCAGTGTTCCCCAGGGATCATCGCAGACACACACACACACACACACACACACATTCACTCCAGGAAGGATCAGCCCCAGCTCGGGAGGTCAAGTGTAAAGCAACCCCCCTGGGTCATTCCCCGCCATCCCCTTAAGCCCGGGCAGGCCTGGCTGTGGGAGGGTCCGGGAGAGGCAGGGTTGGGACGGTGCGTGCCTGTGTGCCCCAGGAAAAGAAACCCAGCAGGCCGATAAGATCTCTGTTTCCAGAGCAAAGCACCAATTAAACACAAGGCAGATGTGAGCAAATAAAACTGTGGCGTCCAGAGAGAAAATCAATACTAGATTATATGTCCCGGCCCAATCATATACCAATTAATACCGGAGGGTGGGGTGAGGGAGATAAGTCCACGGCCAGAACCAAGGCTGGCTGTGCCGGCCCCCGAGGCCCACGCCCTCCAACTTTCCAGAATGTGGGGTGGGGGGCGGGGGGCAGCCCTTCTCGGTAGGGACTGGGACCCCTGAGTCTCAAGGGCCTGGGCTTAGCTCTCTGCGGAGCCCCGTGAGCGGGAAGCATGGAGGAGGGGAGGAAATGTTGTCCATCTGCACGGGGCCCACTGGGCCTGCAGACAGGGGTAGGGGAACAAGGGCTGCTGTGGGAGGGTGGTGCTCCCAGGAAGAAGTGGGTGACCCAGACCCTGCGGACAGTCTGCGGGATGGTTAATGCACCCCGGAAGAAATAAGGGGCTTGCTCTTGGAAAGTCATAGGAAACTACGCGAACATGGGAAAACTGGAAAACACAGTTCTCACCCCAAGAAGTGAGGTTGAAGTCTCTGGTTGTTCCATCCATATTTTATTGAATGAGAAGTACAGCCAAGTAGTTAAATCATTTTCCAGAGGGGTGACAAAAGACAGGCAGTGAAGGCTTGCAGCACAGGAGCCAGTGACAGTGACACTGGGTGTGGAGTGGCGCTGCCCAGGACATTCTGTGGAAGGGCTTCAGGCCCATCACTGGGTGCCGGGGAAGAGGCAGCATGACACAACCGCTGCCCGCCAGCAGACGGAGTGTACCCAGCATAGGGGTCCCCTGCCCCAGGGAGGTGGTTTTGGCATTGTCAGAAGGACAAGTCAAAAGTGCTCATGTCCCAGCTAGGGGAAATCTGGCTGTGGGCTCGGGGGCCGGATGTTGGGAGATTTTGTGGAAACGGACACTTGCTTTAGACCCTCTGTCCTGGCCTCACAGGGCAGTTACAGACTGTCAAGTCCCCTTCCACAAAAACTCCCAAAGTCCTTGGGGAAATCAGACCCAGGATGTGTAAGAAACAGAACAAAAGTGGAAGGAAAGGTGGCAAATCACTGATGAGCCAGGCACCTGCGTCCAGTGTTGCCCTACCAGAAGCCCCTGGCCAGAGCTCCTGCAGTGGCCTGAATACTCCCTGCACATGAGTCCCGGAGGCAGAGGCCTTTTCTGAGTGGGAGTTTCATGGGCCACGGACTGTTGCATGCCAAAGAAAAGCAAAATTTGCTAGCCGAATATTTTTTAGACATTTTGCAAGATGCACGGCCTCCCTGACAATTTTTAATGTACTAACTGCCTGGTCCAGTGAGCTGATTAATTGGTGCTGGAGAGATCAATAAAAAACAGAAAATTAAAACAATTTTAAAGTGATTAAGTAGTTTAACACCTGTCTCCCATCACGTCAGCGCAGGAAGAAAAATAAAGCAGGTGTCGAAGGGGCCTCCTGAACCAAGAGAAAACAGCGCCTGCCTGGGAGAAATGACAAATCACAGCTGGCGGATCAATCTGCGTACGCACAAGCCCTTCCCCAAGCCCACGCCGAGCAGCAGGAACCGGGACCCCGGCCCCAGGCTGGGCCCTCCCAGCCTCTCTTTCCAGCCTCTCCTGCAGAGGCTGAGCAGGGCCTCCGTGCCCCTCACCCAGCCCTGACTCCTCAGCAGGGAGGAGCAAGGTGTTTGTCTGTATTTGGAACACAGGGCAAGAGGGTGCAGAGGGAGCCTCCGAACATATGCCTAGAACTCTGGATGAATCAGAAGGAAAGGCACCAGTTAATCTCTTGATCTCACATCCAGCCATCCAGAGCTGAGTCTGTGCATATGGAGGGGTTCGAATGCACTGAAAGTGCATTTTCGTCACCCGGGCAAGGTGTGTCACACCTGTAATCGCAGCACTTTGGGAGGCCAAGAAAGGAAGATTGCTTGAGGCCAGGAGTTCAACATCAACCTGGGCAAAATAGTGAGACCCTGCCTTTATAAAAAATTTTAAAAATTAGCTCAGTGTGGTGGTGCGTCTGTAGTCCCAGTTACTTGGGAGGCTGAGGCAGGAGGATTGCTTGAACCCAGGAGCCCAGGCTGTAGTGAGCCATGAACATGATCACACCACTGCACTCCAGCCTGGGCAACAGAGTGAGACCTTGTCTCTTAAAACAACAACCGGGCCAGGCGCGGTGGCTCATGCCTGTAATCCTGGTCAGGGGTTCAAGACCAGCCTGACCAACATGGTGAAACCCTGTCTCTACTAAAAAATACAAAAATTAGCCAGGCATGGTGGCACATGCCCTGTAATACCAGCTACTCAGGAGGCTGAGGCAGGAGAATCGTTTGAACCTGGGAGGCAGAGGTTGCAGTGAACTGAGATCATGCCATTGCACTCCAGCTTGGGTGACAGAGCAAGACTCTGCCTCAAACAACAACAACAACAACAACAACAACAACAACAACAACAACAACAAAAAACCCCAAAGAAAACCCAAAAAATGCATTTTGGGACCTGTGGGTTCAAGGGAAGGGAGTGCGGTCATGGCTACTCTTGGAATTACCAGTTCTCCTTTCTTACTCTAAAGGCAGACAGAGCCTCCTGACATCCCCCTTGCTGTGGCTTCCTGCTGGTGACATCAACAGGTGGTACAGGTACCTGCCGGGTGATGGCCCAAATGCCCCTTGTCCTGCCTTTAGCCAACCTCACTCCCTGATCCCCATCAGCAGCTGTAATGGCAGCTGACAAGCAAGAGCCATTCCTTTCCCATTTAATGTATTTGACTCCTGCATAGGAAGTAACCTCATGGAGTACGAGAAAGCCTGAGATCGTTCTTCAGCCTCCCCAGCAAAGTGCTCCTAACAGTGCAGTGGGATGGGTGTGGGCACAGGAAGTGAGGTGTCGGGGAGCCAGCGCAGGCTAGAGGGAAGCCCCCAGTGAAGCGTTTCAGAAGTGTCCTGCTTAACCCTGAAAGTGGACTTGAAGTCTCTATGTGTAAAATGCCAGGTGCTCCTACAGTTCCCTGTGTGCTGGGAATCCACAACCGTGGTGTCCTCCGGCTTCGCTGGCCAGCCTGGCACATTCCTGGGGGCGGGGCTGGAAGTCCTTGGAAGAGAAACTAGGTCCTTGACCAGCCTCCTGCACATGGGCACAGCCTGGACCACACTCCTGAAAACCACTCTACTAGCATTTGCCTGCTCTGCGGGACATTCATACCTGTTTGTTTTCTGCCGTCCAGCTTCCTAACCACCTTCAAGGTCCCCTGAGACCAGGAGAGAGAAGGAAATCCTAACAGCCCCAGAGAAGGCCTGCAGCAGGTTGGAGCGCACTAGGGCCCGCAGCCACACTTCTTACTGAGAGTCCTGCTGTCAAAAGCCCTTGTGTGTTCCTACCTGCCACACTAAGCATGAATGGGAAGTCCACAGCAGCAGCCTGGACGAGGGAGGGTCAAGGAGAAGGTGTTCCAACTATTTGCTTTAATAAAAACGTTTACTAGAAACACTAGAAAGTGTTTTCCCCCTCCCCCTCCCCCTCCCCCTCTCCCTCTCCCCACGGTATCCCTCTCCCCACGGTCTCCCTCTCCCTCTCTTTCCACGGTCTCCCTCTGATGCCGAGCCGAAGCTGGACTGTACTGCTGCCATCTCGGCTCACTGCAACCTCCCTGCCTGATTCTCCTGCCTCAGCCTGCCGAGTGCCTGCGATTGCAGGCACGCACTGCCACGCCTGACTGGTTTTCGTATTTTTTTGGTGGAGACGGGATTTCGCTGTGTTGGCCGGGCCGGTCTCCAGCTCCTAACCACGAGTGATCTGCCAGCCTCGGCCTCCTGAGGTGCCGGGATTGCAGACGGAGTCTCGTTCACTCAGTGCTCAATGGTGCCCAGGCTGGAGTGCAGTGGCGTGATCTCGGCTCGCTACAACCTCCACCTCCCAGCTGCCTGCCTTGGCCTCCCAAAGTGCCGAGATTGCAGCCTCTGCCCGGCCGCCACCCCGTCTGGGAAGTGAGGAGCGTCTCTGCCTGGCTGCCCATCGTCTGGGATGTGAGGAGCCCCTCTGCCTGGCTGCCCAGTCTGGAAAGTGAGGAGCGTCTCTGCCCGGCGGCCATCCCATCTAGGAAGTGAGGAGCGCCTCTTCCCGGCCGCCATCACATCTAGGAAGTGAGGAGCGTCTCTGCCCGGCCGCCCATCGTCTGAGATGTGGGGAGCGCCTCTGCCCTGCCGCCCCGTCTGGGAGGTGAGGAGCGTCTCTGCCCGGCCGCCCTGTCTGAGAAGTGAGGAGACCCTCTGCCTGGCAACTGCCCCGTCTGAGAAGTGAGGAGCCCCTCTGCCCGGCAGCCGCCCCGTCTGGGAAGTGAGGAGCGTCTCCGCCCGGCAGCCACCCCGTCCGCGAGGGAGGTTGGGGGGGTCAGCCCCCCGCCCTGCCAGCCACCCCGTCTGGGAGGTGAGGGGCGCCTCTGCCCGGCCGCCCCTACTGGGAAGTGAGGAGCCCCTCTGCCCGGCCAGCCGCCCCGTCCGGGAGGGAGGTGGGGGGGCCAGCCCCCTGCCCGGCCAGCCGCCCCGTCCAGGAGGTGAGGGGCGCCTCTGCCTGGCCGCCCCTACTGGGAAGTGAGGAGCCCCTCTGCCCGGCCACCACCCCGTCTGGGAGGTGTACCCAACAGCTCATTGAGAACGGGCCAGGATGACAATGGCGGTTTTGTGGAATAGAAAGGGGGGAAAGGTGGGGAAAAGATTGAGAAATCGGATGGTTGCCGTGTCTGTGTAGAAAGAAGTAGACATGGGAGACTTTTCATTTTGTTCTGTACTAAGAAAAATTCTTCTGCCTTGGGATCCTGTTGATCTGTGACCTTACCCCCAACCCTGTGCTCTCTGAAACATGTGCTGTGTCCACTCAGGGTTAAATGGATTAAGGGCAGTGCAAGATGTGCTTTGTTAAACAGATGCTTGAAGGCAGCATGCTCGTTAAGAGTCATCACCACTCCCTAATCTCAAGTACCCAGGGACACAAATACTGCGGAAGGCCGCAGGGTCCTCTGCCTAGGAAAACCAGAGACCTTTGTTCACTGTTTATCTGCTGACCTTCCCTCCACTATTGTCCTATGACCCTGCCAAATCCCCCTCTGCGAGAAACACCCAAGAATGATCAATAATTAAAAAAAAAAAGTGTTTTCCCTTTCCTACAACTTCCCCTGGGTGAGAATTCTGGTTGTATCGTCAGTGGTTGGGTTGATCTATGTAAGACCATCTGTTTGGGGCCATATTCGTCTCGATAAAGTGCCAAACTCTTTACAGCAAACTCTATGCCAATGAAAATCTCACAAAAAGGCATTTCCAGTCTTCAGCTATTGGCCCACACTTTAAGAAATAATCCACACAGCCCGATTGCTGCAAAAGACTGTCTCCTGCCACATCTTCCTGCCACAGGTGACTCTGGTGGCGATTTGGCCAGGAAGGAAGCTAAAGGGTCCTGCCACACGAGCTTCTCTTGTTGATGACAGATGTCTGCTGACAAAGGGTGCCTGCCCCAGGGTGCATCCCCAGCTGGGAGAGGGCCGGTACTTGCCATCTCAGAACGCAGCCCAGCAGAGGCATCCAGCCCTGGCACCTGGGCACTCTTGGAGGCCAACACAAAGTTCTCAACTCGGCGCCCTCCAGCCTGCAGCTGATCCCTGCAGAGTAAGCCTCAGGCTGACGGAGATAAAGTTTGCCTGGGCCCAAGTTCCAAACTCGGCCGTTTTGTTTCTGTTAAAATGCAATTGTTTTTCTCTGGAGTGTGTGGTGACTGCTCCGCGTCAGGAAGATGTATGAAAACCTCCACTTCAATTCGGCATCCCTTTTCTCCCAGACAAACACGGTCGGATTTTAATAAATCAAAGAGCCACACTGTTTAATAAAAATTTATTGACTTACAAGTGATTATTTATCAAAAGACCATTAATAGCAGGTACTGAAATGATGTGTTACTGGGTGGTGCTGGGAGACTAATAGGAAATCAATGCAGCTAGCCGGCCAGAATGCATATGAGAAGCCCACCCCCCGGCAGCCAGCGCAATCACCCCCGCAACACACGCCAGGCGCCACCCCTGGCGCAATGAAAAGTTCCCCCTTTTTATTTATCGTTTACAAATGAAATGATCAATACTTTTAATCTAGAGCAAAATTTATTAACTTTCCCATCGGAGAGAGACATATTGACTGGGGGAGAGAGTGGGGTGTGCGTGCTGTAGAAGATGGATGGCTGCGTGGCCGTCTCCTAACCTGTCCGCGAGGCAGTGCACCTGCAGCTGCCCTTCCAGCCTACGGACCGGGCCACCTGGGACAAGTGCACCTGGAGAAGCCGAGTCTGGCCACCCGGGATGCACAGCAGGCAGGTGGGACCTATGACATGGGGGGATCCTTCATGCATCAGGGGACACTAGCAAGCAATAGCCCAGAAAATCAAGTTCCTGGCCAATTCCAGGAAGGAAATGGCAGGATTCAGAGACCCAGATTTCCACAGGACAACAGGGTTAGTGCCCACTGTTTGCTGTGCCGTGAAGGTCACACGATGGCACCCAAAAATGCCTGTCACTGGTCTGGGAAGGGCATTTCAGGGATCTGGAGCACTCCCCCTGACCCCTCACACATCAAGCCTCTTCTCTGAAAGGCAGCACCAGGGACGGATTCTGACACGGTGAAGCATCAAGTCCCAAGGCTGGTTCTGCTGTCAAGGGAATCCCACTAGCTTTATTAAAAAGTTCCCTCTTGGCTGGGCGCAGTGGCTCACGCCTGTAATCCCAGAACTTTGGGAGGCCAAGGAGAGTGGATCACCTGAGGTCAGGAGTTGGAGACCAGCCTGACCAACATGGTGAAACCCAGTCTCTACTAAATACAAAAAATTAGCTGGGTGTGGTGGTGCATGCCTGTAATCTCAGCTACTTGGAGGCTGAGGCAGAAGAATCACTTGAACCCGGGAGGTAGAGGTTGCAGTGAGCTGAGATTGTGCCATTGCACTCCAGCATGGGCAACAAGAGTGAAACTCCGTGTTTAAAAAAAAAAAAAAAGTTCCCTAACTGGTGGGTGGAAAGTCTCATGTTTGAGTAAAAAAGGCTGTCTGAGAACCACAATGAAGATACTGCCCAGCCTGAGAGCAGTATGGCCCCAGCCCCATGGCTGCCTAAAGCCCTTGAGGTCACCCTCAAGTGGGTTAGTTCCACTAGCCCTGATGTTTTAGAGAAGCAATGGATTCAAAGTTGACTTCCCGTATTTCCAAACCCAGAAGACTTCAGAGATCAAAGCCAAAGTTTGAACTATGGGCTTAAAAATAGAGAATTCAGAGGTGGACGAGGTCTCTGAGGTCATCTAGCCAAGTCCCTAGTTATGACTCACAAGACGGATGCAGAGAAGTGAAGGTGCAGCAGGCTTGGAGGGGGGTTAGCAGCTGACCAGCACTTCCCACTCATTACACCACCGGGGGTCATTCCCAGCTCAGCCCCACCCTTGCTGGGGTAACAGGAGGGAACACATCATTTTGTACTTTGCATGTTTCTAAGTGTCTTCAGTTTTTGCCCCGTAAGACCAACTCGGTTACCCCAAACCAGATACTCTGACTATGGGTCACTTGGGGCTTGCAGGACCCCTAATTTAAAAGGATGGAGCAGTCGCCTGGATGATGGTAGAAGGCATACACAGAAAGGGGAGGTTACGTTTCTGCAGGCGTGAATCAGTGCTCTCCTCACTGCCCGGCCCGCACAGGACTTCCCTCCACAGCACTGACTCCACGTGACTTCACACCAGGTGCGGCCACACCTGCCGGCAGGGGCCGCAGACAGCTGTGCTGAATGTGAGACAAAAGCAAAACCTGCGTGTGTGCATATATAAATACCTATGCAAATCACAAAAGTAACAAATCATAAAGTTTCAGATGAACTTTTTAAAAGAGAACCTGATCTTTTAAGACCAATTACTGATCCCTCCAGTTGGTTTACAAACACTGTAAACATCACCTATAAAAGCTGAAAATCACTTTTTATTCTTAAGCATTTTGTAAAACAGTTCCTAAGAGACTTATTAGTCATAACACTGACTTTATTTTTTCAGTCTTCATTTGAGAGCAAAAAGATTTTCCCCGGGCTGGCAACAGGGCAGGTGAGGATATGGGAGGCTCTCCCGGGGAGGTCACAGGTAGGTGCAGAGAAAAGGAGACTGCAGGGCCAACCCAGCAGGTCCCCACATGCAAAGTGGATCTGTCTGCAGCCCCAGGAGCACAGCTTCACTCCCACCCCCTCCCTGAACTGCAGGCCAGAGGGCGACCTTGGAGACGTGACACTCAGCACCACAGGCACAAAATCCTGAGAGGCGTCATGACTGTGCCACGAGGGAGCATGGGTCCCAAGTGAGGGCTGGTGGGGCATGAATGGGGACCTGAGGAGCATGAAACTGGTGAAACCCCAGAACCCACAGGGGCTGCTTGGCCTTGGCTCTGCCTCCACTGTGACTGTACAGCAGGCACCAGTGGCCGACTCTTTTCCTGTGGTGCCTGCTCTGGCTGTGCAGAAGCTGCCATGCAGCACATGCCCTGCCCACCCTGCCCCCTGCAGCCCTCCCCCGTCTCCTGTTCCTCCCCTGCAGAAGCCACCATGCAGCACAGGCCCTGCCCCCCACCCCCCCGCCCCTCTGCAGCCCTCCCCGGGCCCTTGCTCCTCCCCCACCCTGGAGTTTACTCATTGCTTCCCCTAGGCCTCACATCAGCGACCCACACACACCCCCAATCTCTGGAGAAATCCACGTGTGTGCTGGAAATTCTAAATTAACCAAAGATCTGTAAGCATCTGAGACGAGCTGTTCACCTTCTGAGCTGCAGGGTTCCTCGCGCCAGCAGTCAGCTGGCTTCTCCGCAGCCCCAGGGCCATGCTCCCAGAAGAGAACGGGAATCCTCACGAGAAGCCTGCTACTCAGGGCCACAGCCAGGGGAGAAAGTAAAGGGAGAAGTCCCCCAGTTCATTCACCAGCCAGTTTTATTTACTCACAGGAACAAATCCAAAGCCCAGTGCAGCAGCTCTGAGCTCAGGCCTGCCCTGCCCCGTTTTGTGGGCCTGTACTTGAAACACTGAACGTGATGTGTCCTTCACTCACCCGCAGCACTTTAATCCCCACAACAGCCCTGTGAGGTAGGAATCACCACCATTCCCCCCGACTCATATTACAGATGGGGAAACCGAGACACACATTCAACAAAGCGCGCATCACATGGGGAGTTCAGGGTTAGCCTGGAGTACGAACACACGTTCTCCCCATGGCCCAGTCAGCGGCCCACCTGGCCTCTTCCCCTCCCTTTAGTGACCCCATCAGCAGCAGCATAAAAATCTAACCCTTCATTTTGCTGAAAGCCCCTGCAGATGACAGTTTCCTTCCTATCATGTCTGCAGAGCTCCAAGGCTGGGGGCGATGTTGAGGCCGAAGCCAGCCACAGTGCCTCAGCTGTGCCTTTCCTGGAGAGCGGGTGGCCGCCCCCAGCACATCCCTGGCACACGGGCTTGCATAACAGACTCTTGTCCCGCCATCTCTAGCACAAGACCACGGCCGCATCTCCCCAACCACTCAGCCCGCACAGCGTGCAAAGTGGGGAGTTCACTTTAATGGCATTCCTCCAACGACTTATTGTAAAAGAAACAAGGCATCTCGTCCTGGGTCGCGACACCCAGCAGCATCCGTTTAGACCACCAAGGGCAGGCTGCGCCGGGTGCACAGGGATCCCGCTGCGGCTCGGCGAAAGCCGGAGTCCTGGGATCCAGAGCAGCCCGGGGAGCCCTGGAGTCTGGAAAGGACACAGCAGTGGGGGTGGCGGCGGCAACTCCAGCTCTGAGCCCGTCGGCACTCCGCACGGTGGCCCCAGCCAGCTGGAGGCAGGCTCAGGAGCGGCTCCTGTCCTTGTGGTTCCCCACGATCATCTTGCTGTACAGCTTCTGCTGCTCCTCCTTGAACGTGTCCTTCACCTTCTCCCTCTTCAGGCCCCCATCCCTGGAGAGACAAAGGCTGGATGTAGTAACAGCCAAGAGGGCTCCCAGCCACCCTCACACCATGGGAGATGCACCATGCTGCCCAAACACCAAGAAAAACCTGCCAGAAACAGGGTACCCCGTGGCACTCTCACCAAGACAACCTCAGGGGATTTGGGGCTCCGGGATCCCAATATCCACCCTTTCTATCTCAAAAGGTCTACCCTTGCCCTGGGGTGAGAATTTACTACTCACATTCAAGGTACTTGATAACTGCTTAAACCTACCAAGGAGTTTACAATTCTTTCTACTCTAACATTCATCTTCAGCTCACAAAGGAAAAGGAGGAATTCTGGCATTACGGAAGGTAGACATGCTTTAAGAAATATCGACTCATAACGTATCTGTAAAATCTATCTGTAAAATGTCATTTGTTTAATTCAGACCCAGGGATACTCCGAACTCATGCAGAGAGCTAACACAAGGGGTAACGCGTGTTCTGACTTCTTCCATGCTCAAAAAAAAGAGTGCCGTCAGGAATGGAGGTTTACCTCCGGGGCTGCCTCTCAGAGTTCCAGCCTCACTGCCCCCGTGCCTCCCTGCAGCAGCCCCAAACCAACCCACCAGACTTGGGATTGTTTCGTTACAGTCCCATTGCCTCTTGCCTGCTGGCCCCCTCCGTGCCTACACTCTAGAATTACCACCACCTTCAACAACTTATAAAAATCCAAGCCCGCTTTCAGTCTCTCTGCTACACCCTTTAAAATCCATAGCAAAGGCATAGATTTTAAAAGCAGCCACTCTATCTTTGTTAAACTTCAGAGATGGGAACATGGGGCAGAAGTTAAACCTTCAAGCTCTAAAAGTCTGTGAGATGTGGGTTCAAAATCTAGCTCCAGTGCTAATGTTATGACTTTGGAAAAAAGTGATTTAACTTGAGTCTCAGTTTCTCATCTGCAAAATGGGAACACTGTTTACAGGGCTGTGGCTACTGTGAGGGAGAAAGAGACGATCACACAGGGCCCCAGCAGCTCAGTGACTGGCACACAGTGAGTGCACAATCCACACTAGCATTTTTTAAAAGGCCATCATCTGAGAGCCAATCTATTCCCTGAGACTCTACAGTTGGGTTTACAATGTGAATTTCTACCCTTTCTTTTCTCATAGATAATGCCCATCTAAGTCAAATGCTCTCCCCAGTTGACCCTTGGCTCTTAAACCTAAATGCCCCACAGAGTGGAAAACTTTCTCTGAACCAGCATTGACCCCTGTCAGTCTCCTACTGTTTGGGATAAAACTACCTCATACTCTAGTATAAGGGCTGGTCAAATGCAGCCCATGGGCCACATCCAGCTGATACCTGTTTTTGTAAATAAAGTTTTATTGGAACACAGCCATGCTCATTGGTTTATAGACTGTTTTCACACTACAATGGCAGAGATCATCAGTAGCTGCAACAGACACCATATGGCCTGCAAACCCTAAAATATTTACTGACTACAGAAAAAGTATGTCAATCCTGCTCTATTAGGTAACAAGCTGAATACACCAAACACAACCTTTACCTTTCTAAGAATCGTTCAATTTTGCCAGATACACTGGGACCTGGGAAAGTCCTCCTTCCTTCTTGAAGTTTTCAGATCAGTAGCAGGTCATGCCCACCCAGAGATGGGCACTGTCCAGGTGTCCTGGAAGACTGGTTCAAACCCCAGAAAGGTACACAGAATCAACTGCCTCAGTCCAGGCATCCCTGATCCAGGTTCCCCAAGGTCAAGGAAGCACAGGGCACTTCTGGGTTGGAATTCGGGGAGAGTCAAACTGCTCTCTCTAGAGCTGACAAGTTTAATTCTCCACACCAGGGGGAATGACATGTAAGTGAAGTCAATGACACAGCATCTGCTGCAGAAACTCAGCTGAAAAGGCCTGGCTCTAAACTTACCACAGCAGATCCACAAGTCCTCCCTGCCTGGCAATGGCAGATTTCACCCTATTCGCAAACTGGACGGCATCTTCATCTGCCTGTAAGAAAGAACAAATGAGACCGCTCAGCCCCGGCTTGACGTTACACAGAGCAGGCGCAGACCTGCCTGGGGCGGGCACTCACCTCTCTAGTCATGGGAGGCAGGTACCACACGCTGCAGACAATGGCCCAGCTGGTCATCATTCGCAGCAGGTACGTCACCATCCCGTATTTGCTGCTGTTCCAGAAGGCATCGCCAAATTGAGGGTCATACTGAAAACAATGGAAAGCTGGAGGTAAGACATGAGTAGTTCTCACAACGTTTGCGAGTCCACAGTGACTGCTGTGAGTGACTCCACTGGGCCGTGATGGTACTGGGGTGCTGCTCCCTGACCTTGCATGAGTACTGTGGAAGCCCCTCTCCATGTGGCCGGTTCTGACTGTGAGCAACACTGATCTCCCCCGAGGAACCCGGCCTCTGCTACAGATCAGTAAGGAAGGCTCCCCTGAGAGCCTGCCTCAAGCAAATGTCTTCCCTCTTTGATTAGTTTCAGGTCTTACTCATAGGTATATAAAGTTTTCAAACATCTCCAAAACCAGGGAGAAAAGGATCATGCACTCCCATGTACCCATTCCCTGATTCAACCACCGCCAACGTTTCCCACTTGCTCCACCTGTCCCCTCTCAGCATCCTGTCATTCATCTAGTGTACCTCCCCCAAATAAAGATATTTTCTTACACAAACACCAACTTTTAAATATGATTTCTGGTGCCCAGACCAGGGAGGAAACTATTAGAAAGCTTCTACATTTACACTCCCAACAAAGTCAATCGTCTGTTCAGGAGGCGGCTCTGTGCTCACGCTGACAGCCCTGGGAGGTCTCAACCACACAGGCCTGCATCTACCATGAAGCAGGTATCAGATCCTTTCATTATTTCATTGGCATTTTGCAGAAAATGTGGCTGCAGCTGTGACCCACATTCTCACCAAACAAGTAGCTGGAGGGGCAGGTGAGCAGGGTAGGTAAGCTCTGGAGGAAGTTGCGCAAGGAGCAACAGGAGGACCTGGGTGCTTGAGAATGCCTGGACAAAGTGCCTGGTGCTGCCAGCGAATGTCTGAAGGGATCCTGTACACAAGGCAGTAGGCTGACCTTGTGCAAACACCCAGGACCAGAGTGGAAAAATAAAGGAGCCAGAATTTCAAGAGTTATGCCACACGGCCATGCTGCCAACAACATCAAAAATGCCCTTTGCCTGGGAAAGCCTGAGAAGGAGCCCAGGGCAGGGTCCTGCATGTGGGATGGGCTAGGGTTGAACTCTATGATCTTACAGGCCTTTCCAGCCTAAGTTTTATGATCCACAGTATAAAAACTGGACAATTTTGACAAGACTGTGGCCCTAACTACAAAAATGAAGATAATTTAGGCTTAATTATAGAAGCTAAGAAAATTAGATTTAACTACAGAAGACTTAATGTGTTATTATAATACCAACAGAAACAAGGGAAAATAATAAGTTTTTAAAACTAAGCAATGTGTATGATCAGAAAGTATTTTTTAAATTTTAATTTTATATATAATAATATACATTTTGAGACAAGAGTCTCACACTGTCGCCCAGGCTGGAGTGCTGTGGCGCTATCTCGGCTCACTGCAAGCTCCACCTCCCAGGTTCACGCCATTCTCCTGCCCCAGCCTCCCGAGTAGCTGGGGCTGTAGGCACCTGCCACTACGCCCGGCTAATTTTTTTGTATTTTTAGTAGAGACGGGGTTTCACCATATTGGCCAGGCTTGCCTCGAACTCCTGGCCTCAAGTGAGCCACCGGCCTCAGCCTCCCAAAGTGCTCGGATTACAGGCATGAGCCACTGCATCTGGTCATGTCGTTGTATTTTATAAAGCCTGATATGGACAGAAATTCTGATGTCACAAGAGTGTGAGAACCCTTTGTTTCGGGCTGATTCTCTATTCCACACTGGGCAGTGTGTGTGGACAGAGAAAAAAGGCAGAAGCTCAACACAGCGACACACTCCTCACATCAGGTCATGGCTGGATTCCGGTGGAAATATAAGAAGAGCCTTGAAATCGCTAAGGTTATCCAAGTTTGATTACCAATAAAGAGTTCACAAAAACCAGTAATCTGTAGACCAGATGTTCTTAGCCATACATGGGCTCTACTCTGTGGACTGAATGGAAATGTATCTAAAATTTATAAGCATTTTACTTTGGAGAGGAGCGGAAACTCCTCAGGGTTCGTGTTCTGACAGCAGCTAAGAGCCACTGCTTCAGAACTGTGGTCGCCACAGTGTGGTCCCAACTGGCACCATCAATGCCACCCAGAACACGTTAGAATGGAAAATCAGAAGGCCCAGCGGGGTGGCTCAGGCCTATAATCCCAGCACTTTGAGAGGCCAAGGCAGACGGATCACTTGAGTCCAGGAGTTCTAGATCAGTCTGAGCAACGCGGTGAAACTCCGTCTCTACAAAAATTAAAAAATTAGCCAGGTGTGGTGGTGTGCACCTGTAATCCCAGCTACTTGGGAGGCTGAGACACAAGAATCACCTAAATGTGGGAGGTCAAGGTTGCATGAGTCATGATTGTGCCACTGCACTCCAGCCTGGGTGACAGACTGAGACCCTGCCTCAAAAGAAAAAGAATAGGAAGTTCAGAAACCCTGGGTGTGGGGCCCAGCAATCTGCATTTAAACAATCCCTGCAGGCAATGCTGATGCAGCCTAAGTTCAAGAGCCGCTGTTCTGGAGGCAGCAGTAAGGGCTTCCATCCAGCATCACGGTCACACTGCAAAGCACCTGTCCTCGTTTTACCAGAATGCAGGATGCAGATGCCAGTCCCCACTCCCACACCCAAGGCAGACTCTGCTAACAGACTATGTTCCTCTTTCCTACTGTTTCCAGACACAGCATCCTCAGGCTCTGGTGAGTCCTAGCCTGTCAATCAGAGTCCCCTGCAGGCAATATTCATCTGCCATCCCTGGCCTGGTCCTCTGCCTAAATGATGAACAGTGAATGGCTGGTGAGCATCGGCCTCACCAGGAGCAACACCTCTCCAGTGGCACTGGCAAGGTGAAAAGAAAGTCAGAACCAACTCTACAGAATGCTCTGCAGACAACCCAGTCCCCTACAAAAGAAATTCTAAGTGTGAGCCTGACTCATATCTGCTCACCATTTTATCGAGCTCTCAGGCTGCAGCCTAAATACTTTAACCACACTGAGGATGGCCTGTGTTTTGTAGGTGTCATGATGTGAGGCCTGGTGGATGTGAAGAGGGTAAGAGCGGGGAGGAACAATGTGCAGATGACTAGCTAATCACATCCTATAGCTCTGGGTGTCTGAAGGGTTAGAGGAGCAGTTCCTAAAGGGTCGACGTAGACTAGATAAACTCCCAGGGTCCATCTCATTGTTAGGAGCTGCTGTACGTCTAAAAGATGACACAACTAAAAGCAGTGAAGCTGTTTCTCCCACTGGGCTGGAGTAATGACCCCCCCATCCTCATGGCTCCCTCAAAATGCAAAAATCCAGCTTGAAACCACACCACTGTGCCCTGCAATCAGCCAGCTTTCCATGTGGAGGGGCCTACATTCCAGCTAGGTTTATGAAGCAAGGTAATAAGTGAAGGGCTTGCCATTTCCCGAATGGTGGCGGCAGCAGCATGCAGGCGGGAATCTGGCTGTCCCCCATTCCACACTCCCCAGGCCCTTCTAAGGGGTGCTGAGCACTCACCATCCTCCTCCGGCAGCACTTGACCCACGTCAACCCAGCCCCACACCACTCTGCTGAGGGCATCAACCACAGACTGGTGACCCCAGCTCCTTCCTCTACCTCCTCCTGCTGCACCCCACTCACAGCAGCTCCAGTAATGACAGTGTGTACCATCGGAGGTCTTGTACCTTGATAGCAACAGGGTAAACTGTGGCTCCAATTTCAAAACTTCCCTTTTTGAACATCATCACCGATGTATTATTGATGCAGGTTCCTAAAATGCAGGAGACAATAAAATGCTATTTCTGTTGGCCCTTTACCCCAGATATTAGGCGTTTCTTAAAGACTAAGTATAATAGTCAAAATTCTTCTAATGGTTCCTCCAGTAAGATACATCTGTCATCTCCCTAGCTTAAAAACAAACACTTAACAGAGACAGGCAAGATGGTGCCTCCGATTCTCTTTCTACAGGACCACTTTCCCTGATTCATACACACAGCCTAGATAGAGCAGAGACGCGCAGTGGCCTTAGGAGGACACCATGAGCTCTGTGAGGAGCTGAAACATTACAGAAGAAATTCCTGCATTTGGGGAGTTCACACTATGGCATTCTTAGTTCAAATTCTGAACTTACCTGAGTTTTTAGTCCTACTTCCAACCTAAAGGGGACCTAACATTATTCAGTGAAAACAGATAACCCCAACAAGGGCTGAGGGCCTTGGTTCCCAGGAAACATCAGCATCACACTCCTGCACTCCCCACAGAAGCGCTTCGTGGCAACCAACCCCTTCTTACCTTCTGGGAAGATGAGGATAGGCAGCTTGCTTTTATCTTGCACATGTTCAGTCAGTCTTTCAAAGAAGAAAATAAAGGGTCAGACAACCTTATACACATCGTCAAAATATGTTTATAAATCACCTATTTATTTGTGACACTAGTTTCGATTATAAAAAGTTAACAAGCATAACTGTATCCTTTTAAACCCATAATCTAATGCTCATCAAGAAAAAATGTATATGGATAGAGAAAAATCAGGTTACCATTTAATTCACAGAACTGTTCAATTCTGTGCGAACATCGGAGCACCAATGATGCCACTCAACCTGGGGGCCACCTGAAAGAGACACCTGCCACAAGGCCTGGGCATGGCCCCCTCAATAAACCTGTGTCACTAGACTATGTAACAGTTGTGAGGCTGGGCCCAGCCCTGCTGGCTCAATGCTCTGTCCCTGAGATGTAGCAAAGGGAGTTAGGGGAGAGTTCATCTGTCTCTATGGAAGATAATCTCAACTGTCTTTTCTTATGTGTTATTTTTTGAGACAGGGTCTCCCTGTGTTGCCCAGGCTGGAATGCGGTGGTGCAATCATAGCTCACTGCAGTCTCACCCTCCCTGGCTCAAGCGATCCTCCCACGTCAGCCTCCCAAGTAGCTGGGACTACAGAAGCGTACCACCACGCTCAGCTAATTTTTAAATTTTTTGTAGAGATGGGGGTCTCCCTATGTTGCCCAGGCTGGTCTCGAACTCCCGGGCTCTCAAAGCACTGGGATTACAGGCCTGAGCCACCATGTGTGGCTTGGTCTCAACTGTCTTGATGTCTCTGTCTGCTGCAAATCTCTTTGCATTACTTACAGCAGATTCACCTTCTTAAAGTTTGAAAACAGGGCAGTACTTTGTTCCACTGCCTTAGGTTTCTTTTTATTTGTGATAAATGAATTCATTTTGAGGTTTCAAATAGCAGTAAAAATTCGTATTTTGTTTATTATGATGGGTACAATGAATTAAAAAAAGGTTAAGAAACATTATTAACTTGGTAAATAATACTAGGGTTTCTATACTTTTTTTTTTTTAAGACAGAGTCTCATTCTATCGCCCAGGCTGGAATGCAATGGCGCGATCTCGGCTCACTGCAACCTCTGTCACCCTGGTTCAAACTATTCTCCTGCCTCGGTCTCCCTAGTAGCTGGGATTACAGATGCCCGTCAATAATTTTTGCATTTTTAGTATTTTGTATTTTCACCATGTTGGTCAGGCTAGTCTCAAACCCCTGACCTCAAGTGATCCGCCCACCTCGGCCTCCCAAACTGCTGGGATTACAGGCATGAGCCACCACACCTGGCCACTTTTAAAATTTCATGTTTTAAGAAAAAATTATTATGAAAGCAGTATAGGCTTATGATAGAAGGCACGTAACTGCACTGTGGAGGGATAACTACCCTGAAACCTTTTCAGCATTCTAACTGGCCAAGCAGAACAGCAGTGTTCTGTCCATTACCTCTTAGCCACCAGGTGGCGATCCTTCACTTCCGAGCGCTCAAACCAGACGTGTGGGCAGGCCTTCACCATGGCTCTCTGAATCACACCCATGAGTCCCCCGTGCACTTGACCCACCTAAGCGCAGGCACAGGACTCATTAGTAGTGAAGCCATCTTCACACGAATCTCCCCACTCTAGGAAGAACCACATCTCACAAAATAAGCAGTCCAACTTCTCACCTCTAACGCTTGCCGGCTGAAGGTTGCTCACTGCCAAGAAACCACTACCAAGACTCCCCAAATCTTAACCTTCTCCTTTTAATCAGTAATACTAGAAATAGGTAATTAAAAACATAACTGAAACCCCTAAGACAAAATACTAAAATACTAAAGTAGCGCAATTCCCTGTGTAAAACTGCCCCTCCCTGGGCAGATTCTCAGATGCCCTGGACACAGTCCTTGCCAGCAACTCCCTCTGCCCCTGCTGGTCTGCCTGACCGCCCTTGGCATCCTCTCCAGCCACACTCACCAATCACTCTGCCCAGGGTATCTCCTATCACAGTCCCACAGAGCCCCCACAGTGACAGTAAGGTGGGGGCCTGGCCCACACATAAAAGTGTTTATGTGAAGGGTCCAGGAGCCTCCTAGCCCTGACCACTCTAAAGCAGGAAGTCTTGCCTCAAGAACGCACCGGAAAGAGCTCTTACCATGGCATAATAGCCATCGCTGGCCAAGATGATCACATCGATCGGCGAGGTATGATTGGCCACACAGATGCCACCATTTCTTGGTCTGTTTTCCCTGGGTTTAAAATGTATGCAAAGCAACCAAAATTAGTGTGAAACAGTTCATGTAACACACCTCTCACCTCACACGCTTCATCTGCTCTAACTAAAAGCTCAGAAGTGTCTTCCCATTTGGCTAAGTATAGGTGGGTGGTGTTTCCTGCAGCGCCATCTCCCTTCCTATCAATACAAAGCGCTCTCACCTGTCATGGTAGGTGATGATGGCTGTCAGCGCTCGCACGCAGATCCGGTAACACATTAAGTGAACATGTTTACTCATGAACTCCTTAAACCTGCAATAACAGGACAAGGATTCTGGGTTTTATTTTACATACAGGAAGACAGAAAGAGTTACTGACTTCAACAGCTCAGCAGTCCTTTATGACGGCAAAGTGCTTGTATAGACATCAGCACCTACAGGAAAGTCCTGTGATGATGCATGAGCACCTTTATGTTCACACATGAGGAAAGAAAGAGGAGACAGGGAGACTCACTTACATCCACCCAAATCAGTGGGTGGAGAATTCACAGCCTAGAATCCGGCATCTGCAGACCATAGGCGGGCTGAACTCTGTCCCCCCAGTCAACATCCAGAGGCAGGTCCAAGGCCAGAGGCCAACCTCCTCATCCGCCCAGGCAGAAGAAAGGTTTCTAAACCCCAGAACTTCCCAAAGGGAGCAAAATATTCTTCACACAAACAGACAAAACCTCCCTACATTTCAAACCATTTTAAAAACTGTATTGTCTCATCACTTTATCCACACAGTCAAATGCTCAAAACTAAACAACAAGCTGTAAAATCTGTTAACATCTGAGTCTCGGACTCTACATGTCTGTGGCTTCTCCCTTTTGTCTTCAAAATGGGAAGAATGTGAGGGCTGAAGGACAAAAAGAACAGTCATAGATCAAAATTTTAAAAAAGTAAAGACTACTGCTGATGCCGTTGTTGCCATTGGGTTGTTATTATTATTTGAGATGGAGTCTCGCTCTGTTGCCTAGGCTGGAGTGCAGTGGTGTGATGTTGGCTCACTGCAACCTCTGCCCCCTGGATTCAAGGATTCTCCTGCCTCAGCTTCCCAAGCAGCTGGGATTACAGGCACCTGCCACCGCGCCTGGCTAACTTTTGTATTTTTAGTAGAGACAGGGTTTCGCCATGCTGGCCAGGCTGGTCTCAAACTCCTGACCTCAGGTGATCCACCCACCTCAGCCTCCCAAAGTGCTGGGATTACAGGCATGAGCCACCGTGCCCGGTCACCACTGGGTTATTTAATCCATCTAAAATTCCATGGCTTTGGTTGTGTCCAAAGAAGTGGCCTTGCCTTCGATATCTGAGCACCATTCCCAGAACTAACTGTCCTTCAGGCATGGACTGCCACACTCTACTCACCTCCCATTTGGCAAGTATCCCACCACAGTTGTGCCCACCACCAAAAGGCTAATCCCTGTGAAAGCCAGTGCTATCCTGTAAGAAGAAGAAAAGTTAGAGCACAGCCAGCAAATCCTTCTACCAAGTACAGAACTGAAGGTGTGAAAATCAAAGGGGGCATCACAAAAACCACCCCCAAGACCTGCTCACCTGGGACCTGGACCAGAGTTCACCTAGAAATGTAAGCAGGCCTATCAGAACCAGAGATCCTTTTGATTCCAGCTGACAGTGAGCCATGGGTCTGGCTCTCAGCTGCCTGCATCTCCTGAGGCCTCAGGCAGCTGGAAGGCTGGAAAACCCTAAGCTGGCCATTCTGCCACAGGGCTGCTCCCTGCTGCCCTCCCCTTCCCTTTGGCTGGAAACCCCGGTGGAAGCACAGCTTCCCTCTGAAGCAACAGGAGGTGGAGCTTGAAGGTATTAGCATCTGGCAAGGCACACTCAGAGCAGCACATGGTGCAGAGAAGCTGAAAGATCAATACTGCCTCTGTACCTGAGAGGCAAGCTTCAGGAAAGAATGAGCCATGTCCAGGAAGGAGTGGCAGAAAGCACACAATGTTCCCTGTCCCTGTGTTTGCTGTCATCTAGAGAAGCAAGCTGTCTTTAAGAAATCCAACTATTTCTGTCTGATATGCAGAGAATCCAAGGGCCTCTAAAGGAGAATCACCAGTGTATCCCTCCAAAGAGTCACGTGGCCTGGCTAATGACAGTCATTCCCTCCTCCTTTCTAAAACGGGAATACACAGCAGAGCAGGCAGGTGGGCTGTGCACCACGTGGGGTGGCAGCAGCGAGCCCCACTCCCGCAGGCCCTGCCTCACCTGAGCGGCAGCAGAAAGCAGTACCGAATCAGCACTCCTAACCCCCACAGGACTGTGAGCCGAAGGCTGATGTACTGGAAGTTATAATTGGTTCTGCTCAGCAGGTTCCAGGACTCCAGTTCTTCTGCTGAGAATCTCTTTGTCACCTCATCATCCATAATGGTCTCCATTCCTTTCCGGCAAAAGTAGAAAATGTCAGAGAGCTCGAACTCTGGAGTGTTGTCCAGAGCCTTACTACTACCACTTCGACGAATCTCTTTGATCTCTTCTTCTAGTGAAGTGGGATCCTTTGCAATGATTCCTGCAAAAGAGTGTGTCCCTGTCAAGCAGCACGCTGGGGGAGAGCACGTGAGACATACTCAGAGCACACATCCTGCACTAATGCAGGGAAGAGCGTGTGTGGCACCAGAAGCACTGGGGAACACTGTTCAAATGGACCTCTCAGGACAAGGATCACACCCCCATCTTACCATTGGTGTAGGGCTTGTAAAGCTGGTGGTTCTTCTCCTTGGCTCCTCGCTCCATTCTCAAGGTAGCCCACTGGGAGGGGAAGGAACAAGATACAAGAGCAAGAATGAGACCTGTTTTCAATCAGTGAACACCTCCATCTCTATTCTGTGAAAGCCTCAGTCCCAGTCACCTAAGACCATAGCCAAGAAGCACATAGTCTAGAAGGAAACTCAAACCACCTCTCCCAGAGCAGCCCCTTCCTTGACAACTGGGACCAAGAGTTAAGTCACCTATAGCAAAACACTGGGAACTTCAAGAAGCTGGGGTGAGTTCCTCAGGCCTAGTTCCTCACTGCCTACGTCTCTCTGTCTCCGGGCTGTAGGGAGCTCACTTGCTGACAGCACAGACCTCACGATTCCTCCTGCACTGCCCCACAGCAGCTACTCAAAACAGCGAAGCCAGGTATCCTGTAAACTACTGCCTGCCACAAAATTACTCCAAGAAAGCAGCAATTTTCATTTTAAAGGAGACAAAGAGCTTAAGTAATACATATGTTTGGACTGTCCAGTAACAGGAGTAACATTTTAATGGGAGAATCCCACAACTTAACACTGAAAGGCCTGGGAGTGGCTTAATAGTGTTAAAGGAAAAAAAGAACACTATTAGGAGACCGAAAAAAAAAAACCCAGATTCAATTCCCAAGTTTACATTCACTAGCTGCGTTCATTAAGCAACCCATTCCAAGTCTCTGAATCTTGGTCTCTTTATCTGCAAAACAGGATTGATACTACCTCAAACTCCTACTTCACGGGATCGCTTAGGATAAAATGAAATCATGTATGGGACAAAACTGGGGAAATGCAAAGCACTCTGTCCTGATTATTACCGAAATAACACAGATTCTGGAAAAGACCTAGGAAAAAGACGCTTTTCCTAGAATCCCTCTTCATTAAAACTGGTTTCGCTGGTATAAGACAGCCAGGGGCTGGTTCTCTCCCACTATCAAATGAGAGGTGAAAACGTGGGTGCACTTATCCCCCCTTGGATATGGTATCACTAGAGAGAAAGCTATGTCATGTCCACAGTGAGTCAGAGAAACTGAACAGGCATTCAAAAGCCTCAACCTTCGGCTTCCACGGTTATGCACGGTGGGCACGAGCCCATCATCCCATGGCATGGGAAGATGCACGTGGCCCAGGGCACATGGTGCGGGTTCTGCTGGCAAAGCCCAAAGGGTCAGCAAGACTGCACCACGTGGTCCAGCAAAGCCGAATGCTGCACGCAAGTTTAATCAGTGATCTGACCTCATCTGGAAATCTCAAACCACACAGTCTAGAGAGGAAGGTGGCTCACAAAGTCACCACGCAAAGAAAGTTCAAAGGCAAGAAAACTCACATGACCCATTTTCTCTGTTTCAGATATTTGGCCATTGATGTCTTTTGGCTCTAAGCACAGATGAGCTTTCCTTTAAAAATGTTAATATAATACCTAAAATGGAGGAAGGTAAATCTCATCTGGTTTCCTGGAACTAGAGAAGAGGTGAAAAGGGGCAAGAGAGTTCACAACAATCCTGGCATGCAGAAACACAGGTCACTCAACCAGAATTTAGGGTTCTACATTTTGGCCAGGCTCTGTTTTGGCACTGCAAGAATAATCAGAAGAGAAAAACTTGGGGCCAGACGCAGTGGGGCTCATGCCTGTAATCCTAGCACTTTGGGAGGCCAAGGCAGAAAGATCGTTTGAGCCCAGGAGTTTGAGACCAGCCTGGGCAACATGGCAAAATCCCGTATCTAAAAAATACAAAAAAATTAGCTAGGCATAGTGACGTGTGCCTGTAGTCCCAGCTACTCCAGAGGCTGAGATGGGAGCCAGGGGACGTTGAGGCTGCAGTGAGCGGATATTGCACCACTGCACTACAGCCTGGGAGATACAGCAAGACCCTGTCTCAAAAAAAAAAAAAAAAAAAAAAAAGAGAGAGAGAGAAACTTGATTCTGTACTGACAATTCTGATACTCCATGAGACTGCAATAGGCAGAGAATATATGACATAAGGCCTCTCAGATGACAATTTCAGTCTGAGGATTGTTTCAATGTGCAAAATTCAAGATGCCTGCAGGCTCTGTGATCATGGGAAAGGGATCTGCTAATTGAGATTCTACATCTCCTAGTTCTGTGGCAGTTCAGTAATAAACATCCCTTTGGCCTCCTGCTTTTTAATTTCAGGAACATGACAAAACACGTCTGTGTTTAGGAAAAAATTGCCCCAAGTCACAAGGGCAGGGGAAAAGAGGAGAGGGCTGAACAGCCTGTTAAGAAATGGCTGATCAGGTGGCTGGGTGCAGTGGCTCACACCTGTAATCCCAGCACTATGGGCAGGAGGATCATTTAAGCCCAGGAGTTTGAGAAATGGCTGATCAATGAACTGGACTCTTTCTGCCTGAAAGAAACCAAAATATTTCATCCTGAAATATACTTCTTTGACATATTTCAAGAGGACTGTTCAGAAGGACTGGAAATGCAAGAATAACGGAGAAACTGTCTTTTGTAGGAGGAATTTGCATCTGTAGAGGAGACAAAGTGAAGTAAACAACAGATGCAAATGGACTTTCTCTGAAGCAACTCCCTCCTTGTCCCAATCTAGAAAGAACTGAGAGTCAGACGCCTTTAAAGGTCTGAAAGAAACAGCATCTACACTCTTGAAGGGCTGCTATCTGTGAGGTTTCATCTACACAAGACTACCCGTGCTAGCCAAGCCACCTCTTCTCTCCCTCTTGTTACCTACTGCCACCTGATTTACCGCCATAGCCTGTTTTTTGGCCATGCTCGGAGCCCCCACTGCTTCTGTAACCTCAAATGCTACAAAAGCATCAACCATCTAGCTATTTCTTTGAGATCTTTGTAAAACTCCTGTGCACATTAATAAATTTGTACGTCTTTTCTTTTATTAATCTGCTTTTGAGAGTTGATTTTTCAGTGAATCTTCAGAGGGCAAAGGGGATGCTTTCCCTTGGCCCCTACAAACCCTACTGGACCAAATCAAAGGGCCTCTGGGAAAACACTGCTTCTCTGCACTATACTCACACAGCACACTCCTGATACCAGATGTGTGAGGAATGCCCCCCCAAACCCAAACCAAGCAAATCTTCAGCAGGCACCAGCTGGGTGTCCTTTAATTCAATTGAATTCAATTCTGAGGCTATTGACCTGGAGTTGGTATCAGATCCCACAAGTTAAGAGTCAGTCCCACATGACTGCCCCTACTTCAGATGCAAGTTGAAAGTCTCACATGACTCGTACTTCTGACTGACCAGCTATAAATCGGGGTTCCCACAACCCTTCTTCAGGTTCAATGTGCTGGAATGACTCCCAAGATTCAGGGCAATGGTTTACTTACATGTATAGCTTTATGATAAAGCACACACAGCTCAGGAAGCACCAGATGGAAGAGATGCATAGGGCAAGATACGGCAAGCCCTTGCCATCCTCCCAAGAGGATGCTCTCACCCAGCTGCCTCGTGGTTCATGCCCTGTCCTCTGCACTCCCTTATTCCCTATTGAATTGCTTCCCTCTTGCTTCCCTCTGATCCACCTGAACACATGCTGCCAGAGTCCAGCCACGTCACTTTCTTGTTCAAAAACCTTCAATGGGCTGGGTGCAGTGGATCATGCCTGTAATCCCAGAACTTTAGGAGGCTGAGGAGGGTGGATCACTTGAGGTCAGGAGTTTGAGACCAGCCTGGCCAACATGGCAAAACCCCATCTCTACTAACACTACAAAAATAGTCAGGTGTGGTGGCACAGGCCTGTAACCCCAACTACTCGGGGCTGAGGCAGGAGAATCACTTGAACCCAGGAGGCGAAGGTTGCAGTGAGCCAAGATTGCGCCACTGCACTCCAGCCTGGGCAACAGAGGGAGACTCTGTCTCAAAAAACAAACAAACAAACAAACAAACAAAAAACAACCTTCAATGATTTCCCAATGCCTGAAGTTCAGTATTGTAACCCACCTCATTCCCTCCATGCGCCCAGTGTTTTTGCTCTACTGAACTATGTGCCATCTCTAAACAAGATTACCTTTTCACCTTTATCAACTGTGCTTCTAGAATGCTCTATCCTTTTCCCTTTTAGGATCCAGTTCAAATGTCAAATCTAAGAAATGTTACCTACTCAATTCCTGCAATCAGAATTCACCTCTGCCTGTGTATTTCAACTGGTATTTCAACTAATTCATTCTGAATTAGTTATAGATGCATATATTGTCTTTCCTACTAGACTACACAAACCTCAAGAGGCGGCAGCCAGAACTTACCCCTATGTGCATTTCAGCACAGTCTGAGAGAGTGCCTTCTACTTAGTAGGCAGTCACTAATTTAATTCATCAACTCCCAATATTTTTCTCCATCAAGGTCTCCTTATGGAAAAGTAGAGCCAAAATGACAAAACCTGGAGCTATTTCCTTCCGTCTTCCCCCTTAATTCCTGTCTGCTTCAGTCTGTCCTTTAACCTACTCAAGGCTATGTTAAAATCACACTCCTCATCGGGGGTAGGATGACCCCTTTCACTACAACCATGTGAAAGGAGTATTAATACTCCCACTCTCTAAATGAAGAAACACTGCAAAGTTCAATGCCTTTTTCAGAGCCAGTAATGAAAGCCCTGTGATTCAAGGTAACAGCTGCCTGACCCAACACAAATGCCCATTGCACACAATGCCACCACCACTAGTCTCTTCAGCTTCTCCACAACTGCCACTGGTTTCTGACTCTCCACCAACAAGTTCCACCTTGGAGTTTAACACAGATCACATCATAGCTGTCTCATCTTCTCTAACGTGACCTGATCAACTCCTTTCACATCATTTGTTCTCATCTTTCTCCTTTACATCCAGGCTTTCTTCTCTCCCCTCTTCCAGGTCATTTTCAACTCAGCTGAGGGTCAACTCCTGGGAATTCTACTCCTAGTAATACCATCACCACTGTGGAGGGGGTTCATGTGAAGCACAAACATTAAGCAAACACTAAAACCCTTCCAGTCCCATGCTGCTCTCTGCACACAAAGATCTTCTGTGACTCAGCATGAACAGGACCTGCACTGAGTTAGGGCTTCCAGGAAAGGGAATAGAAAAGATATTGATCCACCCATATCCTCTCCATGTTCCTCCTCCCTTGGCAGGTACACAAATACTTTCTCCTGGTTCCTTTATATAGGGAGAACTAGTCATGGGAAAGGAGCTGTAAGCCAGGGCTAGCTTAGGTCTGCCAAAAGCACAGGTGTATGTACTGCATGAACTATTAAGTATCCAGTTTTAATGATCTTTATGAAGATTATTTAGTAAAATGTGAAAATGGCTGATAAAATGCCAAAAGAAAATGTAGACACACAACAAGTAAACACTATTAATACAGCCATAAAATATAAATGTTTATTGCCAAAGACTGAAAGGAAGAAGGCAAAAAAAAAAAAAAAAAAAAAATTAAAAGGTGTTACAAGTTGTGGGCCATGAATGAATGTTTAAAATTTTCTAATGTCTGTCTGGCTATCTTATTGCTATATTACAAGCCACCCCAAAACTACGTGAATACACCACTCATTCATTCATTCATTCATTCAGTGCAGCTGAGGACTGGAATCCTCAGAAGACTC
The DNA here is from genome assembly GCF_029289425.2 of Pan paniscus. Classification (NCBI taxonomy): domain Eukaryota; kingdom Metazoa; phylum Chordata; class Mammalia; order Primates; family Hominidae; genus Pan; species Pan paniscus. The sequence goes on along the minus strand of NC_073256.2, from coordinate 60,056,531 downwards.
ATCCCTCCAGTGTGGGGTGGCTGGTGCTGGCCTTCAGGGCCTCACTGAGCTGGGAGCTGGGCTGCCTACACCTGGTTGGCTTCCTTACAACATGGTAGCTGGGGTCCAGGGGCAAGCAGCCTGAGAGACGGGCCAGGTAGAAGCCCTACTGCATTTTCTAACCTAATCTCACATATCACAGCATCCTGCCCCCCTACATCCTCTGTGTCAGGAACAGTCACTGAGGTCCATACTTGGGACATCAGAATACCCTGGGGAGCTTTTAAAAAAACGCCTACCCAGATCAGTTAAAGCAGGTTCTGGGGCGCAAAAGTACTTTTTTTTTTTTTTTTTTTTTTGAGACGGAGTCTTGCTTTGTCACCCAGGCTGGAGTGCAGTGGCGGGATCTCTGTACACTGCAACCTCCACCTCCTGGGTTCAAGCGATTCTTCTGCTTCAGCCTCCCGAGTAGCTGGGATTACAGATGTGCATCACTACGCCTGGCTAATTTTGTATTTTTAGTAGAGATGGAGTTTCACAATGTTGACCAGGCTGGTCTCGAACTCCCGACCTCAGGTGATCCACCTGCCTCGGCCTCCCAAAGTGCCGGGATTACAGGCAGGAGCCACTGCGCCCAGCCCCAGAAGTATTTTTTAAAATGCCTCCCCAGGCGATTTAAATGCACTGACAGGAAGGAGAACAGCAAAATGAAGACGATCTCTGAACTTTCTTCCGGCTCTAAACTTATACCCATTATTCCAATTTAGGAAGCGGTGAAGAGGCTTAAAAAGGTAAAATAAAGGTCTCTCCTTGCTAGAGAATAAATGTTTATGTCCCCTCAAAATTCATGTTGAAACCTAAGCCCCAAGGTGATGGCATTTGGAGGTGGAGCCTCTGGGAGGTGATAAGGTCATGAAGGTGAAGCAGTCATGAATAGCACTAGTAATATCCTTAAAAAAGGGACTTCAGAGGGCTCCCTCATCCCTCTGCTGCAGGAGGGCACAGAGAGAAGACAGATGTCTATGAACCAGGAAGCGGCCTCACCAGACACTGAATCTGCTGGTGCCTGGACATGGTTTTCCCAGCCTCCAGAAATGTAAAAACTACATGTGTTTTTTAAGCCACCCAACCCATGGTAGTTCGTTATAGCAGCCTAAATAGACTAAGACACTCCTCAATTTTAAGAAAGGTACACACAAACACCCACAAGTGTTAGGTATATTTTAGACAGATACACAGATACTGACTTCCCAAGACCTGAAGCCCACTGGGCCAAGTTCAGCTGTACCTATGTGACCACTGAGAAGGCAGCATTCAGTTCCTACCTTCCATTCAGATTGACTCAGAGCAGTAACAGAGGGTGAAAAAAGACCAGCACTTGTCCGGAGCACCCCAGGCCCCTGCAGGAATACGCCAGTCCTTTCTGGCCCACGTGACTCAGTTTACAGCCAGGCTGTAATGGTCCACAAACAGGACAGGCCCCACAGGGCATCCACAACCCTTTTGGTGGCTGGCACACACCTCTAAGGAAGGAAGGAGTGCAAATCTAGTTTCTGAAATTCTAAATGTTGAGGTCACAAATATACATATGCTACTTCCATTACCGCTTCTAAATCACTGTGCCCCAGGCCAGGTGTGGTGGCTCACGCCTGTAATCCCAGCACCACTTTGGAAGACTGAGTCGGATGGATCAGTTGAGGCTAGGAGTTCAAGACCAGCCTGAGCAACATGGCGAAACCCTGTCTTTACTAAAAATACAAAAATTAGCCAGGTGTGGTGGCGCGCGCCTGTCATCCCAGCTACTTGGGTGGCTGAGGCAGGAGAATTGCTTGAACCCAGGAGGAGGAGGCTGCAGTGGGCCAAGATCATGCCACTGCACTCCAGCCTGGGCAAAAGAGCAAGACTCTGTCTCATAAATAAATACATACATACACCACTGTGGCCCAAACCAGTAATTTTCAAGATGTGGCTTCAAATAGTCTCTGTTGGTTCAAGACTGCAGGTCCTATAAATTGGCCCAAAGTACACATATGATGAATTTTCCATTGTATCATAATCTACATTAAAAGTCATAGGGATGTACATTTTAAATAATAGTCACAATACAAAGGATTTATTTGGCTATAAACTTTAAAGTATTAATTTTGGGGACATTTTCAAAATGGAGCAAGGAATATACATGGATTCTAGGCCTTCTGCCCTACCCAAAGTCATCCAAGTGAAATTTTAACTACTACAAGAGAACTCTAGGCTCATAACTCTTACTTCTACCTTTTAATAATTACAACTTCCATAGGTCCATGAATTAACCACGTGCTTACAAATGTAAATGAAAGCTAGACACTAGACACCACTCACTGTGTCCTAAGTTTATCAGCTTTTCTACTAATTCTATCCTGATAGATGTTTTTCATGGTGGTAAAAGGGCCCAGGTGTAAGTTATACCATCCGCAGGGATCCTGTGTGCTGCTCGAGATTTTCTTGGACTAAAATATATGAAAATTACATTTCCTAATTAAAATAAATACATTAAAAAACAGCCAGTCCAAAGACTGACTAGATCACTACTCCTCAAATTTTAATATGCATCTGATTCACCTGTGCAGAGTCTAACTCAATAGGTCTGGGGTGGGTCTGCAATGGTCATTTCTAACCAGCTGCTTGGCGATGCTCATGCAGCTGCTCTCCAGATCGCTCTCTGAGTAGCAAGGACTCAGATACAGATAACCCCAAGTCCATCCTAAGCAATGCTCTAAGATTATATTCTTAAAAAACAGGTACTCAAACAAATGCATGTACACGCAGGTCCACAGCAGCACTATTCAAAATAGCCAGAGAAGGTAGAAACAGCCCATCCTTGTCCATCAATGGATGAAAGGATGAGCAAATTATGGTAGAGACATACAGTAAAATATAATTCAGCCCCTCACCCACAAACAGGCAGAACAGAAGTAGTGACACGTGCTACGATGCTGATGAACCTTGAAAACGTTATGCTGAGTGAAAGAAGCCAGAACACAAAAGGGCATATTTGGTATGATTCCATTCACATGAAATATGCCGAATAGGTAAATTCAGAGGCAGAATGCAGACTGTGGTTGCCAGGGCTGGCGGAGGGAGGAATGGGGAGTGAATGCTTAATGAGTGTGGGGTTTCCTTTGGACTGATGAAAATGTTGTGAATTGGACAGAAAACAATGTGAATATAGTAAACGCTACTGAACTGTTCACTCTAAAATTATTAACTTTGTGTTGTCAATTTCCCCTTGGTTTTCTTAAATGTAAAAAAAAACACCATATGCTTATAGACATACTAAGTACCAAAAAAGAAAAAACCCAAGATTCAATGACAAACATAAAAAATATTTCACACTATAATGTAACATTTCACATAGCTCACTTAATCTGAGTCTTTTTCTTCATTGATAAAATGCAGATAAATAAAATGCAGGTTGATAAAATGCCCCATCTACCACAGAATTATAAGGAACCAAAGAAAAATGATAAAAGTTACTCTCAAAACCAGAAGATACAATATGGGCCAGGTACGGTGGCTCAGGCCTGTAATCCCAGCACTCTGGGAGGCTGAGGTGGACAGATCACTTGAGGGGTCAGGAGTTCGAGACCGGCCTGGACAACATGGTGAAACCCTATCTCTACTAAAAATACAAAAAAATAGCCGGGTGTGGTGGCATGGGCCTGTAGTCCCAGCTACTCAGGAGGCTGAAGCAGGTGAATTGCTTGAACCCGGGAGGCAGGGGTTGCAGTGAGCCGTGACTGCGCCACTGCATTCCAGCCTGGGCGACAGAGTGAGACTCTTGTCTCAAAAAAAAAGAAAAGAAAAGAAAAGAAAAAGATAAAATATGAACAATGCTGTATTATTTTTACTACTATAAGTGCACTTCTCAAATTATACATGAATCCCTAAAGATTTGGTGACTACTAAAAACAGACATTACAATGAAATCACCAAATCTGTGCAGAGGTATTTAAGTCTTGTGGGAGAGATCAACTTCCAAAAAACATCACTTCTCACCTATTTCCTTACAATGTGACCAGTTTGGTATAATTCAACGGTCAGGTAAGTTCTGACATATGTTCAGAAATGTATCCTTTGCCTCTATCTTTAAGAAAATAAAACAATTCAAATGCCCTTTTCTGTCCATTCTTTTAGTCTGAAATGCAAGGACCTACTTAGAATAAATGCCTGGAAGAGAAGAGGCTCTCCCATGCTTCTCAGTGAGGGAATATGCCTGCAGCAGCTTCGAGCTATGGCATCAGTTATGTAAGAAGAGACAGAGATTGGCAGTGCTTTTCTTTAATTCTAAGCCCCATTCTCTTTGAAATAAACAGGCAACATGTGGAGTCATGGTATAGGTCCCTCGGCTCGGCATAAATCAAACACACAAGTACCTTTCAAAAGTAGATGTTTAGTTATTCTTCTTACTCAAAAAGCCACTTCCCATTCTCCCAACTTTCTCCCTATCTAATAAAGAGATAATAGGCCTGTAAGAATAACTTTTTGCTAAATGCACTTCTACCCTCCTCTGTGAAGCAACCTTTTGTAACAGCATAACTTACCGCAAAGATTTTTAACAGAGTTTTCATGTAGAGTTTGCGGATACCAAAGGAGACTCCAAAAATGGCTGGCACTATGATGAAAACGAGAAGGAGGGTGAAGAGGACAGTCAGGGAGATGCCCAGAAGGTTGACAATCAGGCTATCAAAAGGCAGCAACAGGAACATGGTGGAAGATCCAGGCCAGGCCAGCACCTGCCTCCCTAAGAACAAATTGCAGCCTTCAGATGGTCCTTTCCGATGGCACAAGCCAGGGAAAGGAAGCAAGTTCCTGAAGAACAGCAAACCCCATTCCAAAGTCCACACCCTTCAACCGCCTGAAAAGAAGGCCTGGGAACAGAATGACAGAAAAACACGGCCACAGGAGGCAACTGCAAACGCCAGGTCTCCTCAGAACGGATGGACTCTAAAGATGACTGAAGCTAGATGGGTCTTCAGTAAAAGCATCCGAGTCCAGATAGAGTTTCTGTGCAAGTGAGCAGTGAGGACGGGGGCTCTGCTCTGCTGTCCTGATGCTGCTTCCAGAGGTTTTACATGGTTTTCCTGCCCAAGAGCATTCAACAGATAAATCTGTCCTGCAGATCTGTCACTACCAGAAGTACCAAGAAGAATTAAACTTGGTGCCAGAAAAATCCTGATAACTCCTGTGGAGGGGTAATCACTGGCACTTCACACAGAAGGCTTTTGACTTGAATATGTGGAAATTAAATAATTGTTTTACTTAAAATTCCTTCATAAGCCGAGAACCATGTTCATGGTAGAGAGTTCATATCTGGCCCCATCCTCCTCTGGCAAGGCTCCTGGTGCTCACAGCTTCCAGGATCCTCCTACCTGGAGAGCTACAGTCTTTGCCAGAAGGAAAGAGATGCTGGCACACAATGTCTCATACTGCGAGTGCTGAGTGTAACTCCAGATGCATCTGGCATTGGTTTCCTCTGGACACTCTTCTCCCGAAGGCACCCTTTCTTAGCAGTGACCTGGGTTCTTGGCAAACAGCTGCTTACATGCTACCAAAGCTGGGGGAGGGAAACAGAAACATTGTCAGTCACACAAATCAAGAGGAAAAATGTCAATATGCTGGGGGCCAGGCGGACTGTTTTAGGGTAAGCCTAAAACTGTCAGTGTGGTCAATGACTGCTTCTCAAGTCATCAAGGTCAAAGAGACCAGGCAGACCCAACAGGTGGCAGACATGAATGTGGGAGGGAAACATAGAGGTTTCACAGTTTTCAACCCAAATGATATGATCGGTGGTCAAACTTTCTGAATATAAAATACATGTATATAAGACACATTTAAAAGATAAAAAGCGTGTGCTATGGAAAGTACATCTCCTTCCTGTCCCCCAGGTACTCAGAGTGGTTCTGCACAGATGCCGCCAAAGGTTGTAACCACCTTTGTATTCTTCCCAAGACATTCTACGCTTAAACAAGGAAATCACAATGGTTCTCCGTCACCAATGGCCCCCAGGCCAGGCAACAACGACATATTATTCTTCACCTTGCTTTTTGTTTTTGTTTTTAGCTTAACACATCTTAGAAGAATGTCCCATCAATACACATAGAGCTCCTTCACTCTGCAGGTGCAAAGTTTTCAACTTAAGAATGTGCCACAACTTAGTTCACCAGTCTCCTAAGGCTAAACACTGATATTTTTACTTTTTTTTTTGTATAATGTTGTAACGAATAACCAGGTACATGCATGACTTAGTACACAAAATGTGCTTAGCAAATATATTTTCGGGGTAAATTCCTAGAAATGGAATTGCAGAGGAAAAGAAAATACACATTTTTAAATTTGCAAGACCTTGCCATATTTTCCACATAGAGATTAAACTCCTCCAGCCTCTCCCCACACTGGCCACTCATTGTGAAATTCCACTATTTCAAATATCTCACAAAAGTATTCCAATTTTACATCGCACATTCCAAATCCCTGAACTTGGGAGTATCCTATCAAGTCTCTCTGGCAAACATTTTGGCTTCACACTAATCACCTTCAGGCTATTCCAAACACTTAGAAGTACAAGAAATTGAACAAATGAACAAGTACTGACTTCGCCTTAAAATCTGCGCAATGTTTTAAGGGAGGAGACCACCCTTCATATTGTCTTATGCCCAATTTCTGCCTCCAAAGAGAGAAGAAATAAAATCTAAAAGGCAGAAATGGAATCCACAGGCAGATAGCCCAGCATCGTGCCATGGGCCTGGTAGTTAAAAATCAACCCCTGACCTAACTTTTTGTGTTATCTATAGATTTCAGACACTGTATGGAAAAGCATCGTGAAAACCCCTGTCCTGTTCTGTTCCATTCTGATTACCGGTGCATGCAGCTCCCAGTCACGTACCCCCTGCTTGCTCAATCGATCATGACCCTCTCATGCGGACCCCCTTGGAGTTGTAAGCCCTTAAAAGGGACAGGAATTGCTTACTCGGGGAGCTCGGTTTTTGGAGACGTGAGTCCACTGATGCTCCCAGCTGAATAAAGCCCTTTCCTTCTACAACTTGGTGTCTGAGGTGTTCTTGCCCGCGGCTAGTCCTGTTGCATTTCTTGGTTCCCTGACCGGAAACAAGGTGATTAGAGGAAGGCCAAGGCAGCCCCTTAGGTGACTCAGGCCTGCCCTGTGAAGCATCCCTGCGGGGGACTCAGACCAGCCTGAGCAATGTGGATCCAAGGAGCGCTCCCGGGTAGGCAACTGCCCCATGGGACATGTCGCCAGAGCAGCATGTGGCAGGCTCCCAGAGGATCAACGCAGTGGCTGAACACCGGGAAGGAACTGGCACTTGGGAGTCCAGACATCTGAAACTTGGTAAGACTGGTCTTTGGAACTTGCCCACTCCATTTGAGTGGAAGCGTGGCCTGATCACCCACAGCATGCCTGTACCGGTACTTTGGCTTTTGTTTTTGACTTAACTTGGATTGCTTGATACTTTGGTTTTGACCTGGCTTGGATCTCTTGATACTCTGATTTTGGTTTTGATTCTGGTTTGGTGTAAACTGTAAAAGTGTGTGTGTGCCCTTTTTACCCGTTCTTTGTTTTGTGGTGTGTGTGTGGTGTGAGCGTGGTGTTTTGTCTCAAGGAAGCATGGGTCAGGCACAAAATAAGCCCACCCCACTAGGAACTACGTTGAAAAATTTCAAGAAAGGACTGAAGGGAGATTACGGCGTTACTACGATACCAGGAAAACTTAGAACTTTGTGTTCTAAGTTTGGCCAGAAATAGACTGGCCAACATTAGAGGTGGCCGTTGGCCATCAGAAAAGAAGCCTGGACAGGTCCCTTGTTTCAAAGGTACGGCACAAGGTAACCTGAAAGCCAGGGCGCCTAGACCAGTTCCTGTTCATAGACACTTGGTTACAGCTGGTTTTAGATCACACCCCCCCACCCCTGCCCCGCCACAGTGGTTGAGAGAACAGCAGCGTAAGTGGCTGGCAGAGGCAAGGAAAGACCAGCAGAGAGAGACAGAGAAAAGAGACAGAGAGGAAAAGAGGAAAAGAGAGACAGGAAGAGAGGGAGAGACAAAGACGGAGTCAAGGAGGGAGAGAGGCAGAGAGAGAGGAAGAGGCAGAGGCAAAAGGAAAAGTCAAAGAGAGAGACAGAAAGTTAAAGAGAGAAAGAAAGAGATATACAAGTAGTTAAGAAAAAAAGTGTACCCTATTCCTTTAAAAGCCAGGGTAAATTTAAAACCTATAATTGATAATTGAAGGTCTTCTCTGTGACCCTACAACACTCCAATACCACCTTGTTGTAAGTGTAAACAAGGGCTTAGCCCGAAAGCACTGAGGCCACTAACAACCTGTAGCCTTCCTATCAACAATCCTTAACCTAGTAATCTGCAGATGGCCCAAAAGCATTCAATCTGTAGTGGCAACTGCTTTGCTAACAGAAGAAAGTAGAAAAATAACTTTTAGAGGAAACCTCATTGTGAGCATACCTCACCAGTTCAGAAATATCCTAAGTAAAAAAAAAAAAAAAAAAAAAGGAAGATTTAACATTAACCACTGAAAATTCCCTTAACCCAGCAGGTTTCCTAACAGAAGATCTAAATCTTAATTACCATACAAAGGTCCGACCAGACCTAGGAGGAACTCCCTTCAGGACAGGACAACAGATGGTTCCTCCCAGGTAATTAAAAACAAAAACAAAAAAAAACTATACCAATTCTAAGTTAATTTGGACTAAACAAGGTCTTATTAATAGCAAAGGATAATTAAAATGCCAAACTTACAAGGTTTTCAACAAAACTGAAGTCTGCTAAAAGTTAAAAGTGTAACATGTATTATAGTAACTTCTAATCTTGTGGCCTTAGACAGTCTAGTCCACAGACATAAAGGAAGTTCACTTTGGAAAAGAATGGTTATCATCTTCAGAAAAAAAGGGGGGACAGAATTTATGTAAAAAAAAAGCTATATGGTAAATTCTTGCCCTGAAATAAATTAACTGGTCGCTTAAAAAAAAAGTTTGGGCCGGGCACGGTGGCTTACGCCTGAAATCTCAGCACTTTGGGAGGCCGAGGCGGGCAGATCACAAGGTCAGGAGATGGAGACCATCCTGGCTAACACGGTGAAACCCCATCTCTACTAAAAATAAAAAAATTAGCCAGGTGTGGTGGCGGGCGCCTGTAGTCCCAGCTACTTGGGAGGCTGAGGCAGGAGAATGGCATGAACCCGGGAGGCGGAGCTTGCAGTGAGCCGAGATCGGACCACTGCACTCCAGCCTGAGCGACACAGCGAGACTCCATCTCAAAAAAAAAAAAAAAAAAGTTTGTAATAAGTCAGAAAGTTGAGACATATCTAAGAATTGTCTGCGAAAGTTGTGAGAAAAAGAAGTTATTAAAAAAAGGAATTTATGCAAGAAATGTTGTAATAATATAGGCCTCCTGAATGTAAAACTATTTAAAAAAACAGTTTATGTGCAAGGTGTATTAGGAAAGTAAAATATACCTTTGGTAAATGGATTATAAGCAGGCATAGGAATGTAAATTTTTACCTACATTAAAAGGTTAAAAAAATTGTTTCAAAGGTTTACGCAAGTTTTAAAACATTAATTGTAAAGAAAATTCTGTGTGTAAACATACTGCCTAAGTTAAAGAGGTATCATCCAGTTTTTCTGTAAACTGAACATTAAAATAAAAACACAATGGGTTTTTCTTAAAGCACTAACCTGCTCTTTAACAAAAAATTATAAAAGGTTAAAAAGAGCCTATAAAAATCTTACCTTATGGTCAGACATTAAAAATTGAATAAATATGTCTACAAAGTTTTATTAAAACTAAGTTTAACATTAATAACACACTAATATAAAAATGAAATATAGCTTATCTGGTATAAAAATCATCCAGGAAGCATTGTCAAATATAAAATGGTGTTTGGCTTTCTTTGTTCTAAAAACTAATAAAAATAGGTGCTAAAGGAAATTTCTCAGTAGAAAGGCACCAAGGACTATAAAGTCCACTGCTGATGTCCCCCCATTTAAAACAAAAGGTGAATTTCTTAAAAATCATATACTTGGTTTATCTTCCACTAAACTAAAAGTCTTTTAGCACATGTACCACCCCCAGAATTTCCAGTAAACCAGCACCAGCCTGAGGATCACGTTCTCATCAAAGGGTGAAAAGAAGGGAAACTAGAGCCAGCCTGGGAAGGACCCTACCTTGTGCTGTTAACCACAGAGACTGCTGTTCGTACAGCGAAAAAGGGATGGACTCATCACACCCGAGTCAAGAAAGCAGCACCTCCTCCAGAGTCGTGGGCCATAGTCCCAGTCACACCTGAGGCTGAGTGGTCCACACACGGCTGAAGCATGAGGAAACTCACCGTGGGACTTATTTTCCTTAAATTTTGGACTTGTACAGTAGGGACTTCAACTGAACTTCCTCAAACTACGGACTATTCCCAGTGTATACATCCAGTCAAAAAGTTAAAACTGTCTTTTTGTTCTATAGTTATTATAAATGTGCTGGAACTCTAAAAAGGACTTGTTTGTATAATGCCACACAGTACAAGGTATGTAGCCCAGGAAGTGACCAGCCTGATGTGTGTTATAACCCCTCTGAGCCTCCCATGTCCACAGTTTTTAAAATAAGATTAAGGACTGAAGACTGGTGGGGACTCGTAAGTGATACAAGTAAAGTATTAGCCAGAACAGAAAAAAAAGGGGTGCCCAAACGCATAATCTTGAAATTTGATGTCTGTGCTGTCATTAATAGCAATAAGTTAGGAAGAGGATGTGGCTCTTTTGATGGGGAAAAAGGCTATATGACCAAAAATAAGTATATTTGTTATGAATTAGGACTGTGTGGAAATGAATGTGGATACTAGTCTTGTGTCATTTGGGCCACGTGGATAAAAAATGAAAAGGATCCAGTCCACCTTCAGAAAGGAAAAAGTGGCCCTTCCTGTACTAAGGGACAATGTAACTCCTTAGAGCTAGTAATAACCAATCCCCTTGATCCTCACGGGAAAAAAGGGGAGCGTGTGACCTTAGGAATCGATGGGGCTGGACTGGATCCTCAAGTAAATATCTTAGTTCGAGAAGTTTACAAACACTCTCCTGAGCCAGTGTTTCAAACTTTCTATGATGAACTAAATGCGCTAGTACCAGAAATTCCAGGAAAAACATGAAATTTGTTTTTGCAATTAGCCGAGCATTTAGCCCAGTCTCTCAATGTCACTTCATGTTATGTATCTTGAGGAACTGTAATGGGAGATCAATGGCCATGAGAAGCCCGAGAATTAGTACCTACAGACCCAGTTCCTGATGAATTCCCGGCTCAAAAGAATCACCCTGATAATTTCTGGGTCCTAAAAGCCTCAATTTTTGGACAATATTGCATAGCTAGAGAAGGCAAAGAATTCACTCACCCCATAGGACAACTTAGTTGTCTGGGACAGAAACTGTATAATGGTACCACAAAAAGAGTCACTTGGTGGAGTTCAAATCACACAGAAAGGAATCCACTTAGTAAATTCCCAAAGTTGCAAACCACATGGACCCACCCGGAGTCCCACCGGGACTGGACAGCCCCCACTGGATTATACTGGATATGTGGGCATAGAGCTTACACCAAATTACCCAACCAGTGGGCAGGTAGTTGTGTTATTGGCACTATTAAACCATCTTTCTTCCTACTGCCCATAAAAACAGGTAAACTCCTGGGCTTCCCTGTCTATGCTTCCTGCGAAAAAAGAAGCATAGCTATAGGAAATTGGAAAGATGATAAATGGCCCCCTAAGAGAATCATACCATATTATGGGCCTGCTAATTGGGCACAAGATGGCTCGTAGGGATACTGGACTGCCATTTACATGCTCAACCGAATCAAACAGTTACAAGCTGTCTTAGAAATAATCACTAATAAAACCGGCAGAGCCTTGACTATTCTGGCCTGGCAAGAAACTCAGATGAGAAATGCTATCTATCAAAATAGACTGGCTCTTGACTACTTGCTAGCAGCTGAAGGAAGGGTCTGTTGGGAATTTAACCTTAGTAATTGCTGTCTACACGTAGATGATCAAGGGCAAGTAGTTGAAGACATAGAGATATGACAAAACTGGCACATGTGCCAATGCAAGTGTGGCATGGATTTGATCCTGGGGCCATGTTTGGAAAATGGTTCCCAGTGCTAGGAGGATTTAAAACTCTTATAATAGGAGTTACAATAGTAATAGGAACCTGCTTACTACTCCCTTGTTTGCTACCTGTACTTCTTCAAATGATAAAAAGCTTCATCGTTACCTTAGTTCACCAAAATGCTTCAGCGTAAGTGTACTATATGAATCACTATCGATCTGTCTTGCAAGAAGACATGGGTAGTGAGGAAGAAATTGAGAACTCCCACTAATGAGTGAGGTTCTCAAAGGGAGGAAATGAACAACTACTGACTTCGCCTTAAAATCTGCGCAATGTTTTAAGGGAGGAGACCACCCTTCATACTGTCTTATGCCCAATTTCTGCCTCTAAAGAAAGAAGTATAAAATCTAAAAGGCAGAAATGGAATCCACAGGCAGCCCAGCACCACACCCTGGGCCTGGTAGTTAAAAACCAACCTCTGATCTAACTTCTTGTGTTACCTATAGATTTCAGACATTATATGGAAAAGCATCGTGAAAATCCCTGTCCTGTTCTGTTCCATTCTGATTATCGGTGCATGCAGCCCCCAGTCACGTACCCCCTGCTCGCCCAATCGATCACAACCCTCTCACGTGGACCCCCTTAGAGTTGTAAGCCCTTAAAAGGGACAGGAATTGCTCACTCAGGGAGCTCGGTTTTTGGAGATGTGAGTCCGCCAACGCTCCCAGCTGAATAAAACCCTTTCCTTCTACAACTTGGTGTCTGAGGGGTTCTTGACTGTGGCTCGTCCTGCTATAGTTTCATAGAACTCAAGGCCCTTCCCTTGTTACCTCGTTTGTTTATCCCCAGCCCATCAATCTGTATGATTTCCATTTTACACATCAGGAAGCTGAGAGAGGTAGCTGCAGACCCAGTTCCTCTGTACGGCTCCATGACATTCACACATTTCTGAAGACAAAATGCTCTAGTCTACAAGGACATGCTATTCAGTGGTGCTGGGTCATGAACCCTAGTTCCTAGTTCTGATGGCCACTTCTTACGTTTCCTTCCACTTTCACACTGTCACTGCGATTGCTAACATTGACTGAGTGCTTACAACATGCCCAGCACTGCGCTAAGGAGCATTTCACATATACGACCCTCAAGTAATCCTCACGATGGCTGTACGGTGGAGTCATTGTCATCCTGATCTACAGGTGAGGACACTGAGGTTGGGAAGATTAAGGGACTCAAGTCACCCAGGGTTGCAGAGAGTTGGAAGCAGGACAAGAGCATTCGTCTCCAGGCCCCTGCTCTGTAACCCCTACTTCTTCCTGTCTCCCAAACTACATGCTTTAAAATGAAGTAGCACTGGCCGGGCACAGTGGCTCACGCCTGTAATCCCACTTTGGGAGACTGAGGCAGGTGGATCACCTGAGGTCAGGAGTTTGAGACCAGCCGGGCCAACATGGCGAAACCCCATCTCTACTAAAAATACAAAAATTAGCCAAGCATCATGGCGCATGCCTGTAATCTCAACTACTCAGGAGGCTGAGGCAGGAGAATTGCTTGAACGTGGGAAGACTCCAGCATGGGTGACAGAATGGGACTCTTTAAAAAAAAAAAAAGAAGTAGCAAGCCAGCCTGCTCTACAGAACTTCTTGTGATTAGAGAAAACCATCAAGATCTGGACTCCATTATCAGAATTTGGTGGTGGTCTCAGAATCCAAGATACAGACACGCTCTTGTGTTGTGATAAACGCTCGTACATGCCAGTTTTCTAACCGTGTTCTAGAGGTAGTTCAGGCACCTGAGTTACCGAAGTTCTCAGGCCTGTCCAGGGCAACATCTCCTTTCCTCCACCATTGCTGTCTCTCCACTCCCTGTGGACAGCACTGCCATGTGAAAAAGGCAGCAAGGGCCTCTGTCCTACTGGCCAGGGTTACCCTGAGTTCCACAGACCCAAGGTGACTGACACCAGGGTCACTTTGACCCCCATGCCAGAGTGTAGATCACTCCTCTAAGGATCACAGCTAAGAATTCCCAAGGTTATTCTGGGTTCATGTCCCCAAACCAGTAAACACCTGCAGCAATAAACCAATTTCTTCACCTAGTTCAGGGGTTGGCCAGTCACAGCCCACATCTGGCTACAGTCTTTTTCACAAAGACTCATGAGTTTTTACATTCTTAGACTCTTTTAAACAGATGCAAAAAACAAAGAAGATTTGAAAAACCCTAAAATACTCACTATCTGCCCCTTACAGATACAGACCCTAAAATACTCACTATCTGCCCCTTATAGGAAGAGTCTGCACTCATGACCTTGCTAGTCTTTCCTCCGCTCAGAGGCCCCCTGCTGGCTCTCCCAGTCCCATCCCATCCCACCCCATCCCATCCCGCCACACCCCACCCCGAGTCCTTTTGCTGAATGCCAGCCTCCAGGACAGAGAACACCAAACTGGCCTAACAAGTTATTTGGCCAACACTAAACAACACTCACACAAATTCTTAGAAGTAGAGGAAAGAGCAAACCAACTGAGTTTATCAAATCGGTAGTGTTTGGAAACTGAAAAATCATTAAAGCCAGAGGTAACTGGTGGCTTAAGGTCCCCTTAATACAGACTTTGATGTCTGGAAATATCAAAACTGTTCACATCAGAACTCAATCAAACCACAATTTCTAGATAACCGTTCTTTTACGAGAGGCTATCACTTTGCCTCAAGTAAATATAAGCATGACCCCTTAAGAATGTGAGCTGGGGAAGCCATTCATTCAGAGGAATATTCACTTATTCCCTCAACGTCCACAGATGGGTTCCAACCAAACTCACCCAGAATCATCAGGGCCAATGTTCCCCCACAGGCCAAACATTCCAGAGAATCAGCTAGTTCTGAGTCTTTTAGGAAGGAAGCTGCCTCCATTCCAGGAAGGCAACAGAGCCCATCACTAAGCTAACCTAACTCTTCAACCAATGGAATGGCAAATCTGGGCCTTTAGGCTCCCTAATGGCCTCAGTTCTTGGAGTGACTAGTTCATTCATTCAACAAATACTCACTGGGCACACAGTGTGTGCCAGACAGTACACCAGGTGTTAGCTGTTGTTCAGCGGTGAAAAGATATGCCCATCCGGAAACAAGCACACGAAAAGTTGTAATTTCAAACTATGATGACTGTTGACAAGGAAAATACACTCTTGGAAAAGAAAACAAAACAAAAGGAAAGGAAAAGGAAAAGAAAAGAAGAGAAAAGAGAGAAGAGAGAAAAGGAAAGGGAAAAGGAAAAGGAAAAGAAAAAAGAACAGAACAGAACAGAACTTAATTTAAATCAAGGCATCTATACCAATTGTCTCCCAATCACAAGGTATTGGACTGGGACTATTATCACTCCTAAATGCAGAATCAAATGCTTTTCAGTCGGCTCTCTGTGACACATCCCAACTCAGGGACCATAACTGCTAGAATATGTGCAGACAGAGGCCCTGTGCCAACTCAAAAGGTAAAAGAAAGGCCACTTTATTAATACATGCTTAGATCACAAAAGAATGCACGTATTTTTAGAGCACACCAAGCACAATGCCTGTCACATGTTAGATCTCAATGAATGGTATATATTATCATTTCATTAGAATCAGAAGAAACTCAGTCTTCAGTCCTAGGTACCAAACTTCAAAAAGGCTTAGAAAGGAAAGCATTATAACGTATGACACAAAATCCACAGGCCAAAAAACACAACTTGCCTAGCAAGCAGTAAGTGTTCAATAAAAAGGTTAGTCGTAAAATGGAGAAATTCGAATTGAAACTACAGTGAGATGGCAAAGAAATTCTGATAAACCACTGCACTGGTGAGAATGGAAAAACATCCTCAAATACTGCTGGTTGGAGTGTAAAATGGGTTCAACCTCTACAAAGAACAATTTAGCGACTGTCATCAAAATTTTAAATGTATGTAACCTTAGATCCAGCAATTCCACTTCTAGAAATGTATCCTAAGGATAAATCGGACCAGTGGTTCCCAACCAAGGGTGATTTTTTTACCCCCTTGGGGAGCATCTGGCAATATCTGCAGGGATTTTTGGCTGTCACGACTTGGCATGGGAGTGCTACTACTGGCATCTAGTGCAGTGCGCAGGGCAGAGATGATGCTGCACATCTTACAATGCACAGGACAGCTCCCACACAATGAGGAACTGTCCAGCCCCAAATGTCAGTAGTGCAGAAGTGTATAAACCCTGTATTTTAAAGCATAAGCAAAGTGATAATATGTGCTGGGATACTGACTGCGGCATTGTCTGTAATATCAAAACAAACATCAACGTCTCCCAATAGAGGATATAATGGAATACTATTCATCTAAGCCCCTGTCACTAGGAAGGAGAAGGGGAATTTGAACGTATTTCCCAAGAAGTAATGACATTATACTAATGAGGTTTTCAACTACCACTTTTGCCTAAAGGTGTTTATATGCCTCTGAAATAGTTGGAGCATGCTTTCTCATTCAGAAAGTTCACATGGCCTGACAGGGAGGCAAACATGGCCACAGCCAGTGTCTGCAGAGCATACTGGGGGCAAATGAGACTCTCCAGAAAACAGGAACATAAATGCTTAAGGCTTCAAGATGGCACTCTGTGTAAATGCCACGTGGGCCCTCAGAGACCCAGCCAGAGCCATCCCCTGGCCACTAAAGGCTGCACTGGTTCTCCACCCAGGATGCTTATTTGCATCTCTGGGCTTCAGCCCAGACAAAATAAATTAGAATCTCTGCAGGTACAATCTGGATTTGTTCTTAAGACGCTCGAGCGATTCTAATGTGTAGCCAGTTGAGACTACTGGGTTAAGGGTTCTTACCAGTTAACTGAGAAAGGACAACTGAAACTGAGAAGACAACCATCTCTGAGCACAAATTACCCATATGTAAAAGGCATCTAGTTCTCTAAAAAAAGGAGGGGGATCACATTCATAAGAGAGGTGGTGAGGCTCTAGAACGACATCCCAGGACATGAAAGCTGGTGGAAGCCCTTCAGTACTGGAGAGCACTCAGGTCAGACCGGGCTGGCTGTCACCTAGAAAAAGCGGATTTGCTTGGGACACATGAAGCAAGGGAACTGGTGCTATGGTTGGCAGGTATGGGGTGCAAATTCTAGCTCAATACTAAGAATCCAACCCTCACGCTTTGCTGGTGGGAATGTAAGACAGTGCAGCTCGGAGAATGGTTAAACAAAGTTACCATGTATCTCGCAATTCTACTCCTAAGTACATACCCAAGAGAAAGACAAACTGTCTACACCAAAAAAATTGCACATGAATGCTTACAATGGCATTATTCAGAACAGCCAAAAGACGGAAACAACCAAAATGTCCATCAACTGATGACTGGATAAACAAAATGCGGTGTATCCATACAATGGAACCTTTGGCCATAAAAATGAAGAAATGATACACGCTATAACATGGATGAATCTTCAAAACATCATACTAAGTGAATGAAACCCATTGAAAAGACCACATATTGATTCCATTTATACAAAATAGGCAAATCTACACAGACAGAAAGTAGATTGTTGGTTACTTTAGAGCTGGCGAGAGTGGGGAGATACAAGAGTGATAGCTAAAACGTTTCTTTCTGAGGTGACAAAAATGTTCTAAAACTGACTCTGTTGATGACTATACACGTCTGTGAACATAATAAATCCCAGTGAACTGTATACTTTCATTAGGTGAATTGTATCTCAATAAAGCTATTTTTAAAAGAATCTAAGATTAAGTTGTTCAAAAAGAATAGGCTGTATAGGGAGACCTTCACCTACAACTGCATTCTGCAGAGTGGCAGATACATTATGGTGATTAGACTGGATGTCTTTTAAAAATCCTTCCTGAAACAAGTTTTTTGTCCTTACGTCTTTATTTAAAATTGCAGAATGTCAGGGAAGCAGTAAAGCATGATGGCCAAACATACAGGGAATCAGACAAGCTACATTCAAAACCAGCCTCCCCTACCTTCTGGCTGTCTGACCTCAAAAAAGTCACATTCCATGCTTCAGTTTTCTCATCTGTAAATTGGGAATAATACATATCCTGTGGTATTGTTGTCAAGACTGAACATGATGCCTATCAAGCTATCGGTGTAGTGCTTGGCACAAAATCCTCTATAAATAGAAGCTTCTACTACTAATCATCACCATAAAGCTGGAGGCAATAATAATAAAATGATGACAAACCACAACTTTAGTAGTTAATCTTTCAGAATTCTAGCCCAATGTCTTCATTTTATGGCTCAAATAACCGAGCCTTGGAAGGGTTTGATGATGGGGACAAGTTACGAAACTGGCTGGTAACAGAGGCAGGACTAACACGCCCATCTGATGTCCAGTCGAGTGCACTTCTTGCTTCCCAGGCTGACTCCTCACTTGCTTTAGGGTGGATTACAATTCAGAAAAAAGCATCCATTTCTCCTAGTTTACTGTCAGAACATAGGCCCACCAAATGCCCCAACTGTAATGTAAACAAACACGCACACACAGGCATGAGGAAATGTGTGCTACGCTGAATTTAACGTCGAGTGTATCGGGACTGGTAGAGTGTAAGAAATTTGCTTGAATAGGAAGCTGCTGCTTAGTGGGGAAACTGCATAATGTTTCCAAACAGGGCAGCTCTCAGAGCGACTCAGTTGACATGAACCTGAAGTGCTAAAAACCCAGAACACACATAGCTGGCATCAATCCTGGATAAAATAAATTACCCAAGACAAAGCCAGGATCCAACTGGCCAAAGGATGATTCAACTCACAGAGAAGACAGAACATGGTCAGGTTCGGGGCCTTGGTCTTATCTAAGATCATTATGCCCTCTAGAACTTTCTTGAGTTAGAACTGGATAAGTAACACGGCACTGGTACCAAGTTCACCCCAAAGCAACGGAACCATCTCTTGAAGCTGGCAAAACAAAAAACAGAAAACAAAACCAAAAAAAAAGGCTATTTTGATGATGACAATTTGATTTGCTAGAGCTTTAAGACCCAAGACAATTCATTATTCGACCTGAACACTGCTCTGATGGCTCAATTTTAATACCAGTTCTTGACATCTGAGTACTGCATATGTAATTAGAAGCAACTTCCTGGCCTTTTTCTTGTTCAAAAAATCTTTTTATCCAATTTACTTCACTCAGCATAATTATACTGAGAACCATCCATGTTGCTGCATGTGTCAACAGTTTATTCCTCTTGATTGCTGAGCTGTATTCCAGTATATGGATATACCCGTTTCTTCATCCATTTCCCTACTGATGGACACTAAGGTTGTTCCAGTTTGAGGCTATTACAAATAAAACTGCTATCTACAAGTCTTTGTATGGACATATACTTCATTTCTCTTGGGTAAATACCTAGGAGTGGAATGACAAATTCCAAAATGGGTTGTACCATTTTGTATTCCCACTAGCAGCGTAGGAAGTCTCACTTGTTCCACATCTTCACCAATACAGTCTTTTAAATTTACACACATCACTGGCCAGGCGCAGTGGCTCACACCTGTAATTTCAGCACTCTGGGAGGCCGAGGCGGGCGGATCACTTGAGGCCAGGAGTTCAACAACAGCCTGGACAACAAGGAGAGACCCCATTTCTACTAAAAATACACAAATTAGCTGGGCGTGGTGGTGCATTCCTGTAATCCCAGCTATTTGGGAGGCTTAGGTGGGAGGATCACCTGAGTCCAGTAGGCTGAGGCTGCAGTGAGCCATGACAGTGCCACTGCACTCCAGCCTGAGCAACAGAGCAAGACCCTGTCTTAAAAAATGAAACCTTTTCATCACAAGCGCACAAATTCGTGACATCAGACTTTTTTGTTCATCTCTCTGCAAATTCAAAATACTTCTAATTGTGCAAAGAAAATCACTAAAACATGAAAGAAAAAACCAATGACCACAACCACAAACTCTAACCTCAGACCTGAACATTACTAAGCAAAATAAAACATTCCTTCATCTTTATGTTCCACTGACAGTGATTCTCAGCAGTCCAACAGAGCAGCCACTAACCATGTGTGACCTTGGAGCACTTAAAATGTGTTGTGAATGTAAAATGCACACTGGAGTTCAATGACTTAGCATGAAAAAAATGCATGTAAAATATCCCATTAATAATTTTTATATTGATTATGTTTCAAAGTAATATTCTGGATAAACTAGGTTAAATAAAATATATTGTTAAAATTATTTTCCCCTGTTTCTACTTTATGAAATTTTTTTAAAAAACTTTAAATTGACTTTCAAATCAAAGTCAATATATAGGAGCTAAAAATGATCTCATAGACAGTAGAATATAATAGATACCAGAGGCTGGGAAGGGTGGACATTGAGAGCTTGGTTAATGGATAGAAAAAAAAAACTTAAATGGAACGAATGAGTTCCAGTATTCAATAGCAAAGTAGGATGACTATAGTTACCAACTTCTTGTACATATATATATATATATATTTTTTTTTTTGAGACAGTCTCATTTTGTGGCCCAGGCTGGAGTGCAGTGGTGTGATCTCTGCTCACTGCATCCTTTGCCTCCAGGGTTCAAGCAATTCTCGTGCCTCAGCCTCCCTCATACCTGGGATTACAGGCACAAGCCACCACAGCCGGCTAGTTTTTTTTGTATTTTTAGTGGAGAAGGGGTTTCATCATGTTGGCCAGGCTGATTTCAAACTCCTGACCTCAAGTGATCTACCCACTTTGGCCTCCCAAAGTGCTAGGGTTACAGGCATGAGCCACCACGTCAGGCCAATTTCTTGTATATTTTAATTTGAAATGTTAAGTAGATTTGAAATGTTCCCAACACAAAGAAATGATGTATGTTTCAGGTGCTGGATATCCTAAATACTCTGATTTTATCATTACACATTCTATCCATGTGGGCAAATATTACTGTACACTATAAATACGTAAAATTACTGTTTGTCAATTTCTTAAAAATTGATACATAATTTTACATATGTATGGGGCACAATGTGATGTTTTGAGATACACCCACACACACACACTCTCTCTCTCTCTCCCCTTGTGGAATGATTAAATCAACCTTATCTATTTCTTTGTGCTTTTTAAAAAAGCATTATTATAAAATTTAAAATTGTGTATATAGCATATATAATATTTCTATGGGACAGCACTGATCAAAAATTTTTAAAGGAGACTCAAAATAATGTATCTTCAACTGGCAAAGAAAGAAAGAAAGATGCGTGTGTGTGTGTGTGTGTGTGTGTGTGTGTGTATACTTTCCCACCCTATTTCTCCGAGGTGAAGAAAATGGTACAGCAGAAAGGGCTTAGATCTGGAACCAGGACTGCCCTTAGGTTCCAGGTGCAACTCTGTCTAGTCTATGTGTCCCTGAATACATCATTCAGCTTCGGCCACGTGCAGTGTCTCACGCCTGTAATCCCAGCACTTTGGGAGGCTGAGGCGGGTGGATCACCTGAGGTCAGGAGTTCGAGACCAGCCTGGCCAACATGGTGAAATCCCATCTCTACTAAAAATACAAAAATTAACTGGGCGTGGTGGCGCATGCCTGTAATCCCAGCTACTTGGGAGGCTGAGGTAGGAAAATCATTTGAGCTCAGGAGGTGGAGGGTTGCAGAGAGCTGAGATCTCGCCACCGCACTCAGGCCTGGGCGACAGAGGAAGACTCAGTCTCCAAAAAAAAAAAATCATTGAACTTCCCTTGATTTAAGCTTCCTGATCATTTTTTTTTTTTTTAATTCAAACAAGTCGGCCGGGTGCGATGGCTCACGCCTGTAATCCCAGCACTTTGGGAGGCTGAGGCGGGGGGATCACGAGGTCAGGAGATCGAGACCATCCTGGCTAACACGGTGAAACCCTGTCTCTACTAAAAAATACAAAAAAAAAATTAGCCGGGCGTGGTGGCAGGCGCCTGTAATCCCAGCTACTGAGGAGGCTGAGGCAGGAGAATGGTTTGAACCCGGGAGGTGGAGCTTGCAGTGAGCCGAGATTGTGCCACTGCACTCCAGCCTGGGCGACAGAGCAAGACTCTGTCTCAAAAAAAAAAAAAAAAAAAGTCAACAAAGGCCTGGCATGGTGGCTCATGTCTGTAATTCCGACCCTTTGGGAGGCTGAGGCGGGAGGACTGTTTGAGCCAGGGAGGCTGAGGGTGCAGTGAGCCTTGATCATGCCACTGCACTCCAGCCTGGGCCACAGATCAAGACCATCTCTATAAAATAAATAAATAAAAGTCAAGTGCAAATGTATTACGCTCCTGTTTTACAAAGCATTTTTCTATTATTGCAGATCTTCGGCTTACAAATTAACTGGAGGTGGGATCCAAACATACTAAGATTGTACAAGGCAAAATGAAGAGAGCCCTAGATGAGACTCTGTGTTTGTGTGGCATGTGTACGTGTCTGCATGTGTTTTAAAGGTGAAAAAGTACATTAAAGGACTCAGGGGAAACTCTTAAGCACTAGGAAGACTCCTTCTAACTCTAAAATTCTATTCTCTTAAAAAGCCTTAATCATAGTGTACGCTATTACATGGTTTAGTGATACATGGAACGGATGATATTCCGTCAAGTTCTCCCCATGAGCACAATGACACAGTAGGAAGTAAAAGACACGTCATAATGAGGTTCTACTTTACCCAAACAAACAATTCTGCAGTACAGTTCATGTTTAACCAGGGCCAAATCATCTCCAGATAGCTTAGAGAGTTTTGTTTTGTTTTTAATAAAAGCTAACTTGTGGTGACAAGCACACACAAGAAAAGTGGGTTTTTCTTTAGCAGAAACCACTTAGCAAGTTAGGCTAGCCTCTGAAGAGCCTAGCCACAGCACTCCTCACACCAAACACAAAATAGACACACAACAGTTGCCTCCTCCTCCCTCCATCTTTAGGGGTAATGATTTACCATGACACTCAAATGCTGTTATTGCAGTGGTACTTCCATAAACTGGACATGCATAACAACTATTGTATTTAGGTCACAAACTCACAAAAGAAAAGTCCATCCTGAAAGTAAGTTGACAACTATGTCATCATATAAATAACCTAAACTTCCATGAAAACTCAAAGACCCCTAACATGAGGACTTGCTTGTTCCCAGCATTCCTTGGAGAGGCAGAATATCCCCATTTTAAGGGTAGGAAAATTGAGGAATAAGTACTGAATTTACCAGTCTTTGTTGAGATAAGGAAATGTAATAGCATAAATTTTGCTAGGAAATGCATATTATGGTTTTGTAAGAAAGTCTAACCCATGGTCCAAGAAGCCCAGATTCTTACCTATTAATGGCATGAAAGGCTTTCTGAGATGATGCTATTGTTCTCTCAGAAAAAGAAGAGTAACACTCTTAAGTCATTCTGGTTTCCCTTAGTAACTCTTTCTTAAATAGCTGTGAATGTTATCTACACCGTTTATAGCTTGTTCTTCTTCTCAAACTGGTATACCACTTCTAAGGTCAGAATTTTATCATGTTCCCTAAAAACTATTATCAGAACTTCTCGTCTGCCCCAAATTGATTTTTAAGAAATAATTTAAGGCATTTCTTAAAATTCTGAAATTTGGTGGAAAAGCTCATGCTCGCCTATCCAAATCCTTCATGAATGTAAGCGTCTTCATCCACAGCCCTCCTACACCATTTCTCTTTCCTGAAGGCAAGCAGTATGGGTCAGTGGAACCGCAGCCTGGAGGCAGAGGCGAGATTTCAGCCTCTTAAGACCTGCGGCTCTGGACAAGTCACTGAACTTCTCTGGACCTCCAAGGGCTCAGAAAAAAATGAAAACATTGAACAGGACGTTCCGAATGTTCTCATCCAGATCTGAAACACTTTTTTCTTTTCTTTTTTTTTTGAGACGAGTCTCGCTCTGTCGCCCAGGCTGGAGTGCAGTGGCGCAATCTTGGCTCACTGCAACCTCTGCCTCCTGGGTTCAAGCGATTCTCCGGCCTCAGCCTCCCAAGTAGCTGGGAATACAGGTACTTGCCACCACGTCCGGCTAATTTTTGTATTTTTAGTATATGCAGGGTTTCACCATGTTGGCCAGGCTGGTCTTGAACTCCTGACTTTAGGTGATCCGCCCGCCTCGGCCTCCCAAAGTGCTGGGATTACCGGCGTTGAGTCACCACGCCCGGCCATACTTTTTCTTTTAACCTGTTCTATCATGTTAAGATACCTTTTGCTGTGCTCTTTCTTCAACTCTACTGTGTTTCTTAGCTGAAGACCTCATAAGAGTAGGCTGTGTTCCAAAGCAAAAAGCACCTTATGACTTGGTATGGTGGTTTTCATTATGGAACTGAAGCTACTTTTGACAGACTCATCTTGCATCAAGTTCTCCCTGAGACATACGGGAGGGGAAATGGGTGGGGTGTGGATGGCACAGGAATAGCCACAGTTAAGTGGCTGAGGAGGCCAGAACAAGTACATGCTGGTTCCCTATTCCATCTATTTCCCTGTGTCTGAAATTCTCCAAAATACAAAGTTAAAAAAGAAAAGAAAAGCACATCTCTTTCAAAGAGAGAAGTATATTTGATTGGCATTATTACAGGATTTTGTCTGGAGACTTTGGTATGGTGTAACTGCTCTTCACACCATTTCCCTTGGATTGAGATAGAATCTACAAGACATGAAACTAAGGAGAGCTCCTCAAAGTTCAGCCAAAATTAAGGAAAATGGACCAGAAAGAAAATTCCTCAAATGACCTCAAGGTTATCAATGAGAAGATCCATGGTAATACTTGGCAGAGGATGGAACTTATTTCCATCGTGCTACACCGTATGTCTCCTATAAGCTATTTTCTGCAACTTCTGAACAGCTAAACTTCAGCCCTCTGTGACATGGAAAGCGAGGAAATAAACAAGCCCCAGTGGGAGAAGGATGCCTCAGAGGGTGCTGAAATAAAAAAGGAAAGGCAAGGGATTTCGGGAGTTAAGAAATCCTAAAGAAAAATGGGAGCATGCATTTGGAGAAGGAGAGGGTAAAGACATGCATCTCACGGCAGCCAGAGAACACAGGAAGGGGAATGACAGGGGAAGGCGCTTCCTGGTGCTCCAACGCCCAGCAGCCCTCGCCACCCACATCCCCGGACTCCCGGGGCGGGAGGGCTGCGCACACCTGGGACTTGGGGGAGGCGAAGGGCTCCGAGGAGCCGGGCTCGGAGAGCAGGCGAGCGGAGAGGCGGGCGGCCGGGGTTCGGGGCGGGCGCGGACCGTTCCATCCCGGACGGGGGGCACCCGCTCCACCCGCCGGGGATCCCCGGGGCGCGGCGATGGTGCCTCCTGACGCCGGCGCAGCGTCGCCGGGGCGTCCCAGACCGCAGGCCCCGCGCGGCCGCCCAAGCCCGGCTCCCACGTCCCGCTCTCGGCTCCCCGGAGGTCGGGGACTTTGAGGTAAGGGGCCAGCTCCCTCCTACTCACCGACCGCGAGGCTAGGCAGCTCCAAATCCCGCGGCGACCGCTCCCTCCCGCCCTTGCCGCTGCCGCGGGCCCAAGCTGCGTCAGGACGTGCGCGCGCCCGCCTTTGTCTGCGCCGCCCAACGTGACCCTGCGCCCACCGCCCCGCACGCTCCCGTCGGGCGCGCGCGGGCCGGCAGGGCGGGGGCCTAGGGAGAGGCGGGTGCCGCGTGGACCGGTCGCGGGTTGGGCGACCCGCGGAGTCGCCCTCTGGCGGACTAGGGGCCACTGCCGGGGGCGGGGCGGGAGCAGGAGAGGCCGGGCCCTGGCTGCCCCTCCGCTGGCGCGTCCCTCTCAGAAAGCGGAGCGATTCCCTGCGTTAGGACCCGATACTGGCTCCCTCCCCGGAGGTTCGCATGTGTGTTCCGGAGAGGGTGAAATCAGCCTGGCACCGCGGGAAGAGGCTAGAGTCACTAAATCACCTTGTCCTCTTGAGGCTGCTGTCCGTATGCAGCGACATTCTGCCCGTTAGAGGACTCAGCTCAGGGCCTGGTACGCTCAAGATCTGTTAGCTACCGGCACCATCACCACGACCACCGTCATCACCAGCAGTATCCCTCAGCCTCGTCTACCTTGCTCGTCAAGCAGGGTGCTCCAGGAGTGGGTGTAGGCCACCTTCGCCCTCCCTGGCAGATGCAACTTTCCAACTTCCACCTCCACTTGGACCTGCTCTCTCTACTCAAGTCTAGCTGGTGGCTGCTGGAGTTTGCGTGTGTGTTTCTTACTGTTTCTTCTGACTTCAGACGCCTAACCCAAGCTTATTATCTCCCCTAAAATGGGACCTCCTTAAAATATATATTACCTTTCTTTTTCCTGTTCTTAAAAGACAGTTTGCCTTTAGTGCCAAGCCCTCTCCGCCGGTTTACGCTGTACACGGCTGTCAGATTGTCATTCCGTGCTCAATGCATAATCTGATAGTGAAATCTTTAAAGTCCACATTCTTAGACCTCAAAATCTCTGTAAGAATAAAGGGCAGAGTATGGTAGTTCACGCCAGTAATCCCAGCGTTTTGGGAGGCCAAAGCAGGAGGATCGCTTGAGGCCAGGAGTTTGAGACTAGCCGGGGCAACGTAACGAGACCCCCACTTCTACAAAAATTTTGAAAATTAAAAAAAAATGGTAGGGGGAGCGGGGCGCGGGTAGCTCACGCCTGTAATCCCAGCACTTTGGGAGGCAGAGGCGGACAGATCACTTAAGGCCAGGAGTTTGAGACCAGCCTGGCCAACATGGTGAAACCCCGTCTCTTCTAAAAATACAAAATTTAGCCGGGGGTGATGGCACGCACCTGTAATCCCAGCTACTCGGGAGGCTGAGACAGGAGAATTGCATGAACCCAGGAGGCAGATGTTGCAGTGAACTGAGATTGTGGCACTATACTCCAGCCTGTGTGACAGAGCGAGACCCAAACTCAAAAAAAAAAAAAAAAAAAAAAAAAAGAATAACCACTTAGCTCCAAAACACTGGACTACTTATCTCCACCAAATATAACTAAATGTTACCCATTTGGAACTGATCACGTATTTATTAACTCAATCACTTATCCATTCATTGAGCCCTTGTTACTTGCCCAGCTTTTTTGGGGATCCCAATTCAAGATTGAGTAATGCATGGCCATGTCTAATCGTCAACGACATTAAATTCCATAAGAGGAGAAACCACCGGGCGCGGTGGCTCACCCCTGTAATCCCAGCACTTTGGGAGGCTGAGGCGGGCGGATCACGAGGTCAGGCATTCGAGACCAGCCTGACCAACATGGTGAAACCCCGTCTCTCCGTCTCTACTAAAAATACAAAAATTAGCCGGGCGTGGTGGTGCGCACCTGTAATCCCAGCTATTCGGGAGGCTGAGGCAGGAGACTTGCTTGAACCCAGGAGGTGGAGGTTGCAGTGAGTTGAGATCGCACCACTGCACTCCAGCCTGGGCGACAGAGGGAGACTCCATCTCAGAAAAAAAAAGAGAGAGAGAGAAGAAACCAGACATCATACATTTTTGTGTTGTGTTCTCCACAGTGCTAGGGATAGGGATTTAAAGTGGCCACCAGGATCTCAACTGCTCTTTGGAGTCCTTCGTCTGGTCTCCTTTTCTGCCCCTAGAACCAGTCTTGCAAGTAGCCCACTCATCTGCTGTACTCTTTGTGTTCTCATGGTTATATTTTCTCACAATTCTTACCATCTACTAGTTCTTTGTACATAATATTGAAATCTTAAAATATTTCACACATATTAGAGGCTCAAGAGAAAATGGTGTTCTTTGCCCAAGCAAATAGTAGGCTCAATTGTTGGGTATTAACACTGATACACACACACACCTTGTGAGTGTGCACATTCACTGGCACATTCTCTAAACTTCTCAAGTGCAGGAAGGCAATCAAACTTCCCTCTGAGTGGGAAGCCAACATGAACTAGGTAAATATAGTTCCTGTAGGCACCAAAACTTTTATCACATTCATTTCTAGGTACAAGGAATGTAAATGGGCAGATGAAACAAGCAAGTCATGCTTGAAATGCTTGACACAAAGCAGACTTATCTTTAGAGAAGGCCTCCTGCCCATAGCATGACCGAGCTATAGCCAACACTGAACTTCTTGTCGCTGTGAATATGGGCTGTCTTTAGATTATTGTTGGCAGTATTTTCACATTCTAGAATGAAAAAACTCATACTGCAGAAATTATAGGAGTAATTTTTAAAACCTGATGAAGGGTAGTGCTTTAGAAGAAAGAGATCACAAGATTTAGATCCTACCCCATACTAACTTTGAATTCATTCATAGTATGAGGGCATTTCCCCAAAATGTGTGCTCTGTACATGGTGCACAGTGCTGTGAGCCTGGGAAGAACTCCTTTCCCCAGGAGAGTACCATGCCTGTGCTGTACAACTTATCTTCCTTCCAAAGTCAACTTTAACATCTACAAAGAGTTTGCCATTCATTAAGAGGTGAATCCCTAACTGTCGACTGCACAACCAGCAACATCAATGCTCATTTCCAAGCACCAAAATAAAAAGCCAAAGAAAGTAAAATAAATATTATTTTTAAAAAATGTTTTCAATTGTGGTAGAATACGTAGAACCTAAAATTTATTATACCATCTTAATCAGTTCTTTTTTTTTTTTTTTTTGAGATGGAGTCTCACTCTCTTGCCCAGGCTGGAGTACAGTGGCACAATCTCAGCTCACTGCAACCTCTGCCTCCAGGTCCAAGCGATCCTCTCACCTCAGTCTCTCGAGTAGCCGGGATTACAGGCATGCACCACCACATCTGGCTAATTTTTTTGGTGGAGGGGAGAGGGGACGGAGTCTCACTCTGTGGCCCAGGTTGGACTGCAGTGGTGAGATCTCGCCTCACTGCAACCTCTGCCTCCCAGTTCAAGCGATTCTTCTGCCTCAGCCTCCCAGGTAGCTGGGACTACAGGTGCGCGCCGTCATGCCCAGATAATTTTTGTATTTGTAGTAGAGATGGGTTTTCACCATATTGACCAGGCTGCTCTTGAACTCCTGACCTTAGGTGATCTACCCACCTTGGCCTCCCAAAGTGCTGGGATTACTGACATGACCCACTGGGCCTGGCCCATCTTAATCATTTCTAAGTGTACAGTTCAGTGGTGTTAAATATATTCTCATTATTATGAATCTTCAGAAATTTTTCATCAAGCCTGGGGATGGTATCTAATGCCTGTAATTCCAGTTATTTGGGAGGCTGAGGCAAGTGGATTGCTCGAGCCCAGGAGTTTGAGACCAAGCCTGGGAAACATGGGGGAACCCAATCTCTACAAAAAAGAAAGAAAGAAAGAAAGAAATTTTTCTTCTTAAAAAATTGACATTCTATGCCCATTAAAAAAAAATTTCATTTCTCTTCTCTCTACCCCCAATAACAACCATTCTACCACTCTACGTTCTGCTAATGGGAGTTCAAGTAGTCTGCCTCATATAAATAGTCGGATTTTGTCTTTTTGTGACTGGCTTATTTCACTTAGCACAGTGTCCTCCAGATTCATCCATGTTGTAGCATGTGTCAGAGTTCCCTTTTTTTTAGGGCTAATATTCCATTGTATGTATGTATGTTTATTTTGAGATGGAGTTTTTGCTCTTGTTTTCCAGGCTTGAGTGCAATGGCGTGATCTTGGCTCACTGCAACCTCCACCTCCTGGGTTCAAGAGATTCTCCTGCCTCAGCCTCCCAAATAGCTGGGATTACAGGCGTGCGCCACCATGCCTGGCTAATTTTTTTTTTTAATTTTATTTTTAGTAGAGATGGAGTTTCACCATGTTGGTCACGCTGGTCTCGAACTCCTGACCTCAAGTTATCCACCCACTTCAGCCTCCCAAAGTGCTGGAATTACAGGCATGAGCCACTGCGCCTGGCCCCATTGTATTTGTATACCACATTTTCTTTATCTATTTGTCTGTTGACGGACATTTGGGATTGATCCTGCTTTCAATTATTTTGTGTATCTACCCTGAAGTGGGACTGCCCAATCGTATGGTAATTCTACTCTCAATTTTTTTAAGTCTGGAGTTGGGAGGAGAGCTTCAGCTAGTGATATAAATTTGAGAGTCAGGCCGGGCATCGTGGCTTATGCCTGTAATTCCAACACTTTGGGAAGCCGAGGCAGGCAGATCGCTTGAACCTGGGAGTTCAAGACCAGCCTGAGCAATATGGTGAAACCCTCTCTCTGAAAAAAAAAAAAAAAAAATTAGCCAGCCATGGTGGCAGGAGCCTATAGTCTCAGCTACTTGGGAGTCTGAGGTGGGAGGATCACTTAAGTCCAGGAGGTCGAGGCTGCAGTGAGTGAGATTGCTTCACTGCATTCCAGCCTGGACTACTGGAGTGAAACCATGTCTCAAAAAAAAAAAAAAAAAAAAAAAAAAGGCTGGGCGCGGTGGCTCATGCCTGTAATCCCAGCACTTTGGGAGGCCGAGGCAGGCGGATCACGAGGTCAGGAGATCAAGACCATCCTGGCTAACATGGTGAAACCCCGTCTCTACTAAAAATACAAAAAATGAGCCGGGCACCGTGGCGGGCGCCTATAAGTCCCAGCTACTCAGGAGGCTGAGGCAGGAGAATGGTGTGAACCCAGGAGGTGGAGCTTGCAGTGAGCCGAGATTGTGCCACTGCACTCCAGCCTGGGCAACAGAGCGAGACTCCGTCTCAAAAAAAAAAAAAAAGTTAAAAATAAATAAATTTGAGAGTCATCAGAATATGAATGGTACATATGTTGGATCGGATGAATACAAGAAAGCCCAGACTTAAGGAGAGACTTGGCAGTTAAGAGCAGTGAAGAAGACAGGTTGTTTCAGTCCAGATCTATACCATAGTCTTCAATTTGAAAGAAACACACTCTGCCAGGCACAGTGGCTCACGCCTGTAATCCCAGCACTTTGGGAGGCCAAGATGGGTGGATTAGCTGAGGTCAGGAGTTGAAGACCAAGGCCTGGCCAACATGGAGAAACCCCATCTCTACTAAAAATACAAAAATTAGCCAGGTGTGGTGGCGGGTGCCTGTAATGCCTGCTACTGGGGAGGGTGAGGCAGGGGAATTGCTTGAACTGGGGAGGCGGAGGTTGGAGTGAGCCAAGATGGCGCCTTTGTTCTCCAGCCTGGGTGACACACTCTATTTTGCCAATTTATTATGAATTGATTGTGACAAGTTGGTTAAGAGACTCAAACCAACAAGGGACAATGATACAAAAAGGCTTATTTATTATTTCGGGAGAATTGAAAACACAAAATTAACTGGAATGATGCAATTAGTAGGTCAGCTCATACTTTCAGCAGTAGGAAAGTCTACATACTTGGAAAATCAAATCAACATTAGTTGATTGTTTGTTTACTATAAGGTTTTTAAAAAAGAAACGAGGAAATGTGTGGCTCCCAGGGCTCTGGCAATGGGCTCTACTCGCAAAGTTCTGCTTGCACCTGCCAAGCAGTGGATAAAAGTTGGCAGAGCCGACCATCCTCTTGGATGACCATGATACACTATTTCTCTTAGCCCAGCTCCCCACTTTCTGAAATTCACGCCCACCTACCATTACCACCTCCCGTGAGACTATAGTTGCCTTCCTGGGGTTTCCATGGAAAGAAAACAGGAGCTTGTACATTATTTTAACAATTCAAAAAGTCTAGTAGAATTCACACATTTACCTGAAATAAGGATACTTAAACAGACTAAAATGTAATTTTTTGCAGATATCCACTCATATGTTAGGGACTCACTTCAAGATCAACCCCAACAGAAAGTTTTCTCTGATTCCCCCAGGAGCTCATTCTCTCTCTTTGGGTGCCTCTAATATTGTTTACTTTCATTATTTATTCATATGTCTGTCCCCCAACCAGACCGTAAATTTTGATTTATTCATCTTTCTATCACCAATTGGCATATATAGTAGTTGCTCAATAATTGTTTGTTGGATGAGTGAAAACTATGTGATGACTACCAGAAACTAGACAAATTATGCATACATCTGATGAATAAAATTATAAACTAAACTACTACTTAATGCACAAAGTTTGATAGACAATACTTGGGGTATGTGAGAAAATGAAGGTGTTCTTTTTGTTTTGTTTTGTTTTGAGATAAGTTCTTACTCTGTCACCCAGGCTGGAGTGTAGTGGTACAATCTCAGCTCACTGCAACCTCTGCCTCCTGGGCTCAGGTGATCCTCCCACCTCTGCCTCCCAAACAGCTGTAACCACAGGTGTGCACTACCACACCTGGCTATTTTTTTATTTTTTTGTAGAGACAGGGTTTCTCCATGTTGCCCTGGCTGGTCTTGAACTCCTGGACTCAAGTGATCCTCCCACCTTGGCCTCTCAAAGTGCTAGAATTACAGGCGTGAGCCACCTTGAGTGGCCCAAAGGAATTCTTAACAGCAAAAATACCAGAGCTTATTGAATGTTTTTTTTTTTTTTTTTTTTTTTGAGACGGAGTCTCGCTCTGTCGCCCAGGCTGGAGTGCAGTGGTGCGATCTCTGCTCACTACAAGC
Organism: Pan paniscus; assembly: GCF_029289425.2. Classification (NCBI taxonomy): domain Eukaryota; kingdom Metazoa; phylum Chordata; class Mammalia; order Primates; family Hominidae; genus Pan; species Pan paniscus. The sequence goes on along the minus strand of NC_073256.2, from coordinate 60,024,013 downwards.
TCCACCTCCCAGGTTCACGACATTTTCCTGCCACAGCCTCCCAAGTAGCTGGGACTACAGGTGCCCGCCACCATGCCTGGCTAATTTTTTTGTATTTTTTACTAAAGACAGGGTTTCACTATGTTAGCCAGGATGGCCTTATCTCCTGACCTTGTGATCTGCCCGCCTCAGCCTCCTAAAGTTCTGGGATTATAGGCGTGAGCCACCATGCCCAGCCCAGCTTATTGAATTTTAACATTACCTAGATGGGAAAGGTTGTAATAAATTAGACCAGTTCATCTTCGTCTGGACCTTTCAGAGGTCAAGGGAGCCCTTGACCACTTTTTATTTTTTTGAGATTATTCCTGCATTAAAAAAAAAAGAATTACAAGGTTACAACTGTGGCATATGGTACATGTGTATATTTCCAAAATTGACAATTTTAACAGAAAAAGGGGCAGTACACACAATTGTGCTACTTACAAGATAAAGTTTTATAAAAATGTCAAATATTATTTCAAAGTGCATAGCAGGCAACATGAGATGCATCTCTAGCTAGGAGATGCAAATGTGAAATTTGGAGGTGAATGATGAGCAGCATCTTTTTTTCTTTTTTTCCTTTATTCTTTCCTTCCTTCTTTCTTTTCTCTCTCTTTCCCTCCCTCCCTGCCTTTCTTTCTGTCTTTCTTCCTTCCTTTCCTTTCCTTTCCTTTTCCCTCCCTCCCTCCCCCCCCCCCCCTTTCTTTCTTTCTTGACAGTCTCACTCTGTCGCCCAGGTTGGAGTGCGATGGTGACATATTGGCTCACCGCAACCTCCACCTCCTGGGTTCAAGCGATTCTCCCACCTCAGCTGCCCGAGTAGCTTGGATTACAGGCACCTGCCATCATGTCCAGCTAATTTTTGTATTTTTAGTAGAGACGGGGTTTCACCATGTTGGCCAGGCTGATCTTGAACTCCTGACCTCAGGTAATCCACCTGCCTCTGCCTCCCAAAGTGCTGGGATTATAGGCAGGAGCCACTGAGCCCAGCTGAGCAGCATCTTTTTTCAATCCTGTTAGTTCTCTCTGTAGTTGTATGTGTAACTTAATTTGGAGATAGTATCAAAAGTCTAGGTCCCAGGCCCTCTCTAAATGTGATGCCTGGTCCACGTGGTCTCCCAGCACTTCCCCTTTCTAGTGCTAGGCCATGATGATGAGATGGATTTCAGAAACTCTAATGTCATTAGAAATACATTACCACACATCTTAGGAGTACGTCACTTCTACAGCTGGCTACTCATCTTTTCTGTTGATTTTTACTATCTTGAATTTGAAAGCAACCCCCAACTCTGACAGCATGCTCTATAAGTCCACCTGCCCTATTCATGATCAACCCTTAATGGAGTCAGGCCTTCTAGAAGGCAAGGGGGAAACAGTAGCGATTGCAATAGCTCCCATTATCAGATGAGGAAGCTGCAGCTGTGTCCACACTGTTCCTGGAAGCCTGTGTGTTTGGCTGCGTCTGCCTTTACCCTGTTAACCACCTGGCAGGGCACCCTGGCTGTTTTGTTCGAGAGTCAGGTGGGGCAGGCCCTTTAGGGAATAAAATGAAGTGGCCGGTTGGGGTGCCTCATGCCTGTAATCACAGCACTTTGGGAGGCCAAGGTTGGGTGGATCACTTGAGGTCAGGAGTTCATGACCAGCCTGGCCAACATGGTGAAACCCCATCTCTACTAAAAATACAAAAATTAGCTGGGCATGGTGGCAGGCACCTGTAATCCCTGCTACTCGGGAGGCTGAGGGAGGAGAATCGCTTACCCGTGAGGCAGAGGTTGCAGTGAGCCAGGATAGTGCCATCGCGCTCCAGCCTGGGTGACAGAGCAAGATTCTGTCTCAAAAAAAAAAAAAAAAGAAAGAAAGAAAAAATAAAGTGAATGTTGCTTGTTCAACCTCAATACCTGCCATTGGCATAAACAAATGTAGTCCAAGAAATCAAGTATCAGAAGAGATAAAAGTGTACAAAAAGAAATCTTTTATTTAAAATTTGTCATCTATGAATAATAATCGAAGAATGAAGAGTCCCTGAAAAGAGGTTAAAGCCTTCCAACATCTAAAGCTCTCAGAACACTGTAAATTGAAGCTAGAGGCATACTTGGCACACATTCTCATGTATTATTCTAATCCATATGTTCTGAGCTCCAGGGGGGTGGCCAGCCTGTGGCCGGCTGTGTCCAAGGCCAACTTGTCCTCACTTTCTCCCATCCTGGGGGAGGCAAACACTTCAGTGGATGCTTTCAATACCGGACCATCAATACATAATGGGGAGCTATGGGGGCCGTGGGGGCAAAGGTCAGGTTTCTGGGTCTAGGTAAATTGCACTCAAAGAAGTAGTAGCAGCCGGGTGTGTTGGCTCACACCTGTAATCCCAGCACTTTGGGAGGCCAAGGTGGGAGGATCACGAGGTCAGCAGTTTGAGACCAGCCTGGCCAACATGATGAAACCCCGTCTCTACTAAAGATACAAAAAATAGCAGTGCATGGTGGCAGGTGCCTATAATCCCAGCTACACGGGAGGCTGAGGCAGGAGAATCATTTGAACCCAGGAGGTGGAGATTGCAGTGAGCTGATATGGCACCATTGCACTCCAACCTGGGTGACAAGGCGAGACTCCATCTCAAAAAAAAAAAAAAAAAAAAAGTAGTACCCAGGCACCATGGCTCACACCTGTAATCCCAACACTCTGAGTGATCCTTAGGCAGGAGGACCAGTTGAACCCAGGAGTTCAAGACCAGCTTGGACAACATGAGGAGATACTGTCTAAAAAATAATAATAATAATTAAAATTAAAAATTAAAGTGTACTAAACTACTGAAAATAAGTGTTTTTAAAAGTACCCATATTTTGAAATGAACAGAGACAGAGTCTCCCCACACTTTTATATGATGAAGAGGGAGAAAAAGTGTTTATTATATCAACTGTTGAAGATGCTTTAATGAACATTCCTTTTGGCAAAAGTGGAATAAGCCTGACTATTTCAAGTTACCAGGAAAGTAGCCCTTCCTAGATGGAGAGGAAAGTAGAAGGGCAAAGTTCTCTCTCCCATCTTTAACGTAAAGAACCCCTCCCCAACCTCTGCAATACACACACAAACATCCACACACGCGCACGCACACACCACCCACGGTCCTTAGACACTCTCTGCTAAGCCCTTTCAATAATTACATATAAATACTTTATTTGCATTTCTTCCGTTTCCGACTCCATTCCCAGAATCTTCCTAAAGCAAAACCTCATCCCTTGTAGTCAGGAAGTGAGAGAAGAATGCAAGGCATTCGAGGCCTTCTGCAGGGACTAGGAGTTGAATCAGTCCTGTTTCTCCATTATGAATTCAGGAGCAAGAAAACAGATTGAGCAAAGTTCCCCGACATAGGAAACACGCGCGTCCTGGACAAGAAATCACGCTTTGCCCAGGTGGAAAAGGCAGGCGCAGAGGCCTCAGCCTGTCTGTCTGTGCGCCCTCACAGAGCCTGGCTTCATTCTGATGAGCAGGACGGCGAACCCGGCACCCAGCTGTAGTTTTGCCTTTGATTACTGTCCCCGAAAGGCCGCTGAGCACGCTCTAAAGAGAAGCAGAACTGGACTCGGCGGCAACACCGCCTGGAAGGCGAGGCCGACCCTCTCACCTCCGCGGGGACCCGGCGTTCCAACACAGGGCTCTTGTTGGAAGGAACCCCAGGCATCCAGGGGGTGCGCATCTGCACCGCCCGCTTGTCCCCACCTGCGCTCACGGTGCCCCGCAGGAAGCCCCTACAGGGCACACAGCTGCAGGCTCGCCCCCGAGAGTGCGGGCATCCCTGAATACCCCCTAGTCCCTCCTGGGGCGCAGCAGCCCCGGGCGTGGGGGGCGGTTCTGCAGCAGGAGGAGGCCGGGCCGGGGAGGCTGCACGCGGGACACCGGCCCTCTTCAGGCTCTGCCCGCAGTGGCTTCAAACCAGTGCACCGATACCAACGACAGCCCCTTTGCGTCTGCAAACACAACTTGCTTCTTGGGTCGCTGGAGGTCAGGTGGTCGTGCCAGGCAGGGGCGGGACAGCCGAGGCCGCGGCGCCCCTCGGGGAGGCCGCTGGGGCTGCGGAAGAGGTGCGCTGCAGCAGAGGTAGAGGTGCATAAGGAGGCGCGCTGAAGGCGGCACGGGGACCTTGGCAAAAAGGAAGGAAGCTCTGTTGAGGGCGCAGAAGGACCGCACATTCCCACCTGCAGCCCAACCCGCCCTTCCCTGCGCTCCCCCGGGCTCGCCCACCCCACGGTGTCCCCTGAAACTGGAGAAGAAGAGAAGTGCAAGAAGAACCACCGTCGATTCCTGGAGGCCGGCGTGCTTACCCCACTCAACTCCAGGCGGCAGGCGTGGCAGGGGTGTCGCTGCTCCTGTCTGAGAAACAGCTTCCCAGCGGGAATTATTTATTTGCTCCCGAACCGCCGCGCTGAGGCACTACTGCCAGGAGGCAGCCAATCAGAAGAGCCTTTCATGATTAACCAGTGGGTTGGAGAAAGGAAAAGGATGTGACTACAAGTGTGACTCAGTAGGTCCCAGCTACTCGGGAGGCCAAGGTGGGAGGCTCGCTTGAGCCCAGGAGTTAGGAGACCAGCCTGGGCAAGATGGTGAGATCCCGTCTCTAGGAAGAAAGAAGAAGAAGATGGAGAAGAAGTGTGACACAGACATTTTGCCTCAGGCCACCAGCACGTCACCTGGGGCAGCATTTGGGATCACTCTGGAGTCACCAGTGATGGGGGTCTGTGATCAGGACAGGAGGGACAACAGGGACAATGTTGAAACTGGAAACCCTCTTAGCTGTGGAACAGACGGGATTTGTGTTTGTTTGTCTGTTGTATTTATTATTATTATTATTATTATTATTATTATTAGAGACTCACTCTGTCGCCCAGGCTGGAGTGCAGTGGTCTGATCTCGGCTCACTGCAACCTCCGCCTCCCGGGTTCTAGTGGGTCCTGCCTCAGCCTCCCTAGTAGCTGGACTACAGGCGTGTGCCACCACGCCCGGCTAGTTTTTTTGTATTTTAGTAGAGATGGGGTTTCACGGTGTTGCCCAGGCTGGTCTGAACTCCTGAGCTCAGGCAATCCATCCACCTCGGCCTCCCAAAGAGCTAGGATTACAGTCGTGAGCCACCGTGCCCTGCCTGTTTGTTGTATTTATTTACTTTAATTATTTTTCTTTTAATAGAGACTTGGTCTCCCTGTTGCCCAGGCTGGTCTTCAAATCCTGGGCTCAAGCGATACTTCCACATCGGCCTCCTAAAGGGCTGGGATTATAGGCATGAGCCACCGTGCCCAGTTCCACCAGAAGCCTTGAAAAGTTGCCCTTTTGGCCGGGAGCAGTGGCTCATGCCTGTAATCCCAGCACTTCGGGAGGCCGAGGCAGGTGGATCATTTGAGGTCAGGAGTTGGAGACCAGCATGACAGCACAGTGAAACCCTGTCTCTACTAAAAATACAGAATTAGCCGGGTGTGGTGGCGCATGCCTGTAATCCCAGTTACTTGGGAGGCTGAGGCAGGAGAATCGCTTGAATCCAGGAGACAAAGGTTGCAGTGAGCCGAGATCAGGCCATTGCACTCCAGCCTGGGGGACAAGAGCAAAACTCTCTCTCAAAAAAAAAAAAAAAAAAAAAAAAAAAAAAAAAAAAAAAAAAAGTTGCCCTTTTCCCATATCTTCACCATAATTAAAAGCGATCAAACTAAGATATTTGTCAATATGACAGGTGTAAAAAAGCATCTCATGATTGTTTTGATTACATTTTTAAAAGAAAATGGCATGGTAGGATTTTTTTCATATATCATTGGCCATTTCCATTTTGTTCTCAGTGAATGACATATTCAAACTTTTCACCAATTTTTAAATTAAGCCATTTGTATATTTTCAATAATGTAGGTATTAGTAGCTCTTGATTAATTAATGATATTAATTGGTTCAAACCTGTGCACCGATGCCAACAAGAGCCCCTTTGCATCGGCAAACACAACTTGCTTCTTGGGTCACTGGGGATCAGGAGGTCGTGCCAGCCAGGGGGTAATGATATCAAGTAAGTGGATTATCTGTTTGGAAGAAAATAAGGGTAGACCCCAATCTCACAACAAAAATAATTGAAGAGCTTAACAAAAAAATAAAACTGGCTGGGTGCGGTGGTTCACACCTGTAATCCCAGCACTTTGGGGGGCCAAACCAGGCAGATCATGAGGTCAGGAGATCGAGACCATCCTGGATAACACGGTGAAACCCCATCTCTACTGAAATTAAAAAAAAAAAATTAGCCGGGCATGGTGGCACGCACCTGTAGTCCCAGCTACTTGGGAGGCTGAGGCAGGAGAAAGGCTGAGCCTGGGAGGCGGAGCTTGCAGTGAGCTGAGACTGCGCCACTGCACTCCAGCCTGGGCGATAGAGCGAGACTCCATCTCAAAATAAAATAAAATAAAAAATAAAACTGTAAATTATAAGGAAGAATTATAGGATAATATTTGCATAATTTGGGGGTAGGAGAAATTATATATGGCATGATAAACAAAATCAACAGGTAAACAAAAGACTGGGGAAATGTGTTTACAAAATACCGACCAACCAAGATGATGTTACTTCTTCTTGAGTCTGTTTTGCTTATATTTTCTGAGAGAGTCATCCATTTCCTTTAAATGTTAAACTTACTATAAAGGTAAGCACAGTGTTATTCTAGTTATTAAAAAGCCTCGGCTGGGTGCAGTGCCTCACCTGTGCAATCTCAGCACTCTGGGAGGCCAAGGCCAGGGGGGATCACTTGGGCTCAGGAGTTCGAGACCAGCCTGAGCAACCTGGTGAAACCCCATCTCTACAAAAAAATACAAAAATTAGCGAGATGTGGTTGTGCGTGCCAGTTACTCCCAGCTACTCAGGAGGCTGAGGTGGAGGATCGCTTGAGCCCAGGAGGTGGAGGCTGCAGTGAGCTGTGATTGTGTCACTGCTCTCCAGCCTGAGCCACAGAGCCCTTTTATTATTCCTAATATGCTTTATCAGTATTTTCTATATTTTTCATGGTCAGATTTGAAGTTTTTTTATTTATTTGTTTTTCAGTTTCTTAGGTATATTGATTTCCTTGTTGTCTAGTTAATTATTTTGTTTTCATTTTATGATTTCCCCTTTCATTCTTCTACTGTTTCTCCCTTCTTCAGTGGGATGCTCAGTTTCCTTTATTTTTAATCTTTTGTGTTTCCCAAGAAATGCATTTGAGATTGTATATTCTCTCAAAAAAGTAAACCTATACATTTGAAGACAGTGCTTTATTGCTAAACAGGCTCTCATTTGCATATTTGTTTTCTCTTTGACACAAGAATTATTTTCAAGAGTGCTATAAAAATTTGTAAGAGATCATATTGGGAGGAGGATATCTTTTTCATGTTGTCTTTAAGTTGTATTGAGAGCCTAACCTTCTTCCTATGTAACAAATTCTTATGGATCCCTGCTTTTTGCTGAACTATGTGTTGGGTGCTGAAGCATGAAGGTAAATAAAACTGGTAAGATTGCTGACCACAAGAGAATTGCTTTCTAGCATTCAGAGAATGTTTTTTGTTTTTTTGTTTTTTTTTTTTTGAGGCAGAGTCTTACTCTGTTGCCCAGGCTGAAGTGCAGTGGTGTGATCTCAGCCCACTGCAACCTCCGCCTCCTGGGTTCAAGAGATTCTCCTGCCTCAGCCTCCCGAATAACTGGGATTAGCCGCCACCACGCCTGGCTAATTTTTGTATTTTTGGTAGAGATGGGATTTCACCATGTTGGCCAGACTGGTCTTGAACTCCTGACCTCAGGTGATCTGCCTGCCTTGGCCTCCCAAAGTGTTGGGATTACAGGCGTGAGCCACCACACCCAGCCGAGAGTGTGATCTTTATGACCTACATTTTGGGGGAATTTATTGAAACTTTCTTTCATGGCTATAGGTGATCCAATTTTTTAAAAAAGTATTTTCTCAGTTTGCTAAAATGTTCTCTCACTTCCTAAATCCTGAGAAAGGAGTTTTCAGGTCTCCTATGATGGCTGAGTTTTTCTCAAATTCTTGTGTTTCTGACAGTTTAGCGTTTATATATTGTAACACTATGTTGTTTGGTATGTGAAGGCTCACTATTATTATATCTTCTTGGTGATTTTGTCTTATATTAATGGTTGATAAACCTCTATTCTATTTAATGATTTTGCCTTTAAGTTTATATTGATTTTTCTGACACCCCAATTTTGCTTTGTTAATATCAGTCTTTTTTTTTTTTTTTTTGAGATGGAGTTTTGCTCTTTTGCCCAGGCTGGAGTGCAATGGTGCATGGTGCAATCTTGGCTCACTGCAACCTCTGCCCCCGCTCACCCCCTACCCCAAATTCAAGCGATTCTCCTGCCTCAGCCTCCCAAGTAGCTGGGATTACAGGTGTGTGCCACCATGCCCGGCTAATTTTTTTGTATTTTTAGTAGAGACAGGGTTTCACTATGTTGGCCAGGCTGGTCTCGAACTCCTGACCTCAGGTGATCGACCCACCTCGGCCTCCCAAAGTGCTATGATTACAAGCGTGAGCCACTGCACCTGGCCGTTAATACCAATGTTTTTAATAGATTCATTGTTATTATTTTTTATCCACTTTCTACTATTTGAGGTGTGTGATTATTTTGAAGGAAGAGAAAGTAGCTGGATTGTTTTTCCAGATTTCTTTTTCTCTTGTTCTTGGTACTTTCAATAAGCTCTAGGTTTTCAACTGACTCTCATTGCATAAGAGTTGTTTTTCTCTATTTACACTGGTTAATGCCAAGTATTTAGCTCAGCGTGATCCTGGCATTGCTATCAAAGCAAATGTAGGCTAAAAGAGCAGTTGTTTAGACAGTTATTTAGATCTCTTTTTGTCAGGATTGTGTGCATTTATCTTGCACACTGAAACCCCCCAAATCTGGCTAAACACACAACATATGTAAAAGTTTCAAAGACCCTAAAAACCTTTCACCCACAGAGACCTTGAGTTGGAAGAACATATTGGACCAAAGTTAGACCTGGAAATGATCTACCATGATCTAAGCAATTTCACTGCTCAACATAGTTGGAAACCAGGCAGTTGGGCAGGCATTGCCTCTGTAGGTGCCATGGGAAGAGGTCAAGGTCAGAACTTATTTTTGCTGGACAAACAGTGTGGGGTCAGAGAAAGGTAACTGATTTTCTGAGTCAGAAGTGCTAGATCGCAAGCTTGGCCATACTGCCTACCAGTGACTACGGAAACGCTGAAGCTTTTATATCTGAAAATGGGATAATGGTAACTGTCTATGTCAATGTATTGTAAGAAGATGAAGACAACATCTTATACATCTTATATATGTGTGATACTCTGACCTCTCAAAACCTCTTTTTTTTTGTTTTTGTTTTTGAGACAGGGTCTCACTCTGACAACCAGGCTGGCACACAGTGGTGCCATCTCGGTTCACTGCAACCTCCGCCACCTCCTGGGTCAAGTGATTCTCCCACCTCAGCTTCCGGAGTAGCTGGGACTACAGTCAAAAACCTTTTTTTTTTTTTTTTTTTTTTTTTGAGACAGAGTCTCACTCTGTTGCCCAGGCTGGAGTGTAGTGGTGCAATCTCGGCTCACTGCAACCTCCACCCCCCATGTTCAAGCAATTCTCATGTCTCAGCCTCCCAAGTAGCTGGGACTACAGGTGTGCACCACCAGGCCTGGCTAATTTTTGTGATTTTAGTAGAGATGGGATTTCACCATGTTGGTCAGGCTGATCTCAAACTCCTGACCTCAGGTAATCCACCTGCCTCGGCCTCCCAAAGTGCTGGGATTACAGGCGTGAGCCACTGCATTCGGCCAATTTTTTGTATTTTTAGTATAGATGGGGTTTCAGCATGTTGGCCAGGCTGGTCTCAAATTCCTGAACTCAGGTGATCCGCCCACCTTGGCTTCCCAAAGTGACAGGATTACAGGGGTGAGCCACCGCACCTGGCCTCAGAAACCTTTTAGTACCTTATTTTATTTTGTTTGTAAGAGACAGGGTCTGGCTCTGTTGCCCAGGCTGGAGTGCAGTGATACAATCATAGCTCACTGCAGCCTCCAACTCCTGGGCTCAAGCCATTCTCTCCCAAGCCTCCTGAGTAGCTAGGACTAAAGGTGCATGCCACAACACCAGGCTAATTTTTAAAATTTTTTGTAGAGATGGGGTCTTGGTATGTTGTCCAGGCTGATCTTGAACTCCTGGCTTCAAGCTATTCTCCCTCCTCAGCCTCCCAAAATACTGGGATTACAGGCATGAGCCACTGCACCCAGCCAAAAACCTTTTAATACTTCATCTCACTTTTTCCCTATAGCAAACTTTTTATGTTGGTATTACTATTAGCTCCAGTTTACAGATAAGGAAGTAATTTCTCCACAGCTGCTGAGTTAATAAAAATGTAGATTCTGGACCTGAGCTTCATTTTCTGACTCCAAGTCACGGGATCATTTCATTGTATCCTGCTCCTTGTGAAAATATTTTGAAAAACAAAAGGTGCCTCTCAATGTGAGGAATTAATATTAATATTCTGGAAGAGATGTGTGGAACCATGCATAAATCTACGGAAGACTGCTGCATGCAGGCAGATTGGAAACTGGAAGGAAACTCTAGAGACTTTCTGATACCGCCCTTTGCAAATGTTGGGTGAGCAGACGCTTAAACCTTTCAGGACAGAAGAATATCTATTAATTTTTCTGTCGTGTCTAAGACTATAGCTCTTACAACCTTCTTTGGTAGACCATTCCAACGCTGGGTTTGCCTTTTCTTCCTGATGCAGCATAGGCCTTTCTATTCTTCATAAATAGCTCTAGGTTTGGGTTTGTCACTTTATTGACTCATTTGTCCTTGTATATGTTCTGGGTATTCTGACTTAGATTAGAAAAGTAGCTTGCTTTTTGTAAGAATCCCAGTTTCTTTTCCATTGCTTTCTTCCTATTAGTCACCCAGGCTGGAGTGCAGTGGCACAATCACAGCTCACTGCAGCCTTGACCTCTTGGGCTCAAGCAATCCTCCCACCTCAGACTCCTGAGTATCTGGGACCACAGGCTAATTTTGTGTAGACATAGGGTCTCACTGTTTTGCCCTGGCTGATCTCAAACTCCTAAACTCAAGTGATCCTCTGGCCTCGGCCTCCCAAAGTGCAGGGATTACAGGGGTGAGCCACTGGGCCTGGCCAGCATTTTTTTTTTTTTTTTTTTTTTTTTTTTTGAGACAGAGTCTCACTCCATCACCCAGGCTGGAGTGCAGTGGCAACATCTCCGCTCACTGCAACCTCTGCCTTCCCGGATCAAGTGATTCTCCTGCCTCAGCCTCCCAAGTAGCTGGGACTACAGGCATGCACCACCACTCCCAGCTTTTTTGTACTTTTAGTAGAGATGGGGTTTTGTCATGTTGACCAGGCTGGTCTTGACCTCCTGACCTCAAGTGATCAGCCTGCCTCGGCCTCCCAAAGTGCTGGGATTACAGGCGTGAGCCACCACGCCCAGCCTGAATTTTGGTTTTTCAACATTCATTCTAAAAACCCAACTTGATTAATTCCTTCCCTCTTCCTTTCTTACCCTTTCCTCCTGAATTTTTTTATCCCACAAAATTAATTTGTTTCTAAAAGCCAGAATGAAATTGGATCATGAGATCTTGTTTATGACCACAGGCAAACTGCTGGTCTCCTCCCAGGTCATCATGACCCACTCCTGGCTGTTCTGGTTAATCCACTAAAATTAAGCAGTTTAATTTTAAAGGTCACTGGAGTGTAGCCTAAGATGTCTTGGCTGGCTGTGAATGACAAGCAGTAAGGAAGGCCCAGGTTCCTACCCGATAGAGGATGGAGCAACTTCTTTCTTACAGTCTCTCGGGGGGGGGATGGATGTCTAAATCTTTTGACTGGGCTGTCCACTGTTTTATCTTCTTCAGAGTCTCTTGCTTCGGCCACGTGCAGTGGCTCATGCCTGTAGCCCTAGCACTTTGTGAGGCTGGGGTAGGAGGATTGCCTGGGCCCAGGAGTTCAAGACCAGGCTAGGAACATGGTGAAACCCCAACTCTACAAAAAATACAAAAATATTAGCTGGGCGTGGTGGTGCGTGCTTATAGTCCCAGCTACTTGAAAGGCTGAGGTGGGAGGATTGACTGAGCCTGGGAGGTTGAGGCTTCAGTGAGCCATGATTGTGCCACTGCACTCCAACCTAGGCAACAGAGTGAGACCGTCTCAAAAAAGGAAGGAAGGAAGGAAGGAAGAAAGGAAGGGAGGAAGGAAGTCAGGAAAGAAGGAAAGAAGGAAGGAAGGAAGGGGCTTGCTTCATGTTCAGGGAACCACTTCTTTTGACGTAAGTGGTTTTATTCTTCTTTGGGCCTTTTAAAAACGAACAACTGTTTAGCATTCCTCTAAAGATTCTTCAAATTTAAAGAACAGGCTGGGCACAGTGGCTCACGCCAGTAGTCCCAGCACTTTGGGAGGCTGCCAAGGCAGGTGGATCACCTGAGGTCAGGAGTTCCAGACCAGCCGGGCCAACATGGTTGTATTATGGTTCCCTAGAAGGATAGAACTAATAGGATATATATATATATATAATATTAGATATATAGATCTCATATATATCTTATATTAGATATATAGATCTCATATATATGAGTTTATTAAGTATTATTAACTCATATATATATATGAGTTTATTAAGTATTATTAACTCATATATATATATGAGTTTATTAAGTATTAATGTACATAATCACAAGGTCCCACAATAGGCCATCTGCAAGCTGAGGAGCAAGGAGAGCCAGTCTGAGTCCCAAAACTGAAGAACCTGGAGTCCAGTGTTCCAGGGTAGGAAGCATCCAGCATGGAAGAAAGATGTAGGGTGGGAGGCTAGGCCAGTCCCTCCTTTTCACGTTTTTCTGCCTGCTTATATTCACTGGCAGCTGATTAGATTGTGCCAACCAGATTAAGGGTGGGTCTGCCATCCCCAGCCCACTGACTCAAATGTTCATCTCTTTTGGCAATACCCTCACAAATACACCCAGGATCAATACTTTCTATCCTTCGATCCAATCAAGTTGACACTCATTAACAATCACAATGGTGAAACCCCGTCTCTACTAAAATACAAAAAAATTAGCCTGGCATGGTGGCACCTGCCTGTAATCCCAGCCACTCAGGAGGCTGAGGCAGGAGAATCGCTTGAACCCAGGGGGTGGAGGCTGCAGTGAGCCGAGATCGGTGCCACTGCACTCCAGCCTGGGTGACAACGACACTACATTTCCAAAAAAAAAAAAAAAAAATTAAAAAAAATTTAAAGAACATATTTACATTTTTTTTTCTGTTCTCCCCTACTTAGGCTAAAGAAGCCTTTTCTGCACTAGGCCCATTTTCTAGACATGTTATTGTTTTGCTCAGTCATTTAACACCACCAACAAGAAGGAAGCACAAACACTAACATTTTATTGGTGGTTATTTTAGGATGGTGAAATGTTACGTGATTTTTGTTTTCTTCTCTCAGTTTTTCTAAACTATTGACAATGGCATATATATTTTAGTAATTTAAATAGTTATTTAAAGTTAAAACTAAAAGCTATAGGGCCAGGCATGGTGGCTTACACCTGTAATCCCAGCACTTTGGGAGGCCGAGGTAGGCAGATCACAAGGTCAGATCACAAGTTTGAGGCCAGCCTAGTCAATATGGTGAAACCCTTTAAAAATACAAAATTAGCCGGGCATGGTGGCGGGCACCTGTAGTCCCAGCTACTCGGGAGGCTGAGGCAGGAGAATGGCGTGAACCCGGGAGGCGGAGCTTGCAGTGAGCCGAGATCGCGCCACTGCACTCCAGCCTGGGTGACAGAGCGAGACTCCGTCTCAAAAAAACAAAAACAAAAACAAAACAAAACAAAACAAAACAAAACTAAACTAAAATCTACAGCAAATACTGTGGTTTTAGATCTAGAACAAATTAATAGACTAATGGAAATGAACAGCCAAACACACACACATACACACACACACACACACACACACACACACGATAGCATTAAAAAAGTCAGGAAGAAAGAATGGACTGTTCAATAAAACATACGTGAATGGGTCAGGCATGGCGGATCACACCCATAATCCCAGCACTTTGGGAGGATAAGGCAGGAGGATGGGTTGAGACCAGGAGTTTGAGACCCAGACTGGGCAACATAGTGAGAGTCTGTCTCTACAAAAAATCTAAAAATTAGCTGGACGTGGTGGTGCATGCCTGTAGTCCTAGCTATTCAGGAGGTGGAGGTGAGAGAATTGCTTGAGCCAGGAGGACAGGGCTGCACTTCTGCCTGGGCAACAGAGTGAGACCCCTGCCTTTATACACAAATGTGTATATATACACACACACATATGTATGTGTGTATGTGTGTGTGTGTGTGTATATATATATATATATACACACACATATAAAATGGGAATAAAATGGGATGATTAGCTATCATATGGAGAAAAGTTCAATTCTTACATCACACCACATCCCCAAATTAATTTTAGGTGGATTAAATACCTAAATGTAAAAAAGCAAAACTAAAGTTTTGGGAGAAAATATTGGAAACTCGATTTATGTCCTTGGGATAAGACTCCTTAAGTAATATATAATAACCGAAGACCATGAAGAAAATTGACTCCATTCAGTTGACTACTTCTGTGGGATAAAAGGCACAATAAGAAGAGCTAGGCCGGATGTGGTGGCTCACACCTGTAATCCCAGCAATTTGGGAGGCCAAGGCAGGCAGATCACTTGAGCCCAGAAGTTCGAGACCAGCCTGGGCAACATGGCAAAACTCTGTCTCTACAAAAAATACAAAAAATTAGCTGGGTGTCGTGGTGTGCGTGTGTAGGTGGTGCGCATCTGTAGCCACTCAGGAGGCTGAGGTGGGAGAATCACGTGCCCCTGCACTGCACCCTGGGCGACTGAGACCCTGTCTCCAAAAAAACTGAATGACACACCACAGAAAATATCTGCAATGCATGTGACCAACAACACAGGATTAGTATGCACAAAATATAAAGTATATTACAATAATTCCACTTTATCCCTAGGCATGAATGAAATGACACATATACAAGAGTATTCAATGCAGCAGTGGTTGTAGTAGCAAAAGTTTGGAAACAATCTAATCATTTCTAGGGAATTGTTTAAGTAAATTATAGTATATCCAGTCGAGACTGCATCTAGCTTGGCTGGGCATCATGCCTGTATCCCAGCACTTTGGAAGGCTGAGGTGGGTGGATCACCTGAGGTCAGGAGTTCCAGACAAGCCTGGCCAACACAGTGAAACCCTGTCTCTATTAAAAATACAAAAAAAAAAAAAAAATAGCTGGGTGTGGTGGTGCATGCCTGTAATCCCAGCTACTTGGGAGGCTGAGGCAGGAGAATTGCTTGAACCCGGGAGGCGAAGACTGCAGTGAGCTGAGATCGTGCCACTGCACTCCAGCCTGGGTGACAGAGCAAGACTCTGTCTCAAAAAAAAAAAAAAAAAAAAAAAAAAAAAGATTGCATGTAGCTGAAAGAGAAAGCTAGGACATCACTTTACTCCTCTTCCAACTAATAACATCTTCTTTTTTTATATGCCACTGCATTGAATAATGTAATTATTGTTTTCACTCATATCATTCTAGACTCTTCTGTCTTTAATTTCCCACCCACCTCCAATCTAAATGGTTGTCCTCTCCTCTCAGACATGCCTATTGCTAACATTTTTTTCAAATCTGCAATGTTACTTTATATTGATACTAGTTCCCCGCTGAAATTCTTGAGTTCATCTTTTATCTCCCCAAGCATGGTTGTTTTCCAGACTGTCTAGTAATTCTACTGTCTGCAGTACCTGTTTGTATTATCTGTTGCTTCTATTGGTTCTCATTCATACTATCTTTTCTCCATATGTGCCTAGTTATCTTTATGCTAGACATTGTATTTGAAAAATTACTAATAGAAGTCATTTGAGGCCAGGCATCGTGGCTCACGCCTGTAATCTCAGCACTTTGGGAGGCCAAGGCGGGTGGATCACATGAGGTCAGGAGTTTGAGAGCAGCCTGGCCAACACAGGTGAAACCTCGTCTCTACTAAAAATACAAAAATTAGTGGAGTTGCTGTGAGCCAAGATCACGCCACTGCACTCCAGCCTGGGCGACAAAGTGAGATGTTATCTGTCCTCAGAGATGATTTTAGTTTACTTCTTGAAGCCACCAGCAATCTGGATAGCTTTAATTCAATTTATAATTTGGAGATTTTCAGGGCCATCTACATGATTCAAAGCTGGACTAACATCTGTGTGTGTATGAGGGGCAGTTGACTTCTAATTCACTTTTACTCCTAGTTTGTATTACACAATGTAATACTATGTATTATTTATACATTTATATAATGTAATACTATGTATTTATACACTTATACAATGTAATACTATGTATTACAATACATAGTAATTCTGCAAGGTGGTTTACCAGAACTCCCAGCATTCATAGGCACTAAACTCTAGCATTGCCCCTCTAGTCCCACTGGGTTGGTGGTGCTTCATGATTTTTGTTCCACAGACCCCATGGGTAGTCTGATGAAGCTATGACTCCTTCTCAGAACTATGTACCTATACATATACATTTTATATATGTACATTATATACATTTTATATGTACATATGTAGGTGTGTGTCAGTGTGTGTGTGTTTATTTGGAGACAGGGTCTCATTCTGTCACCCAGGCATGATCACGGCTCACTGTAGCCTCAACCTCCTGGCCTCAAGTGATCCTCCCAATTTAGTCTCCTGAGTAGCTGGGATTACAGGTGCATGCCATCACGCCAAGATAACTTTTGTAGTTTTTGTAGAGATGGGGGTCTACGTTGCCTAGGCTACTCTCAAACTCCTGGGCTCAAGTGATCCTCCCACCTTGACCTCCCAAAGTGAGAATAATATTTTTTTAAAGCATAAATAAAATATGTAATGTCAAAGGAAATCTATTATGTTGAAACACAGTGATCAAAACATTAAAAAACAAATTTGCAATAACAGTAGCACATGTGCTTCTTTATTAATGCATTACATAACATGTTCTGGCAGCAGGTCTAATGATGACTGAAATTTTAAAATAGGAATGTAAATGACGTTTTGAGATATCTGCAACAACTGTAAATGTGGTAGGAAGATATCTGATTTCTGTTGGTGACAAAGTCACAAGTACTGATAATATTACTGTGGCTTATCAGTACTTGTGACTTTGTTACCAACTGATAATATTACTGTGGCTTGGCTAGGCGCAGTGGCTCACACCTGTAATTTCAGCACTTTGGGAGACCAAGACAGGCAGATCACTGAGGTCAGGAGTTCGAGACCAGCCTGGCCAATGGTTGCAGTGAGCTGAGATCGCGCCACTGCACTCCAGCCTGGGTGACACAGCGAGGCTCCGTCTCAAAAAATGTATACACACACACATATATTACTGTGGCTTGTTGCCTAGATTCATAATAGAAGGGAAATCTAAGCTTCATTTAGAGGTTAGTGCAAAAAAAATTGTATTTTTTTTTTCATTTTTTTCTTAGCCAAGTTCATGAATCTTCTGAATTGCATGGTCCATGAAACCCAGATTTAAAATCGCTGCTTGAGGCTGTTGGAAGCACTGCTGTCTCTCAGCTACCACTTGGCCTGGG
The DNA here is from genome assembly GCF_029289425.2 of Pan paniscus. Classification (NCBI taxonomy): domain Eukaryota; kingdom Metazoa; phylum Chordata; class Mammalia; order Primates; family Hominidae; genus Pan; species Pan paniscus. Next base: position 60,006,353 of record NC_073256.2, on the reverse strand, counting down.
CAAATGCTGTATTGACCCCTTTTTTTTTTTTTTTTTTTTTTTTTTTGAGATGGAGTCTCGCTCTGTTGCCCAGGCTGGAGTGCAGTAGCGTGATCTCGGCTCACTGCAAGCTCCACCCCTTGGGTTCATGCCATTCTCCTGCCTCAGCCTCCCGAGTAGCTGGAACTACAGGAGCCCGCCACCACGCCCGGCTAATTTTTTGTAGTTTTAGTAGAGACGGGGTTTCACAGTGTTTGCCAGGATGGTCTCAATCTCCTGACCTCGTGATCCGCCTGCCTCGGCCTCCCAAAGTGCTGGGATTACACACGTGAGCCACCGCGCCCGGCCTGTATTGACCTCTTTTGACTGTGGTCTTCTAGATCTTGGTGCAACAATTCCTCACTAGCTTGTTAGCTCCTTGATGGCTTTAGAAAAATGCTTTTTATGTTTCACCCAGTGTTTGTCTTCACTAAAAATGATCCATATGGCCTAGTCCACCACTACAGCAGCAGAAGGCCCGGTACACTGCCAGGTTACCTCTTCCTTCCTTCTGGCTTGGATTTGCCCACACAGCCCTGGCTCCTAACCCTCCAGTGTGACCTCCATTCTCCACAGTCACCAGAGGGATTTCTCTGTGAACTGGATTTCTAAAAACGTAAAACTGGGCTGGGTGTGCTGGCTCATGACTGTAATCCCAGCACTTTGGGAGGCCAAGGCAGGCGGATCACTTGAGGTCAGGAATTCAAGACCAGCCTGGCCAACATAGACAAACCCCGTCTCTGCTAAAATACAAAAATTAGCTGGGTGTGGTGGCACGTGCCTATAGTTCCAGCTACTCCAGAGGCTGAGGCATGAGAATTGCTTGAACCTGGGAGGCAGAGGTTGCAGTGAGTCAAGATTGTGCCACTGCACTCCAGCCTGGGTGACAGAGCAAGACTGCCTCAAAAAAAAAAAAAAAAAAAAAAGGTAATAATAATAATAAATAATAAATACATAAAATAAAAATGTAAAACGGATTCTATCAGGCGGGTGCAATGGCTCATGCCATTTGGGAGGCTGAGGCAGGCGAATCACCTGAGGTCAGGAGTTTGAGACCAGCCTGACCAAAATGGTGAAACCCCATCTCTACTAAAACTACAAAACTTAGCCGGGCGTGGTGGCGCATGCCTGTAATCTCAGCTACTCGGGAGGCTGAGGCAGGAGAATCACTTGAATCTGGGAGGAGGAGGTTGCAGTGAGCCAAGATTGCGCCACTGTACTTCAGCCTGGGGAACAAGAGCAAAACTCTGTCCACCCCCCCCCCCGCAAAAAACAAACAAACAAAAAAACTGATTATATCAAATATTAAAATCTTTCAGAGCCTTCTAAATGTTTTCATGCAAAATTCATACATTTACATTTTAGCATGACAAATCAGACTCCTGAAGACTTTTGTCTGAAAACCTGTCTCCCATGAGACTCCTATAAGACTCCTCCAAGATGGGAAACTGCCTCTCCTCCTATCCCCGAATCTTGTCTGATGCACCCGCCATGCCCAACTCCTGGGAGTTTCCAGAGTACTGGATCCACCCTGTGGCTTCTGTGCCTTTGCACGTGACCTTTCTGCCTCCAGTAGCCATCCTCTCTTCCTTCCTCAGCCTGGCTAGCTCTCCAGTGTTTCAAGTCTTGGCTTGGGTACCAACTCTTCTGGGAAGACTTCAGGACTCTTCCAGTCTTTCGAGTTCTTCCTGTGTTTTTTCATAATACCCCCTGTTCATTCATTTTTTCTTTTCTCTTTTTCTTTTTTTTGAGGCATGGTCTAGCTCTGTTGCCCAGGCTGGAGTGCAATAGTGCCATCTTGGCTCACTGCAATGTCCTCCTGTTGGGCTCAAACAAACCATCCTCCCACCCCAAACTTGAGTAGCTGGGACTACAAGCACATTCCACCACACCTGGCTTTAGTATTTTTGGTAGAGGTGAGGTTTTGCTATGTTGCCTAGGCTGATCTAGAACTCCTGGGCTCAAACAATCTTTCCATCTTGGCCCCCCAAAGTGCTGGGATTACAGAAGTGTGCCACTGTGCCCTGACCATTCCTACCTTTATACAAGCATAGTATGCTGTGATTTGGTTTTTGTTGGTCTCCCTCGCTAGACTGTAAGCTGCTTTAAGACAGGGGCTTTCTTCTCTGAATGTGCAGCACATACCACAATGTCTAACCCCACCTTTTTTTTTTTTTTTTTTTTGAGATGCAGTCTCACTCTGTCATCCAGGCTGGAGTGCAGTGGCATCATCTCGGCTCACCTGCAACCTTCACCTCCTGGGTTCAAGCAATTCTCCTGCCTCAGCCTCCCGAGTAGCTGGAATTACAGGCACCCACCACCATGCCCGGCTAATTTTTTTTTTGTATTTTTAGTAGAGATGGGGGTTTCACCATGTTGGTCAGGCTGGTCTCGAACTCCTGACCTCAAGTGATCTGCCTGCCTCGGCCTCTCAAAGTGCTGGGATTACAGGCGTGAGGCACCACACCCAGCCAGCCTACCTGTTTGTTGACTAAAGTGAATGGAGTTACACCTGGCACCTGCTGTTGTTACTGGGTCACTTACCTCACCTGGCCACTCTTTTTAAACAAGTGCTGGAGTGAGAGGACACTACACCTCCTGCCTTCATTACCACTTTTGCTTATGAATTTTCCTACTTAGGAATTCATATGCTGTCAAATGGCTTATAAATCACTCATTCCCATACATGTTTTAAAAAGTGGGAACTAATAGATATCCAAGTTACTAATATGTACTTATATATCTTTTATGTAATTCTTCCCCAAATTTGGGGTAGCTTTTAAAATTAAGGCAAAATAGAAGACTGAAACTGTAGGTATCATAAGGAGATCGGAAACTATTTAAGGAAAGACACAAGGAAGCTCAGAGGGAGGCGGGGGCACACAAAGTGGCTCTGAGTTCCTGGTAGGAAGGCCGGGAAGGGGAACAGATAGGACTCATTTGTCTGATAAAATGAACCATAAAGTTTGAAAATATAAACTTTTACTTGCACTGAATTCTGAGAAAAATTTATTACAGGGATTCTTATATAGAAACAATGGATATGTAATAGATAATGCCTTCAGTTCTAATTTTCAGAAAACATGGAAATGTTTTTCACATGGCTGTCTCTTTGCTAAAAGCAAAGAACTAAAACATTCATCCAGAAATACTGACTAATGGGATCCAGTTTGATACAGAAGTAAAAGTTGGATGGCTGGGAGTGGTGGCTCATGCCTATAATCCTAGCACTTTGGGAGGCTGAGGTGGGTGGATTGCCTGAGCTCAGGAGTTCGAGATCAGTGTGGGCATCATGGTGAGACCCCATCCATATCTACAAAAAATACAAAAATTAGCTGGGCGCCGTGGTGTGTGCCTGTAGTCCCAGCTACTCTGGAGGCTGAGTCAGGAGAATCGCTTGGACTCCGGGAGGCAGATGTTGCCGTGAGCCAAGATCACGCCACTGCACCTTAGCCTGGTCGACAAAGTGAGACTCCGTCTCAAAAAAAAAGTTGGAGAACCAAGAGAAATGGACTGAAGAAACAGCCCTTCGGCTCTCTCGTGTTAGTTGTTAAACTGTTGACAAGAGTGTGGGCAGCAGCCTACCCATGAGCTCACTAAAGAGGACCCAAAGGGTACACGTTATGTTGTTGACTGGAGATCAGAAAGCTTCAGATGCCAGAAGATGGCAAAGTTGATGATCTTCTACACAAACAAAGGAGGCCTGCTACAGTCTCACCTGGATTGAGGACCAAATCACTTGTCCGGAGGTTGAGGGCAGCCACGTCTGCAAACAGAAGTGGGAGTGGACAGCACACGCTTTAACACGTGAAGCTGGGTGTGGGAGAGGCCATTTCTCACTGTTATTTTCATGACCTATTCTGGAAGTGAGATTGCAGGCCGACCAGAAAGCTATGTGTGCCCAAATCACTCCAGTGTTTCTCATATGAAAACTTGTACACCTTACTTAATTCCCCAAAGAATTTGGTGAGATTTTAATAAAGATAAAATAGTAAAACTGTAGATATTAAAAAAGAGGTCATAAACTATTTAGGGAAAGAGGACAATTTGACCAGGAAGCTGGGGTACCGTGGTGAGCTGGCGCTTATCTCATAGGGTCCTTATGAGGATTAAATAAGATAATTCGTGGAAAGCAATTTGCCTATTGTCCAAGACACAGATAAATATTAATCTCCTTTACTGTTTCCTTTTCTGTAGGCAATGAGTAACCAATGAAGCTTTTTTTTTCAGACGGAGTTTCACTCTTTTTGCCCAGGCTGGAGTGCAATGGCGAGATCTCGGCTCACTGAAACCTCCGCCTCCCGGGTTCAAGTGATTCTCCTGCCTCAGCCTCCCAAGTAGCTGGGATTACAGTCACCTGACACCATGCCTAGCTAATTTTCATATTTTTAGTAGAGATGGGGTTTTACCATATTGGCTTGGCTGGTCTTGAACTCCTGACCTCAGGTAATCCTCCGCCTCTGCCTCCCAAAGTGCTGAGATTACAGCTGTGAGCCACTGTGCCTGGCCCACTGAAGCTTTTTAAGAGGCAATGAAATGGTCAGAATTCTGTTTAAGGAAAATTAATAGGTTCAGTGATAACAGAAGCAGCAATTTGAAGTTTAAAAACATTTACATTTGAGCTGGCAACAACTTTGGGTCCCAGGTTGTTTTAAGTCACTTTAAGAGGCTTAAAACATTCATATGCAAATCTCTGAACCCAAGAAAATAACTTCCTCTTAACCCTAGGCCTGGCCGTTAGGAAAATTTTTTTTTTGAGCCAAAAAATCCCATACTTTTAGGTTTACACTTAAGACATCTTCTCAGGATTAATTGTAAATTCCTTAGAGGCAAAAATAGTCATTTACTTTTATTCTTATTTCCATAGAAACTAATAGAACTGAACAAGAAGCAAGACTTAGGTTAATTGTGTGCTGACTTTACTTCTAGTGGTTTTCTTTGTCTTAACAAGCTAGGCAGAATTTGTCAGCATTGTGTTACATAGAATACGACCTGGTTAAAACAGAAAGCTACGTTGAGAAAAATGCCACCTCCTCTAAAGCAATGTGAATGGCAGTGGTTATTCCCTCAAATGAGTCTTTTTCGAATATGAGAACTTATTCCAGTGAAGCTATTGTTGCTGAAAACATTTTTGGATCTTCTTTTCTTTTGTGGAAAGAAAGATTACAGTAAGATGAAAAGGATGGACTCAGGTGCCCTGGCCTCACTGGGGTTTGATCACATCTCTACTTAGAAGTGATGTGGCCTTCAGCAAAGGAGTCTGGTATCAAAGCTCACCAGATGCCATGGCTCATGCCTGTAATCCCAGCACTTTGGGAGCCAAGGCAGATGGATCACTTCAGGCCAGGAATTCGAGACCAGCCTGGCTAACATGGCGAACCCCCGCCTCCACTAAAAATACAAAAATTAGCCAGGTGTGGTGGCACATGCCTGTAGTCCCAGCTATTGGGGAGGCTGAGACAGGAGAATCACTAGAACCCGGGAGGCAAAGGTTGCAGTGAGCCGAGATTGCCACTGCACTCCAGCCTGGGCAACAGGGCGAGACTATGTCCCACCAAATTATAACAAAACAAAAACATCCAATCAAATGGGGGTTTGACTTATTCTCAACAGGACAAAATTCACTTATATTGCCATGGGCATGCATCATCTGCATAGCAAGACAAGAAATATTCACATCATTATAAGTTTTCTATAAATCAACTTGTACCTCTACAGAGTTGTAAAATTTAAAGACATGGGCACACAGCACACAGGGATCAAGCATTACATTGAAAGGATAGCCAGTAATGTTTTGCCCATTCCAAAATCTCAAATTTTTCCTTGCATAGGTATGTTGTGGAGATTTACAAGTTAATCTACTTTAAAAACAGCTTGATGTGGCCAGGCACGGTAGCTCACGCCTGTAATCCCACCACTTTGGGAGGCTGAGGCGGGCGGATCACCTGAGGTCAGGAGTTCGAGACCAGCCTGGCCAGCATGGTGAAACCCTGTCTCTACTAAAAAAAAAAAAAAAAAAAAAAATTAGCCAGATGTGGTGGCAGGTGCCTGTAATCCCAGCTACTCGGGAAGCTGAGGCAGGAGAATTGCTTGAACCCGGAAGGTGGAGGTTGCAGTGAGCCAAGATTGTGACATTGCGCTCCAGGCTGGGCAACAGAGCAAGACTCTGTCTCAAAAACAAAAACAAAAAGAGCTTCATGCATAGTAAACTTGGTAAATTAAATATTCTCATTGCCTGCAGAATCTCCTATATATACGGCCAGGTGTGGTGGTTCACACCTGTAATCCCAGCACTTGGGAGGCCAAGGTGGGCAGATCATGAGGTCAGGAGATCAAGACCATCTTGGCTAACACGGTGAAACTCCGTCTCTACTAAAAATACAAAAAATTAGCCGGGCGTGGTGGCACACACCTGTAGTCCCAGCTACTTGGGAGGCTGAGGCAGGAGAATCACTTGAACCTGGGAGACGGAGGTTGCAGTGAGTTGAGATTGTGCCACTGCACTCCAGCCTGGGTGACAGAGTGAGACTCTATCTCAAAAAAAAAAAAAAAAAAGAATCTCATATATATATATGTATACACACATATATTTGAGACAGAGTCTTGCTCTGTCACTCAGACTGGATTGCAGTGGTGCAATCATAGCTCACTGCAGCCTCAACCTCTTGGGCTCAAGCAATCCTCCTATCTCAGCCTCTCAAACAGCTGGGACTACAGATGCACATCAGCACGCCAGGCTAATTGTTTTATTCTCTGTAGAGACAGTCTCACTATGTTGCCCAGGCTGGTCTGGAACTCCTGGGCTCAAGTGATCCTCCCACCTTGGCCTCCCAAAGTTGCTGGGATTACAGGTGTAAGCCACCAAGCCTGGGCCGGTACATCTCTTTGAATACACCCAGTAGTTGTTTCTTAGCCATGGAGTGAATATCCGATTTTTCGGAAATAGCCACGCTATTTGAAACCAAATCTGTTAAATAAGTACAGAATACTGATTTTGTTTTTTTAAAAAACAAAGGTTTTTTGGACAATATAATGAGAGCGCTTTCATAGCTAGTTGATTAGATACATTTGAAAAATCAGTTCTTACAGAATTCTAAATGGGATATTTGGCTTCCCAAGATAAATTAAGAACACTATATGAAGAATTGACATATATGTGTTTGCTTAAAAATGCACTCTGCAGCTGGGCATGGTGGCTCACACCTGTAATCCCAGCACTTTGGGAGGCCGAGGCAGGCAGATCATTTGAGGTCAGGAGTTCAAAACCAGGCTGGCCAACATGGTGAAACCCTATCTCTACTAAAAATACAAAAATTAGCTGGGTGTCATGGTGTGTACCTGTAATCCCAGCTACTTGGGAGTCTGAGGCAGGAGAATCGCTTGAACCCAGGAGGCGGAGGTTGCAGTGAGCTGAGATTGTACCACTGCACTCCAGCCAGGGCGACATCTCAAAAAAACAAAAACAAAACCAAAGCACTCTGCAAGCTTCCTGGCTAACTCTTGTACATTGCAGCAGGGGAAGTTTGATGCCTCTGAGGGCGATGCCAAAGCCAGGCGGGCTGCTGGGGTGTGAGCATGGAGTAAATGCAGCAAGGTCACAGATGACGGATGATGACTGCGGTGGGAAAACCCACATAGGGGCCTGCAAGCACGTCTCAGGAAGAGCTGTCTTGCTAGGGGCAAACTTACGGTAAAAGGATGACGCCATCATTTGATAAAATGTTCTGTCATGCTTTTAGTGGCAAGTTTTTAACAATAAAGCAAAACACTCACCATGAACCAAATGTTAAAATCAATGTCAACCAAGTCACATCATTTCCTGTTCCACTTGGTTTTGAAATTCAACTTCTCCTTTATTTAAAAATGACATCAAAACCAGTCTTCTCTTGAAGAGGTAATTTAGGAAATGGAGCAATTTACTGTGGTTTTAGAGGATGTAAAGTGCTCCGTGCAGTTGGACATGTACAGGGCAGCAGCTGGAGGCATGAGGACGTAGAGCCGTCATTCAATGTGGTCCCCGGGCCAGCAGCAACTGCACAACGTGGGAGCTCCTTAGAAAGGCAGGATCCTGGACCTCACCGTTTCAGAACCTACATTTTTTTTTTAATTTGCAAAAATTTATTCATATACAAATGTGCAATGTCAATAAAATGACCAAATAGGTTTGTTCTTGAAACATTTTCAATTGAATGGGAATTAAGTGCTTTTGAAAAGTGACAAAATGATCATACAGTGAAGTTGTCTCTTTCTTTATATAACAAGCATAAATCAGGTACTAACTCTTGATTTTACTCTGAATTAACCATGACATACTAAATGAACTTGGGCTTCAGGCAGAACCTACATCTTAAGGCGAGCTCCAGGCGATGGGTATGCACATTAAGGCTTAGGAAGCACACTGTTCTAGGTAACAGCTCAGGTCTCTGGGCTTAGCACTACAGGGAGAACGTGACTAGGAAATGCAGACTTGGGTTCTGATCTCAGGCTTACCACTAAATATCTGCTGTTTCCCACAGCCCTGCCCGCTTCTCAGGACTGTGGGGGACCAAATGGGATCCTTATTAACAAGGTCCTGTAAGATCTGGGTCCAGCCTGCCTCAGACCTTATCATGTACTACTTTCTATTTTGAGTTGGGCTTTCTAACCAGGCTGACCTCAAGTAGAGCTTGTTTCTGCCTCAGGGCCTTTGCACAGGCTGTTTTCTCTGCCTGGAACACCCTCCCTTTTGACCTCTGCACTGCAGCTGCCTCCTGTTAATCAGATCTCAGCCTAAATGTTGTCTCTCCAGTGAGACCCTCCAGGGACTGCACGAGTATCAAATACCTTTGTCAAGAAATAAAACCTCCCCAGGCTGTGCGCAGTGGCTCACGCCTATAATTCCAGCACTTTGGGAGGCCGAGGTGGGTGGATCACCTGGGGTCAGGAGCTCGAGACCAGCTTGGCCAGCATCATGAAACCCCATCTCTACTAAAAATACAAAAAATTAGTCGGGTGTGGTGGTGCGCACCTATAATACCAGCTACTCGGGAGGCTGGGGCAGGAGAATCTCTTGAACCCAGGAGGTGGAGGCTGCAGTGAGCCGTGTTCACACCACTGCCACTCCAGCCTGGGCAACAAGAGGGAAACTCCGTCTCAAAAAAGAAAAAAAAAAAAAAGACCTCCCTTGCTTTCCCCTACTGATTTCTCTTGGAAATGACAGCAATGTTACCCTGATTACTCTCGCAGCCCATACCCTGCAAATGGAAATCTGCCAACTTCAACCAGGAAGAAAAGACTGGAATGCAGGTTGCTTTTTATAGCATTTCAAGGAAAGATCATTCATTCACTGCCTATACATCCTTCCTTCCGGCATCACTGTGAGACTCTGCATGCACATTAATTTCATCCATTCCTCTTGAAAAAGTGAAGGACTTAAACCAGAAAAGCGGCCATAGGTCACAATACAAGATGGTTAACGTCACTCTGTTAACAGTGCCTTGGCCAAGGACAGCCAGATGGCCCGGAGGCTGACTTGGCAAAGCTGCTGGAGAGTTGGGGAGGGCTGCGGGTTAACAGCAGGGAGCACATACTTCATTAAACTACAAGCCGGGAGCCGTCCAGAGGTGCCTTCTGCTGCAGAATGGAAATTTAATAATGGTTTATTGGTTTAGTTGTGATTTTCAATTAAGCATGACAGAAATTGGTTTTAAGTCCAATATTAGAGGTTCTAAAATGTTAGTTTACACAGTCTAATGATGTATGACGGGAGAAGGCCACAGCTGTTTTCTTTAATCTATTTACAATCTTCGCAGCAGAAAGGCTAAATGAACTCTCCTACCATTATCAGGTCAGGGCTAAATGCAGCCCCGATCACAGGCAGTGATGCCTTCTTATGAACTACTTCTGCCTGACTTTCCTTAGCTCAGAAAATACTACAAAGGGAAAAGGCATGCTGAGAGCCTCTGCTGCTCCGCCAAGTGTGCAGAACAAACAGTACAATGGCCCCATCTACTGACACGGGCTAAAACAGCAGACAGGACATGCAGCAACACAAGCAATCCTGCCTCGAGCTCCGCTTCACGCCCGTGACCCACAGCACTGCTGAGGAATGTCTGATGCCTAGTAAACTACTTTATTATTGTCCTCAGGCACAACGTGATACGAGGGGTTTCTAGTATTTTCTCTAGGGTTCCAGGTCTTCATTCTTGTTTACGCCTAGTGTGCTTTTTTTTTTTTTTTTTTTGGAAATGGAGTCTCGCTCTGTCGCCCAGGCTAGAGTGCAATGGCACGATCTTGGCTCACTGCAAGCTCCACCTCCCGGGTTCACGCCATTCTCCTGCCTCAGCCTCCCGAGTAGATGGGCCCGCCACCATGCCTGGCTAATTTTTTGTATTTTTAGTAGAGATGGGTTTAGTAGAGATGGGGTTTAGTAGCCAGGATGGTCTTGATCTCCTGATCTCATGAGTTTATGCCTAGTTTGTTTTTTTTTTGTTTTTTGTTTTTTGAGACAAAGTCTCACTGTCACCCAGGCTGGAGTGCAATGGCACGACCTCGGCTCACTGCAACCTCCTGCTCCCAGGTTCAAGCGATTCTCCTGCCCCGGCCTCCTGAGTAGCTGGGATTACAGGTGCACACCACCACACCCGGCTAATTCTTTTGTATTTTTAGTAAAGATGGGGTTTCACCATGTTGGTCCGGTTGGTCTCGAACTCCTGACCTCATGATCCGCCCGCCTCGGCCTCCCAAAGTGCTGGGATTACAGGCTTGAGCCACCATGCCTGGCTGTTTATGCCTAGTTTTAAATTAGCTGGACAGCTCCAGATGCAACCAGAGGTGCAATGGTTTTGTATCGGATCAAGTGCTGTGAGCCCTTCTCCAGGTCGATCACGTAGTCCCTGAAAAAGAGGGAAACACATTTGCCTGCAGAGCTCGGCTGGCCCTCCATCGGGAGGAACGTGCCCACTGTGAAAGATGCACGCCACTCACCTCTGCTCATCTGTGTCTGGTTCTACCAGTATGTTTTCTTGTCGTTCTCTCACTCTCAGAAACACGTAAGAATCTAGATCTGGTTTGGGAACTGCCAGGAAAACAACAATGTGATTAGGAAATCCTCGGCCAACAAAGTCAACAAAGTAAAAGTTGCTGGGAAGAATGGTATGGCACACTCAGGGTTTAGATAGGAGCCCAGCCCATTCCTACTCTTCTAAGATGCAGACAGAGTGGCTGACCAGGGAGGAAACTGGACACGGATTGGGCCTTTTGTTTTCCTCAGGCAGCCTCAGCAAAATGACCAATTCAGGGTTCCACAAGTCTGGTATGGGTCTGACTTGCTCCTGGTGTTATGGGCTACACTGTGTCCCTGCAGAATTCATATGTTGAAGCCCTAACCCCCAGTATTTCAGTGTGGGATTGTATTCGGAAACAGGGCTTTTAAAGAGGCAATTAAGTGAAAGTGAGGCCAAGTAGTGTGGGCCCTAATCCAATCTGACTGGTGTCTTATAAGAACAGAATAGGCCAGGCACAGTGGCTTATGCCTGTGATCTCAGCATTTTAATCCAATCTGACTGGTGTCTTATAAGAAGAGAATAGGCCAGGCACAGTGGCTTATGCCTGTGATCTCAGCATTTTGAGAGGCTGAGGCTGGAGGATCAATTGAGGCCAGGAGTTTGACACCAGCCTACGCAACATAGCAAGATTCTGTCTCCACAAAAAAATTTTAAAAATAATAGCCAAGCATGGTGGCACATGCCTGTAGTTCCAGCTACTTGGGAAGCTGAGGTGGGAGGATCGCTTGAGCCCAGGAGTTCAAGGCTGCAGTGAGCTATGACAGCGTCAATCTACTCCAGCTGGGGCAACTGAGCAAGACCTTGTCTCAAAAAATAAAAAGCAAACAAAAAACAAAAATCAAAAGGTGGGGGGGAGGGAGGGGACTAGGACACACAGAGACTAGGATTAGTGATCTTATAAAAGTAGCCTGAGAGTCTGCTTGCCCCTTCCCTTCTCTGTGAGGACATATGGAAGGCGCCATCTATGAGGAACAGGCTCTTGGCAGACACTGAATCTGTGGGGGCCTGGATCCTGGACTTCCCAGTCTCCATAACTGTGAGCAGCCCAAAGGCACTAAGACCCTGTTCCACCACCGCAGGGGTGGCTGTGTGGTCCCCAGCCCCAGCACAGGCTGGGCAGAGATGAATTTCCAGGGCTCGGGTGTACTGGACCTCGTTTGATTTGGTGTGGCAATTTTGCCTGAGGAGGTCTTGCTTGGATCTGGTGCACTGTGAAACACTGAGGAACATGGGCTTTATCCTGTAAGCCAGGGCCCCCGGTGGGTTGATCCGACGTTAAGGGCTCTGCCTATACCTCCCTTTCCTTGCTCGGCAGCCCTTAGGGGCTGGTGCGAAGAGGCCCGAGGAGGGGCTCCGGCCAAGCTCCCCTTCCCCGGCTCCCCTCCCTCCTCTCTCCACACCCTCCAACCTGCTCCCTCTTCTGAGGCCACAGGGACTCACTGGAGGTCTCCCTAGCCTCCTATTTCAGCCCTCCCCTCCAGCTAGACGGGCCCTGTGCATTCTGGGACCTGTGACGAAGAGACGGCCAGCCCCTCTGAGCAGGGGCAATGTTGGCGTAGGCTCTGCAGTGCTGGTACTCGGGGCTGCCAGCACCTCACAGAGGCTCAGCAGATGGCTACTGAAGGCGAATGCGGCTCCATGCCCGAGTCTACAAGCACCAGTGCAGTCATGGGGCTCAGCCCACCCCAGGGAACAAGGAAGCAATGCTCAAATGCCTACCATTGGATCTGCTTTCCGTGATTTTTTTGGTCTTTAGCTAGAATCCTTGCTCTTCTTTCTGTTTATCTACATACTTATTTTTTTGTATTTGGGTAAAAACAGTGAAGAGAGGATCCTACCCTGGGACACCTGAGGATGGGTGGGCCACCTGCAGGGAGAACGTCCTGTTTACCTGCCCGAAAGAGGTCCACCTTCTGTAAGTTAGGGGGCATGTGCTTCAAGGCGACATTTTTCAGATAGGACTCTGTGTTCGCCATGAACCTGAAAGACATGGATTCAAATCGCTGTGGTGTACACAGCTGATGGACGTCCAAGGTTAGCAGGCAGCAGCGCACAGGCCTCTAGGACAGGCCTCATGCTGAACCAGCCAGGTGCCCCACGCCAACGGCTCACTCACTCACTCTCTGGCAAAGGCCAACTCTTCCGGCGAGAGGCTGGAAGGCTCCCCCTCAGGACGTGTTTTTTCCTTCTCAAGGACATGAGGGAAAAACTTCTCTATCTGTGAGGATAAAGCAAAATCTTCATGAAAACATTGGCAAAAGTCAAAGAGAAGGATGTGGTTAACATAAAGAGGGTTTACACAACCCTCCCGAGGAAGGACATGTGGCCTGGAGGTGGGATAGGGTGGGTGGAGAGACACACCATAAGACACAGGACAACGTCTCTGAGACACCCCTGCAGGCAAGCTATGGACCTGGGGCTAGGGGACAGCTTGGATTGGGAGACTCCTAAGTGGCTGAACAAAGAATGCTGACTCAATGGGTAGATGTCAAACTGTAGGGAAGTCTTTTGTGAAAGACCCTTGCCACAGTCCAATTAATAATCACATAAGGTTTTGTTTTTTTTTTTGAGATGGAGTCTCATTGTGTCGTCCAGGCTGGAATGCAGTGGTGTGATCTCGGCTCACTGCAACCTCCAACTCTCGGGTTCAAGTGATTCTCCGGCCTCAGCCTCCCAAGTAGCTGGGATTACAGGCACCCACCACCACACCCAGATGATTTTTGTATTTTTAGTAGAGATGGGATTTCACCATGTTGTCCAGGCTGGTCTCAAACTCCTGACCTCAGGTGATCCACCTGCCTTGGCCCCCCAAAGTGCTGGGATTATAGGCATGAGCCACTGCACCCAACTGGTCATCACCAGCTTTGGTAAGCATGCCATCAAAAACCTTATGTGGGCCAGGCACAGTAGCTCATGCCTGTAATCCCCGCACTTTGGGAGGCCAAGGTGGGTGTGGATCACCTGAGGTCAGGAGTTCGAGATCAGCCTGGCCAACATGGTGAAACCCTGTCTCTTCTAAAAATCAGCTGGGCCTGGTGGCAGGGGCATGTAATCCCAGCTACTTGGAAGGCTGAGGCAACAGAATCACGTCAACCTGGGGGGCGAAGGTTGCAGTGAGCTGAGATCGCGCCACTGCACTCCAGCCTGAGCAACAGAGTGAGACTCTGTCAAAAAAAACAAAAAAACACAACCAAACAAATAAAAAAACAAGGGAGTTGATGACATAAAGTATTAAGAGACAGCTAATACATTAGGTGACAAGATCAGGATCCAGAGACAAGGGAAATGGCCCAATTTAATAAGATAAAGCTTAAGAGAGATAAGTATCAAGCCCTACACTTAAGGAGCCAAAACCTAAGCCATACAAGTAGAGGACAGTGACTGGATGGGGTAATTATCATCTTAAAAGGGGTTAGTGTCCACGTGAGTGAAGAATGAGCTCAGGCAGCGTACCTGTCAATATGCTAATGTGATAAATATGCTAATGTGATGTGGTTGGCATTACTACCAGCTTAATAACCAGAATAAGAGAAATGATCATTCTGTTTTTCACAAACTTGGTCAAACTACAACTGGGATACTGTGTTTAGTTTAAGATAGTGTAACTTAAGAAGGATAGAGACAAACAAGAACCCTTTTAGAGAAGAGACCAGGAGAGTAAATGGTTTGAATGGCTAAAATGTGTGCCTGAGAGAAGACTTCGAGGAGACTGTGGGCAGTCTTCAGATAGCTGAAGCATACTCATGTAGAAGAGATAATTTATCTTATTTGTAATAACTAAAGAGACACATAGAACCAAATGAAAAGAAATGTCAAGGAAGTAAGAATTTCTCAGAGTTATAAACTAGGAATGTTTTGCAATTTCTTTTTTTTTTTTTTGAGGCGGAGTCTCGCTCTGTTGCCCAGGCTGGAGTGCAGTGGTACAATCTTGGCTCACTGAAACCTCCACCTCCTGGGTTCAAGCAATTCTCCTGTCTCAGCCTCCTGAGTAGCTGGGACTACAGGCGCCTGCCGCCACGCCTGGCTAATTTTTTTATTTTTAGTAGAAATGGGGTTTCACCTTGTTGGTCAGGCTGGTCTCAAACTCCTGACCTCAGGTGATCCACCCGCCTAGCCTCCCAAAGTGCTGGGATTACAGGTGTGAGCCACCACGCCTGGCCTGCAACTTCATTTTTGTAAGTTAGATAGCCACAAAGCTCTAGGTGAATGTAAGTCATCCTGGTTCATTTGACACTGACGTTGGCCATCTGACAGACAAAATAATTTTGGAAACAAGTTCTCCTCTAGTCAGCATTCACTATTGACCAATGCCAACAACTCTCCCTTCAGCACTGCCATGCTGTAACGCAAGGGGGCACCACTCACTCGGCAGGTGAACAGACTAAAAATGTGTGCGGTGTCCCCGCAGTGGGCCACACACGTTCCTCTGTGCTTCTGTGGAGCAATCTCTCGCTCTCCTTACAGTTTAGCTACATGGATATTGGGCTCTTAGCAGCATCTTCAGGTCCTGGACCCTCCTGGGCCCCAGCCCAAGTTCTCCCCAGGACATTCAGTCTGCATTACAGACTGTGCTGTCTCAATCCCTCCAGGTATCTCCACGTCAAACCTTCATGAGGCGACACCGCAAGTAGCTGCTGAGGACGTAGCGGATCCTCTCCATCTCCATTTGGTGGATGCTGACCTTCAGGTCCTCCCTTTTGGCTCTCCTGAGATTTTCTTCCTATTAAATGAGAAATTAAGGTTTATAAAAAACATGATGTTCAACCATCATCACCGGCAACGTTGAGGACCCAGACTATGTTTCAGTCCAAGGAAAACAAAAATATCATCTGAGTTTTCATTTTATCATTGTATAAAGTACAAACAACAGTCATTTACTTTTAGAAAATGACTATTTGAATAGAATCTGTTCAGCCAGAGGCTTCCAAAAGAACTCCAATCTGATTGTAAGGGAGATAATACAGCACACAGACGAAACTTCCATTGGGTCTAAAAAGCAGTATTAAAACACCAGCTGAGAAACTGAAATATCCACATTTTACAGCTTCTCTGAAGTTGACAATGATTTACGCTCAGATCATCTAGGCCAGGGACCACAAACTCAAATGTGTGCAGGGGCCAGGTGGGGAGGCTACAAGAGAAGGGTGGGTAGTCAGGGGCTGTGGGGAGCAGGGAGTACATGGATGGACAGCTCTCATGGGACTGCTCTGGTCAACTGTTCTCATGCAGAAATGCAGGATTTTAGACTTTTCATGGGAAGCCAATATCCAGATATTTACAGGCACTCTCAAGATTGATAAACATAGATAACTAATTCAATGTTTTTTTAAAGAACTGGACTGTGAGTTGAGCCAAACAAAACAGATTTGCTATCAGACCACAAGCTCTCAGTGTGCTGACCAAATGCTTTTACCTTTCTCCTCCTTTGTCAACCCAAGACAAGCGACTCTTACCATGTGCTCCAGCTGTTCCATGACACATTCTACAATCTCAGGCTTGCTCTCCAGCAGCTCAGGGGCAAACTTTTCATTCATCCAGGCCTAAAAGACAAATGCCAGAAAAAGCAAGCATCACCCACCACAGAGCTAAACAACCCAGTGAGTCAGCCCAAGTCCAACGAAAACCAGGGATGGCGCAGGCAAGAAAACTGTCTGCCCACCAACTGGAAATATTGAAGGTGTTTTGAAGACAAACTACGTTTAGCGATTGCTTTCTCGTGTCTTTTTTTAGTTGGGAGGCTGTGTTCACAACCTTCTATTCAACTGACACTCATACAAACCCTTGCTTACTTCAGTTAGTGTGACGCTTGGTGCTGAGAGTGACACCACCTGGTGTTCAAATAGTGCCTTTGCCAGGCAGCCCAGGCACACTGTTACTCCACCAGCTCCTTTCCCCCAGGCAGCGCCACCCCATGTCTATTTAGAGAGAAAGCAATAACCCACCAATCCACACAGCTCTTCATTCCTGAAGCTCAGAGCACTTCACAAATATTTTTCATTCATCATCATCATATCTCAGAGAAAATGGATATAGTTATCCTCATCTGATTGAAAAAATACAGATTGAGTAATTTACTAATGGCCCCAAAGTATACAGGATCATAATAGAAACAGGCGCTCATCTATTATGGAGTTTTGGAGCCAGAGGTTAAAGCTCTAATTTATGACTCAGGCCCAGCTGTTTGGTTCATTTTAGAGACTTCCAAGGCTTAGAGAACTGAAATATCCCTAAGTGACTGAGGAAAGCTACACTTATCTTTCAATTACAGGAAATGTAGTTTTAGCATAGCTCAGAATTATATGCTGACCAGGCTCAACTTATTTTTTTCTGACGTCCTTGAGTGTCTGCTTCTCCCCATGATCACCGTCAAGAAACATTACCAAATGCTGGGTATGGCTACTGTCATAAGCGTTTGTGCAGAGCCTGAGCATCTCTAACAGTCCTGCAGACTGAAACAAACAAACAAAAAAAACCTGCATAATGCATGGGAAAACATCATATTTTCTGGAGGGCTTATTAGGAGCAGCATTTCTTTTTGATTGATTTTTATTAAATATTGAATAATTTTTATTTATTTTTGAGGCACAGTCTCACTCTGTTACCCAGGCTGGAGAGCAGAGGCATGATCCCAGCTCACTGCAGCCTCTGCCTCTCGGGTTCAAGTGATTCTCCTGCCTCAGCCTTCCGAGTAGCTGGAATTACAGGCATGTGCCACTGTGCCCAGCTAATTTTTGTATTTTTATTAGAGACAGGGTTTCACCGTATTCGTCAGGCTGGTCTTAAACTCCTGACCTCAAGTGATCCACCTGCCTTGGCCTCTCAAAGTGCTGGGGTTAGAGGCGTGAGCCACCAAGCCCAGCCAAATACTGAATAATTTTTAAAACTACAAGAACAAGCCGGGCGCGGTGGCTCACGCCTGTAATCCCAGCACTTTGGGAGGCCGAGGCAGGCAGATCACGAGGTCAGGAGATCAAACCATCCTGGCTAACATGGTGAAACTCTGTCTCTACTAAAAATACAAAAAATTAGCCGGGTGTGGCATGCCTGTAGTCCCAGCTACTTGGGAGGCTGAGGCAGAACTGCTTGAACCTGGGAGGCAGAGGTTGCAGTGAGCCAAGATTGCACCACTGCCCTCCAGCCAGGGCAACAGAGCAAGACTCCATCTCAAAAAAAAAAAAAAAAAAAGGCCCTGTGTGTCCCTCCCTCCTCAGAGGTAATCATTAGCTTGAATTTCATGTTGAATTTTCTTTATGGTCTCACTACATTTATTCATATCTCTGTAGAATACCTCTCAACCTGTTCATGACAGGATATTCAAAGAAAATGATAGTGCTTGTCTGGTACACTGGGGTAGCATTGGGGACCACTTCATTTACATTATGAAATTATGACAATAAAGTATAAAACATTAGGTGGAAGTTTATATTAGTATAAAACTTCCATATAAATCTTTCCAAAATTTTTACTGAGAAACTTGTATCTAAATCCAATCTTTTTTTTTTTTTTTAAACTCGGGTTTTATGCTTGAAATGGCTACATCTGGTTTCCGGTCACACAGTGGCATGATAATGGCTCACTGCATTCTTGACCTCCAAGGCTTAAGTGATCCTCCTGCCTCAGCCCCCAGAGTAGCTGGGACTAAAGGTACATACCACAAAGCCTGGCTAATTTTTAAATTTTTTAAATAAAGATGGGGTTTTACCATGTTGCCTACGGTGGTCTTCGAAATCCTGGCCTCAAGACATCCCCCTGCATTAGCCTCCAGAAGTGTTGGGATTACAGGCTTGAACCACTGTGCCTGGCCCCTGATCAAAATTCTAAATGCCAATCTGTTCATTATTGCTATGGGCTGAAGTGTGTCCCCCCCTCAAAAATCTACCTAACTTCCAGGACCTCAGACCGTGACTGTATTTGGAGATGGGGGTCTTTAAAGAAGTGATTAAGTTAAAATGAGGTCATTAGGATGGCCCCTAATCCAGTAAGACTGGTGTCCTGATAAGGGGTAATTTTAACACAGACACACACGAGAGGGAAGACCATGCAAGGACACAGGGAGAATATGGTCACCTACAAACCCAAGGCAGAGGACTCGGAAGACAACTATGCTGGCACTTTGACCTCAGCCTCTAGAATTAAGAAAATAAATTTCTATTTAAGCCACCCAGTCTTTGGGACTTCGCTCTGTGGCCCTAGCAAACTAAAACAATCACTAAAATGAGCAAATCTGCACTACAGGTAACAACTTTTAAATCACTTTTTATAGGCATTAAAGGGTATCCTATATATGCTCCTGGAGCTGTTCTCATCAGCAGCCCTGTCAGGCTGTCCCTTTGGCTGTGCCACACAGCATAAGAGACAGGATCTGGCTGTGGCAGCCGTGCAGGTGGCGAGTCACTTCCTTGGCTGCACTCAGGGCACTGCACTAGAGCATCAGGCATGAGATGTTACTGCAGCTTACCCACCAGCAAGCTGCAGCTGTGCTGTCAGACCCCCCGCCGCCCCATCCTCTAGCTGCCTTTCAAGGACCCCGATGATGCTCACTTGAAAAAGTAACCAGCCTGGGGCTCCAGCTGTCCTGGAAGGTGCAGGGGTCCACACGGAGGCATCTGTGGCATAGCAGTGTGCCACATCACCCAAGGGTGGCGGCTCTGCCTTGAACAATAATTTTGCAAGTTTGAACTTTACATAAAGTGTTTCTTTGGCAGCTCATATTTTATGGTTGTTATTGTTCTACATTAAGTTCCTGTTATTCATGCTGTTTCAGGAGTTATTTTACTCATTTTCACTGCTGTTTTATTTCCACTGTATATGGTATATTTTCTCAATGCTATTTGTTTATGGTTGTCTAGGTTATTTTAATTTTTAACTATAGCAAGCAATGTGTGAACATACTGTGGATGTCTCCTAGAGTACATGCGGAAGTTTTCACTGGGTATGTACCTGGGGGTGGAACTACTGGGCTGCAGGTATGTGCACCTTCATCTTTACTACACAATAACAAATTATTTTCCAAAGCGATTATACCTATTTATATCCCACGGCAGTATATAAGTGTGCAAATTGCTCTTCATTTTTTTTTTTTTTTTTTTTGAGATGGAGTCTTGCTCTGTTGCCCAGGCTGGAGTGCAGTGGCATGATCTCGGCTCTCTGCAATCTCCACCTCCTGGGTTCAAGAGATTCTCCTGCCTCAACCTCCTGAGTAGCTGGGATTACAGGCATGCCAACACGCCTGGCTAATTTTTGTATTTTTGGTAGAGACGGGGTTTCGCCATGTTGGCCAGGATGGTCTTGAACTCCTGACTTCAGGTGATCCGCCCCTCTCGGTCTCCCAAAGTGCTGGGATTACAGGTGTGAGCCACCGCACCCGGCCTGCCCTATATTCTTAATTTTCTCTTTTTGGGATAAGATCTCGCTATGATCCTCAGGCTGGTCTCAAACTCCTGGGTTCAAATGAACCTCCCACTTGGGCTTCCTGAGTTGCTAGAACTACAGGCATGAGCCACTGCGCTCAGCTGCTCTACATTCTTGCCATACTTTATATTGCTCACGTTTTTCAGTTCTTCCAATCTGATAGATATGAAATGATATCTCATGATTTTAATTTTCATTTTCCTGATTACTAAAAAGGTTGAACATCTTTTTCATATGCTTATTGGTCATCCTGTTTTCTTCTTCTCTGAGGTATCAGTCTGTACTGGGCAGTCTGAAAGAGCTGTTTATGTACTGTGGATAATCATCTTGTGTCAGCTACATATTAGTATTTTGCAAATATCTTCTCCCAGCCTGGTGGCCTGTCTTTTCACTCTAATCCAGAAGTACAAACAGGCTGGGCACAGAGGCTCATGCCTGTAATCCCAGCACTTTGGGAGGCTAAGGCAGGCAGATCACAAGGTCAGGAGTTCGAGACCAGCCTGGCCAACACAGCGAAACCCAATATGGTGAAACCCCATCTCTACTAAAAATACAAAAAGTAGCCAGGCGTGGTGGTGCACACCTGTAGGCCCAGCTACTCAGGAGGCTGATGCAGGAGAATCGCTTGAACCTGAGAGGTGGAGGCTGCAAGTGAACCAAGATCACACCACTGCACTCCAGGAATGTATCCCTTTTTTGCTTTATGCTATGTGCCTTTTGATTTTTGTTTAATGAACCCTTTCCTAATGAACCAGGAATTCTTAATGCTGTTCCACAAACTAGGTCTGTGGGTGGATTTCAGGGGATCTCTGATCCCCTGGAAGTCATATGCAAAATTCTGCATGGGTGCATGTGTGTGTTATTGTGGGATGAAAGACCACAGTTTCTACCAGTTTCTCAAAAAGGTCTGTGATATAAGAACAGATTAAGAATCACTGCTAAATAGTAAGAATTATCATGTAAGGTATAATTTAAAAATCATTTTAGTTCCGTTTTGTCATTCGTGATATCATGTATGGCAGGGAAGAATGAAGAATACTAAAGTAGCAAACATGAGAGAGCTCTGGAAAGGGGCAGTTAGAGCAAGAGGATAAGGATACTTACTATGAACAGCTCACATCAAGTGAGTGCTTATCATGTGTCAGATAGCATGCTGAGTGCTTTACACAATTACCACATTTAATCAAAAACTCCAGGACATAGACACTATTATCATCTCAATTTTATTTTATTATTTTTTTGAGACGGAGTTTCACTCTTGTTGCCCAGGCTGGAGTGCAATGGTGGGTAGGATCTTGGCTCACCACAACCTCTGCCTCCCAGGTTCACGTGATCCTCCGGCCTCAGCCTCCCGAGTAGCTGGGATTACAGGCATGCGCCACCACATCCGGCTAATTTTTGTTTTTTAGTAGAGACGGGGTTTTACCGTGTTGGTAAGGCTGGTCTCAAACTCCTGGACCTCAGGTGATCCGCCCACCTCAGCCTCCCAAAGTGCTGGGATTACAGGCTTGAGCCACCGTGCCCGGCCCTATTGTCTCAATTTTATAGGCAAGCAACGGCTTGAGACAAACTCCCTAACTTGCTCAAGATCACATAACAGAGGAGTGTCACAGACAGATTTAAATCCAGATAGTCTGAACTCCTGTTACCAGAGCATCATGAGATATAAGTGTAAAGAACACAGTTACTGGCACATGGGAAATATGCAGTAAGTCATAGCTATTACAACTTAAAGGAGAAATATTTCAGAAAGGATTTTAGATAAGCAGTGGACATATGGAGAGCAGACGACTCAAGAAAAAACGTGAGAAAAAGGAAAAATATGACCAGTTTTCCCTTACAGGCATTTCAGCATTTTCTTGCTAAACAGGCATTCTCCAGGGAAACAGCAGATGTTCAAGGGACTAAGGTAAAGAAGTTCAGGGACCTCTACAGTCCCTGGAAATATCACGTGGATCCTTGCTCTGTGAACTGTTCACTGAATGTGCCCAAAGCTGTCCCTTACTGACCCCACTTGGGGATGCTGTGTTTGATATGATGAGGTCTCTAACACAGGATGTCCTTCTTGCTTCCCGTTTCCATGTAGATGGTTAAGATCCAGTCCCTGTTCTGAAATAAGCCCCAAATTCCGTTTCCTCATTTTGTGATCCCTGATATTCACAGTTGAACTAAATAAAAAGGCTGACTGGAGCAAAGGGATTCGATCTGGGATGCTTACCTGCTCCAATCTTTCAATGAGCTCTGCAGGAGTTAGGACCACTTCCTCACTACCCCCATCAGAGTCCTGTCCCAGGAAATCCAGTTCTTCGGTCATCTTCTCTGAAACCAGGAACCTAATGAGAGGGAAAGAACCAATACTCTGCAATGCGTTTTCTAATTATCTGCAAGAACAGACATCTATCTGGAGAAAGGAAAGGTTTATTGAGGTTTCCTGGGGTTGTAGAGGCCCTTTAGCAAGTGGTGAGAGAACGCAGGGACTCTAGTTTTCCAGTGTCTGCCTCTTCCTCCAAGGCTTAGGTCAGGTATCCGTTTCTCAAACAAGCCTCCCCTTTACTTCCGTCCACCAAGAGCTGAGCACCCATCACACCATACAATCACTATTCATTTCTTTGACTTCCCAGTAGAGGTCTTGTTCCTCAGGGACGGGGTTCGTTTTAGTTCAAATACGAATCGCGCTTCTGCTCAGTGCCTGGCACTAAGCACTGGGGACGCAATGACCTGGGAAGCCCCTGCGCTCAGCACAGCGCTTGACTCCTAGCAAGCACTTAACATTATTAGGAGCTGGCCGGGCTCACGCCTGTAATCCCAGCACTTTGGGAAGCCGAGGCAGGAAGATACCTTGAGCCCAGGAGTTCGAGACCAGCCTGGGCAACATAGGGAGATCCTGTCTCTATAAAAACAAAAATTGTTAGGAAGATTAATCAATGCTAATTTCCCAGAGCCACAAGGGCCGGCGACATTAGACCAGTCGGCGACCCCAAAGGCCTAAGGAGGTGGATGGCGGGGACAAAGTCCCTGGGGTCGCAAGGAAACTGCGAACATCCCCCTCCCCTCCTCCCTCTCAGGGCCACCCACACAGGCCTGCCCTAGCCACAGAGGTCCCATTCGACGCTCACTCGGGGACCTGGGAGACAGCGAGGCACTCCACAGCAGCCGGCGGTAAGGACGGGGCGTTCGTGGGGACGCAGTCGGGGCACCAGGAAGCGGGAAGACAGCGGAACAAACTGCTCAAGGCCTTGCCGGGACCAACCCAACCCTCCAACTTCTCAGCTCCCGCGCTACTCTCGCAAACTTTCCGCCCAGGCACGACGTCATCGCGCAAGGGCGACGCTGACCAATCAAGGCCCGGGGGGAAGAGCGCGGCGGTCTCCTTGGGCCCGCCCACCCGGCGGGCGGGGACTGTCTTCGCGGCGGCCTGCCGTCCCAGCAACGCAAGGACTTGAGGCGGCGGGAGGCTGGTCCGGGTTGGCCCCGCCCACCTGGGGGCCGGCCGCTCCGCTGTGCGGTCCGGGTTGCACTACCCAAGGGCGTCGGGAGGGGGCGCCCGCCACCGCGGCCAAGGGGAGCGGCGGTGTCCGCCCCGGGGGGTCCCAACCAGAAGTATGCTGTTGAAAGCAGGCCGCTGCAGCCTCCTGGGCCATCTCCACCCACAGCTCTCGTGGCTCTTTGGGTTCCTCCGTCTTTGCGGGGTTTCACCTGTGGTCAGTGTGGTCATTGCCTTCAGAATCTCCAGTATATTCCTTTTCATCTTTCTTGAGACAGGGTCTCGTTCTGGTGCCCAGGCTGGAGTGCAGTGGCACCACCACAGCTCACTGCAACCTCCGCCTCCCGGGCTCAAGCGATCCTCCCACCTCAGCCTCCGGAGTAGCTGGGACCACAGGCCAGCGCCACCACGCCCAGTTATTTTTTAATTAAAAAAAAAAAAAAATAGAACTGTGGCGGGGTTGGGGGTGGGGAGGTTCTCCCTATGATGGCCAGGCTGGTCTCGAACTCAAGGATCCAAGCAATCCTCCCACCTCGGCCTCACAAAGTGGGTACTGGTTCTTGAAGCCTGGGATCGGACGACCAGCAGAAGCATCGCCTGGGAATCTGCGAAAATGCAGGTTCTCAGGCCCCACCCTGGCCCACCGAATCAGAAACTGGGGGTATTTCACCAGACCCAGGCCCTCCCGGTGACCCTGACGTAGCTGAGGTTTGAGAATCACTGCTTTGGGGCCGGGCGCGGTGGCTCACGCCTGTAATCCCAGCACTTTGGGAGGCCGAGGTGGGCGGATCACGAGGTCAGGAGATGGAGACCATCCTGGCTAACATGGTGAAACCCCGTCTCTACTAAAAATACAAAAAAATTAGCCGGGCGTGGTGGCGGGCGCCTGTAGTCCCAGCTACTCGGGAGGCTGAGGCGGGAGAATGGCGTGAACCCGGGAGGCGGAGCCTGCAGTGAGCCGAGATGGCGTCACTGCACTCCAGCCTGGGAGACAGAGCCAGACTCCATCTCAAAAAAAAGAAAAAAGAAAAGAGAATCACTGCTTTGGGGCAATGCTTTCAACTCAGCTTCTGGAGGGGAAAAGCACAAAAACCCATGTCTGTATATGTATATATTTTTTCCATCTTTGTGTAATCCAGTTTTTCTTCTCTGAGTTGCTGATTCTTTTCTCTTTGCTGTCCTTTGTTTTCTGTGCAAAGCGTTGCTTCTGGCTTCCCTAAAAGTATCTCTTCTCCATCAATCTGAGGGCTCTTTGCAAAGCTGCCCTATGATGTCATATTGATTGACTAGTAAAATGATTGGCTAATATAGTATGATCGTACCTGCCTGATTACAATCCTGTTATGAAAATGACAATAGAATAAGCCGAGTGAGAGAGTAGGCATCTTTACAAAGCGCTGTGTAAGCTGGGGCATATCAGCACGGGATTCCCAAAAGGAAGGGACATTTGAGCTGTGTCTTATGAAATGAATTTTGTGAGTGGCAAATAGGTGGTTATTTCAAGGTCTGTTTCAACGGTTTGGTAATCCAGTGGTTTTTGGTTGTGGCAGAGTGTGTTTCCCAAACATAGCTGCTCTAATATGGATCTCACCCCACATACCCTTCTTACCATGTGACACTGACACTCCTCCATCAAGATGTGGGGTCTATGTTCTCACCTTCTATTTATTTATTTAGAGACAGGGCCTCACTCTGTCGCGCAGCCTGGAGTGCAGTGGGG
Source organism: Pan paniscus (assembly GCF_029289425.2). Classification (NCBI taxonomy): domain Eukaryota; kingdom Metazoa; phylum Chordata; class Mammalia; order Primates; family Hominidae; genus Pan; species Pan paniscus. Next base: position 59,980,675 of record NC_073256.2, on the reverse strand, counting down.
CGGTCACGGCTCATTGCAGCCTTGACCTCCCTGGGCTCAGGTGATCCTCCCACTTCAGCCCCCATGAGTAGCTGGGACTACAGGTGTGTACCATGCCTGGCTAATTTTTTGTATTTTTGGTAGAGGTGGGGTTTCATCATGTTGCTCAGGCTGGTCTTGAACTCGGGCTCAAGTGATCTGCTCACCTCAGCCTCCCAAAGTGCTGGGATTACAGATGTGAGCCACAGCGCCTGGCCCTGTTCTTGCCTTTTACATCAGGAAAGAGTTTTTTAACTGCTTTGACCAAGAGAATTTGGCAGAAGTGATGCTGCTTGGCTTCTGGGACTAAGTCATAAAAGGCAATGTGGCTCCCACTTGGCTCTTTTTTCTGGAGCCCTATCTCTTGAGAGCTGTGGGCTGACATGGAAGAAGTCTGGCTAGCCTGCAGTCGATGTGCAAGAGAGTCGATATGAAGATGCCAGGCAGAGATGGGGAGCCTTACTGGAGGAACCCCAGAACCCCAGTTGTTCCATTCTCCAGATGTCTGGGTTGAATGATCCTTCAGGTGATTCTAGTGCTGAGGCTTCAAACCGTCCCAGCTAAGATGAAGGGAGCAGAGATGAGCTTCTCTGCTGAGCCCTGCCCAAATCGCAGATTTGTGAGCAAAATAAGTATTGTTGTTGTTTTAGGCCCTAAGTTTTGGAGTGGTTTGTTATGTAGCATTAGCTGACTGGAACAGTGGTCTTTGAGCACAATCGCATTCTTCCATAATTCTCATTACCAAATAGCTTTTCAATGATGTTTATTAATATTCCTTAATTGTTACATATTTGAGTCCAAGCATAGATAACGTCTCTACACAAGTGCCGATTATGTAGTTTATTGATTTAAAAACTTCCCTTCTCTGGGTCCAACGACCTTCTCCAATCTCCCCCGCTCCTCCACTGGAGAGCTAGAGCCCAGTTTCTGCTTCCTTACTTAATAGAGGTGTGACCTTAAACGAGTCACTTTGGATTTCAGTCGCACCACCTTTTTTGCTGTTGTTGTTAGATGACATTTCGCTGTTGTCCCTCAGGCTGAAGTCCAATGGTGCGATCTTGGTGCACTGCAACCTCTGCCTCCTGGGTTCAAGTGCTTCTCCTGCCTCAGCCTCCTGAGTAGCTGGGATTATAGGCATGTGCCACCGCGCTTGGCTAATTTTTGTATTTTTAGTAGAGACGGGGTTTCACCATGTTGGCCAGGCTGGTCTTGAACTCTTGACCTCAAGTGATCTGCCCGCCTCGGCCTCCCAAAGTGCTAGGATTACAGGAGGGGGCCACCACACCTGGCCATCAGTCACACCACCTTTTTTTTTTTTTTTTTTTTTTTTGTGAGATGGAGTCTCACTCTATCACCCAGGCTGAAGTGCAATGGTGTGATCGCAGCTCACTGCAACCTCTGCCTTCCAGGTTCAAACGATTCTCCCACCTCAGCCTCCCGAGTAGCTGGGACTACAGGTGCATGCCATCGCGCCTGGCTAATTTTTGTATTTTAGTAGAGACGGGGTTTTGCCATGGTTGCCAGGCTGGTCTCGAACTCCTGACCTCAAGTGATCCACCTGTCTCAGCCTCCCAAATTGCTGGGATTACAGGAGTGATCCAACCGCGCCTGGCTAATCACACCACCTTTTACACAAAATTAATATGTGTCTGCCTGAAGACAGAGGGACAGACCAAAAAATTGAGGGACCCGTTTCACTTCTAAGATCTTTGATTACAACTAATATTCATTAGACAAAAACACTTTTAGAGGAAATGAGTTGGCAGAAAAATATTTCTGCTGTGTAAAGAAGGGTTATTAAAAGAAATGCCAAAGCAACACACAAACTTTTGGTGAAACTGTTGATCGTTTGGCACTGTAAAGTTCAGGAAGGTGGGAGAAAAGAGGTCTTCAATTACATTATATAGAATGAAGAGAAAAATCAGGAACACCTGGTTGATGTGCACCCACTGTCAAGAAGTGTTTTAGAAATAATAAGATAGCCATATAAATGGAATGCGATTCATTAAAATGATCACAGATAAAAGATGATTACATAGATTATTATATTAGGGGATGAAGTTTGTGGATAGAATTTGCAGGCAAGCTTAGATGATTTAAATTGCAAGATGAACATACTAACATGAATTCAGACAAGTAAAACATGAAGTTACCTCGAAAGAGAAGGAAAAAGCTACTGCCCAAAGTAGAAGAGGAAGATACAGAAAATAGGATCCTATACAACTGAAGAAAGTGACAAGCCACAGCAATATTCAGATATTCTCAGTGAAGATGTTAATGGAAATTATAGACACAGCAAATAGAAACAGCCAAAATATTTGTGGACAGCCATACGTTATTATTATTATTACTATTTTTTGAGACAGAGTCTCACTCTGTCGCCCAGGCTAGAGTACAGTGGCATGATCTCGGTTTACTGCCAGCTCCGCCTCCCGGGTTCACGTCATTCTCCTGCCTCAGCCTCCCGAGTAGCTGGGACTACAGGCGCCTGCCACCACGCCCGATAATTTTTTGTATTTTTAGTAGAGACAGGGTTTCACCATGTTAGCCAGGATGGTCTGGATCTCCTGACCTCGTGATCCGCTCGCCTTGGCCTCCCTAAGTGCTGGGATTACAGGCGTGAGCCACTGCACCTGGCCCAGTGGCACATTATTTTTATTTTTTGAGACAGAGTCTCGCTCTGTTGCCCAGGCTGGAGTGCAGTGGCATGATCTTGGTTCACTGCAACCTCTGCCTCCCAGGTTCAAGCAATTCTCGTGCCTTGGCCTCCAGAGTAGCTGAGATTACAGGCATGTGCCTCCATGCCTGGCTAATTTTTGTGTTTTTAGTAGAGATGGGGTTTCCCCATGTTGGACAGGCTGGTCTTGAACTCCTGACCTCAGGTGATCCGCCCACCTCAGTCTTCCAAAGTGCTAGGATTATAGGCATTGCGCCTGGCCAAAAAGATACATTATTAATGAGAACAAATTTAATTTTTTAATCACCAAGGAAAAACGACAGTAAATACTGTATATCTATACAGAATTGTGAGCTTTCTGGAGAAAGATGCTTTCAGAATACAAGTAATGGCATTATTATTGTTCTCATATCAGTGCCCTTGCTTGTTTGGTCAGCAGCTGTTTCTCAGGGGTCCCTTTTTCTGAATTCCATCACATTCTTGGTCTCACTGCCCTGGAAACCAAAGAATTAAGATTTGGGAGTGTATTAGTTAAGTAGAGTTTAACTCCCGGTTTTTCTGAATGCATGAAGATTGGCACTACAGACAGCCATGTAAGAGGACAGCTTGCATTTTTTTTTTTTTTTTTTTTTTGAGACGGAGTCTTGCTCTGTTGCCAGGCTGGAGTGCAGTGGCATGATCTCGGCTCACTGCAACCTCCGCCTCCTGGGTTCAAGCGATTCTCGTGCCTCAGCCTCCCGAGTAGCTGGGGCTACAGGCACGTGCCACCATGCCTGGCTAATTTTTGTATTTTTAGTAGAGACAGGGTTTCACCATGTTGGCCAGGATGGTCTCGATCTCCTGACATGATGATCCACCCGCCTTGGGCTCCCAAAGAGCTTTAAGGAAGGCAGAAAAGTGCGCTTACGCTGTTTTCTCTTAGGCTCATAAGGAAAGCTATTGGCTGGTGAACTTATACATATTTTTCTGGCCAATGATAACACCCAATGCCAGCTGTATGGCCAGGATGCTGGAGAACTCAGGAAGCCGGGCAAGGCTTGGGTCTCCCTTACAAATGGAAAATCTGGGCAATTTATGATATTCCTAATTCCTTTGCTCTCCTCAGACCCTAGGTCCTCTGAAACTCTGTAAGGAGATATAAGAACTATCTGCCCCTTTGCTTGTTGTAGAATATACAATAATCATAAAAAATTTTTAAAAATTAAATCTATCTTATGAAACACTGTGGCCAACATAGCATTTAGCTGGTTAAGTAAGATTATTTTCCTAATGCTTTTCTGAATATGTCAAGCAAAGAGAAAGGTGACCTTTCCATAAAGAAATTCATGTGCCTTTATATCATGGGCATCTTTGATGAGAAGCTTATGTGCCCAAGTGTTGGGCAAGTCTTATTTATTTATTTATTTGTGATGGAGCCTCACTCTGTCGCCCATGTTGGACTGCAGTGGCATGATCTCGGCTCACTGCAACCTCTGTCGCCCGGGTTCAAGTGATTCTCCTGCCACAGCCTCCTGAGTAGCTGGGATTACAGGTGCCTGCCACTGCGCCCCGCTAACTTGTGTATTTTTAGTAGAGACGGGGTTTCTTGGTCAGGCTGGACTTGAACTCCTGACCTTGTGATCCACCTGCCTCAGCCTCCTAAAGTGCTGGGATTACGGGCATGAGCCACCGTGCCCAGCCTAAGGCTTCATGTTTATTAAAGTCTATATAGTTTAGACTATATAGTTATAAAGTGAGAGATCTTGAGGGACTTGTCCTAAGGTCTAAATAAAAGCCAGGCCAAATTCAATCTCTCTTTCTCTCTGGCTGGAGTGCAGTGGGACAATCATGGCTCACTGCAGCCTCAAACTCCTGGGCTCAAGCAATCCTCCCACCTTGGCCTCCCAAGTAGCTGGGACCACAGGTGTGTACCACCATGCCTGGCTAATTTTTTTTTTTTTTTTTTTTTTGTGGAGACGGGGGACTCACTATGTTGCCCAGGCTGGTCTTGAAGTCCTGGCCTCAAGCAATCCTCCTGCCTCAGCCTCCTAAAGTGTTTGGGGTTACAGACATGAACCTCTGCACCCGGCCCAAACTCAGTATTTCTAAATGCTTGCACCTTAGGGCAATGCGTGCTCTCTCTCTTTTCCTATAGTGATGGGAAAAGGTCTGATTATAGTCAAAGTAAAGGGTAAAAGGTAGCCTTGTTCAAGAATGTGCCCCGTATCAAAATTTCATTTATTGTCTTGAATTTTAATGTCTTTCTTTTCTTTGTGTTAATGAATCATAGACATGGGCACCATTTTGATAACTTTTTAAATTAATTTATTTCATTTTTCGAGATAAGGTCTTGCTCTGTCACTCAGGCTGGAGGGCAGTGGTGTGATCTTGGCTCACTGCAGCCTCCAGCTCTTGGGTTCAAGCGATTCTTGTGTCTCAGCCTCCCCTATAGCTGGGATTATAGGTGTGTGCCACCATGCCTGGGTAATTTTTGTATTTTTAGTAGAGACAGAGTTTTGCCATGTTGGCCAGGTTGGTCTTGAACTCCTGACACCAAGTGATCTGCCCCCCTCAGCCTCCAAATTGCTGGGATTACAGGCATGAACCACTGTGCCCGGCCCGTTTTGTGAAATTTAGGCTAACAGTTATTGAAATAATTGTTTTCTGTGGGAGAACTCTTAGAATAAAATTCATTCATCTGTATACGTTGACCCTTGAACAACTTGGATTTGAACCGCTGGGATTCACTTACGTGTGGGTTTTTTTTTCAAGTAAGTTACACCAGTGTGCTTGCCTCCCTTTCCACCTCCTCCACCTCATCTGCCTCTGCCACCCATGAGACAGCAAGACCAACCCCTCCTTCCTTCTTTTTACAATTTTTATTTATTTTTTATTAGTTTTTGTACAGATGAGGTCTCCCTAGGTTGCCCACGTTGGTCTCAGACTCCTGGTCTCAAGCAATCCTCCCGCCCAGGCCCTGCAAATTGCTGGGATTACAAGCGTGAGCCACTGCGCCCGGCCCCTTCATTCCTTCTTATGAAGACCTTTATGATGCTGCACTTCCACTTCATGAATAGTAAATATATTTTCTCTACCTTAGCTTCTTAGTAACATACTCATTTCTCTAGCTTACTTTATTGTAAGAATACAGTATATAACACATATAACATTAAAATGTGTTAATTGACTGTTTATGCTATGGGTAAGGGTTCCAGTCAAAAGTAGGCTATTAGTAGTCAAGTTTTTGGGGAGTCAAAATTTGTACGTGGCTGGGTGCAGTGGCCCACACCTGTAATTCCAGCACTTTGGGAGGCTGAGGCAGGCGGATCACTTGAGGTCAGGAGTTTGAGACCAGCCTGGCCAACATGGTGAAACCCTGTCACTACTAAAAATACAAAAATTAGCTGGGTGTGGTGGCACGTACTTGTAATCCCAGCTACTCAGGAGGCTGAGGTGGGAGGATCGCTTGAACCCGGGAGGCAGAGGTCGCAATGAGTCGTGCCACTGCACTTTAACCTGGGATACAGGGGGAGACTCCACCTCAAGAAAAAGAAAAAACAAAAGTTGTACGAAGCTGGGCATGGTGGCTCACACCTGTAATCCTGGTGCTTTGGGAGGCCAACGTAGGAGGATTGCTTGAAACCAGGAGTTTGAGACTAGCCTGTGCAACATAGTAAGACCCTGTCTCTACAAAAACGAAAAGATTGCTTGAGCCCAGAAGTTCAAGGCTACAGTGAGCTATGATTGTGCCACTGCACTCCAGCTTGGGCAACAGAGCGAGACCCTGTCTCTTAAAAAAAATGCAGATTTTTGACTGTGCAGTTCAGTGCCTCTAACACCTGAGTTGTTCAAGACTCAACTATATATAAGTCATGGTTTTCTTGAGCTGATAAAATACAGGAAGATTCATTTAAAATTATTCCTAAATTCTGGCCAGGCATGGTAGTTGATGCCTGTAATCCCAGCACTTTGGGAAGCCTAGGCGAGCAGATCACTCGAGGCCAGGAGTTTGAGACCAGCCTGGCCAACATGGTGAAACCCTATCTCTACTAAAAATACAAAAATTAGCTGAACGTGGTGGTGCATGCCTGTAGTCCCAGCTACTCGGGAGGCTGAGGCATGAAAATTGCTTGAACTTGGGAGGTGGAGGTTGCAGTGAGCTGAGATCGCACCATTGCACTCCAGCCTGGGTGACAGAGTGAGAATCTTGTCTCAAAAAAAAGAAAAAATTAAATAAATAAAATTATTCCTAAGTTCCAAGCTTTTTAATTAGAATTACAAAGATGGAATTATAATTACAATTGTTGTCATTATTTTCCTTCTACATGTAGTGTCTATGAATTATACATCTCTTAAGATGTCAATACTTGAAATCATAAGGAGTAAGAGGCCTAGGCTGGGTGCAGTGGCTCACGCCTGTAATCCCAGCACTTTGGGAGGCTGAGGCAGGCAGATCACCTGAGGTCAGGAGTTTGAGACCAGCCTGGCCAACATGGTGAAACCCTATCTCTACTGAAAATACAAAAATTAGCTGGTTGCGGTAGCGGGCACCTGAAGTCCCAGCTACTCGGGAGGCTGAGTCAGGAGAATTGCTTGAACCTGGGAGGTGGAGATTGCAGTGAGCCGAGATGGCACCATACATTGCCATTGTATGGGCAACAAAGCAAGACTGTCTCAAAAAAAAAAAAAAGAGGCCTAACAGGAGAAAATTGTGAAATTTTAAATTTGTGACATCTTAAAACCTTCTGGGTTATGATAGGTTTCTTTACTGAAACACTTCCAGGTTTCTCACTGGTAAAACTTAATATCTTAGCTGAGTTCGACATTCACCCTCTATTTATCAGAAGGCTAGAGAACAGGATGATTATGTTCCATGCCACATACCATTATCTGAGTATTTTACTACTGACTTAGCTCAGAACAGATAGTGAAATAATTCCACCTTTAGAGTATCCCAAAGTGATAGAAATTATTAGATTTTTCAGTTTATTTCAGTTCAGTTATGAAAATACATTCAACTGAAAATACTGAAGTCTGGTCATGCAATTGTGTTAATTGTTGATATTTTTTGAAATAAGAACCAGAAGCCTTGGGTCATTTGGTCTATTATTGCTGGTCTTGCTGTGAACAGCTGTGATGCTATGAGTTGCTAACTCATTGGAATCAATAAGATTTGGATGTGACCCATGGAGTTGTAAGCGCTGCTGTTACCTTTGACTTTTCTCTGTGAAGCAAGATCATGCTTTCCTAGTCATCCTCTCTGCTTTGTATTAGACATGTTTACTTCCAGTGAAAATTCAGCTTGACCCTGAACTTTACCCTTGGCTATAACCTGCTTCTAGGCTGGAAGTTTAATTCATGTATTTTAGAGTTCTACTGGTATACTTGTAAGCATGAAAAAGCCACTTTTTTCATATTTTCCACCTTTTTGGGGGGGTTATAATTAGAACTGGCAGAGCTCAGAGGCTAGTCTCTGTTGATGACCAATGGAACCAATCAGCTGAACAGGCCCGGAGGCTTTGAGGAAATTGAAGGGAATCCCATGGGGTGGTGGTTATTGCATCCAAATTATCAAAACCATTCATAATACTGAAGATGTTAACTGGTGTGCCTGATATTTAGGATACGGTAATCCATATTGACAAGTACAAGTTGTTTTCTTTTTAGGCATTTGAAAACGTATGAATGATAAGAAGCCATATAACACAACAAACTCAATCTAAGTCTGTTGTGCTCCTGTTTCTGACCTCATTCCTGTTCCTTACTCTCTAGATGTAACCAGTATCTTCAACTTGGTGCTTATTGTTCCTAAGAATAGTTTTTTGTTTTGTTTTGTTTTGTTTTTAATAGAGACAGGGTCTCGTTCTGTCACCAGGCCAGAGTGCAACCACAGCCCACTGTAGCCTCGACCTCCTGGGCTTAAGTGATCCTCCCGCTTCACTGTCCTGAGTAGCTGGGACTACAGGCTAATTTGTTTTTTTGTATTTTGGGGGGTTTTTAGAGACGGAGTCTTGCCCTGTCGCCCAGGCTGGAGTGCAATGGTGGGATCTCAGCTCACTGCAAGCTCCACCTCCCGGGTTCAAACAATTCTCCTGCCTCAGCCTCCCGAGTAGCTGGGACTACAGGCTCCCGCCACCACGCCCAGCTAATTTTTGTATTTTTAGTGGAGACGGGGTTTCGCCATGTTGGCCAGGCTGGTCTTGAACTCCTGACCTCAAGTGATCTGCCTGCCTCGGCCTCCCAAAGTGCTGGGATTACAGGCATGAGCCACTGCGCCCGGCTGCTAATTTGTTTTTTGTCTCACTATGTTGCCCAGGTTGGTCTCAAACTCCTGGCCTCACCGATCCTCCTACCTCGGCCTCCCAAGGTGCTGGGATTCCAGATGTGAGCCACTGTGCCTGGCCTGTTCCCAGAAATGTTTTTAAATTTGACCAACTGTGTACCCCAAAATAATATGGTAATATGAGCTGTGTGTGTGTGTAGTCATGGCATCAATTAGCATAACTCAGGAAATGTGCTTATAAAACAAGTTTATTTTTTCTCTACATTTATTTGTTGGGGATAGTTCTTCCCCTGTCACTGGACAAAAACTGATTACTCTTGTCACTCTGCTTAAAAAAAAAAAAGAGTTCCATGATCTCCTTAAGTACCATTCAGTAATTAAAATATATAATCAAAACTCCCTCCCTCCCTCCTGGGAAACGGTGCCACACTGTGGGCTTAGCATGAGTCTCCATTGGCCAGTTGGGCTGCCAGCAGTAGCAGTGGCCAGGTCAGCCATGACGGAAGGAGGCCCATGTTGTGGAGCCCCTTGCATGCTTCATCCTTGCTGTGTCCACCTTTTCACATGGTCCCACTGAGCCAGCACCAGGAAGGCTGGGAAAGAGGCTGACTGATGTCAGAGGACTTTCCACTTCCTTTCCTGCAATGAGAACCTCCCTGCAGGGATGCTATGTGGTGGGCATACACAACATATGAATTTCTTCACCTTCTATGCCCACTCCTAGGGTGCATCCACATAGGGTTTCTCTCCTCTTCCTCATCAGCCTCCAGTTGTATCTTCCAGATCCCTAAGCAGCTGTCTAAATAGCCACTTCTGTGATGCAGTGTTCCACGCTCAGGTCCCCTGCTGATCCCTCCCTTGCCTGAACCCTACCAGAAACGACAGGGCAAGGGAGCCAGGTTGATGCAGCCTGCTCAGATTCGTCTTCGTAGAACATAAGGAGCACAGTGAAGGAAAAAAGGTATGAGAGACAAAAGGGGATGATCCAGGACACCATGCATTCTGAGGTCTGTGTGCAGGTCTCTCTTCTGTTCCATCATCCGTGAGCCTATTCTTGTACCAATGAGACACATTTCAGCTACTACAACTTCATGTCTTGCTAGATACAGGGCATGTCTCTTCACTTTTCTAAAACCAGCATGTCAAGTTCCATTGAAAACCTTGTTGGGACCTTGGTTGCCAGGAAAATATATTTTTTTTAGAGACGGAGTCTCACTCTGTCGCCCAGGCTGGAGTGCAGTGGCATGATCTCGGCTCACTGCAACCTCCGCCTTCCCGGGTTCAAGCAATTCTCCTGCCTCCGCCTCTTGAGTAGTTGGGATTACAGGTGCCCGCCACCACACCCAGCTAATTTTTTGTTTGTATTTTTAGTAGAGACGGGGTTTCACCATGTTGGCCAGTCTGGTCTCAAACTCCTGACCTTGTGATCCACCCGCCTCGGCCTCCCAAAGTGCTGGGATTACAGGCATGAGCCACCGTGCCCGGCCAAGCTTATCTGTTAAACGAAATGATCAGATTGAATTTTACCCTCTGAGCCTAAATGCTGGCTTTGGTCTCAGAGGCATTTTTACTTGCTGTCTTAACTGCTGCATGGAGTTAATATACAGCTGTGTATTACTCTGGCAGCACACATTTCCTTTATGGAAAACTTGTGGTCACTTCAAAATCTACACAGTACTTGGGAATAGAAAACAACTATTCCCTTTCTATTCCTAGGGAATAGAAAACAACTTGTCACAAGCAAATTTCCTCAGGGAGCCCCTATCAGGGATCTGATAATTTTACATTTATAGCTCTTGCTGGCAGGGGCTGGTGAAGTTTCTATATTCAAGATGGCTGCTGTGGGGTTTCTGGTTACTTAAAAGGTGATTTTTCCTATCCTGAAATAGTCCCTCCATGTCATTAAATATTAAGTGAAGATCTTTTCTGTAATATTAAAAATCCCCCAAAACATGCTGTTTGGCCTTTCCTAATTGTGTGTGTGTGTGTGTTGTTGTTGTTGTTTTTGAGACAGGATCTCATTCTGTCACCCAGGCTGGAGTGCAGTGGCATGATCTCAGCTCACTGCAGCCTCGACCTCTCAGGCTTAAGTGATCCTCCCACCTCAGCCCCGCAAGTAGCTGGGACCACAGGCGTGGGCCACCGTGCCCAGCTAATTTTTGTGTTTTTTTGTAGATACAAGGTTTTGCTGTTGCCCAGGCTGGTCTCAACTTCTGGGCTCAAGTAATCTGCCCACCTTGGCCCCTCAAAGTGCTGGGATGATAGGTGTGAGCCCAGCCCCTACTTTTTTGTTTTTGTTTTTGTTTTGAGATGGAGTCTTGCTCTGTTGCCTAGGCTGGAGTGCAGTGGCGTGATCTTGGCTCACTGCAGCCTCCGCCTCCCGGGTTCAAGTGATTCTCCTGCCTCAGCCTCCCGGGTAGCTGGGATTACAGGTGCTTGCCAACACGCCCAGCTAATTTTTGTATTTTCAGTAGAGATGGGGTTTCACTATGTTGGCCAGGCTGGCCTCGAACTACTGACTGCAAGTGATCCACCCACTTCGGCCTCACAAAGTGTTGGGATTACAGGCGTGAGCCACCGTACCTGGCCTGGCCCCTAATTGTTAACTGAAGCACTCCTCATTTTAAAATTAGAAACGAGAATCACAGATGTTGATTTTCAAGCACATAATTCTTCAAATATCTAAGAAAGTAGAAACTGGACTAAGTAAAACATTTGTAGATTTTATGAGATAAACAAAGATGTGCAAGTTGTGCACATGAATCCTTCTGTTGGGAGGAAAAGATCACATCTATGTTTCTCAGCCCTTGCACATCCCAGAATCTGAGCTTCTAGCTATGTTGTTTGACACTCGGCTGCTCCGTGAAGAGTAATTACCAAAACATTTTGAATACAAATTATTATCATTTCCTGGCAATAAACAGGTCTGTTAAAACATGAGGTAAGAGGATATATACATGAACAGAAACAGAAAGATCAAGAACAACAGATATGGCAGCTAATAGGTGGATTTTTAGGTCCCCTTCTGCTTTTTTTTTAAAGAACTCTTTGTAGGTGAAATGAAGAATTTCTTCAAAGATAGTTTATAAATCTGAAGATTAAAGATTTCACTAGCAAAGTAAAATGTGACAGCACAAAGTTAGATAAGTTACTAAGTCAATAAATCCTTTTATTGCTCAGATACTATTTTTTAAAAAACCCACAACATCCTGCTAGCATAAACTTGTTTTCACTTGACAATAACCCTTAACCAAAGATCTTTGGTAGTGCCTAACTCATAAAAACTATTTTTTTTGTTTTGCAAGATGGAGGTTTAAAAATGTAAAGAGTAGGCGTTAAGTTCCCATAGGGCTTCCTGGTTGTAGGCAGAATTTCACAGAACTTCGTATCTGCAGCATTTGAGGTACATATATGGGAAGAACTTAGGATATAATTCAGAAGAGCCAAGATCTTTATTTTGGTTCTGTAATTCTGTGCCTACTCATTTTGGAGCAAAATACATGTATTGCTGTACCCCTAACAATCCTAGCACGTAGGTGGTCCACAATCCCCATTTTGACATTCCCAACAATCCACAGCAAATGGGATGTTAATCAGATGTTTGCCGTTCTCTACACATTTCCAAGTTTTGAGTACAGTACTGGAGAGTACCATCATAAAGCCATTTATTCCAGCTCTTGGGGGTGGGGTAGAATAAAATCATTCACACTGACACCCTTGCACATTAAAGCTGGTCACTGTGTAATGGTTACAGTCATCGATGTTTATCCTTCCAGCAAGCACACATGAGGACAGGGATGACTCTGGCCTGTTTCAGTTAGTGTTTGCACTACAGAGTAGTCTCTGGTGATGTTAGACTACAAGCGTGCTTGATTCATTTTATCTAATGAGTGACAAGCACCTTTTTTCATGTTGTTCTTGTAACTTTGATTTTACATAGAGAAATTCAGTAGCAAGAACTCAAATGAGTACAAAGTATTGTTTGTGCTTTATTAGGTCCTTAGAGAATTTTGAAAAGTGGAAATTATCTGAAAATAAGCTTTTATCAGAAGACTAAGTTAAAAGAATTAAGGAGAAATAGACTTCTAAGTTTTGCAGTTTCAATCATAGCTGGATTTAACGTTACATAGAGAATAATACAGGACAAAGTATGAGCAGGAGGCTTATTTATTATTTACATTACCCAACTCAGAGGTTTCGATGCAATTCCTTTCCTTTCCCTGGGAATTCCTAATCTAGAATTAAAGGGCACTGGGATCCTCAAGGGTACTTATCTCCAGGCAAAAGTCCACTCTATTGGAGGTTAAGCCACAGATATCTCCTCCCAGTTTTAGAAGACTTTACCAAGGGAGCACACAAATCACTGCCTATCAAAAGCCAGACAAACGCCGCACCAATCCAGGTGTAGCACCGTAATTCTATTCTGATGTTAATGACCTGATGGGTCAACTTACCTCTCATTCATTTATGCACTTTACAAACATGTGAGAGCTAAGTATCTATAGCACTGTGTATGAGGATGCATGGAGTGTGAGGTGGATGCAAGGGTAAGTAGGAAACCACCTCTGCCCTCATGGAATGTACAATCTCCTTTGTTTGGAAGGGGAAATAAGCTGGTGAAGGGGAGAGGAGGTAAGTACATAAATCAGATATGGCACCAGAACTCTGATTTCCTTTGACATTAAAACAAATAACAAAAAACAAAGCATGTTACTCCTGGGAAACTGTAGCTTTAACTTATGCTAGGAGCCAGGGCTAAGTGGAATACAGAAGAAATTTAATTGAGGTGTTATGACCTCTTTTTTGTCTCCTGGCTACATAAGTATTATTTACTATGAGTTTCACTGGATAAGGAGAGACATCGAACATTTTATATAGGAAAATAAGCTTACAAAAGAAAGTTGGACTATGGACTGTAACTTCTAAGTTGTTAATTTTCTACAAATCTACCTTATTTAAAAGAAATGGAGTCTGGGTCGGGTGCGGTGGCTCATGCCTGTAATCCCAGCACTTTGTGAGGCTGAGGCTGTTGGATCACCTGAGTTCAGGAGTTCTAGACCAGCCTGGCCAATATGGCGAAACCCTGTCTCTACTAAAAATTGCACCACTGCACTCCAGCCTGGGTGACAAGAGCGAAACTCCATCTCAAAAACAAAAACAAAAAATGGAATCTGTATTTGGATTGTTTGTAACACAGTGCTTGAGGGGGATGAGTAGCCCATTTGACATACTGTAATTATTACGCATTGCATGCCTGTATCAAAACATCTCATGTACACCGTGAATATAGACACCTATGTACCCAGAAAAAAAAAAAAAAACTACACTGAGTCATCAGGTGATCCAAGATAGTAACAATAACTGTGATGCCTTTTTCCTAATGAAACATGCCAATGTCTTATTTCTTTAAATATGTTTTTTAGGCTGGGCGTGGTGGCTCACACCTGTAATCCCAGCACTTTGGGAGGCTGAGGCAGGCAGATCACCTGACGTCAGGAGTTTGAGACCAGCCTGGCCCACATGGTGAAACCCTGTCTCTACTAAAAATAAAAAAATTAGCTGGGCATGGTGGCGGGTGCCTGTAATCTCAGCTACTCGGGAGGCTGAGGAAGGAGAATCACTTGAATCCAGGAGGCGGAGTTTGCAGTGAGCCGAGATGGTGCCATTGCACTCCAGCCTGGGCAAAAAGCAAAACTCCATCTCAAAAAATATATACATTTTTTAATTACCATGGACTATTCCTTGATGTTTTTTTGACCTCTGAACTTTTTATTGGCCTCTTACTCCCCCACAGGGTACCCTGCTTCTGCTGGCTTAATGTCTCAGAACTTTGGTGTCACTGATCTCAGACACCACTTTGCTATCCATCCACTATCTGGCGGGTGGTGGTCTTTTGGATGGTTTGCATGGAGTTGCTGCTGTCCAGGGCATCACCAAGATTGAGGCCCTCGCTGTCTTCCAGCAGGCGGCGGTAGGTGGCGATCTCAGCCTCCAGCTTGACCCTGATGTTCAGCAAGTCCTCGTACTCCTGGACCTTGCGCTGGCCCTCTGCCCAGTTCTGTGCCAGCTTCGACTCCAAGTACAGCAGGATTCTGTTGAGCTGCTCCATCTGCAGGGCGTAGTGGGCCTCCACCTCCCTCAGGCTGTTCTACAAGCTGGTCTTCAGATTTCTCATTGAGTCCAGGTCAATCTCCAAGCACTGGACTGTACGTCTCAGCTCCGTGTCATCTCAGCAGCTCTGACCTTGGCAGAGTGTGTGGTGACCACTGTGGTGCTCTCAATCTGCTGAGACCAGTACTTGCCTAGCTTCTCTGAGTTCTTCTGAGACAGCTCATCCTATTGGGCCCTGATGTCTGCCATGACCTTGGCGAGGACTTGAGATTTGGGGGCATCTACCTCCACGGCCAACCCAGAGTTGGCAATCTGGACTTGCAGGCCTTTTACTTCCTCTTCATGGTTCTTCTTCATGAGGAGCAGCTCCTCCTTGAGAGCGCCCATCTCTGTCTCCAGCTGCAGCAGAGTGACATTGGTGTCATCAATGACCTTGCAGAGCCCATGGATGTTGCTCTCCACAGACTGGCGCATGGCCAGCTCTTGTCTCATACTTGACTCTAAAGTCATCAGCAGCAAGACAGGCATTGTCGATCTGCAGAATGATGTGGACATTGTCCACAGTATTTGCGAAGATCTGAGCCCTCAGTTCCTTGATGGTCTTGAAGTAATGGCCCCAGTCTCTGACATGGGGTCTCTTCTCCAGATACTCCTGGATTTTGCTCTCCACCTCCAGTTCTCGGTCTCCAGGTTCCTCACTCTGTCCAGGTAGTCCAGGTGGTCGTTCAGGCTTTGCATGGTCTCCTTCTCATTCTGGATGCCCCCCATTTCTGCCAGACCCCCAGCCATCTCTGTGGCCAGGCCCCCAGACCCCAAGCCGCCCCAGAAACTGGTAGAACAGGACATGGAGATCTGGGATCCCAAGCCCCCCAGTGCCTGCATAGATGCTGGCTGCGCTGCTGACCGGCCAGGTGCCATAGCTGGGCGGCTGGACAGAGCCCAGGGACTGGTAGTTGGTGGAGAAGGTGGAGGGAGTGGTGAAGCTCATGCTGTCCGGGGAAGAGAGCAGGCTTTGTCAATGACTACTCCTTAATTTTTACTTATAATATACCTGCTGTTGTAAGATAAAGCAGGTAAGAAATTGAGAGGTGTGACATAGAAATGTAAGATGTTTATTTTAAAACACTAAGCTACATTGTACGGTACACTACTACAATTCTAGTATTATCTGACAAATTTAGTGTCCTATCATTTACCACTTTACCATCATTTACTACCAAATCCCACCAAATATGACACAGAGACAATTTGTTTAAGAAAAGTTTTATTAATGTGTTAATATTTCAGCAAAGTTATTGCAACAGGTTGAAAATGCAGACACACTATTACAGGCTGTAAAGTAACAAATGAGTTTTACACAATTAAAATATTAACACATACTTATGGGATTTGTTGAATGACTAACAGACCCATAAAAGAAATTAAATCTGAGACGAAATCCAGTATTAGCACCTACAATATCTCTGACAGTGAAACTTTTAATGGTTTCTCTCTCCTAATGTATTTTTAAACTCTCTCCCAAATACAGCGCTCTCAAACCCCAAGGATAAACGAAAGGCATAAGCAGCCCCGATCCTAGGAACGTACAGCCAAAAGCAGAGCTACAAATATGGACTCAGACTTGAGAGTTTTACTGAGAAGTAACTTACTGTACTTGAGCCAATCATAAGATTTCTGTGCACTGAATACTGTATATAAGAAAATTCTGTGGGTCATAAGGTTTGCCTTAGGGATAGTTAAAAATTAGTAATATACAGTATTATTCCTATCAAATTTTTTTCTCATAAGTTATATTTATAACAAAACTATAATTAAAATATTTTTTATACCTGCTTATTCCATATCCAGGGACACAGCGGGAACATCTATGTGTCTGATGGTTTGGCATCCACTTTATTGTGCTTACTGATTTTTGTGATGAACAAGCAGCACGTATCATATCTTTCCAACATTCAAGGTAATGGAACAATGACATAAAATTCTCCAAAGAAATAACTGGAAATTGCATTTAATACTGCTTTAATTAGGAATAATTGCTATAATAAAACAAATAACATTATACATTTTTTTTTCCAATAAGCTTCAGTTTGAGGAACTGAATAGTAGAAACAGATCTTAAGATTTGAGTCATGGTAAAACCGGTAATTCTTTGAAATCTGGGAGGTGCAAAACGACAGCCACAGCCAACCCTCACCAAAATCCTAGAGAAAAACATTTTATTAATTTAGGGGAACAAGATAGAACACTGGTGAAGATACGGCTTGTTGAGGTCTAAAGCCACCTGAGAAGCTGGCCTAAGGAATGAAGAGAAACAATGGTATGTACTGGTGGCAGATAACAAGCTTTGCACTGGGCTGACCAACTGTGTTTTATTAAATGGCTTTGAATAAAAAAAAGTGAAGTGCTTCATTGTGTTTTCTCAGAAACTAATCAAAAGATTACAGAGTCCTACACAATTTGGAGACACAAAGTGGATGCTGAGCGACTAGAGGTCACTCCAGGTGTGGAATTTTAGAAAGTGAGTCCTTGGAGTAAATGGCACCGTGGCTCTGGCAGCAGATAGAAAGGAATGATGCTCTGGAGAGGAGGTAGGGACACTCTGCGGTCGGCCAGTGGATACATGAGGGGCCCGGCTGGAAGTGGGATCTGTAATTAGAGGGAGAAGTAAAGGTTTGATAGAGATCCTGAAAATAACTTGTAAAACCATTTTTCTTCCATCAACTGATATCAGCTTATAACATGTGGTCTATGTTCTACTAACCTAGAATTTTATCTACTAAAATATCTTGGTACCATTTGTCTAAATGAGTCTACAGCTCAATAGTCTACAAATCTAAGTCCTATATATTCAGATCTCTGACCAAGCACATCACCACGGAGCCACGCTGCCTTGACTGCTGTCTACTAGCTGTTTGTCCTTGGGCCAGCAACTTAAGTTCTCTCTGCCTCGGCTTCCTCATCTGAAAAACAGGGATAACAATATCTACCTCATAGGGTTGTTGTGATGATTAAAATTAAGCATTTAGAATAGTGCTGGCACAGATGTGCCAACAAACATTAGCTGTTTTTATTATCACTAGTTGTGATGGAATAATCATGTATTCCATTTTATATAAAGATGGCAATCTTAATCCAGAGAGAAAACACCAGTGCATGTAACAATAACAATGTGATAATAAAGATATATGCAAGATATTATAAAAATTAAGCTTAAAGAAAGGCATTTTTGTTTAAAGCTCCTTTTAAAAATAAAGGCCATCCTCATGTTTGTGTAGTCTTTTGTTAAGTCACTAATTCCCACATATTGCTTCAAATTGCAGACACCTTGCAGACTGAAGAAAAATGGAAGAATTGAATAAATTATGCTTAGAGTTTCCTCCCCTTCTCTAAGATCTCAGCTCACATTGCATCCTGGACCTTGGGAACACCCAAATCCCAAAACGAAATTGTGTTGAACAAAAATATCTGCATTCATGAAAGACGGTATCCAGAAGTTATTAATGTAAATCTTTCCCATTTCAAAATTCTAGTTATTTGAATATTGATAGATTAGCCTCTGGTGTGTAATTGCTCAAACCTCACACATCAGAAAAACACATGATTACACAATAGCTGCAAAATGAGTCATGACAAATGGGCTGTGCCAAGTCATCGCAGCTGCAACTGATATACAAACCATGGCATGGAACAAAAGCCACACAGAAGGTTGCTGGTTGTCTGAGAAGTATCAGTTTGAAAATTGTACATGAGAAAGTGTATGGACAAGTAACACTAAGTATTCCAAAACAAAGCCTTTTTAAGGAAATACAACATATGGCAGAGGATAGATATCATGATTTAGATCTTTGGCTTTCAGGAATTCAGGTGACACATTCACTAGTGCTAAAGAAGGCAGCTCTGGAATGTTGCATGGCTTACAGGATTGAATAAATCATACAGGAGCAGACAAAATGTATTCTTTTTTAAAGTATTGAAAAAGAAGAGAAGGGGATAAACCTCTAGAATTATCTGATGAACTCTTCCCTTTCTCCATGTTCCTGCTGCTGCAAGTACTGAGAGGAGGTACGGTGTAAAAGACAGGGGTTTTACGGTCAATCAGACTTGGGTTCATATCCCAATACTCGTTAACTGTGTGACTGTGAGAACATCATTTAATCTATTTGTATCCGAGTTTGCTCATCTATAAAATGGGGAAATACTTTGTAGGGTTCTTGTGAGATTTAGAAGTACCATTTGTACAATACCAGGCACATAGTAGGTGCCCTCAAAATGGTAGCTGTTATTGATGTTGCCCTAGGAAGACACGTGTCTGCTTTGGTACATTCTGTGTCTGTGCTGTCTATTAATTAGTGACAGATACCTATAAGCACAGTCAACTAGAAAAGCGCAGCAGCAGAATACTTTCTGTAGGAAGACCACGTAACTAAAATTGGCAGAAATAGTGAAGTGCTACTTCCTGTCACTTAGAAGGCTATGCTAAAGTACTTAGGGCTTCAACGTGACTCTGCCTAGAGATTCTTAGTAGTATTAATTTGTTTCTTACTCATTAAAGGGCAGCATCTGGATATTTAAGGACATTAACACTTTAAACAAAGGAATGAAATTTATGTTTCTACTCAGTAGGTAAGGTTTCTTCCACAGGGGTCTGAAGCCACTTAAACATAATAAATGAAATATTCAGAATCTCCCCACTCCCCTCTGAAATGTTCCTTTGCTTATTAAAGCCATTTGTCATATAGGTAGACATCTCTGAACTCATTCTTATATGCAAAACCCAAGTATTTATATGTCTAGGATAGTTTTGAAATATTAAAACAAGCCAAGTAACTGCCATCCCCCATTCCCCCACCAAAGTAACAACAAAACCAGTCTGAACACAATACAGCAGGAAAAAAAATCAGAATTAAATTCTCTATCACCAAATAGAACTTGGGCCGAATACACATTTTAAATATCAAGCTAATACAGCGACTAGCTTAAGCTAACACAGCAAATATACTGTTATTTAACTGCGTGATTTAATGATTTATTTACCATGCGGGGAAGAATATTCATGCATCCTCTAAACTTGCAAAAGCTGCATACAAGCCATATCATTTCATATTTACCTTTAATTCTTCGGTTTATCTTCCACTGCTCATGCCTCTGTCTTCATAAATGGTAATTTCAATCTAAACAGCATGGCTGTTAAGAAAACACACTACAGGACACAACACATAAAGGGGGACTTGGCAAGGTGGAGGGTGTGATCTGCAGACTTTGCTTTCAGTTTGCTTTATTTTTCAATTATTAAACATTTTTCCTACTTAAGTTTGCTTTCTCCAATTTGCTGAAAATTTTAAGAAATGTAATTATAGTAGTCCACATGTAGTTCCTTCCCAAACACTGATAACTTATGTTTTGAAAACAAAACAAATAAATTCTGAAAACGATGCTTTATTTGTTGAACTAGGGAGTTCTTAACTGAGAATCCATGGAGGTAATGAATTCAGGGATTTAAAAATACCCTGAAATTATATGAAAACTTTTTTCTTGGGAAAGGGTTCATGACCCCTGAAAGTTTAAGAACTATTGTTGCAGAGTATAACAAAACTGCTGAAATTATTATCAGCTGGAAGGCCTGGGATTATGTGACCTAGGTTTTTAAAAAAATTTATTTACCCATTACTCCAGTTATCAAGCTAAATTAGTTTTTTGCAATTTTATTTACCAAATTCACTTAGTGATTTTCAAAGCTTACTGCCTCTAAAAATATGCACAGTATGTCAAAGGTAATGAAATTACACATCTGGCAGCTGTAACTGATTTCAACTAGTCAGATGAACCCATGAAACTGCAATTCATTTGGATGACAAGTCTCACCACACATTATGAGTTTATCCGTTTCAAAGGGGCTTCAGGTTCAGGGTTTCTGCAGCTGAAATGCATTACTCAAACCACCCCCATTATTACTACAAGATGCCCTCAGAACGACCAGGAAAGATGGTGACAAGAATAGTAAACAAACCACAGAGACCTGCACCATGCAATGGAAGGAGGGACATGCTTTAAAAAAAAAATGTTGGAGACACGGGGTTTACAGTAGGTATGCAATTCACACAGAAACTACCTAGGGCAAATACAGGATGAGAGTTAAATTCTCTCTAGCCAATGCCAAACAATATCAACATTTTCTTGTTATAAATATTTAGACTTTCTGATCCGAACTGAAAAGATACAACTCGCAGTCCTCGCTCAATAGGGTCTGTCAGGAGGAGGCCTTGTGGAGCATAGATCTTCTCATTCTGCTCTTGAATGTATTTGGAGACTTTCTTCAGAACCTGACAGAAAGAAACACCACAGCTTCTTACAAACTTCATCAGATTTCCCTTTAAGTGTTAGTGAGATCTCAAAATAGGCAGTGGGAATTCGTTTTCAAGGCAAGTCACATGGATATTCATATGGTGGAATACAGCTGTGATTACTTGGCTCACATGAGTTGCATATGACATACAGCCAAGTGTGAGGGACTCTTCCAGTCAAAAATATCTTCGACACAATGTAAATAAATGCAAAAGCATACAATTGGCACGATGAGAACCAACCCACTCCTTCCTACTTCCCAGTCACCTCAATCCTGCATATGGAGAAACACACAGATGGTTATACACACAATGGCTGCTCAAGCTTCTCTTTTCCTATTCATAAAGTGCTGTTAATGTGACATCTTCTAAAATCAAGGACAGTTCTTGGCCTTGCCTTTTACAAAACTTAAAGGACTGCTTCTCTCCTTTGTACATGTTCATCAATTTAAAGTAATGATATAAGGTGGGCTTATAACAAAAGGTAGCCCCATTATTTCAAAACTAAGAAGTTTATTTCCTTTGTAGAGCATGTGGGCATTAGCTGCCAGGGAGTTTCTGATAAATACAAGTGTCTTATGTCATTTCCATGACTGCATGTAGTGCTTTTCTGCAGTTTGCTCATTTCCTAGACAGGAACCTCAATTTATAAGTTTAGTATTAAGCTTGTAAAAGTCAAAGCAAATGTAGACAAAAACCAGATAGGATACAAAGGAACTTCTGGAAATTGCCAAATCTCCAGCTTTAATAAAGGCAATTCTGAGACAGATAAGCTAGAAGAAAATAAATCTTAATAGCTACATCCCAAATCAAAGAGTTACATGTTTTATTTCAGGCTCGAAGTCATCATAACTTTTTTCTGGCTCTAATGTTCAAAAGAGGCTTTGATCCAGTTCTTTAAATTACTATATATTTCCTTAAATTCACACTATTAGCAAATGATAAAGTCACAAATGTGATCACAACTTAAAGGGAAAAAAGAACTGTATGAAAATAAAGTTGGAAATTAAGCAATGATTTAAGTGTGGCTTATATAACATACAGATCAAACTAACAAATTAGGATGTCACAATTTAGATGCTTTGGTATAAACTGATTTAGAATTTAAAACTCTACCTGTTTCATATAAATAATTTTCTAATTGAAGAAAAGTAATTTAAACACTTTATTCAAATATTTTTTGGAAATAAATCTCATGTTTTATGCTTCTTCAAAAGAGCGTAAGATTATTGAAAGAGCAATCTGCATGGTTCTTATGTAATAAATTAGGAGTATTATTTCTAAATAAAAGATTTGTTTTTTTCATCTAATTACCTGAAGCAATGCATGTATCATTCTCCTATTTTCAGCATTCAAAGAATTTTAGCTGTGCTTGGTCTTTATGAGCAAAAAAACCCCCTTAGGCACTATCTTCACATCAGAGTTTGTCAATCATCCTAAAATAATGAATAGAAGGAAGTAGCCCATAAAGGTGCCCAACTAAGGCCTCTCAATCTTCTAATTTCCTTCTCAGTTCACCTGCCAGAATTGGAAACTGGAGACTCAGTCTCCCTTCACTCCAGTCCAGTAATACTAGGGAAGACACTCAGAAAAATGCCTGCATGGCTGGTTTCAAAGAAAGGATTCCTTCAGAACAGCTTTCCGTCTCCTTTCTCCGACTACAGGTTACGAGCAAAGAAACGGCAACATCATTCTTTTATCTGGTTCAAGCATAACTTTGCTGGGCAAGTTTTTTTTTTTTTTTTTTATAAACTTTAGTAACATTGATATGCACTTGGGTATCAGTTCAGAAAGAAAACAATTAGTTTTCCTTTTTGTATAAGCTCTAAATATTCTTATACTATTGTGGTGAAGGCAACACTGTCCTTAACAAGATGCTTTAAAACTTAGTCTCAAAATAAAAATAAAATAAAAATTAAAACAAACGATAAAACTCTTAAAGTCTCTTTAATAGCAGAAGAGCATTAATATGTGTAAACTCATACCACAATCTCAGAAAGGACAAAGCGCCATTCTCACCCCCAAGAAATCATATGTTGACATTTTATTCACACTTTATTATTTTTGGTAAATCAATGTCAAAGCAAACCATAATATTTAACAAAGTTATCTGCTACTTTCAAATCCTCAACAAAACTTCAATTTGTATAATATTTACAAAGTGAAACACAATCAAACCTTGGAAAAACTACTGTCCTCCCTGAGGATATTCAACTGGAGAAAGCCTTCCAGACCTTCAAGAAAAATGGCCTGATTGAGGCTAAGTAACACCACATCTTACTGTTTTCAGAACATACCCAAGTTCTCTCCTGTGTTCCTTCTAGAGATTACAGCACATAGGCAGAAGGGATGTTTTCTAGTTCATGAACAAGGCGGAGAGATACTGAAAGGGGAACCTTCCACGAGCCCATTTGTCCCCTAATTATCATGGGTAGCAACAACAGAGAAATAACACTGAAGTCTTTATCTTCATTTTAAATCAATAAATAGCACATTATAGGGAAAAATGCATGATTGTTCTAGTGAGTTTTAAAAGGCCTATTTACAATTTCAAAAAATTTAACACACATGACAAAGTATAAGCACTGTTATATTTGGCTTACTGTTTGTAGACTAGGAATTTCGGTGTTTAAAACAATACAGACTAAATGACTCAACCCCATCCTTTTGTAAGTAGAAAATAATAGCACAAAAATTCCTCAGAGACAAACTGGGAAAGGGAGAGGGCAGCTGTGCTTACATTTTAATCATTTTATCGAAACACAAACGCACACTTCTATTAAAAGTATAGGTATATCATATCTTAACTATGATCATTCCAGTTATTAATTCTGCACAATCTAGTTATCCATGTTCAGTTTCTACAAAATATCACCTATTTTTAAAATGT
The DNA here is from genome assembly GCF_029289425.2 of Pan paniscus. Taxonomy (NCBI): domain Eukaryota; kingdom Metazoa; phylum Chordata; class Mammalia; order Primates; family Hominidae; genus Pan; species Pan paniscus. Next base: position 59,956,376 of record NC_073256.2, on the reverse strand, counting down.
GGCCATGCCTTAAATTTGGTTTCTGGATTAATTTTATTTGGTCTTTATTTGCTTTGTAACATTTGCTCTATAAAAAGAAAGGGGCCTTGCTTAGACCTATAAAATAGGACCTTACACAATATCTACAAATCCAAGCTAAAACATATACTGGGATCAACCAATTTCCATTGTATTTCTGGTATTTAGGACCATCTTCCAAGATTTAATAATTGGAAGGGTTTTAATTGAGAGCTGCTAAGTGTTTTCAGCACCCAAATAAACTAGCGGCTGGCTAAAAGATTACTTATACTTGAAAATAAAAAATCATATGTGAGTTCACAAATATCTGATTAAAACTTACATAGGTAACTTCATTTAAAATCTATCTTGGCTGGGCACAGTGGCTCATGCCTGTAGCCCTAGCACTTTGGGAGGCCGAGATGGGAGGATTGCTTGAGGCCAGGAGTGCAAGACCAGCCTAGCCAACATAGTGAGACCCCATCTCTAGTTTTTTTTTTAAAAAAGTAAGTAATAAAGGCTGAGTGCTGGGTGCAGTGACTCACACCTGTAATCCTAGAACTTTGGGAGGCCAATGCAGGTGGATTACTTGAGGCCAGGAGTTTGAGACCAGCCTGGTCAACATGGTGAAACTTCATCTCTACTGGCACAAGAATCACTTGAACCCAGGAGGTGGAGGTTGCAGTGAGCCGGGATCGCACCACTGCATTCCAGCCCGGGTGACAGAGCAAGACTCTGTCTCAATTAAAAAAAAAAAAAAAAATCGACCTCAAGAAAACACTGTTTATTAAGCACTAACCACATGTAAGGAAAATTATTAATTCTAATATACATTTTATAGTTGAGAGAATTCAGAGAGATTAATTTGTCCAAGATCTCATAATTAGTATAAACTGACTAGCACCCAATTACCAATTTCTTTTTACAAATGACATCAGTACTTCTATTTCAGCAAATACACTTTGACAAATACAATTAAAATTTTATCAACAAATGTAATAACAACTCAAGCCTTTTAATACTTCACTAAGCATGAATAAAATACTCAAGAGATGTGCTTCTACCTTAAATTAGCAATATTATGGACTTCTGTAAATAGCCATTCCAGATGATAAAGTTTCTACCTATGTGAATTCAGCTTTACCCTCCCCTCCTACATTCATACCGACTATCAACATATCCCTTGGAGCTGGTCACCTCTTTGCACCTCCCCTGCTCCCTTCCTAATCCAGGCTATCTCACTCTTGCCTGGACTTCTGTGGAGCTTCCTGACTAGTTTCCCTACTTCTATTCTTATGCCTTTTTTCCACAAAGCAAAGAGATTTCTTTAAAATGAAAATCTTGCTGGGCGCAGCGGCTCAGGCCTTTAATCCCAATACTCTGAGAGGCTGAGGTGAGAGGATCGCTTGAGCCCAGGAGTTCGAGACCAGCGTGGACAACACAGTGAGACCCTGCCTCTATTACAAAAATAAATAAAATGAAAATCTCATCACTTCACTCTCTTGATTAAATCCTTTGAGTAGCTTCCCACTTGCACTAAAAATAAAATCTACACTTCATTCCATGGACTAGGCACTCCATGTTACAGCTCCTGCTTACCTCTCCAAATCCACCTCCCATCATTCTCTGCCCCTCCTCTCCTGTGCATCACCTTCTCTCAGTTCCCAGGGTCCATCAAGCTCTCTGGGCCTTTGTGTATGTTCATCTTTCTGCCTTAATGCCCCAGGCTTTTCATCCTTCATGCAACAGCTTAAATGTCACCACCTCAGAGGCCTCTTCTGACCACACACCCTAGATTAGGTCCCGCCTATTATTTTCAAGCATAGGCCAGTTTGTTTCCTTCAAGGCACTTATCATAATGTGTAATTTTGCTGGCTTTGTTTCCTTGTTATTATCAGCTTTCACCACTTAATTATAAACTCCACAAGGTCAGCAACCATGTTCGCCCTGTTCCGTTATGTCCCAGCACTTTGCTTAGCACATAGTAGGCTTTCAATAGTTACTGAGCAAACAAATCCCCTGAGCCTTCACTCACTGAACGTGTTATTAGAGAGGAGATACACTGAAACAGACTGAAAGCTGACATAGAGCCTTGATAACTTCTGATTTTGAAAGTTAAACAGGAATGAAAGCTTCTCTGTGTATTGATATGGAAGGGAAGAGCATGGTCCCTTTAAATCATACAGAAGCAGGCGGGGAAGTGCTGGGTAGAGAAGGGCATGGTCCCTGGCTAGCGCTCCACCTCCAGGCCTGTGCCCAGTAGTGAAGACAGACATTTTTGTTTTCCTGCCCAAATGCTGCATTTCCACCCTGGCCTGCCACACCCCTATCCTGTGCCTATAAAAGCCCTGAGACCCCAGCAGGCAGACAAACAGGCAGCTGGATGTCAAGAGGTGCACATTAGTGGAGGAACACACAGGGTGGCTGGATGTCAAGAGGAACACACTGGCGTAGGAGCACACTGGCACATCGGTAGGCCATCAATTGGCAGAATCAGGTGGAGTTTGGCCAGGGTGGTTGGAGAAGAGTTCGGTCATCGAGCGGCCTGACTCTAGGGGAAAACTATCTCCCTTCTGGCTCCCCCATCTGCTGAGAGCTACTTCCACTCAACAAAACCTTGCACTCATTCTCCAAGCCCACATGTGATCCGATTCTTCTGGTACACCAAGGCAAGAACTCTGGGATACAGAAAGCCCTCTGCCCTTGTGATAAGGCAGGGGTCTAACTGAGCTAACACAAGCCGCCTATGGATGGCTAAACTAAAAGAGCACCCTGTAACATATGCCCACTGGGGCTTCAGGAGCTGTAAAACATTCACCCCTAGACACTGCTGTGGGGTTGGAGCCCCACAGCCTGCCCATCTGTATGCTCTCCTAGAGGTTTGAGCAGCAGGGTACTGAAGAAGCAAGCCACACCCCATCACACGCCCTGCGAGGGGGACAAGAGAACTTTTCCTGTTTCAACATGGGGAAGGATATAAATAACTATACTTAAATATACCTGTTTATATGAGATGGAACAGGATGGTAATGAAGAATACAACAGCATTTTCAGCCAACAGCTCCAAAAACTTTAGCTGCAACTATATGCACTCTCCACTACATGGAGTGTAAGACATTTCTATCAGATGGGGCATAATATATTCTTATAGCATTTCGTTTTCTAAGCACTGTCAGAATTTAGTGATATACCAGGGGCTTACCATGATTAATTTACAGTCATTTATTTAACATACATTCAATGAGTGCCTGATATACCCAAAGCATGGTGTTAGGCATGAAGAGGGATACAAAATGGTTAAGGCATTGTCCTCAAGAAAAGTACATACTTGAATTCAAGGCAAATAAGACAAGAAAATAAACTGCTACATTCCAAAGAAGAGTGAGGCAAGTGCCAGAAAACAGATACAAATAAAATGTTGTAGGGACACAAGAGAAGAGAAAGAATTCTGACTAAAATAGAGAACAAGTTAGATGGAAGTGAGACCTAAGGGACTGGTGGGATTTGAACCTGGGAAGATAGCATTCCAGGTGGAGGAGAACCACAGTGGGTATGTTTGCTGACCAGTGAGGGATGGAGTTTGGCTGAGGGAGAAAGTGAAGGAAGGAATGGGAGGTAGCGCTGGAAAGGTAAGCTGAGGTCAACTTGAGCAGGGCCTTGAATTTTACTCAGTGGTAAAACATGGGAATCCAGGGAAGGTCTCTGACTTGGCAGAAGTAGTAGGGGAAGTAAATCTGCGTTTTATAAAAACAACAGCAGATAGTTTAGAAAAGCAAAAGGAGGGAAGAAATGACACAAGTCAGACTATTTCAATAGTCTAGGAGAGACAGAATAAGGGCATAACCCAGGATAGTGGCAGAGGAAATCACAAAAAGTTAATGACTGGGAAAATGAAAGATACTTCAGTCTTTGAAAACAGATTAATTTTTCCCTCTTCTTCATCCCTCATGCCCAAAGATGGTACTGAAAAGACAGGGGTGCTATTGACAAAATGGGGAGGTGGGAGGTTTGACTTCTGGTCATCTTAAGTTGAGAAATCAGCAATTTGGGAGCTAGTAGGCAGCTGGAAAGAGAAAGTAAGAACTCAGGTGGGAGAAGAGAGTGAAACTTAGGGAAATAAAGTAAAAACATTCCCAGAAAGCTGAGTAGGAAGAGAACATATAGATTTTCTACATTCTTCTTACGTGTAAGCCAGTCTGAACATTGACACATCATCTGCAAGTGGACACACCAACTGCAACCTGTTTTGAAAGACTCAGGACTATGTGCCTCTGTACACAGGAACAACACAATTTGAATGATAAATGCCCCTAAATATTTTACGGCAACTATCACCATGTAAGCATCAATGTGTAATAAACTTGCCTTCTTCATGATTTTAAGAGATTTTTGTGAAAACAAATGTAGCATTACCTTCTCATAATGAGTTTCCATGCATAGGAAGATGGTATATGCTGTTAAACAAGCCAAACAACCTTCGAGATATGACTGGCCGCCGAGCTTCTCTGCTTCTGCATAAAGGTTATTTAGAGTTCGAACTGTTTCTTCAAACTGCTGCCTATCAATCTGTAGAGAAGAAAATATTTAAAAATAAGTTTTGGAAAAAAAAATCAACTAATGCATGCTATCATTAATTTATCTTGTTTTCTCACCATTCTTAGTTGACAATTTTTTTGGTGACTAAATCTGGGCCTAAGTTACCAAAACTGCTTAATTTGTTTAATTTTATCCCTCTTATAAATACTGGATAGCTTCAAGGCTCAATAAGGTACTTCTTTATTCTTTCTACTAAATTTCAAGTAACTTTAGGCTCTATTCCTCTTTCCATTCATTTAGCTTCACACTTACTGAGCGCCTACTATCAGATACTATGAAAAATCTCAAGATAAAGCACTGTCTCAATCCTTAAGAGTTTAATTATGCAAGCAGAACAGGCAATGTAAACATAAAAATGCAGTAAGCTGGCCAGGTGCGGTGGCTCATGCCTGTAATCCCAGCACTTTGGGAGGCTGAGGTGGGCGGATCACAAGGTCAGGAGATGGAGACCATCCTGGCTAACATGGTGAAACCCCGTCTCTACTAAAAATACCAAAAAAAATTAGCCGGGCATGGTGGCGGGTGCCTATAGCCCCAGCTACTGGGGAGGCTGAGGCAGGAGAATGGCGTGAACCCGGGAGGCGGAGCTTGCAGTGAGCCGAGACTGTGCCACTGCACTCCAGCCTGGGTGACAGAGCGAGACTCCGTCTCAAAAAAAAAAAAAAAAGAAAAAAAAAGCAATAAGCTGACAGGGTACTATCATATAGGCAAATATAAAGCCTAGTGGGGACACAAAAGCAAGGAGAAATTCCCTTTATCTGGGAAGGGCAGGTAATCTTAAATTGAGTAACTAAAGACTAGAATTTACTAGGCAAAAAAAAAAAAATGGCATTTTAGCAGAAGGATCAAAAGGCGTAGGTTCTATATTCTGTTTACTCAGTCTATCTCTTTTGAAGCAATTATCTTGTTACTAAATAAGGTAAAATTTGTTAAGGTAAAATCTCAAGCTAATAAACAATTTTTCACATTAAGTCATTCTTATTACCTCTTTCTATTTGGTGACACCATTATCTTAAATTTACACTAATACTACCACAGGTTGAGCATCCCTGATCTTAAATTCTGAAGTCAGAAAGGCTCCAAAATCTGAAACTTTTGAGCACTGACATGATACCACAAGTGGGAAATTCCAAACCCAACCTCATGTGAGGGGTCACAGTCAAAATGCAGGCGCACAACACATAGTTTATTCAGTGTCCCCAAGAGAAAAAGACCCTTCCAGCCCCCATCAGCTGCCATGTATCTTTTCCATGCACAGCCAGATTCTCCCATGCAAGCATGCTCACAAAGGGTGATAAGATGGTTCAGTGTACACACACTTTGTCTCATAAAGTCATTTAAAATATTGTATAAAATTACCTTCAGGTTATATGTATAAGGTGGATATAAAACATAATGAATTTCGTGTTTAGACTTGGATCCCATTCCCAAGATATCTCATTAGTATAAACAAATATTTCAAAATCTAAAAAAACCCCAAAAACTGAAATACTTCTGGTTCCACATATTTCACATAAGAAAGAACCTGTACTGTCATCCATTGTTTCACTCAATCATCTGCTTTTACTTTATTCTTCCAATATTACTTTACTGTCTTCTAATAGTACTTTGTATAACAGATTTCAAATTTTGCTACTTCATCCCAGGACTTTCAAGGCCCATTAGGAGAGCAATCATCCAATACTGCCATTCTTATCTGTCTGCCCTCTAGGCCTTCTCTTGCATAAGGATTCCCTTATTTCTAAAATTAATAACTACTTACGTATGAATTCTCTCTTTTATGAAGTCCTTATTTAAAAGACTTTTTTGTTTGGCTTTTTTTTTTCTCCTTTCCTGTCTCTGTGAACCTATTAAATCTTTCTTTATAATAGAAATCGACTCAGAAAAAAAAAAAATCAGGCTGGCGTGGTGGCTCATTCCTGTAATCCCAGCACTTGGGAAGTTGAGCTGGGTGGATCACTTGAGCTCAGGAGTTTGAGACCAGCCTGGGCAACATGGTGAAACTCTGTCTCTACTAAAAATGCAAAAATTAGCCAGGCGTGGTGGTGCATGCCTATAGTCCTAGCTACTCAGGAGGCTGAGGTGGGAGGATTGCTGGAGCCTGGGAAGTGGAGGTTGCAGTGAACTGAGATCTCACCACTGCACTCCACTCTGGGTGACAGAGTGAGACCCTGTCTCAAAAAAAGAAAGAAAAAAACCCCTCAACATACAGTATGAGCCCTACTATTCACTATTCCCAAGAATGTAATCTTTTTTTTTTTTTTTGAGACAGAGTCTCACTCCGTCACCCTGGCTGGAGTGCAGTGGCGCAATCTTGGCTCACTGTAACCTCTGGTCCCAGGATCAAGTGATTCTCGTGTCTCAGCCTCCCGAGTAGCTGGGATTACAGGCGTGCACCACCATTCCCTACTAATTTTTGTATTTTTAGTAGAGACGAGGTTTTGCCATGTTGCCAGGCTGGTCTCAGGCTCCTAGCCTCATGTGATCCACCCCCCTGGCCTCCCAAAGAGCCACCTGCACCTGGCCTCAAGAACATAATCTTTTAAAGTGTAAAACAATTCATGACCATCCTTAAGCTATGACAACTCTTTAAGTCAGAAGCAGTTGTAGTCATTGTTTTGTCTGTTGTGTGGAAAATGTGAGGAGTCAATGGGCTAGTGGCATGCATGAGTTTAATGCAAACTTTAAAGTGGTGTTGGCTCTACCCATTTTTCAAAAGGAGTTACTTTAAATTTCCAGGAATATTAGAGATTTGGACAAAGGCTAGGTGGGTCAAGACGGCCTTTAAACGCAGGGGCAGTGTTTCTTCACTGAGCTACCCCTTGAAGATGTGGTGTCAAGGCTGGTCATCTGGGAAACTGAGTTCTCATTCACGAAAACAGACTGAGGAGAGCTCAGCAAACAAAAATGGTAAGCTGTTACGTTCACCTAATTATGCCTATGTTAATGCCTTCAGTTTGTCCACCGATAAGTCTACAAAAGTCTAAATAATTCCAATCACATTTGATGTGCCTATGTTATAAGTCATTGAATTATTTATATTTCTTTACAATACAATTCAAAACCATGGGATTCAACCCAGAAACATCTTATTTCTTTCATATCAGAATTACTATTTATCCCGGAAACCCTAATTATTATTATTTTTTAAGTTTAGTGACAGAGTATCGCTATGTTGCCCAGACTGGTCTTGAACTCCTGGCCCCAAGGGATACTCCTACCTCAACCCCCAGAGCAGCTGGGATTACTTGGGTGCAAACCACCATGCCCAGCCAGAAACACTTAATTCTTATGCGTTATTCCGAGATTACAATGCCCTATAGGTTAGAGGTAAATCATACGTCAGTTAAACAAACAAAAAAAGGTTAATAAAAAAAGAAAAAAAAAAGGATAAATGGTTAAAGAAAAGTAAATGCCAACAAGTTTTTGAAAGGTTATTTTAAAAAAGGGAAATAAAGGGTAAAAATCACAGAAGGCATCAATAAAGGCAAACGACAAACTTCACAAGAAAGGGCTCAAGAGAACAAATGTTGGCATTTGTATCTTACTACCTTTAGGCTATGAAAAACAGTGGCCAGTGTTCTCCCTTAGGTTCCTGGACACTGATACAGGAGCTCTATCAAAATTTAGATATATGAGAAGTCAGAGCCAAATAAAATTTGGACCCACAAACATCAAAAATCAGAATGGAAAGAGAAATCAGGCTCATTTTCCCAGAATTACTGTGAACTACACAGTAGAAAGCATGGTGAAGCATGCAGTGATCACGTATCAAGGGTGGCAGGTCAAAGGTAATTACTAACCAGATGGGGAGACATATTTTTAAAGGGAAAAAATGCCTCAATTACAGTTCACTCATTCTTCTACCCAGACCAAGGGTAACTAAGATATCTGTATTTTAAGGCTAATGAGAATAAAGTTTCCTTTAAGGAATTGTTCTGGCAACAAATCGCTTAAGCATCAAAGTATTACATTCTAAAAGGCAGCAGAAAAAATGAACTTGTTAACAGACAGAACCTATCCTACTCCCAAATTAAAGGGCACAAATGTGTGTGTATTTTTAAAAAATGCTTTAAAATAATACAAAACACTTGCATATTAGTCACTTTCTCTATTATGTTGCCAAGTGTGATGTTCTCACAAAAGGAAAATCAGCTCCAATAGCAGAGCAATCAGTAAAATTTCTAGGGTAAGTAGTAGAGAAACAGAAACCTTTCAATTTTTCATCAAAGCAAGGAAAGTTTAAACCTGTAATTTAAATTTAATCTCAACACACATACACAGACAATCAAAGCTTTTCTAGTGGTTTAAAGCATAAGCTAGTGTTTTAACCCAAACATTTAAAAAGAAAAAAGAAATTCAAAGGCACAATTGAATAGTGCCATGTAACATTCCATATAGTACTCAGTACCACAAGCAGTTCTGGGCTATACAGAGTCAAAGAGGTAAAAGGACTCCAGAATTTAGAAACATCAATTTCCTGACAAGAATCAGTGGAGCACTACATTGTGCTTTTGCACTTAGATTACAAAATAAAGGCTCTGCCACACACAGAGTGGAAGGCTAATGTCTGATTCTGTGTATACACATTTAGCTCAAATATATGAGGTGTAAGTGTTGCTTTAAAACCTTAAAGCAAAGGAATCTTTAATGTCCAAATAATTGTGGTAAAAAAAAGAATACTTTATATTCTGATTTTGAAGTACATAAATTGTATGTCATGGTTTCCGTAAGAGGCTTAAAAATAAAACATTTGATTGATTCCATGTATATCTTTTTATTTGATTTATTTTTTGAGACAGAGTCTTGCTCTGTCGCCCAGGCTGGAGTACAATGGCATGATCTCGGCTCACTGCAACCTCCGCCTCCCAGGTTCAAGAAATTCTTCTACTTCAGCCTCCTGAGTAGCGGGGATTACAGGTGCCCGCCACCATGCCTGACTAATTTTTGTATTTTTAGTAGAGATGGGGTTTCACCATGCTGGCCAAGCTGGTCTTGAATTCCCGACCTCAAGTGATGCACCCGCCACGGCCTCCCAGAGTGCTGGGATTACAGGCGTGAGCCACCGGGCCCAGCCAGATTCCATGTCAATCTTAACATGTAAAACACATCAATTGTGATGTTAAATTATTTTAAAACAACATTCAGTAGCTCTACCCAACTGGCCACTTGCTGAATTTCTACCTCTTCAAACCACTGTAGATAGTTCCACCTATTGTCACGCTCAGTTAACTCATAACATAGTTGACAACATACTGCAGCATTTAAATAGCATTTCAGAAACAAGTCACCTCACCGTCTTTTAAAGGCATATTTGATCAATTTGCAATTCAAGAAACATATTTGGGCCATGAACCTGCCCATGGTTATGTCAAACTGAAGGAAACTATAATGGATCATTGTTGATTTCCCAACCATGGAAATCGGGCAGTGCAACCCACCTCACTGCAAACTGACTGTAAATAACTGCTACACATTTCTCTACACAGACTCATCCACACCCACTTATCCCATGACCAGCATCTCTCAGTCCCACACCCAAGGAATGCCTAATCACCTCTCAGGCCCTCGCCCTCCCTGTCACAGAGGAGAGAGCCACAAAACCTGCTTCCAGCTAACCAGAAATTGATCCCTGAACGGGAAACACAATCTACATAACATGGGTCAAGACCAAAAGAATCTTTGGTTGAATGTACATATATGGGCACACAAAAACACAGGCAGGCACGCACACACTCCATTACCTCTACAACAAGATACAATGATTTTTTTTTTTTTAAAAAGTTTTGCTAGGTCTGAAGGGGAAGCAAATCCCATTCTTCCATTTTTGCTTGCAATGTTACCCAAAGGACCTATATCCTGATGACCATTTTGATATGCAAGACAAAACAGGTGGCTCCCAGTGAATGTGACAAGTTTAAGGCCTTGTTCTGAGACATTTTCCTGTCCAGGCCTATTTAACGCCCGACGTCTTTAAGGTTCCAAGAAAGCCTGAACGCACCGCCTGGCAATGCACCTAATAAACCCTTTCAGCCAAACAGTGCGGCCAGCACAGAGGCAGCAAACACCAGTCACGAGAATGATGATGATTTATCTTGCGCGGAGAGGTAGGAGGATATAGTTTACAACCTGGTGACTGAGGCGACCTGGAGCCTCAGGAATTGGCTCCTCATCGCTGCCGACAATAACCCGGGGTGGGGATTTGGGGGAGTGCAGCAGGGGAACACTGCTGGATCCAGATTCCCGGCACCGGGCAACAAAGTTCCATAAGGTCGTCAACCCCGGCGATCGGCCTGTATTATTCTTCCTGCTCCAAACACCTGTCTTGCTTAGTGGCTCTCTTCTTACACGTTTGGCCAAGGCCCCTTCTGTGCCTGGACCTCCCCAGAACTGCGGGACCCTCAAAGGCCCGGTTGTCGCCCACACCCCTCCCGTCCCCGGTGAGTCTCTCTCCCTCGCCAGAGCAGGCGTGGGGAGCCACGTTGCGTACCCGGTTCTCCAGCTCCGCAGGGAACTTGGTCTGGAACTGGCAGCGTGTGCCACTGCTGTAGTCTCGCTGAATGAACACCTTTCCGGACACCGGCGCCTGCTGCGGCCTCATGGCGAGGACAGGACACCCCGCGCTGCGGGGTCGAGGGAACACCAACCGCGAGTCAGAGCCCCGGCCTGGACCCGGGACTCTGACCCGCCAGCCCCTCGCCCCCACCCGCCGCCGAAAACAGCCCAAGGCCTCCTCTGCCCCGCTCCCCTTCACCCATGCTGTCACCGCGGGCCTTAGCTGCCGCCTGGCCCAGGCCCCGCGCCCCCCACAACCCGGTTCGGCCCGGGAAACACAAACCCGCCTCCTCTGCCCTCCAGCTGCTGTCGCACCGCCTTCGCCGTCACTTACGTCCTGCCGCAAAAAGCCTCTTCCCCGCCCCTCAGCTCGGCCTCCTACCTCAGGTCTGGGACCCACCCTCTCCTCCGGCCGTAAAGCCACCCTGCCGAAGCTGCGCGCTGTGGGGCTGGGCCGAGGAAGGGAAATGCTGTGGGCGGGGCCAGGGCCGACCCCGCCTTCCGCCCGCGCGGGGATTGTTTCCGGAAGGAGAGAGACGGGGCGAGCTGTGGGGCTGCGGCCGGCGCGAGCGCGCGGGGGTGTGAGGGGCGGAGTTTCCCGGCTGTGTCACTTCCCTAGTGATTGTGGCAGGTGGTTCCCGATCACTGATTGTGAGGGGTCATTTTCGTTCTTGATTGGACGTCGCAGCTTACGTGTGGGTTATGCCACCCAACTCATACACAAAACAAAAAACAAAACATAAAGAAAAAACAACACCCCCTCCCCAAACCCTCAAACACAAACTGCTCATTGTGTTCAGAAGTAGAAAGCAGGCTCCAAGGATGGATCCATTTGGTCCCTAGACTCTTGAGAAAGGGTCAGGAAGTGAGGACGAAGAACCTGCCTGGGCCCCAGCGTTGGGCGCCCCTGCCCCGACTCTTCTTTGGGGGCGGCGTTCCTCTCACCCCCCATTTCCACCCAGCTCCCATCCACGCCCCTCAGGTGACCAAGGGGACAAGCGGTTCCGCCCTCGTTGCCCACTGGCCCTTACTTGACTCAGCATTTCTTTGCAAGGCAGCCAAAGAAACCCCACCTTACCCTTGTCTCCTGCTAGTACCACTGTCTTTTATATATTTAATATAGTTTAAATATCCTGCCTTTTAAATATGAAAAATTCTCTTACTGTATTTTAAAAACAGCTTTTTCGAGATATAAATGGCATACAATAAACCACACATTTAAAGCAGTGGATTTGATAACTTTGGACATATGAATACACCCATAAACCACTGTCACAATCAAGATAGTAAAGCTCCATTGCCCTGAAAAGGTTCCTCCAGCTCCTGTGTAATCTCTCCCTCCTGCCTCTCCCAGACCCCATTTCCCAGGCACTGATCCACCTTCTGTCACTCAACATTAGTTTCATTTCCTTGAATTTTATATAAATTGAATCATATAGTGTGTACCCCCTTTTTTTGCCTGGCTTCTTTCACATAGACTGTTTTGAAGTCCATCTGTTGTTGTGTTATCAATAATTCATTTATTTTTGATGCTGGATAGCTATTCTATTGTATGGCCATCCCACAGTTTGTTTATCCATTCATCTGTTGATGGACATTTGGATTGCTTCCAGTTTTGGGATGTTACAAATAAAGCTGCTATGGACATTCATTTGCAAGTCTTTGCATAGGTGTGTAGACCTTAATGCTTTCATTTCTCTTGGGTACATACCTAGGAGTAGAATGGCTAGATTGTATGGTAAAAACACGTTTAACTTTTTGGCAGACTGACAAACTGTTTTCCAAAGTGGTGACACCATTTTACATTCCCACCAGAGTTCCAGTTGCTCCACATCTTTGCCAAGACTTGTGTAGTAATATCTTCTGCAGCTATAATTTTCATTTTTCCATGACTAATTATTTTGAACATATTTTCCTGTACTTATTTGCCATCCATGTATCTTCTCTGGTGAAGTGTCTATTTAAAACTTTTGCCCATTTTTTTGTTTGTATTTTATTTTCCTGTTGTTGAGGGGTTTTTTGTTTTATTTTGTTTTGATTTACATCTTTATTGGCTGGACTTAAGGTCAGTTTTAAATTTTTAAGGCACTTTAATTCTTGGATTTTTGTATGTTTAAAGATGTTTTCCTGAGGCCTTTATACTTGCATGAGAACTTGGCCGGGCTGTTTTTGAGTTTTGAGTTCTTTATACATTCTGGAGAAAAATCCTTTATCAGATATGTGATTTGCATGCATTTTTCACAGTCTGTGATTTGTCTTTTTACTCTCTTAACACGTTAGGGGTTTGAGGGGATTAGGGTGTGGACCTCTTGGGGAGGGCATTTTTGCCTCCCATAGGTATAGAGTGAAACTCTTCCCTCCCCCCGTATGATTATGCAGTTGTTATTCAGTTGTTTACGTACCATTTGTTGAAAAGACTCTCATTTCTTCACTGAATTGCCTTTGTATCTCTGTTGAAAATCAGTGGGGGCCGGGCGCAGTGGCTCACGCCTGTAATCCCAGCACTTTGAGAGGCCGAGGCGGGCGGATCACGAGGTCAGGAGATCGAGATCATTCTGGCTAACACGGTGAAACCCCGTCTCTACTAAAAATACAAAAAATGAGCCGGGCGCCGTGGCGGGCGCCTATAAGTCCCAGCTACTCGAGAGGCTGAGGCAGGAGAATGGCGTGAACTCGGGAGGCGGAGCTTGCAGTGAGCGGAGATAGTGCCACTGCACTCCGGCCTGGGCTAAAGAGCGAGACTCTGTCTCAAAAAAAAAGAAAATCAGTGGGGTGTGTGTGTGTGTGTGTGTGTGTGTGTGTGTGTGTGTGTGTGTGTGTGTGTGTGTGTGTGTCTGTCTGTCTGTCCCTCTGTCTGCCTGTTGTGGACTTTCTATTCCGTTTCATGATCTGATCCTGTTTTGAATTAAATGTCTACTAGTGTTTGTCTCCGAAGCTGATGCTTCCTTACTAACTCAGTAAGATCTCCTAGGAGCTGGTTTTCTACGTATTTGTTACTAGGGGTTGAGGACACCCTTAAACAGGTAAAACAGTCTCTACCCTCAAAATTTCAGTCTAATGGAGTGAACGAAGAAAACAATTTTCATACATTGTATATTTGGAGTATTTTCCTGCAGCCCTTGGCCACTGAGACTAGGTGGTAAAACAGATTATTATTATTATTTTTTGAGATGGATCTCACTCTGTCGCCCAGGCTGGAGTTCAGTGGCACGATCTCGGCTCACCACAACCTCCGCCTCCTGGGTTCAAGCCATTCTCCTGCCTCAGCCTCCCGAGTAGCTGGAATTACAGGTGCGTGCCACCACACCCAGCTAATTTTTGTATTTTTTTGCGTAGAGACGGGGTTTCACCGTGTTGGCTAGGCTGGTCTTGAACTCCTGACCTCGTGATCCACCCGCCTCGGCCTCCCAAAGTGCTGGGATTACAGGCGTGAGCCACTGCACCCGGCAAACAGATTATTTTTGAATGAGGAAATTTGAGGGCAAATACAACCCAAGGAAAACCCTCTTCATGTTTTGGAAGAGGATCGATCCCAGGTGAAAGAGGAATCAAAGGACGATGAGCCGTATTGTTATCGTCTTCCCTCATCCCTAAACACACTCATGTGTCTAGATTCTAGTTTTGCCATTAAAAAAGTAAAACAGCAATTACTTTTGTACCAACCAAATAGCTTCTGGCAGTTACCAGCAATCCTTGGAATTCCTTGGCTTATGACAGCATAACTGCAATTTCTGCCTCCATCTTCCCATGGCCTTCTTCCCTGTATCTTCTCTGTGTCTTGAAATATTTCTCTTCTTATAAAGAGCACTATTCATTGGCTTTAGGGCCCACCTAATCCTGTCTGACCATCTTAACCTGATTACATCTGTAAAGACCCTATTTGCAAATAAGGATCTGGGGTTCCCGACTGACATGGATTTTGGGGGACACTATTAAATCTAGTACATCTACCTTGTAGAGGGTGTCAATGTGATATTGTATGTAAAACACTTAGAATGTGTTTGGCACATAACAAATACTGTATGGTACTCTGTTTTTTTTTAAATTATTACATCATTAGTGACATAGTCAAATGATTTGCTAACATTAACGTCATGATAGTAGCAGCTACTATTCATTGGGCTATTAGTGTTAAGGAACTAGGTTGAGCGGTTTATATGTATTACCTCATATAATCTCTACTATATCTATTAATCTAGTAACCCTGGCCAAACAATGATAATACTATATAATACAGATATGATCTATAATCTATGAGCTCACTAGCCCTACACTATTATTTTATTCCTTTCTATGTTTTCAACAATCCTCTGATATTTTAAGGAGCTGAAGTCAAGCTATTAGTCTACAGTATTGACAATTCATTCTTCCTTTTTGAATTTTGAGTCCCTTGTCTATGTTTAGCTTCTTTGAAGCCTACATATTATCTATTTTATTCCTCTGTCCATAATAGATTCTCATGAAATGCTTTGAAAATGAATTCATTCAACAAATATTTGTCGACACTCATAAGGGCTGGTGATGAAAGGATAAAAAAAGTGTGGATTATTTATGTCCTGTGGAAATTCACATTCTTATGGGTGGCCAGGAGGGTGGGAGGAGGGAGATTATAACAGGTTAAAAAACTTTGGGGAAGGGGAGGGGTTTTAACAGAAGGAGAGATAATTGGGCATTCCAGCCTCTCTGTCCAGGGAATGATAAGTATGCATACCTGAAATAAGTAGGATCTGAAGTCTGCTTGGGTGAGGGTGAGGTGGGAGTAGGGATGAGAGATCTTTAATAGAGAAGAGAGATGGTGATAAAAATCTTATATCCTTTTACACACCCCTCTATCGTTTCTTCTCCAAGGTGAATGAACCAGCTTCCTTTATCTTCAATGGTAGGATCTCTATTCCAAAGTTTCTGTCTTTTTGTATGACTCTCAGAACCTTCTGGTGTTTCAAACTAGATACTCTGATAAGAGCGTTAACCTGTGCTGAATATTATCAGTGAAATCCTTTTGTCCCTCCATTTTCAACTCTGTTTTTTTTTCTCTATTGGAACAAAGCTAGCTTTTCAATGCAGGGTCCCATTCTGTATCACCGACTCATGTTCAACTTTTGACCCATCCTGGATCATTTTCGGCCCTGCTTACAAACCGCTTCCCACGCTGCAGTTGCTGTCTTCTCTTCAGCTACGATCTCTCCTGGGCTTTGTTCTATTTGTGTCCAACCACTTCCTCCCAGGTCCTTCATAAAGATCTCAATTGGATTGAAAGACGTCCTTATACTAAAGAAATTTTAAACTGTCCTCCTTGGCCATGCTCACGTTGCTCACCGAAGCCATCCCCGTTTCGTCTAACATCGTTTTTTTTGTAGTAGTTGTTTTCTTCTAAAGCTTTGGGGCATGACTGGGGTGGGGGCAGATCAAATCCATTTTCCTCGTTTTCAGTTCTAGTGTCTACCATGCACTGGTACAATGGGCAGAACTCCAAGGATCATTGTCTCTTTGTTTTCATGCATTTGCTGGTAATTTCAAGTCAGCTTCTGTTTTATAAGCTTGTATGTCTTTATTGCATTTTGAGAGAACATTATTGGCATACCTGAATTGACAGCATCTGTTCCTTCCATTTAAATTTCACCATCTAAAACAACGTGTGTCCCAGTTTCAGGAAACAGGCTGAACAGATGCCAAACAGTTGTACTGAATGCTCTCTCCATGAAAGAGCTGCTCTTGCTTACATTTTTGTTTATTTCATTGTGAGGGAGAAGAGCAGATTGAATGATGTCATTAATAAGGGTCCTTTGCCTTTATTGTTTAGGATCCTATTGAAGACCTCTCATATCTGAAGTGGCTGGTGGATAAGAGGGTTTGGAGATTTCAGACTCTTTTCACCAGCACAGTGTAGAATTGCAGAGCTGGAAGCAAGGGTGGTGTCACGGGTGTGTGACTTGTATAGTTGCATGGGGATCTGCACTGAGAAGAGCTCTCTTCTTGGCTTAATGTCCTGCTGTCATCATCTTGAAATTCTTAATACTTTCTGAACATGGGAGTCTGCACTTTAATTTTGCACTGGGCCTCAAAAATCATATAGCTAGTTGTGGATGGAAGAAATATGAGGGCATCTAGTGGGAACACACCATCATCATCTGGGATAGATGATTAACTGTCCATATCTTCTGTGGAACCTGATTTGATGGCAGTTTTGACAAAAGTAAAAAGAAAAACAGGCTGGGTGCGGTGGCTCATGCCTGTAATCCCAGCACTTTGGGAGGCCGAGGCAAGCAGATCACGAGGTCAGGAGTCGGAGACCAGCCTGGCCAACATGGTGAAACCTCGTCTCTACTAAAAATACAAAAATTAGCCCGAGGTAGTGGCATGCCCCTGTAATCCCAGCTACTCGGGAGGCTGAGGCAGGAGAATCACTTGAAACCAGAAGGTGGAAGTTGCAGTGAGCTGAGATCGCGCCACTGCACTCCAGCCTGGGCAACAAGAGTGGAACTCGGTCTCAAAAAAAAAAAAAGAAAAGAAAAGAAAAGAAAAAAAAGACCTCCCTCCTTAGAATTGTACCTCCCTTGAGTTGGAGGGGCCTGGTAAACATCTGGCCCAGGTGTCCTTCTTAGAATCTGGCACTATTTCAACTATCTTTATGACCTCTAGGAATGAAAACTTCACAATTCCCCCTGTGGGTTCTTCCATGTGCACTGCATGTTATGTCTAATTTTCCCATAAAGGACAAATACTCACTAACACAAAGGATTAATTTCTACGGTTGCTTTATAGTAATATGCATTCCAGGGCATTGGAAAAATGGGAAATGAGGCTGTCTGTAAAATCCCCTCCACCCACTGTGGGATAGCATTGTTGAAAAAGGGATGCATACTTTAATCTTTCCTTTTGAGAGAGCAAAATTCCTGTCCTTTTGACATTTGTTACTGGAGATACATTTATAGAGGGAATGAGTTGGACAACTTGAGGCTAGAAAAGAATCAAGATGAGGAATGACTGGAGTGAAGGATCCCGAAAAAGACAAAAAGAGAAGATGGGAGCGTAGAGGATGTTGTTTTGAGAAAGGCACATTTGTGGCTGGAGACTCAGAACCCTGCTTAGTATGTTTTAGAAGCCTCTCTGCTTTCCACACTATCCATTCACAAATGTTATTGAATCCTGCTTTGCAGAAAGCACTCCGTGTTCAACTCAACCTCTGTACCCATCACACGTTTTATGGCTGAGTGGTGCTGAACCAAGTGGTATCCATATCGTTTGTAATATGTTTTTCATTCTTTGATATGTCAACCTGAAATAATGGAAAGGATCAGAATCCAGTTTTAAAGAGTGTATTCAAGTGAAAAGTTGGGAATAGCCATCCGGGAAAACCAGACTCCAGAGAAATGGAGCGAGTGCTCTGAAGTTAAAAGTTAAGGTCTTGCTTATACAGACAGAAAACAAATAAATTGGGGAGGATCATAACATTTTCTATACAAGGCTGGTTTATAATCAAATTATAACAATTTGATTAGTTTGTTTTCTATATGGCTTGTTTTCATTTCCTCTCCAGTTTAAAAGAATATATTTAACATTCCATCTTAAGACAATATGATATAGTCTTTGTGTGAGAGAGGTAAGAGGTAATTTATTTATTTACTTATTTTTTGACTTTTTTATTATTATACTTTAAGTTCTAGGGTACATGTGCACAATGTGCAGGTTTGTTACATATGTATACATGTGCCATGTTGGTGTGCTGCACCCATTAACTCGTCGTTTACATTAGGTATATCTCCTAATGCTATCCCTCCCCACTCCCCCCACTCCATAATAGGCCCCAGTGTGTGATGTTCCCCACCCTGTGTCTAAGTGTTCTCATTGTACAATTCCCACCTATGAGTGAGAACATGCGGTGTTTGGTTTTATGTCCTTGTGATAGTTTGCTGAGAATGATGGTTTCCAGCTTCATCTATGTCCCTACAAAGGACCTGAACTCATTCTTTTTTAGGGCTGCATAGTATTCCATGGTGTATATATGCCACATTTGCTTAATCCAATCTATCATTGCTGGACATTTGGGTTGGTTTCCCCAAGTCTTTGCTATTGTGAATAGTGCCACAATAAACATACGTATGCATGTGTCTTTATAGCAGCATGATTTATAATCCTTTGGGTATATACCCAGTAATGGGATGGCTGGGTCAAATGGTATTTCTAGTTCTAGATCCTTGAGGAATCGCCACAATGTCTTCCACGATGATTGAACTAGTTTACAGTCCCACCGACAGTGTAAAAGTGTTCCTGTTTCTCCACATCCTTTCCAGCACCTGTTGTTTCCTGACTTTTTAATGATTGCCATTCTAAATGATGTGAGATGGTATCTCATTGTGGTTTTGATTTGCATTTCTCTGATGGCCAGTGATGATGAGCATTTTTTCACGTGTCTGTTGGCTGCACAAATGTCTTTTGAGAAGTGTCTGTTCGTATCCTTTGCCCACTTTTGGATGGGGCTGTTTGATTTTTTCTTGTAAATTTGTTTAAGTTCTTTGTAGATTCTGGATATTAGCCCTTTGTCAGATGGGTAGATTGCAAAAATTTTCTCCCATTCTGTAAGTTGCCTGTTCACTTTGATGGTAGTTTCTTTTGCTGTGCAGAAGCTCTTTAGTTTACTTAGATACCATTTGTCAATTTTGGCTTTTGTTGCCATTGCTTTTGGTGTGTTAGTCATGAAGTCCTTGCCCATGCCTATGTCCCGAATGGTATTGTCTAGGTTTTCTTCTAGGGTTTTTATGGTTTTAGGTCTAACATTTAAGTCTTTAATCCATCTTGAATTAATTTTTGTATAAGGTGTAAGGAAGGGATCCAGTTTCAGCTTTCTACATATTGCTAGCCAATTTTCCCAGCACCATTTATTAAATAGGGAATCCTTTCCCCGTTTCTTGTTTTTGTCAGTTTTGTCAAAGATCAGATGGTTGTAGATGTGTGGTATTATTTCTGAGGGCTCTGTTCTGTTCCATTGGTCTATATCTCTGTTTTGGTACCAGTACCATGCTGTTTTGGTTATCTTGTAACCAAACTATACTACAAGGCTGTTTTGTAGCCTTGTAGTATAGTTTGAAGTCAGGTAGTGTGATGCCTCCCGCTTTGTTATTTTTGCTTAGGATTGTCTTGGCAATGTGGGCTCTTTTTTTTGATTCCATATGAACTTTAAAGTAGTTTTTTCCAATTCTGTGAAGAAAGTCATTGGTAGCTTGATGGGGATGGCATTGAATCTATTAATTACCTTGGAGAGTATGGCCATTTTCACGATTCTTCCTATCCATGATCATGGCCTGTTCTTCCATTTGTGTCCTCTTTTATTTTGTTGAGCAGTGGTTTGTAGTTCTCCTTGAAGAGGTCCTTCACATCCCTTGTAAGTTGGATTCCTAGGTACTTTATTCTCTTTGAAGCAATTGTGAATGGGAGTTCACTCATGATTTGGCTCTCTGTTTGTCTGTTATTGGTGTATAGGAATGCTTGTGATTTTTGCACATTGATTTTGTATCCTGAGACTTTGCTGAAGTTGCTTATCAGCTTAAGGAGATTTTGGGCTGAGACAATGGGGTTTTCTAGATATACAATCATGTCATCTGCAAACAGGGACAATTTGACTTCCTCTTTTCCTAATTGAATATCCTTTATTTCTTTCTCCTGCCTGATTTCCCTGGTCAGAACTTCCAACACTATGTTGAATAGGAGTGGTGAGAGAGGGCATCCCTGTCTTGTGCCAGTTTTCAAAGGGAATGCTTCCAGTTTTTGCCCATTCAGTATGATATTGGCTGTGGGCTTGTCATAAATAGCTCTTACTATTTTGAGATACGTCCCATCAGTACTTAGTTTATTGAGAGTTTTTAGCATGAAGGGCTGTTGAATTCTGTTGAAGGCCTTTTCTGCATCTATTGAGATAATCATGTGGTTTTTGTCTTTGGTTCTGTTTGTATGCTGGATTACATTTATTGATTTGCGTATGTTGAACCAGCCTTGCATCCCAGGGCTGAAGGCAACTTCATCGTGGTGGATAAGCTTTTTGATGTGCTGCTGGATTTGGTTTGCCAGTATTTTATTGAGGATTTTTGCATCGATGTTCATCAGGGATATTGGTCTAAAATTCTCTTTTTTTGTTGTGTCTCTGCCAGACTTTGGTATCAGGATGATGCTGGCCTCATAAAATGAGTTAGGGAGGATTCTCTCTCTTTCTATTGATTGGAATAGTTTCAGAAGGAATGGTACCATCTCCTCTTTGTACCTCTGGTAGAATTCGGCTGTGAATCCATCTGGTCCTGGACTTTTTTTGGTTGGTAGGCTATTAATTATTGCCTCAATTTCAGAGCCTGTTATTGGTCTATTCAGGGATTCAGCTTCTTCCTGGTTTAGTCTTGGGAGGGTGTATGTGTCCAGGAATTTATCCATTTTTTCTAGATTTTCTAGTTTATTTGCGTACAGGTGTTTATAATATTCTCTGATGGTAGTTTGTATTTCTGTGGGATTGGTGGTGATATCCCCTTTATGATTTTTTGTTGCATCTATTTGATTCTTCTGTCTTTTCTTCTTTATTAGTCTTGCTAGCAGTCTATCAATTTTGTTGATCCTTTCAAAAAACCAGCTCCTGGATTCATTGATTTTTTGAAGGGTTTTTTGTGTTGGTAAGAGGTAATTTATAATGAACATCAGTGTGAAGAAATAAAGGATCTTCCCTGGTGCCCTTTAGTCATTTATAACATTTTACAAAACAATGTAGGTGAGGAAGAAGGCTAATCTATACTCAGAGAAACAAAGGTTACAGCTGCCTAGGTTACAGCTGCCTATCTTGTTACTCAGGCCTCATAGTTACATCCTTTGAAGGCTCAAAATAATTCAGTTCCAATAGCTTAGATTTTGAATTACTTATTTTCACAAATGTAAGACTTATATAATATTCTCGTTAAAGTCCATATTACCCTTGAAAATCAGTCTAATTTGTTCCTTGCCTAATTTAACCAGCCGAGTTTTTACTCCATCATTTATGTCATTGATATGAAAGTAAGTAACAGGCAGGGTCACTGAGTAATAGAGGTTAAAAAAATCACTATGTAACTGAAGGAATGGCCCAAGATTCTCCTACTCCTAAAATACATCTGCACTATTACATTTGCTTCTTTGATCTCAAACATCTTAACCAGGAAGCCACACTTGATAAAATGTACATTTCTTACCCGAGGCATGTTTATATTCATGAATGTGTTATTCTTGACTGACTTTTTTCCCAGAAGTCTGGAGGGCTGGTCCTCACAGGCTGTCTAAAGGCACAGGGTGCCTGGGAAAGGGTCTGAGTAGGCGGGAGTGGGTACTTATCTAGGACGTCATCACACACTCACAAACTTGGCTAACGATAATCCAGGGCAAGAAGTTAGCCCCATGTTGTGTCTAATCTGCAGAGAAGGTACATCTCTCCACTGACCCTCAGTAGCCAGTCACCAGGCAGGGCTATGGAGAACGAAAGGCCACCTGAGCCTGGACCAGGCAGAGGAAGAAGGGGCTCATCTGAAGCCCAGTGGGCTTTTGTATGATGATCTCTAATTGGTAGGCGAGGGAGAACTTGGGAAGCAAGACAGGAAGTGGGAGGACTGACCACAAACTTGTCCCATTCAGCACTTTTCCTGGCATGGTCCTGCTACAACAGAAAAGGGTCCTCTCAGAAGTGAGCAGACAGTCAAAACCAATGGCTTCAGGATTTAATGGGAATGTGGACGGGTGGCTGGGTTTGCAGTTGTGAGAACCCAGGTGTTCTGTGGTAGGTCATATATCCTGCCAGGTGAGAAGTGTCCATGTGGAAAACAGTCCTTCATTCCACGCTTCTGGGAATGAGATAAGTCCTTCCTGGTAGTCGGTCTCTAAGCTGTACTTATCCCTTGAGATGTTTCTTTCTTTTAATCTTTTCAATCCATCTAGCATGTTTTAATGGACAAAATTGGTATACGTTTAATTTCCTTGTATGAAATCAGAGGTCTCACAGTCGAGATAAGATAAGATGAGATGACTCAGGTAAAGTTCTTAACTCAGCTTCTGGTGGTGTAACTCTCAGATGTTAGTTTGCTTCTCCTTCTAGCATTTCTTTTCATGTATTCATTATTTTACCAGTATTTACTGAGTGCGTACTACATATCATCACTATTATGAATTTCTTCAAATAATTATTGCCTTGAAAACAATCTAAAGTACTGGGTTGACTATGGATTAGTTAACATTATATATCACTCATATGATCAGTTAATAATACAATTATTAATCATATAATTAATAGTACAATTGATAGTCAAAAAACTAATTAATAGCATGGTTGATAATTATACTCTGGTTCTCTTTTTTTTTTTTTTGAGATGGAATTTTGCTGTTGTCGCCCAGGCTGGAGTGCAGTGGTACAATCTTGGCTCACTGCAACCTCTGCCTCCTGGGTTCAAGCAATTCTCCTACCTCAGCCTCCTGAGTAGCTGGGATTACAGGCATGCGCCACCATGCTTGGCTAATTTTTTGTATTTTTAGTGGAGATGGGGTTTTGCCATGTTGGCCGGGCTGGTCTCGAACTCCTGACCTCAGGTGATCTGCCCACCTTGGCCTCCCATAGTGCTGGGATTACAGGTGTGAGCCACTGTTCCAGCCATATACTCTGGTTCTGTAAAGGGGTAACATTTGAGGAAGAAAAGTGAAAGATATATAAGACTTTTTAAAACAACTTTTGATGTAATTATTTCAAAATGAAAAGTTGCAAATTAAAAAATTTACTAGGGCTGGACTTGGTAGCTCACATCTACCTTGGTAGCCCACTTTGAGAGGCCAAGGTGGGAGGATCCTTGAGACCAGGAATTGGAGACCAGCCTAGGCAACAAAACAAGACCCTCTTCTCTACAAAAAATTAAAATATTAGCCAGGTGTGGTGGTGGGAGCGTGTAGCCCAGCTACTTGGGAGGCTGAGTTAAGAAATAACTTGAGCCCAGGAGTTACAGACTGCAGTGAGCTAGGATTGAACCACTACGGCACTCCAGCCTGGGCAACAGAGTGAGACTCTGTCTCTTAAAAAAAATTACTAGGATCTCTTTGCTATGTAGCAACCCACATGTATTTATCTCTTTGTCAATAGATGATGCTGAATGAGGGCACTGTAAATTATCTTGGATTTCATATAGGGAGACAGATACTGGGGTGAAAGACCTCAAAGTCTGCAGTCCCAAACTTCAGCTAATTCTCTTTTTCCTTTGTCTGCCCTCCTTTCTGTATTTCCTAAATTAGTACCTGGCACCCAGTCTAATTAGTCATCATCAGTTAGTCATTGGAGCCTTGTCTATATATCTCTGTACTATCTCTGAAACTCTGCTCTCTCTCCATTCCCGCTGCCATGTTCACATTTGAGGCTTGCCACCTCCCACCCTGACCCACTTTGGCTTCCTTCCTCAGGCCTGCATGGCGTGCTTCTGTTCTACCTTTCACATTTCTGCTAGACTGTTCTCTCCAAAAGGCAAATTTGATTGTGTCACATTCTTGTTTAAAGGGCCTATCTGGCTAGGCATGGCTCATGCCTATAATCCCAGCACTTTGGGAGGCCAAGGCGGGCTGATTACTTGGGGTCAGGAGTTTGAGACCAGCCTGGCCATCATGAATGTATGAATGTATTGTCTCATGGTTCTGGAGACTACCAGTTCAAGATCAAGGCATCAGCAGGGCCACACTCCCTCTGAAGGGAGCATCTCTACTAAAAATACAAAAATTAGCCAGGTGTGGTGGCAGGCGCCTGTCATCCCAGCTACTCGGGAGGCTGAGGCAGGAGAATCACTTGAACCCAAGAGGTGGAGGTTGCAGTGACCTGAGAACATGCCACGGCACTCAAGCCTGGGCGACAGAGTGAGACTCTGTCTCAGAAAAAAAAAAAAAAGGGCCTATTTGCCTACAGGATAAGTTTCAAAGTTCCTAGATGAGTGTTATGTGTTAAATTGGGTCTCCCCAAAGTGGTATGTGAGAGTCCTATCTTCCAGGACCTCAGAACATGACTTTTTTTGGAGATAGGGTGTTTACAGAGGTAATCAAGTTAAAATGAGGTCATTAGGGTGGGCCCTAAACCAGTGGGACTGATGTGCTTATAAAAATGAGAAATTTGGACACAGAGGTGCATACATAGAAGAAAGGCAGGTGAAACCTGGAGTTCTGCTGCTACGAGCCGAGGCGCTACCAGTGGCCAGGAGAGAGGCCTGGAACAGACCCTTCCCTCCCACCTTCAGAGGGAGCGCGGCCCTGCTGATGCCTTGATCTCGGACTGGTAGCCTCCAGAACCATGAGACAATACATTTCTATAGTTTCAGCCTCCTAATTTGTGGTGCGTTGTTTCAGCAGCCATAGCAAACTAATACAATGAGTCTCTGCCACATCTTCCAGTACTTTCTTCATTTATTCATGTAGCAAGTATTTGTTGAGAGCTGATAATATTTCAGATACTGTGTTAGACTTTGAGATATAGCTGGAGACAAGACAGGTAGCTCTAGGGAGGGCTGCAACAAGTACCCAGGCCAGGCCATCAGAATGTAGCAAGAAGTCGTTCATTAGTATGGTCCAGAGTACACAAAAGCAGGGCACAAAATCAGTACTTGAAGGCTGGGAAGCCTTCCTGGAAGAAGTGACATTTCAGCTTAGAAATAATAAGAACTCTCTCTCTTGTACAAGATGTTTCAGATGAACTATTAAAAGAATGGGAAGAAGGAGAGGCAAGCTATGGCAAATGATGCTGATCATCCCAGTCATCCCCGAGACTTTTACATACTTTCTCAAATGAGTGTTCCAGTATTGTGTGAGAAATCTGTTTTAGTACTTTACCAGATCTTGGGTATGTATACTAGGACGTATAGCAAGATAGAACTGTGCTAAGCACTACCCTCCTTTTCTCTCCCAACTGGCCACCCTTCCATTATGTTCCCTTCAGGGGGCACGCTTTGTGATTTATTTTTTCTTTCAAGGTTGACCTTATTCATTTTAACCAGATGTTGACTATTTTTGAAACATGGCCAAGAGAATGAGAAGGCAAGCCACAAACTGGGGGAAAATATTTGCAAAAGACACACCTAAAAAAGAAGGTTATCCAAAATATACAAAGAACTCTTAAAACTCAACAATAAGAAAATGAGCAACCCAATTAAAAAATGGGAAAAGACTTGAATAGACACCTCGCTAAAGCAGATACACAAATGGCAAGTAAGCATATGAAAAGATGTGTAACATCGTGTCAGTTGGGAGCTGCAAATTAAAGCAGCAGTGAAATATCACTGCACCTATTAGAATGATCAAAATCTAGCATACTGACAACACCAAATGCTGGCAGTGATGTTGAATAACAAGGACTCTCATTCATTGCTGGTGAAATGCAAAATGGCGCAGCCACTTGGGAAGACAATTTGGCCATTTCTTACTAACCTAAACATACTCTTGGCATACAATTTGGCAATCACACTTCTTGGTATTTACTCAAATGAACTGAAAATGTATGCCCTCCAAAAAAAAAAGAAAACAAAAAAACCTGCACACAGATGTTTACAGCAGCTTTATTAATAATTGCCAAAAGTAGTGGTAATCAAGAGGTCCTTCAGTAGGTGAATCAATAAATAAACTGTAGTACATCCAGACAATAAAATATTATTCAGTGCTGAAAAGAAATGAGTTATCAAGGCATGAAAAGACACACAGAGGAAACTTAAATGCTTATTACCAAGTGAAAGAAGCTAATCTGAAAAAGCTGTTTTATGACTCCAACTATATGACAATCTGGAAAAGGCAAAACTATGGAGACAGAAAAAAGATCAATGGTTTCCAGTGATGAGGGAGAGGGAAGGATAAACATGTGGTGCCCAGATAATTTTTAGGGTAGTGAAACTATTCAGCATGATACTGGGATGGTGGATGCATATCATTATACCTTTGTCCAAACCCATGAAGTGTACATCACCAAGAGTGAGCCCAAATGCAAAGTATGGGCTTTGAGTGATAATGCGGCAACACAGGCTCATCAGTATCAACAAATGTACCATTCTGGTGTGGGATGTCCCCATTGGAGGAGGTTGCATGTGTGTGGGGACACGGGATATACAGCATCTCTGTACCTCCTGCTTGATTTTGCTGTGAACTTAAAACTGCTCTAAAAAATAAATTCAATGATTAAAAACAAAAACATGATTGTATGTAGGGTTGTGGGTGAGACTGGTCATCTGCTTCAGGTTCTGTGCCTCTTCCTTCCAATCCACAACCCCACGGGTGACGTTCTGAGCCATTTCTCCTGTTCCACCTCTGGCTTCTGTTTTCTTATTTTCCCTACTTTGTCAGAGTCCTCGGAATGCCAGTTTCCTATTACAATGATGTTCCCACTAGCATCCAATTTCCATTGAAAAGATTCTCTTCCTTTTCTGGTGCCCAATAAGCTTTAACTCCCTTCTCAGGTCTTTCAGACCATAGGCTCCCTGGTCCTTACCAGTCACTCGTTTAATTCTATGCAATTGAGTCTGTCCTTTATACACTGCCATATGGCTTCAATATGTATGTTTTCAGTATCTCCTAATATGTGATCTCGAGACCCAGAGCATTTACAAAGATGTTGCAAATGGAATTTAATTAAAAACAGATGGATCCTCTTTGAAATGCTCCCTTATCAATTAACAATACCCAGCTGTCTTACTAATGCAATCCCAGAGAAGACAGAGACCATTTAATCTCACTCCTTCCTTTTGCAGATGAAGAAACTGAGAGTCAGAGATGTTAGTGTGACTTCCCAAAGGTCATGCAGCGAGATAGTGACAACTCTGTGCTTGGAGTCAGAAGACCTGAGTTGTAGTCCTAGCTCTGTTTCTACTAGCCTAGGCTCCTCTCCAACTGTGATGTGAGTCTGAGGGAGCCCCTGTGAGGTGCTCCCTTGTAGGGTGCTCTAGGTACCTCTGTGGCAGCAATGCTTGCATAGAGCAAAGTTTATTTCTTGCTGCTGTCCTCCTCGTTCTCCTTTTCCTTCTCTCAGCCAGAGAAGGCGTATATATATATATATATATATATATATATATATATTTTAAGATCTCATATTTTGTCCTTTTAAAGAATAAGAATAAAAAGGTCATTGCAAAGACTTAAGGGGTCACTGATCTTACCTTGCAGGCTTACGGGAAAACAGAGGTTCAGAGGGTTATATTCATTTGCCCCAAATCATACAGAGGGTGGTAAATCTGAAATTAGAACCTAACTTTGCAGACCTCTAATGGGATAATCCCTCCACCCCGCCCTTGCTCCTCCCAGTATCGTGGCATAGCCTGATCTTGTGCAACCATTTCATTTAGCAAATGGGGTGGAAGTAGGGTTGGAGCAACCGAGAGGAGAGCACTTAGAAAAGATTTGAAAATACACTGCTCATTAATTTTGTGTGAAGGGGATCCAATGCTTCTAAAAACATGTCCCTGGGTCAGAGATAACACTGTTGCCCTGGGCTGCTCAGAGGATGAAAAGCAGACGTTTATATTGGCACAGTCTTCTTCAGCTCACAAAAAAGGAAAAAAAGTCCTTTTTTTGTGCAAAGGCGGCATGGATTGTCAAATTCATTGTGTTTTTGTAGGAATTTGAGACAGTGAGAACATATTGGCCTTTATGTGCATATTATTTCTCAGTTTATTTTGCTGATAAACGTATTATCATTTAGAGACCAACTAACCTTTGACCTCCAGCATCCTGCCTTCACAAGCACAAGCAAGGTCAAAGGTTACTTTGTTTAATGAAAGATCAGGATGGTTGTTACTCCAGCTCAGCTGCTGCAAAATGTAGTGCTTTCTTCCCTTTTTATATCTATTTTTAGAGGGTTCCTTTTTAAAATAAAATTTATCAGTGTTTTATAAAAAGAGGCAATGTTAATTATTTGTGAATTAGAGCACTCTGTGCTAATAAATTTGAAATAGAGATTATAAGCCATTAGGCTCAAAAACAGCATTTCTTAAAAACTTCCCTGTATTAGTAACTCAGAGACATTTTCGACCTTTTAAATGCTTCACTAATATTTGAGTTGAAAGCTCGATTTCTATTTCCTAATCGCCTCGATTTTCATCTAAATCAAATAGCAATTTCAGCACCTTCAAGTAGGGATAGTGTTAAGAGCTGACTTGTGTCCCCTCTAAAATTTAGTCTTAACTCCCAGGACCTCAGAATGTGACTGTATTTGGAGACTGGATCTTTAAGGAGGCGATTAATTAGCGGGGTTTGGTGGTGCGTGTCCCAGCTGCTTGGGAGGCTGAGGCGGGAGGCTCACTTGAGCTCAAGAGTTTGAGGTTGCAGTGAGCCATGATCTCACCTCTACAAAGAGGGTGCTTAGAGAGCCCAAAAAGTCCTTTTCTTTTCTTTTCTCTCTCTCTTTCTTTCGAGAGAGAGTCTTGTTCTGTCGCCCAGGCTAGAGTGCAGTAGCGCAATCTTGGCTCACTGCAACCTCTGCCTCCTGGGTTCAAGTGATTCTCCTGCCTCAGACTCCGGATTACAGGTGCATGTAATTGGGATTACATGCATGCCACCATGTAATCTGGGATTACATGCATGCCACCATGTAATCTGGGATTACAGGTAACTGGGATTACAGGTGCATGCCACCACTCCCGGCTAATTTTTGTATTTTCATTAGAGATGGTGTTTCACCATGTTGGCCAGGCTGATCTCCAACTCCTGACCTCAGGCGTCCCAAAGTGCTGGGATTACAGGTGTGAACCACTGCACCCGGGCTTGAACTGGCTAGTTTTAACCACATTTTCTGAAATATATTTAATGAAACTATGCAGTTTTAGTTAATGCCTAGCCAAGAATCTGGCTCGAGTGATAAAATGAAATGGCTCTGAATTCAGTACAGGGAAAATGAGTTACTCTACCAAATACTAGTTTAAAGGTGTCCTGCCGAACTCCTATTAACCTCAAGAGAGAAGGCTCCAGGTTCAAGAGGCTGAAGAAGAGACCCAGAAATAGCAAACGAGACATGAGGTTTTGCTTTTGTTTTTGTTCTTTTGAGACAGAGTTTCACTCTTGTTGCCCAGGCTGGAGTGCAATGGCATGATCTCGGCTCACTGCAACCTCCGCCTCCCAGGTTCAAGTGATTCTCCTGCTTCAGCATCCCGAGTAGCTGGGATTACAGGCATCACCACCATGCCCGGCTAATTTTGTATTTTTAGTAGAGACAGGGTTTCTCCATGTTGGTCAGGCTGGTCTCGAACTCTCGACCTCAGGTGATCCACCCACCTCGGCCTCCCAAAGTGATGGGATTGCAGGCATGAGCCACTGCACCCAGCCGAGACATGAGGTTTTATTAGGGGCTTACAGATAGGGAGAGACTCCAGTGGTGGTGGGCTGGACAGGAGAACCCCAACTGCTGGTAAACAGCATGCAGTTTATATATCACTTTCACTTAACAACCTCTTCTTAATGACCTCCACCTGGAAACCTTCACTTAACCCAAAACTCAGGCCCTCAATTCTCTATTTGGCCCGTGTCCCGCGGACCAGGCCAGGGGCTTACACATTCCTTATAGGCAAGGAACAAATCTCCAGGTTGGCCACCCTGGATTCCTTAGCTCAGAACACACGTTCAGGTGCATCTGCCATACAGGGTCATTCTAGGGATATGCTTAATTATTGTTATCAGGTGCGTTTACCCTACAAAAGGCTGCTGGCCAAAAATGTGGTAGAGTTAGAATACGCATCCAGGTCTTCTGACCCTGTAATTTGGGGCTCCTTCCCCACATTCATCGTCTCTCTCTGAATGTTAATGTGTTGCCCACAGCATCTCTCTCCCCAGTCATTCCCTTGGAAGGGTGAGTTCCAGAGAGAACCTCTCAAGATGTTCACGGAACCACCAAGGCCAACTTGTATTAAGTCCCTTTCACACCCACACCCTGATTTGTGGAAGACCCTTTCTGGTTTCAGTACATACGTCAGGCACATGTGGATAGTTGCACATCTGATTTTCATAATCATTTTCAGCCTCAAAATATTTACAGATGTCAACTAGTGAGTCCTCAGAGAGTCCTCCAGTGAGGCAAGCAGTTCTAATTTCAATTTTGTGAAAAGGGAAATTAAGGTATTGTGAAATGATGGGATTTCCTTTAAGCTCAGCAGGAGGCCCGATTCTAGAAAACCAGGCTACATACACAAACTCAACACTCTTGGGCATAACGTCAGGTCCCTTAATTGCCTGTGAGGTGGCTGTGTCCTTATACTAGCACACTATGGGGACACAAATGAAGGAATGATGATACCTTAAGCTTATTCTTCCTGGGGCATTTATACTTATGCATTGAAGCAAACTGTAACATTTCAGGATCACTCCAAACAGAGAAGGGTACCATCAGCAAGAATCCCATGTGGATATCTGTAAGGATGTTGACATGCGATAAAAAAGCAAACTGTCATCTATCTTGATGAATATGGACTAAAGAAGACATTCTGATCTAAATCATTAAGGAAATACTATAGAACCACAAGGAATGCAAAATTTAAGCTCGCTATCTATCTCCATCCTCTTTTCTACACAGTCTCCTACTCAATGATTTTTCAACTTTAAGATGGTGTTAAACCATTGCAATTTCAATGTAATGTATAGTAGTAAATAAATTACGTGAGATGTTCAACACCTTATTATAAAATAGGCTTTTTATTAGATGACATTGCCCAGCTGTAGGCTAATATAAGTGTTCTGAGCACTTTTAAGGCAGGCAAGGGTAAGCTATGGTGTTTGGGAGGTTAGGTATATCAAATGCATCTTTAACTTATTAGATTTTTGGCTTATGATGAGTTTATCAAGGTGTAACCCCATCTGGACTTTTATAAGCTAACTCATAGGTGACCACAAATGAAACTCTGCCTGGGTCATCCCAAAAGTCCCCAAGTATTCTAGCTTTGCACAGTCATCTTTTCCTTTACTATCCAAATAAAGTGATGTGCACAACAGGAAATGCTTAGGTTCCTACAAGAACTGAGACATTAAGCAAATGTCTTTCGGGATGCTGTCTAAGCCAGCTTTCTCTTTGAAGTCACTTAGAGATGGTGTGTTCATTACACCATCAAAGTGTTCAGCCTGTGCAGGGAGCTCTGAGAAGGTCAGCTGAGCAGGTCGGAGGTGGATCTAAAGAGACAGGGTGAGGCTGGGGGTGGGGTTTTCTGACTGTCCAGCTAAGAACTTACATTTCACCCTAAAGCAGGGGTGGATTCATGTTTTGTCATTTTTGAAGTTTATCAAACTTGGGGGGGTGGTGGTGAGGGATGAGGCCCCACCACAGCCAGCTCTATGTCTCCAAACCAGACAGAGGAATCTGGATCTACATGCAGGGTAGATTTAGACTATGTAAGCTCCCATATGGGATGGCCAGACCACACCCTTTAGGAAGATTTTAGATAGCTCTGAGATATTCAGATAGATACTGAGGTTTCCATACAGCCCAGGATATAAACTTCTTCAAGAGAAGAAAGAGAAAATCAGAACATGACTGGCCTGACTTTTGGGGGGGCCTTAGGATTGCATTTGGGATGAGACTGTGGAGTCATACAGATTTGGGAGAGGCAGAAAGAAGAAAAGGAGGGAGGGGAGTGGGCTGTGCCTAGGAGGTCTGTTTCTCTGGCCCCTTTCTTTTTCTAAATGCCTGGAGCGTCAGAGAAAGTGATGGACAATGATGGCGGGGAGAGGAGTTTGTAAAAGGTAAAAGCAATGCAAACTAGAGAGTTCTGCAGGAGGAAGCTGACTTCCACTGGCTAGGGAGGACAAGAAATACCATCCAAGCAGAACCAGGCTTGAACTAGGTATTATGGGAAGAAAAATCTATAAGTAGAGAAGCACAGGACTGCCCTGAGCTGCAGTGTGGAGGGGGGAAAGTGGGCAGCATGGGCAGGGAGCCCCAAGGGGTCATCTGAGCAAAAGGGAGGGCTTGGGCAGGCAGCGTGTGGGAGTGGGGTCTGGAGAGACAGGGTGAGGCTGGGGGCAAAGTCCTCTGGCTATCCAGCTAACAACTTACATTTTACCGTAAAGGCAGGGGTGGATTCATGTTTCATGTTTTTTGAAGCTTATAAATAAAATTTAGGTTGGGGGTGCAATGAGCTATGATCACTCCACTGTACTATAGCCTGGGCCACAGAGTGAGACCCCCCTCTAAAAATAAAATAAAATAAAAAATAAAAATAAAAGAATTTGAGGGGAGGTGGTAGGCACTCTAAGAAAAAGAATGTGAAATTATGAAAACAAAGTTGCCAGGGCTCCCAGCATATGCAAGTGATGGGCCATGAAGCTCAAGCTTCGTTAGCCTTGCATGTTCTTAAGCAGGGGGGATTCTCTGGGCTGCCATGTTGGAAAGAACTGTTTGGTTCCGGGATGAATGCAGATGTTTTGGAGTGTTCAGGGTGGTACCAGATGAGTTTGCAAGCTTAATGAGGACTATGTTGGTTTCCTTGGGCTGGTTTAACGATTACCACAAGCTGGGTGGCTTAAGACAATAGAAACGTCTTCCCTTCCAGTTTAGAAGTCTGAAATCGAGGTGTCAAAGATTTGGTTCCTCCTGGAGGATGTGAGGGAGAAACTGGGCTCTGCTTTTCTCCTGGGTTCTGGTGGTTGCAGGAGTCCATGGCATTCGTGGCTTAGAGACACATCACTCCAATTTTGGCTTCCATCTTCACATTGCCTTCTTCTCTGTGTTCTCTCCTCTTCCCATAAGGATACCAGTCATCGGATGTGGGGCTCACCTTAAACCCAGGATGATTTCTTCCTGATATCTTTAATTACATTGGCAATAATCCTATTCCCAAATAAGGTGATAGTAACAGGTACCAGCAGGTTAGGACTTAGACATACCTTTTTTGGAGACACTATTCAACCCCCTACAGGGTCTAAACAAAATATCGCACAGTGTGGCATTTATGTCTATACTGTGGACCTGCGATCTCTTGTTGCTGTGCCCTTATATCTAATTCGGATCTTGACTGTGAGACCTTGGAGGGGTCACTGACCTCCCTGCGCCTCAGTTTGTTCAATAAAAAAGAGGTGGTTCTTACATTTTGCTTTACATAAAAATTCGAAAATCTGGCCAGGTGCGGTGGCTCATGCCTGTAATCCCAGCACTTTGGGAGGCTGAGACGGGTGGGTCATTTGAGGTCAGGAATTTGAGACCAGCCTGGTCAACATGGTGAAACCCCGTTTCTACTAAAAATACAAAAATTAGCCAGGTGTGGTGGCAGGTGCCTGTAATCCCAGCTGCTTGGGAGGCTGAGGCAGGAGAATCACTTGAACCTGGGAGGCAGAGGTTGCAGTGAGCTGAGATTGCACCACTGCACTCCAGCCTGGGCGAGAAAGTGAGACCCTTTCTCAGAAAAAAAAAAAAAAAAAAATGGAAATTCTTATTGTTCAGGCCATGCCTCATATCAGTTAAACCAGAATCTCTCAGGGGTGGGATTTAGGAATTAATAGTGTTTGAAAAACTATCCAGGTGATTCCAGTGCACACTGAGTTTGAGACTAGTGCTCAACTTTAAATGTACAGGTGGATCAGTGTGAAAATGCAGATTCCGATTTGGTCCGGGACGGGACCTGAGACTCTGCATTTCTAACCGTCTATCTCCCGGGTGATGCTGAGGCAGCTGGTCTGAGGCCCACACCAAGTCTTAGGGCCTGGATGACCTTGCACAGCCTCCTGAGCTCTTACATCATCCTATTCACTCTCCTGCAGTGGCCAGGCTGCAGGCTGTGATGGAGTGAGGTAGAAACAACATCTTAACAGGAAATGGCTTTTGCTGAGAGACAGTTCAGTTTGGAGGTGGTTTATATATTGGGAAAGTCCATATGCTGCACATAAATGGGATCTAATGAATCTAATGACATTATTTAGAAACAGTTTCACTAAATGAAAGGCAGCAGCCAGACCTGTGAGCTTTCTCCTGCACCCTGGAATGCTTCTGTTTAGTATAACAAGTGTTAATATAGCCTCCCAAGACCTCTGAAAAGGGACAGCGCCCTTTCAGCAAACCAAAACTCCAGGAAAACAGTGAGAAGGATGTAAACAGTGTTCAACTTCAGATTTTAATCTGTCAAGTGCTGGTACTAGAAAAACAAACCCCTCCTCAGCCTGGCCCTGAGGTCTGGGCTGTGTCAACTTTGTCACTGAGCATTTGCACTCCACACACGGTGGGTGGGGCAGGAAGGAGAAGTGTGTCCAAAGACCAAGGCTTTCTGTGCTGAGTCCACTTGACCACCCTGGGATGCGTACTTGCTCAGAGACTGGGCTTGGATGCTCAGTGGCGATTCTCACCTATAGCTGCCTGTTAGAATCATCTGGGGAGGTTCAGATGGTACCTGTGTCTAGGCTTTCACCAGATCAATTAAAAATAATTTTTCTTGGGGTGGGGCTTGGGCAAGGGTATGTTTTCAATTTCGTCAGGTAATTCCAGTGTATACCAAGGACACTTCGCAGGTTCTGTGGCTATCCAGCTTGTAGTAGACTGTATAATTTGTTCGGCACATGTTTACTATGAGTCCTTACTATGAAAGTGTCAATTTGGGCTGCTGTAACAAAGTACTATAAACTGGTGACTTGTAAACAGAAAGTTATTTCTCACAGTTCTGGGGCTGGGAAGTCCCAGATCAAGCTGCTGGCAGATCAGTGTCTGGCAAGGGCTCTGGTTCCCAGATGGCATCTTTTCCCTGTGTCCTCACTTGGAGAGGTGAGGGAGCTCTCTGTGGTCTCTATGGACGCTCATCCTATTCATGAAGGCTCTGCCTCATGACTTGATCACCTCCTAAAGCACCCAGCTCCAAATATCCTCACATTGGGGATGATGAATTCTGGGGGGACACATTCAGTCTATAAATAGCAGCAAGGCTCTGTGCTCGGCACAGGGGAGACAGCAGAGAACAAGATGGCCAGAAGCTGGGAGGGAAGATACAAAAAAACAAGTTATTAATATAAAACTTAGGAATTTCAGTCATAATCGAGAGCTATAAAGGTGAAGTACGGGATGCTACCAGACAGAGCGCATCCGTGGAACAGAACCCAGCCTGAGAGGCAGCCTTGTAGAAGTGACATTTGGACAGAGTTTTGGGAGATGGATAGGAATTATCCAGGGAGAGAAATGGGGGGAGATTGCTCTTGGCCAAGGGAACAGCGAGTGTCAAGGCCTGGAAGAAGGAGGTGCACGGTGGATTAGAGGAACTGAGGAGAGGCCTCGCTGGGGCCGTGGGACACAGGAGGGGACAGCTGAGCCTCCTGGGTG
Source organism: Pan paniscus (assembly GCF_029289425.2). Classification (NCBI taxonomy): domain Eukaryota; kingdom Metazoa; phylum Chordata; class Mammalia; order Primates; family Hominidae; genus Pan; species Pan paniscus. The sequence continues at coordinate 59,919,967 of NC_073256.2, read as the reverse complement.
GAAGGGGCCAGCTTTGGGGACCAAGCTGGGGATTCGGCATTTATTAGTTTGGAGCTGTGTAAATATCTTTCAAAATGTTTAGGTTCCCAAGGAAACTCCTCCAGGGCAGACAGAGCCCATGTGCCTTCTAATTATTTTATTTATTTTTTTTTTGAGATGGAGTTTCACTTTTGTCACCCAGGCTGGAGCGTGGTGGCTTGATCTCGGCTCACTGCAACCTCCGCCTCTCGGGTTCAGGCTATTCAACTGCCTCAGCCTCCTGAGTAAGCTAGACTACAGGCATGTTTTGGAGCTGGGCGCCAGCAGAGCCCCTCTTTGGTCCCGGACACTCTGCATCTGATGGTACCAAAATAGGAGGGCAAAGCTGGGTGCAGTGGCTCATGCCTGTAATCCCAGCACTTTGGGAGGGCGAGGTGCATGGATCACTTGAGGTTAGGAGTTCGAGACCAGCCTGGCCAACATGGTGAATCCCTGTCTCTACTAAAAATACAAAAATTAGCTCGGCATGGTGGTGCATGCCTGTAGTCTCAGCTATTCAGGAGGCTGAGGCACAAGAATGGTTTGAACCCGGGAGGCAGAGGTTGCAGTGAGCCCAGATGTTACCACTGCACTCCAGCCTGGGCAACAGAGTGAGACTCCATCTCTCTCAAAATAATAATAATAATATTTCTTTAAAATGTTTTTTTCTTTCTCCACCATCTCTTACCACCTTTAATTTGTACTATCATTTGAAGTTTATGAGAACCCTCACCTAAATATTATCCATTTAATCCTTTCAAGACGTAAGAGTAGACCACTGTTTATAGAAGAGAAGATTTAGAGAAGTTTTGCTACTTGTGAAAGGTTTCAGGGTGAGTAGAGACTCTTTTTCCCACTGGTCACAAAATGAAATCAGATACTATTTTATAACCTGCCTTATTCATGTAACATAATCATTGAGTATTTTATTCACATTCTCAAATATTCTTCAAGCATGTCATTTTTTATTTCTTTATTCTTACTGTGATCATTTTAAATGTGTAATCTTGAAGTTATTAAAACATAAATATGTGATGTGCACAGGAAAAGATTTGAGGGTGTTCATGCTAAAATGTCACCGCTAGTTATGGACAGCTAAATGTGGTGTACATGACTTTTTTAAAAACAGATTTACAATGCATTTATTACTTTTGTAACAAAAAGTATGACAAGTATAGAACAAAGAATTATTAATTTTCTATCTGCTAAGAGATTTGACACAGGAGATTCTATAAATTTTAATTAATTGACTAAACTGAATAAATACGCATTGTGTAAAAGCACTTTAAAGGACTAGAACAATGATCATGTAATAATCTACAAGTAAGAATGTCATTTTTTAAATTGGCTGCTTCTGGCTGGGTGCGGTAATCCTAGCACTTTGGGAGGCACAGGTGGGAGGATTGCTTGAGGCTAGGAGTTGGACATCAGTCTGGGCAACATAGTGAGATTCCATCTCTGCAAAAAATTAGCTGAGTGTGGTGGCACATAACTATAGTCTCAGCTGCTGGGGAGGCTGAAGCAGGAGGATCCCTTGACCCCAGGAGGTCAAGGCTGCAGTGAACTATGATTTTGTCACTGCACCTCAGCCTGGGCAACGGAGCAAGACCTTATCTCTTAAAAAAATTGCTGCTTCATATTCCTTTATTTGTATACAACCTGATTAGTACTAGATTATTGGATATTTGTTTTCTCTGATTTTTGTAAATATTTACGTTATCTGCAATCAATAGCCTTGATAAATACATTTTTGAGGACATTTTTGACCATTTCTTTAGGAAAAACATCCTATAAGTGAAATTGCTGGGTCAAAGGCTATGTACAATTGAAAAGTATTTTTAAAAAATATGTGTTGCTAAATTGCCTTCCAAAATAATTGTACGAATTTAAATTCTCACCAGCAGTGTATGAGACTGCCCATGGAAAACTTTTTAATGAAGCAAGGCCAGTTGGTCTGTAGCACTTTGGTTGCTGTCAATATTTAAGTCAAGTATTTCACAATGGAGTGCTTTGTGACCCAGACGCACCCATTTCGTTTTTGTTATGTTGTTGCTTACTTTATTCCCAGGTCTGCTTTGGATTTTCAGGGTCCAAGGTGGTGCTGCTCAATTTTTTCTGGAGCTACTTTCTCCCTTAACTCTCTCTGTGTAAACCTTACTTATCCTTCTAGATGAGCTTGGGTCTCTCTACGTATTTATGAGACAAAGAACACAGGTTCACCATTTTCCCTCAGCAGTTACTAAGTTTCCTCATACCTTTGTCCAATTCCAGGAATTCCAGTTCCATAGTCACAGATATCAGGACTTTCAGTGTTGAAAGGGACTTTGGAGGTCACCAGGCCCATCGGTCCATCCACAGCAGCCTGACACTTGACCAAGGATCATCAAATAGCTGGATATGGCCGGGCATGGTGGCTCCTGCCTGTAATCCCAGCACTTGGGGAGGCTGAGGTGGGTGGATCACCTGAGATCAGGAGTTCAAGACTAGCCTGGCCAACCTGGTGAAATCCCGTCTCTACTAAAATTGCAAAAAAATTAGCTGGTATGATGGTGGGCACCTGTAATCCCAGCTACTCAGGAGGCTGAGGCAGGAGAATTGCTTGAACCCAGGAAGCAGAGGTTGCAGTGAGCTGAGATTGCGCCATTGCACTCCAGCCTGGGCAACAAGGGTGAAACTCCATCTCAAAAAGAAAAAAGAAAAAAAGCTGGATGTTCATCTCTCTAGGATGTGTCTGTTTCCAGTGTTGGGTCATTCTTTTTTTAAATTTATTTTTAATGTATTTTTAATTTAGAGACATAATCTTGCTATTTTGCCCAGGCTGGTTTTGAACTCCTGGACTCAAAGTGATCCTCCTTCCTTGGCCTCCCAAAGTGCTGGGATTACAGACCTGAGCCACTGTAGCTGGTCCCATTGCTGGATCTTTCAAGCTGTTATATTCAGAGCAAGTCTAGTTTCCTTAGATATTAAAAAATTATGAAGTCTTTCAAAAACACAAAAATGCAGAAAATAATACAATACCTGTGTTCCTACCACTTGGATTTACTAAATCTTAATATTCTGTTATATTTACTTTAACATTCTCTTTAAAAACAGAAAGTGTTCTAAATGCAGGTGATACAGCTGCTCTTCTTCAAGACTGACTATTCTAGGCCCTTTGTATTTCCATATAAATTAAAGAGTATAATTGTCCCATAATTTTAAAAACTAATCTCTGTTTCTGGACATTTTACTCAATATTTTGCTATTATGAGTCAAACTATAATAAACATTTTGTACATACATATTTATGTACATTCTTAACTTCTTTCTTAATATAAATTCCTAGGAATTGGATTGCTAGTCAGTGATTAAACATACGTTTGAAGGCTTTTCAGACAAATTGTCAAACTGCCCCCCCTGAGATGTATGAGAGTGCCCCGTGCTTTGCGTTCCTGTTATCATTGGGTATTATCTTGATTTTTCCTTCTACAATACGATAAACATAAAATGCTATTCTATTGTAGTTATAATTGTCATTTTATTGATTGCTAAAGAAGTTAAAAATTTAATCATGTTTATTGACCCTTTAATAAACATGATTTTGTGATTCACCAGCTTATTTCCTTTGCTTATTTTTGTATTGGAATATTATTTTGCTGTTGATTTATAAATACTGTTTATGTTATACATGTTGCAAATATTATCTGCATTTATTTATCTTTCAATTTTATTTCTTCTTCTTTTTCGAAAAACAGAAGTGTAAACATAATCAAATCTATTGGTCTTTTTTTTCCTTTGAAACAGGGTCTTGCTCTGTTACCCAGGCTGGTGTGTAGTGATGCAATCACAGCTCCCTGCAGCCTCAACCTCCGGGGCTCAAGTGGTCCTCCCACTTCAGCCTCCACAGTAGCTAGGACTACAGGCACCCACCACATGCCTTGCTAATGTTTTATTTTTATTTTTGTAGAGATGGGGTCTCACTGTGTTTCCTAGGCTAGTCTCAAACTCTTGGGCTCAAGTGATCCTCCCACCTTGATCTCCCAAGGATTATAGGCGTGAGCCACTGCACCCGGCTATATTGGTCTTTTTTGTGCTTTTTCCTTTTGGTGTTAAGCTTAGAAAAACTTCCCTTATCTTAAAATTATATAAATCTATTCTTATATTTTCTTCCAGTCATTTTTAATCTACTTAAAAATGTGGAATACATTGTGAGCAAGAACTCTTAAGTTTTTTTTCCCTCTCAGGCTTATTCAGCTACCCCAATATTACTAGGCATCTATGATGTCCCCAGGGGTCTCAGATACCACTTTTATCTTATGCCAAATACTTACATACATTTTAGATTTTTTTCTTGTACTCTCTAGTCTATTTACAGCATATCACTTTCATGAGCTAATTATTATAACTTTTGATTATCTTAACTTCATTATATATTTTAAGAACTGATGAGATGCCATTATTGTTTTAATTTTTCTTTACTATTATTGTATATTTTCAGTTGTTTTTTTCTAAAACCCAACACAAAAATATTTCATAATAGAAAAAGAAAAGCAATGCATGTCATGGCCAATATTATATGCGGTGAATAGGGTGTAAAATAAAAAGTATAGGCTCTCTCTCTTTCTTCTCTGCAGTTAACACTGTTAATGTTAACACTTTTAGTTTTTTGTTAGCACAAATAATTGCTCATTTCTTCCTGATGAACTTTAGATTACTTTTTCTTATTTTAAAAATTGGAATTGCCTTAAATTTATGAGATAATTTGAGAAAGGATTGCTGTCTTTATTATTTTTGAGTCTGTGCATCTAAGAACAAATCACATCTCTTGATTTATCTGAATATCTTTTATGTACGCCAGTAAAGTTTTACAGTTATTTTCTTTTTCTTTTTTTTTTTTTTCCTGAGACAGAGTTTCACTGTTGTTGTCCAGGCTGGAGTGCAATGGTGTGATTTTGGCTCACTGCAACTTCCGCCTCCCGGGTTCAAGCAATTCTCCTGCCTCAGCCTCCCGAGTAGCTGGGATTACAGGTGCGTGCCACCACACCCAGCTAATTTTTTTTTTTTTTGTATTTTTAGTAGAGACAGGGTTTCGCCATGTTGGCCAGGCTGGTCTTGAACTCCTGACCTCAGGTGATCCGCCTGCCTTGGCCTCTCAAAGTGCTGGGATTACAGACATGAGCCACTGCACCCGGCCTACAGTTATTTTCATATAGGGCCTTCATATTAAAAAAGTTTATTCCTTGTGATGTTATCTTTTATTAGATTTTATTTATTTATTTGAGACAGAGTTTCATTCTTGTTGCCTAGGCTGGAGTGCAATTGTGTGATCTTGGCTCACTGCAACCTCCGCCTCCTGGGTTCAAGCAATTCTCTTGCCTTAGCTTCCTGAGTACATGGGATTACAGGTGCCTGCCACCACACCCAGCTAATTTTTGTATTTTTAGTAGAGACAGGGTTTCACCGTGTTGGCCAAGCTAGTCTTGAACTCCTGGCCTCAGGTGATCTACCCACCTCGGACTCCCAAACTGCTGGGAATACAGGCATGAGCCACTGTGCCTGGACTTTTATTAGATTTTAGAATGGTATTATTTCCTGTTATATTTTCTCATTAGTTATTGCTGTAAAGTAGGTAAACCACTGTTTTGTTGTATATTATTTTATGACTAGTCATGTTACTAATTATTACTAATCATGAGAATTTTAGCTATTTCTGTTGTTTTATACAATAACACTACCTATATAAATGATTTTTTCTCTTTTTTGATAGCTATATTGAAGTTATTTTTATATAGAAAAACACAAGTCATAATATAACAATTACTAGTGTACCTTTTTAAACAGAAATAATAGTCGTGGTTTGATTACCTATTTGTTTTCGTTATCTTGTTGCAAAGGTAAAAAGTTCTAGAAAAATATGAATTAGTGGTGCTTAAATGGTTATATTTGTTTTTTTCTGTTTTTTTTTTTTTTTTTTTTTTTTGTTGTTGTTGCTGTTGTTTTGAGATAGAGTCTCTCTCGTTGCCCAGGCTGGAGTGCAGTGGTGCAGTCTCGGCTCCCTGCAACCTCCGCTTCTCTGCTTCAAGCGATTCTCGTGCCTCAGCCTCCTGAGTAGCTGGGATTACAGGTGTCTGCCACCTCCGGCCTGGCTAATTTTTGTATTTTTAGTAGAAATGGGGATTCACCACGGTGGCCAGGCTAGTCTCGAACTTCTGACCTCAAGTGATCCATCCTCCTCAGCCTCCGAAAGTGCTGGGATTACAGGCGTGAGCCACCGCGGCCAGCCGACATATTTGTTTCGATTCTACTTTTTTTGTTTTCCAGCTGTGGACATGCAATGGCACTGGATTATTCTATAAAGCTGTATTTTCTTTAAAAATAATACTTTTTAATTTGGGATTAGGTTTACAGAAAAGTTGCAAAAATAGTCCAGAGCATTCTTATATATCCCACACCCATTTTCCCCCATTGTAGTCTTACATAACCATCAAAACTAAGAAGCCAACAGTGGTATCTAACTATTAACTAAACTCCAGACTTTATTTGAATTTTACTATTTTTTCCCACTAATATTCCTTTTCTATTTCAGCAACCTATCCAGGATACCATGTTTCATTTAGTTGTCATGTCTCATTGTTACCAGAAAGTGGTCCCAACTCAGACTCCAAGAGAGAGTTTTTGGACCTCAAGCAAGAAAGATTTCAGAGCAAGTCCACAGAGTAAAGTGAAGGCAAGTCTTTTAGGAAAGTAAAGGAATAAAAAATTGCTACTTCATAGGCAGAGCAGTGGTATGGGCTGCTTGACTGATTATACTTATAGTTATTTCTTGATTATATGTTAAAGGAGGGGGTGGACGCCAGGCGGGGTGGCTCACACCTGTAATCCCAGCACTTTGGGAGGCTGAGGCAGAAGAATTGCTTGAACCCAGGAGACGAAGGTTGCAGTGAGCCGAGATCGCACCACTGCCCTCCAGCCTGGGTGACAAAGTGAGACTCCATCTCCAAAAAAAAAAAAAAGAAGGGGTGGATTATTCATGAGTTTCCCAGGAAAGGGGAGGGGAATTCCTGGAACTGAGGGCTCCTCCCCTTTCTAGATTATATAGTATAACTTCCTGATCTTGCCATGGCATTTGTAAGCTGTCATGGGGATGGTGGGAGTGTCTTTTAGCATGCTAATGCATTATAATTAGCATATAATGAGCAGTGAGAACAACCAGAGGTCATTTTCCTCACCATCCTGGATTTGGTGGGTTTTGGGCCAGCTTCTTTACTCCATCCTGTTTTATCAGGAGGGTCATTGTGACCTGTATCTTGTGTCAACCCCCGTCTCATCGTGTGATTAAGAATGCCTGACCTCCTGGGAATGCAGCCCAGCAGGTCTCAGACTGATTTTACTTAGCCGCCATTCAAGATGGAGTTGCTCTGGTTCAAATACCTCTGACATCATTAGTGTCCTCCAATCTGTGATAGTTTCTCCGTCTTTCTTTCTTTCTTTTTTTTTTATGAGATGTTAGTCAAGTATTTTGTAGAATGCCCCTCAATTTGGATTTTCTCATGACTAGCCTGTGGTTTTGGGAAGACTACAGATGAGAGTTTGCATCCCATCACATCTCATCATGGGATACATGTTGTCATGACTTAGTACAGGCAATGTGAACCTTGATCATCTGGCCAAGGTAGTGTTTGCCAGGTTTCTACCCTGTAAAGTTACTCTCTCCCCAACTGATGCTCTGTTCTTGGGAAGCAAGTCACTAAGTCCAGCATACACTGAAGGATGAAGGGGTTGGGGGAGAGAATTGATTCTAATTAAATGAGAATCTTTCTGGTATTTTGCTATTATGACGTCGACTCTTGGTTTGTTTTAGATATTCTTGACCATGTTAGAGACGTAACTAAAGAAACATATTTTTACATGAGCATCAGCTACCTAAATTATAATTTGGGGAAGAAATGAAAAAAATGAGCATAGGGAAACAGAAGGAATTTGAAGAAATTAAAACAATAGAAAGAAATTTTACTACTTGAATTAATTCAGAGGAAGCTCATCTGAATTAGTAAAAAGTCTATGCAGAATCTTTGACTTATTCCTTTTTATCTCCACAGGTTCTAAAAGACTATATTTTGGGAGTGCAGCAAGGGTTGGCGGAATGGAACTGAATAAACAAGTGGGTTTGTTATCCATCTCCGGAAGAATCTCTTAATTTTCTTGCCATTTAAAGTGTATTCAAGCCAGAAACATATTTCAGGTTCCTTTTAAATTTTCTGTAAAAAGAAAGCCAGATTCAAAGGATTTGAATAGACATTTCTCCAAAGAAGATACACATGGCTAATAAGCACATGAAGAGATGCTCAAGATCATTAGCCATTAGGGAAATGCAAATCAAAACCACAATGAGACACCACTTCCCATCCATTAGGACAGCCAGAGTCAAAAAGATAGTAACTATTGGTGAGAATGTGGAGAACTTGAAACTGGCAGGGATGCAAAATGGTACAGCTGCTTTGGAAAATAGTCTGGCAGTTTCTCAAAAAGTTAAACATAGAGTTACATGACCCAGCAATTCCGCTTCTGGGTATACACCCAAGATAAATGAAAACGTATGTCCACACAAAAACTTGCACAAGAATGTTCATAGCAGCATTATTCGTAAAAGGCCAAAACTAGAAACAATCCAGGTATACATCAATTGATGAAAGGATAAATCAAATATGTCATAGCCACACATCAGAACATTACTGAACAATAAAAATGAATCAACTACTGATACATGCTACAGTGTGGATGAACCTTGAAAACATCATGCTGGGCTGGGGGTGGTGGCTCAGGCCGAGTGTGGTGGCTCACACCTGTAATCCCAGCATTTTGGGAGGCTGAGGCGGTTGGATCACCTGAGGTCAGGAGTTCGAGACCCACCTGGGCAACATGGTGAAACCCTGTCTCTACTAAAAATACAAAAATTAGCTGGGTGTGGTGGCACATGCCTGTAATCCCAGCTGCTTAGGAGGCTGAGGCAGGAGAATTGCTTGAGCCTGGGAGGCAGAGGTTGCAGTGAGCCAAGATTGCACCATTGTACTCCAGCCTGGGCGACAGAGCGACACTCCGTCTCAGGGAAAAAAAAAGAAAAAAAAGAAAAAAAAGAAAACATCAGGCCGGGTACGGTGGCTCACGCCTATAATCTCAGCACTTTGGGAGGCTGAAGTGGGCAGATCACCTGAGGTCAGGAGTTTGAGACCAGCCTGACTGACATGGAGAAATCCTGTCTCTACTAAAAATAAAAAATTAGCCAGGCATGGCGGTGCACGACTCTAATCCCAGCTACTTGGGAGGCTGAGGCAGGAGAATCACTTCAATCTGGGAGGTGGAGGTTGTGGTGGGCCGAGATCGTGCCATTGCACTCCAGCCTGGGCAACAAGAGCGAAACTCTGTCTCAAAACAAAAGCAAAAACAAACAAAAACAAAAACAAAAACATCATGCTGGAAAGAAGTCAGTCACAGAGGAGCACATATTGTATGAGTCCGTTGTATGAAATGTCTGGAATAGGAACATTGACAGACAAAAAGTAGATTGGTGGTTGCCTAGGATGAGGGAATGACTGCTAATGCATGAGGGGTTTCTTTTGGGGGTGATGCAAATGTTCTAAATTTGATTGTGGTGATGGTTGCACAACTCTGAGTTTACTAAAAACAATGGAATGGTAAACTTCAAATTAGTGAATTGTATGCTATGTGAATTATATCTCAATAAGGTTATTATTTTTTAGAAAAAGAGAGAATGGCAGATTTTGGAATATGGCTCCAGTTTAAACAGACACTAAGGGCATAAACGCAGGCCACAAGTAAGCGAACAATACAGGGAGTGCAGGAAGCAGTTTCAAAAACACAGGACATCATAGTTGCTCTAGAGCTGAGGATATGCTGGCACTCACGGAGAGAGACGGTGACCTCCTGTGTAATGACTTAAGGGCTGAAGTTCCAGTATTACGTGTCAGTATTAGAAATTCCTTCTTTCTTCTTTCTTTTCGTCTTTTTTTTCTCTCCTCCCCTTTCTTTCTCTTTCTTTATATCTTTATCTCTTTCTATCTTCTTTTTCTTGACATGATCTCACTCTGTCACCCAGGCTGGAGTGCAGTGGCACGATCATAGCTCACTGCAGCCTCAAATTCCTGGGCTCAAGTGATTCTTCTGTCTCAGCCTCCCAAATAGCTGGGACTGCAGCTGTACACCACCATGTATGCCACCATGCCTGGCTAATTTTTAAAAATTTTTTGTAGAGATGGGGTCTTGCTATGTTTCCCAGGCTGGTGTCCAACTCCTGGCCTCCAGGATCCTCCCACATCAGCCTCCCATAGCACTGGAATGACAGGTGAAAGCCACCTTGCCAGGTCATAAATTTATTTCTTTAGATTACAAACTTGAAATACAAGTAATCCAATACACAGTGTAAATCCATGCATGAACTTTTTCCGATTGACAACGAGGGCAAGCAGGGTTGGATTATGGAGGAGACCAGCCTCAGAGGGAGCCTGCAGGGACAGACGGCAGCTTGCTGTGCTCTAGAGAACTGGCGATGAGGACGGCCAAAATGAGAGGTCTGAAGAGGCCCCACAGCATAGCTAAGGGCTGTCCTAGGGGTCTCCTCCATTCCAGCCTCTGCCCTGGCCATAGCTCCATAGCTCATCGCTTTGGGATGCAGCCTTGTGGTTCCATCTGTCTTTTTTTTTTTTTTTTTTGAGACAAAGTCTCACTTTGTCGCCCAGGCTGGAGTGCAATGGTGCAATCTTGGCTTGCTGCAACCTCTGCCTCCCAGGTTCAAGCGATTCTCCCACCTCAGTCTCCTGAGTAGCTGGGATTACAGGCGCCCAAGACCACACCAAGACCACACCCAGCTAAATTTTTTTTTTGTATTTCTGTTAGATACGGGGTTTCACCATGTTGGTCAGGCTGGTCTTGAACTCCTGACCTTCAAGTGATCTGCTTACCTCGGCCTCCCAAAGTACTGGGATTATAGGCATGAGCCACCGCACCCGGCCATATCTTGAACTTTCTCTATCAATTAGGAAGTGGGCTTAGGTTTTTCATGCCTGTGACCCACTTTCAGATTCACTCTTATTGCCTTATTCTTTTGGCCATCTTTGGGTATCACGATGCTGTTGGAACAGAACTGCTTCCTGCGCCATCTTGCTGGTTGAATTACTCATGAGATAAAGCTCTTTTGCGGTGCATTCACTTCAGACCCTCATGCATGTAACTGCAGGTTATATCTATGCCATGTTACAGGACCCTCTCAGCTCCATGTTCTAGCCAACACATATTTTGTAATGGTATGTCGAAGAAATGCATTTTACATGTTGATCACTAATTGCTTGCTATGGTTTGCAGGTGAGCCACACACCACTGCGTCAAAGTACACTGACTCAGAACTACAGTGCTACACAAGACACACAGATGTGCATGCACTTGCACACTTACATGCAAACACACTCTGTTGAGGGGACCAGTTCAGATTCAGATTTAGGTTTTCATCTGTTTTATATTAAACCTGTAATCCTTCCCATAAGCAAAGCTGGACTTTCCCGCAACTCTCGTTCCTTCTCTGGACTTCAGATTTCTTATCTAAAACAAGGAGACTGAATCTCTGGGGTTTTTCTACCTTCCATGGTTATGATTTAGGGTGGGAAAGTGATCTCTCTAATGAGGCTGAGCTCCTTAAGGTTAGAGTTGCTAAATCATTTGTAAAGGGTTTCCCCTTCTGTAACACTGAACAGGGTTATCCTCTGCCATTGGGCATGGGAGGGAGGGAGGATAGTGTTTTCAAGCTACCTCCTACTTTCCAGAATTAAAAGAAAAGTCCCTTTCTTGGTTGAGACTTGCTAATCTAGCTCTTTGCAGGAAATGCTAAGTTAGGTAGCCACTGATTTACTGAGTGCCAGTACTTTGACCCCGTGCACTAACATTATTTTGCACTACATGTGCCTCCTGGACTTTCTTTGATAACTTAAAAAAAATCAACTTTTATTTTATACTCGGGGATACACATGCAGATTTGTTACATGGATATATGCATGATGCTGAGGTTTGCGGTACCACTGATCTCATCACTCAGGTAGTAAGCATGGTACCCAATAGGAAACTTTTTAGCCCTGGCCCCCACCCACCGCCCCCCTAGTAGTCCCCAATGTGTGTTGTTGCCATTGGATAATGTTTGGATAACTTTGGCTTGTTTTTCTAGATTGCATCAGAGAAATGGGAATCCCCCCAGCATATCCCCATCCCCATTCTTCATTCTCTTTGTCTCAAGATAGGCTGGGATGCTGGAAGAAAGCCCCCTTTTGCAGCAGAGCATCTGGGATCCATTTAGGGCCCATAGTGCACTGGCAGAAGAAAGTGACCTAGCATGCTGGCCACAACTGCATCTGTTCCCTGTGCAGGTATCAGAGGGATCACGGCCCCTCCGGTAATTGCTGGAGACAGGGTCAACAGGGCTGAAGCTTCCTTCTCCTTGTGCTCCCTCCCCGACCCGACCACATTCCCTCTTGGGAAAGGCAAGTCGCCAATCCTGTGACACCCCATCCGTCTGACTTACTGCAGCTCCTCCTCCCTCTCCACTCCCACTCTGCCACCCCCATCCCGAGGGCATGGGCTCAATCAATCTCTCCCGGCACCAGGGAGAGACTGAAGTCAGACAGTGGAACTAATGGCTTAGCTCCCCAGGCACCTGGACAACATCCAGGGCTCTGGACACATTCCATGGCGGGGCCATCCGTCTCCTTTAGGGGTGCCTTTGCTAACCCAAACATCTGAGCAAGAAGATCCATCTTACCCTACTCCAGGGATATGGGCTAGAGGGAGCATTACATCTGCTATGCCGGGTAAGAGCCAGCTCAGAGCCAATCACTGTGGGAAGACCTGGGCCAGGTAGGCAGGAATAGAGAGTAGAGAGGATGTGAAGGGTCTGATATTCATGGAAACCTGCTGAGGGTTGCCTAAGACACACGGATGCCTCACTCCCATGTTACTAAACAAAACATTGTAAGGCATATTAAAAGGCAGAAAACACATTTGAAGAGATGGAGCAAGCATCAGAACCGGATTCAGACATGGCAGGGATGTTGGAATTATCAGACTGGGAATTTAAAACAGCTATGATTCATATGCTAAGGGCTCTAATGGATAAAGTAGATAGCATTCAACAAAAGATGGGAAATGAAAGCAGAGAAATGGAAATTCTAAGAAAGAACCATAAGAAATGCTAGAAATCAGAAGCACTATAATCCCAGCATTTTGGGAGGCCAAGGCAGGAGGACTGCTTGAGGCTAGGTGTTCAAGATGAGCCTGAGCATATAGTGAGACCCTGTCTCTACAAAAAGTTAAAAAAAAAAAAAGCCAGATGTGGTGGTGTGTTTCTGTAGTCCTAGCTACTTGAGAGGCTGAGGTGGGAGGACTGCTTGAACCCAGGAGGTCGAGGCTGTAATGAGCTATGATTGTGACACTCCACTCCAGCCTTAGCAATAGAGCAAGACACTGTCTCTAAAATCAAAACAAAAAAACACTCTAAGAGAAATGAAGAATGCCTTTGGTGGGCACATTAGTAGACTGGACACGGCTAAGGAAAGAATCTCTGAGCTTGAGGATATCTTTATATAAACCTCTTCAATTGAAAAGCAAAGAGAAGGAAATTGAACAAAGTATTCAAGACCTGTGGGACAACTACAAGAAGCATAACATACGTATAATGGGAATACCAAAAGTAGAAGAGAAGAAGATGTCAGGGGTTTGAGACCAGCCTGGCCAACATGGTGAAACCTCGTTTCTACTAAAAATGCAAAAATTAGCCGGATGTGGTGGTGGGCGCCTGTAATCCCAGCTACTTGGGAGGCTGAGGCGGGAGAATCGTTTGAACCTGGGAGATGGAGGTTGCAGTGAGCCGATATTGCGCCACTGCACTCCAGCCTGGGTGACAAAGCAAGCCTCTCAAAAAAAAAAAATGTTAAAAGATGTTTTTTAGAGAGCAAGACAATGATACAGGTCAGAAACTGGAATCAATACATTGATATTTTGGTCAATGACAGACCTCATGTAAGATGGTGGTCCTGTAAGATTTTAATGGAGCCAAAAAACTCCTATTGCTTGTGATGTGGTAGCTGTCATAGTGTTATAGTGCAATGTATTACCTTTTCTATGTTTGGATATGTTTGTTTATTTGTTTATTTTTTTGAGATGGAGTCTTGCTCTGTCGCCCAGGCAAGATCTTGGCCTAGTGGCATGATCTTGGCTCCACTGCAACCTCCTGGGTTCATGTGATTCTCCTGCATCAGCTTCCCGTGTAGCTGGAATTACAGGTGCCTGCCACCACACCCAGCTAATTTTTGTATTTTTAGTAAAGACGAGTTTTCACCATGTTGGCCAGGCTGATCTCAAACTCCTGACCTCAAGTGATCTGCCTGCATTGGCCTCCCAAAGTGCTGGGATTACAGGCGTGAGCCACCTCGCCCGACCTCTATGTTTAGATATGTTTAGATTCACAGATACCATTGTGTTCCAATTGCCTACAGAATTCAGTAATGTAACATGCCGTACAGGTTTGTAGCCTAGGAGCAATATGCCATGCTTTGTAGCCTAGGAGCAATATGCCATGCTCTGTAGCCTAGGTGTGTAGTAGGACATTCCATCTAGATTTGTATAAGTACACTCGATGATATTCACACAATGACGAAATCATCAAACAGTGCATATCTCAGAATGCATCCCTATTGTTAAGCAATGCATAACTGTATTTGAAGCAATAATAACTGATAATTTATCCATATTAATGTCAGATCCAGGAATTTCTGAAAACACCAGCAGGATAAATCCAAAAAATCCCTACACCTAGGCACATTATATTCAAACTACGAAAAATCAAAGACAAAGAAAAAATCCTGAAAAAGCCAGAGAGAAGACATTTTACCTAGAGAGAAACAAAGATAAGAATTACATCTGATTTCTCCTCCATGCAAGCAAGAAGAGAGTGTAATAAAATATTTAAAGTGTTGAGAGAAAAAACTCTACTAACCTGGAATTCTGCACCTAGAATCCTGCAAAATTATCCTTCAAGAGTAAAAAAGAAATAATAACTTTCTCAGACCAAAAAAAAAAAAAAAAAAAAATCCAGGGAATTTTTTTACTGTGGCTCTACCTTGGAAGAAATGTTAAAAGATGGCCGGGCA
The DNA here is from genome assembly GCF_029289425.2 of Pan paniscus. Classification (NCBI taxonomy): domain Eukaryota; kingdom Metazoa; phylum Chordata; class Mammalia; order Primates; family Hominidae; genus Pan; species Pan paniscus. The sequence continues at coordinate 59,904,767 of NC_073256.2, read as the reverse complement.
TGGTCGCTCACGCCTGTAATCCCAGCAATTTGGGAGGCCAAGGCAGGCGGATCACTGGAGGTCAGGAGTTCGAGACCAGCCTGGCCAACATGACCCCGTCTCTACTAAAAATGCAAAAATTAGCCAGGCACGGTGGCACGCGCCTGTAATCCCAGCTACTTGGGAGGCTGAGGCAGGAGAACCATTTGAACCTGGGAGATGGAGGTTGCAGTGAGCTGATATCGCACCACTGCACTCCAGCCTTGGTGACAAAGCAAGACTCCGTCTAAAAAAAAAAAAAAAAAACTGTTGAAAGAAGTTTTTTAGAGAGCAAGAAAATGATATAGGTCAGAAACTGGAATCTACATAAATAGATGTATTTATAATGCTTGGAAGAGCATCAAAAAAGTGCAGTGAAAGTAAGGTATTAAAAAAAATCCCACAGCTTACACTGGTTTTGAGATACAAAACAAGGAACACATACCTTATCCTTAAGGAACTCAGGTTCTTTTTTTTTTTTTTTTTTTTTGAAACAGAGTCTTGCTCTGTTGCATAGGCTGGAGTGCAGTGACGTGATCTCGGCTCACTACAGCCTCTGCCTCCTAGGTTCAAGTGATTCTCCTGCCCCAGCCTCCTGAGTAGTTGGCATTACAGGTGCGCCATCACACCTAGCTAATTTTGGTATTTTTAGTAGAGATGGGGTTTCGCCATCTTGGACAGGCTGGTCTTGAACTCCTGACCTCAGGTGATCTACCCGCCTTGACCTCCCAGAGTGCTGGGATTACAGGCATGAGCCACTGGACCTGTCCAGGAACTCACATTCTAACAGGAAAGAAAAGAAACAGCAGAGCTCATGGGAAAACTATGGGCTTTGGGATCAGAATACTTGAGTTCCAGGTTGAGGTCTACCGCTTAGGAGCTTTGTGTGTGAGGCAAGTTACTTGACTTCTCTGATCTGTTTCCTCAGTTGAATAGGAGATAATGAGAAGTAATGTATACACATATAAATAGGAGTTCAACAAGTGAAAGTGTTGTTATTATGTGATTATTTAGATAGCTCAAATACAAGTCAGGACATGAAAATTGCACAAATGAGGACCTGACAATGTGCTGAGGAAGGCAGAAGGGAGGGGCCATGGTTTTTCCCACCGGGGGAGTCAGAGACATCTTCATGCAGGCAGTGGTCAAGAGAATACGATTCATCTTCATTCTCCTGTCATTTAAATCAATGTCTGCTGTTTGGGCTGGGCACAATGGCTCACGCCTGTAATTCCAATAATTAGAGAGGCTGAGATAGGGGGATCGCTTGAACTCAGGAGTTCGAGACCAGCCTGGGCAGCATAGCGAGACTATGTCTCTACAGAAAATTTTAAAATTAGCCAGGTGTCATGGCATTCACCTGTGGTTTCAGTCACTGGGGAGGCTGAGGCAGGAGGATCACTTGAGCCCAGGAGTTCAAGGCTGCAGTGAGCTATGGATGGTGCCACTGCACTCCAGCCTGAGTGACAGAGCAAGACCCTATCTCTAATCTCTCTCTTTATCTATCTACCTACCTGCCTACCTACCTACCTACCTACCTATCTAAACTTCTATTTATTGAGGACCTTCTATGTGGCGGACATTGAACCACATGTTTTATATTCATGATTTCACATAATCCATCCAACAGTATTGTCAGGCAGAGGTGATGATTCCAGTTTCTCAGAGGAGAAAAATGATATTTCTCAAGATTAAACAAGTTGCCCCGGTCACACAGCTAGTGGATGGTGGAGCTCCGAACCCTAATCCGAATGACTGCATTCTAAAGCTTGAGGAGTGGGGTCTTAGTTTAGAGGCATGGTGCTGTTCACACTGACGATTACTCTTCATTCCAGAAGAGACTCCTCCATTTATCTTTCAGACAGTTCACAAGGGGGCAGGCTGCTCTTGGAGGGTCCTTGGCTCCACTCATCGGTTTCATATACTTAGCTAAATTCTGAGATTTTTAATTGAAAAGATTCAATCAGTGAGGAGAACTGGAGCCCAAAGCAGAAAACCCAGGCTGAAGTTTGTTGTGTGCACTCTGGGAGGGTTAGGAAAAGGCTTGCTAACTGAGAGGAGCACAGATTCCAGGGCTTGCACCAGAACCAGGTGCCAGGCACCAAGACCAGGAGGTCTTGGTCCTTGCTGGCTGGGCACCCAGGGGTCAGAATGAAATTGGAGACCCAGTAAGATCAAGCCTTCCGTTTGAAGGTCCTGTGCCCCTGTACTAAGCAAGGATGACGAGCGCAGGTGCCAATGTCAGGGGCTTCTCACACATTCTGCCTCTAAATAGAGTTACACCCAGAAGTTGAATTCCTGGAACACCAAAAGCACAGTCAAGCCCAGTCTTCCCCTGTAGGCAGCAGCATTTGATACAACCAGATTCTGGGACACTGAGAAAATGTGGGCGATCCCTTGGGGTTTCTTTTAATAATAACCTTTTGTGTTTGTGCAAACTTCATTCTTAAAGCACTTTCATAATCCCTGTTGCTGAATTCTCACAAAGTTCCTGGTCCTGACTTTTCTGTGGAAGCAAACAGAAGTGACCTGATTAGGTGGAAATCACTTGAGATTGGCATCGAGTGAACGTGGGGTTTGACTCTTCTTCTGGATTTAATAGCCGTGACCTGGGTGAGTTATTCACTCTTTTAAGTTTCAGTTTCCTTCTGTGTGCAGTGAGGATTATCCTCAGGCAGGGATTAAGTGACATCTGATACATCAAGTGCCACACAGCACCTGGCCCGATGCCAAGTGCTCGACAGGTGTCAGTCCCCTTCCTTTCTGCCTCTGTCCACTTCACTCCTGCTGTCTGCCCTTTCAGTCTGGCACCCCTGGCAGCTCTACCTGAACTGGGATGACCCACTGGCAAGGTTGTCAAGGCAGAGTTTCTGCATGTGCCTTTTGTCACAAGGCTGGATGTGGAAGGCTGAGTAAGGTTGGTGCAGAGGCTGTCGGGGGGTCCAGGTGAGAGCTCGGGTTCAGCGTCAGTCTCTGCTGCTTTGTGTTCCTCTCTGGCACAGTGGAGGGAGACCCGTGGTGTCCTGTGGTGTGGGCACATGTGGGTGGGTTATGGGGACAAGCTGGGAGCACCATCAGCTATGAATGGGGAGGTGAGAGTTATTCAGTGTGTTTCTTTGTGTCTGGGTTGGGGGAGGACTGGGGCTTGACCTGCATGAGATGGGGGGAGGCTGGGACTTGACCTGCATGGGATGGGGGTGGGGGACCTAGGATTTGGCCTGCATGGGTTTGGGGGGTAAGACAGGCACCATGTCATTCCAGGGACTTGGAGGTTGTTGTGCATAGAAGTGGTTAAAGACTGCATCTCTGTATTTTTGGATTCCAAGTCAGGACACATGGTCTGATACAAGTAAGCTCACGGCAGAAATGGCACAGAATATGTGAAACCAGGAGCGTGCCAGGAAACCCAAGACACGTGATCACTGAGCCTGTTCCATCTCCTGAGAGGAGTTGGTTATATTCATTTAGAAGTTTGCTGATGCTTTTTCTGGGAACTTGTTTATTTTCCTTTCCTCAAGGTAGACAGAAAGAAGTCAGGATAGGTGAGATAGGAACTGAGAGATTTATATATTTGTTTATTTATTTTTTTACCTTTAGAGACAAGGTCTCACTCTGTCATCCAGGCAAGAGTGCAGTGGTACAATCATAGCTCAGTGTAACCTCGAACTCCTGGGCTCAAGTCATTCTCCCACCTCAGACTTGGGAGTAGCTAGGACTACAGGTGTGCACCACCATGCCTGGCTAATTTTTAAAAAAACTTTTTTGTAGATACAGGGGCTCGTTATGTTGTCCAGGCTGGTCATGAACTCTGAGAGGTATATTTTTAGAGGAACAGAACCTTTTAGGCCTTCCTCCACTTTCCCCAAAATGTAGCACCTTCCATGAACCTCGAACCCAGATTCAGGCTGCATGTTTAAAGACAACTTAAAAAACCCATGCAATCTTTCCTTATATTAATTTTATTGAATAACTTTTCTTTCAAAATCAAACACATCAAAGAGTAAAATGGCACTTGATATATAGTTCTTGTTATTTGAAGTAGTTATGTTCTATTAAGTCACAGTGGACACTGAATTAGTGAACACTGAACCACTGCTCCTAGAAGAAATACAGGGTTAAGTTCCTACGAGCTTCTGGTCGCAGCGTTTTCATCAACCAATCAGTATGTAACTTTTGTTTTATATGTGTTTCTGTTTAAAGTTGCCTTATTTAATATGTAATTGATTAATGACCATTGAATATTAACATGGAACTCATGCCTGATCAAAGCTTATCTAATGCATGTATTTTCTCCATAAGGCAAATCACAGTTTTCTTGCATTTAGTAATGCTAGAAAGTACTTCAGCCCTACACTTGGGGGCAACAGTGAAATCACCAAAAAAATGCACAAAAATGTGAAAACGTGCACTAGAATGACTTCAAAAAGAGCATTTATTTACAGAGTGAGAGCTGAAACAAGAAGGCAGAACGCTGTCTTATTCAACACCTGGGAATGTGGGCATTGGGCAGCTTGAATTTCTCACTGTTGTGCAGGTTTCCTTGAATGAACATGAACACCAATATGTGAGCGTTGACTTGCGGAGTACAAGGAAATTTTAGTGAGTAGGAGAATTTGCAAACATATAATCTGTGAATAATGAAGATCAACTTGACTTTTCTTCCTCCATCTTCCCTCTCCCCCACACCCCCAAGTGCTTTTGGCAAAACCAGACTTCAGGGAAGACAATCACAGAATAAATTGACAGGATTCCTTTGCTTTGGAACTTGCCTGGGAACTTAGCATTTATTTATTCATTTATTTATTTATCTACTATTTTTTGAGATGGAGTCTCACTCTGTCGCCCAGGCTGGAGTGCAGTGGTGCAATCTTGGCTCACTGCAGCCTCCACCTCGCGGGTTCTAGCAATTCTGCCTCAGCCACCCAGGTAGCTGGGATTACAGGCATGTGCCACCATGTCTGGCTAATTTTTGTATTTGTAGTAGAGACGGAGTTTCACATGTTGGCCAGGCTGGTCTTGAACTCCTGACCTCAAGTGATCCTCCTGTCTCAGCCTCCCAAAGTGCTGGGATTACAGGCGTGAGCCACTGCCCCTGACACTTAGCATTTATTTTAACTTTAATTTTAGGTTGATAACTAATTGAAGCCATTCTGTCTCTTCAGGTCTAGGTAAGCAATGGTACTGGTCTAGGTAAGCAATGGTACTGGTCTAGGTAAGCAATGGTACTGTCCAGCTATCGCCTTGCAAGGTATACAAAGACCTTCCAGATCTGACATGTTGTTCTCTTCATTGCCCGATCTTCCTCCATGCCCTTCCCAGTCTAGCTCCAGCCATACTGAACTCCGTGTAGTTTCCTCCTATGCATATGTGTGTTTGCATATTCTGATCTCTATGCCCAAGCTCTTTCCTGCCTGCGCTGGCTTTTCAAGTATTGCCTCCCTGTGAAGCTTTGACAGTGAGATCCCCCACTCTGTTCTTGACGTCCTAAGCATGCAAACCTATTTACCTTGTTTTATTTTATTTTATTTATTTTTTGAGACAGGGTCTCATTCTGTTACCCATGCTGGAATGCAGTGGTGTGATCTTGGCTCACTGCAGCCTTGACCTCCCCAGGCTCAAGCAGTCCTCCCACCCCAGCCTCCCGAGTAGCTGGGATTACAGGTGTGCCACTGCACCCAGCTAATTTTTTTTTGTAGTGATGGGATTTCACCATGTTGCCCAGGCTGGTCTTGAACTCCTGGGTTCAAGTGATCCACCTGCCTTGGCCTCCCAAAGTGCTAGGATTACAGGCATGAGCCATAGTGCCTGGCCTCCTACCAGGGTGTTGTCTGTTTACCTGTTTGTTTTTCCCATAAGAATGTAAGCCCTTTGAGGGAAAGGACCCTCTCTCACCTTTGTCTACCAGTGCTTGGCAAGCAGCTTCATGAAAGGAGGGATAGAGGGGTGAAGGAGGAAGAGAGTGTTCCAAGATGTTGACACTTCTGCTCACGGTGGTTGAAAACACAGGTATAAGCTAATTAGGATTCATCAAAGGAAGAAAGTAAGGCACCTTATTTTTCTCTTTATTTATGTAACTATGTGCACGAGCTTAAAAAATTAGGTGTAATTTTCACAAAGGTTTAAAATAATTAGGAGTAATTTATTGGAAATCCTTGTGTTCAGCCAAATATGGTGTAAATTACAGACCTTTCATTTCACATTTCTATTAAATATATCTGACTGATAGTGGAGAGCAATAAAGTGGAGTCTTGATCTTGTGCCCCAGAAGTAATCACTATGTACCCATTGCAAGTCATTTCACCTTTTGGGACCTCAGTTTCTGCAGCTGAAAAATAAAAACATTAAGAGATTACACTGGAGTGAGAGTGTTCTGCTGTTTCTATCTGCCCAGCATCCTTTCTGTCTAGGATTAGGCATGGCCAGAAGAATCAGACCTGATAAATCTGTGTATTTCCTCTATCTGGCCAGAAGAATTGGTTCAGGAATGGACATATGATTAAAGTCTGAAATTCTGGAACTTTTGGCCAGGTGTGGTGGCTCATGCCTGTAATCCCAGCACTTTGGGAGGCCAAGGCAGGTGGATCACCTGAGGTCAGGGGTTTGAGAGCAGCATGACCAACATGGTGAAACCCCATCTCTACTAAAAATACAAAAATTAGCCAGGTGTGGTGGCGCACACCTGTATTCCCAGCTACTTGGGAGACTGAGGCAGGAGAATCACTTGAACCCAGGAGATGGAGGTTGCAGTGAGCCGAGATCATGCCACTGCACTCCAGCCTGGGCAACAGAGTGAGACTCCATCTCAAAAACAAAAACAAACAAACAAAAAAACCCAGAAAACTTTTGTTGGAACTATTAGTTTAACATGGCAGATGAGATGCTATTAGTCTCCCTCCAAAATCCATTTTCTCCATCTCCCTTAGTAACAGAACTCTTGACTTTTAGCTGGGTTTATATCTTCCAGGAACAAAGATTACACTTCCAGCCTCCCTTACAACTAGGTGTGAGCATATGATTACATTTGACCAAGGATTTTTTTTTTTTTTTTTAAGAGACGGGGGTTTTCCTTTAAGAAGTGGATAAAAGACATGAACAGACACTTCTCAAAGGAAGACATTCATGCAGCCAAAAAACATATGAAAAAAAGCTCAACATCACTGATCATTAGAGAAATGCAAATCAAAACCACAGTGAGATACCATCTCATGCCAGTCAGAATGGCGACTATTAAAAAGTCTAGAAACAACAGATGCTGGTGAAGTTGCAGAGAAATAGGAACACTTTTACACTGATGGTGGGAATGTAAATTAATTCAACCATTGTGGAAAACACTGTGACAATTCCTCAAAGATCTAGAACCAGAAATACTATTTGACCAAACAATCCCATTACTGGGTATATACCCAGAGGAATATAAATCATTCTATCATAAAGATACATGCATGCGTATGTTCATTGTAGCACTATTCACAATAGCAAAGACACGGAATCAACCCAAATGCCCATCAATGATAGACTAGATAAAGAAAATGTGGTACATATATGCCATGGAATACTATGCAGCCATAAAAAAGAATGAGACATGTCCTTTGCAGGAACATGGATGGAGCTGGAACCCATTATCCTCAGCAAGCTAATGCAGGAACAGAAAACCAAACACTGCATGCTCTTACTTATAAGTGGAAGCTGAACAATGAGAACATATGGACATAGGGAGGGGGACAACACACACTGGGGCCTGTCAGAGAGTGGGTGGGGGGAGGGAGAGCATTAGGAAAAATAGCTAATATATTAATAGTAGTGCTTAATACCTAGATGATGCATTGATAGGTGCAGCAAACCACCACGGCACATGTTTACCTATGTGACAAAGCTGCACGTCCTGCACATGTACCCCAGAACTTAAAATGAAAATAAAAATAAAAGAGAGACAGGGTCTTGTTTTATCACCTAGGCTGGGGTGCAGTGGTGGCATCATAGCTCACTGCAGCCTTAACCTTCTGGGCTCAAGTAATCCTCCTGCCTCTGCTTCCTGAGTAGCTGTGACTACAGATACATGCTACTATGCCTAGATAATTTTTTTATTTTTATTCTTTTAGTAGAGATGGGATCTTGCTATGTTGCCCAGGCTGGTCTCAAACTCCTGACCTCAAGCAATCCTCCTGCATTAACCTCCCAAAGCACTAGGATTATAGGTGTGAGCCACCACACCCAGCCTTGACTGATGATTTAAGAGGAAGTATTATATATTACTTCCTGAAAGCATCCTTAAAGAAAGGTGGGCAAGTCTTTTTTCTTACCTTTTTCTTTCATGCTGGTTGGAATACAGACAAGATGGCTGGAGCTCAAGCAGCCTTATTAGACTATGAATTGGAAGTCACCCATGGCAGATAGCAAAGCAATAAAAAGAGGAAGCCTGGGCCAGGCACAGTGGCTCATCCTTGTAATCCCAACACTTTGGGAGACTGAGGCAGGAAGATAGCTTGAGCCCAGGAGTTTGACACTTGCCTGGCCAACATAGTGAGACCTTGTCTCTACAAATAATAAAAAAAAATTAGCAGGGCATGGTGGCACATACCTGTGGTCCCAGCTACTTGGGAGGCTGAGGTGGACATCATGTGAGCCCGGGAGGTATTGGGGCTGCAGTGAGCCATGATCACGCCACGGCACTCTGGGCTGGGTGACAGAGGGCTGGGTGACAGAGTGAGAACCCATTTCAAAAAAAAGGAAGCCTGGATTACTGATGTTTGTGGAGGAACTACACAGTCCTGGACTGCTTACTTTGGGGTTTTGTTTATGTAAGACAGAATGAACTTCTAGCTTGTTTAAACAGTTGTCACTTTGAGTTTTCTTTTACTTGGCAGCTTAACCTAATCCCGATTGATAGAGAGCTATCGGGAAGGACAACCACTGGGCTTCTGAGATGACCGGCTGGAAGCCTGAACCTGCCGGATGGTCATCTTGCCACCGCATGGGAAGGAAGGTTGCCTGAATAAAGCTGACATAGAAGGAGGCAAGGTAGGAAACAGAGACTCCCTCAGCCCCACTGACATCAAAGAAGCCACTGTATCTGGCTGTGCTTGAAGCTCACAGCTTTTAACTTTTCAGTTTATGTGTGACACTACTTTTGCCTAAATGAATTTTGTGTTAATCAGGGTCTTTGTCTTTCACAACTGAGAGTCCTATCTGATACAAAGCAGCAGAACGACTTCTCCCAACAACTTCTTACGCAGAAACCCAATCATATTCAGAAGGGGCACAAAGAGCTTCTTCAGCTCAGGCAGGGTAGGAGGATGGAGCCTGAGATCTCTCAGGAATTGCTTGTTCTCCTCACAGCACAGTCTGGAAAACACAAAACTAGACGAGTCTATGATCCTGTGGAAGAACAAGCTAATTCTGAGAGTTCATTTCAAAGCAAATGCCTGCTCCTTTTCTAGAATCACTCAAAGCCAGTTATTGCATCATTGCTACTTTTTAACATCTTTTTTTCTCCTTTGTTAGTAATGTTAATAAGGCACGTAGACACCTTAGTTGAAACAAGCCCAGCCCTCCCTTGGCTATTTCAACACATTCAGTATCCTCATCTTGAATGCTCATCTTAATCAAGATTCAGCAATCAGGTCTCTTAGTTTTAGATAATTCATTTATATTTTGACTTGTGAGGCTTGGGCTTAGGGCTAGCTAGATTCATAGGGACATTAGCTCTCCTCTAGCTAATTCTGCCATTGTTTCAATGTCTGGCATTTGGGATTTGTTCAGTTGGTTGCTCCTTGGAACCAAGTTTCATTTGCAAGGGAGGGGATCAGATTCCAAAGCTGGATCCCATTTCCATTGCTTCAGGAGAGACTCAGAATATGGCCCCAAGACCAGTTGCCTCTTCTAAGGGATCTAAGCCTCTCTGTGGAGGAAGGAGGGCATCACCTGCCTCAGCTTCCACTCTGCATGCAGCCTCTTTGGTGCTGGCCCATTTACTAACCACACTGGACTGCTCTGTCTTGGGAAAGGAAGTGTATTCTCTGCCCTGATCAACAAAGGGCACCTTGGATCACCACTGATCTGCTGGAATGTTGGATGCCCTCTGAGGGTGAAATGAGCATTTTCCTCTTGATCTGAGCATTGTTGACATTTTCATTGGCAGCCCAGCCTTGAAAAGCCACATCTTGGCAAGAGAAGAGCTGAAATCTCACTCAAGCATTTGCTCTAGGCGATCACTCTGGGATCCAGGGCTGAGGCTTTCATCAGGGTCATGGAAGCACTGGGATCAAGGAACACCATTCTTTCCAGCGTCGGGGAAGACACAGCAATCATAAGCTGTTTCTTCCTCTTCCCAGGGCTTGTGTATACCATTGGGGCAGACCCAGGGAATGTTTAGAACTAGGCTCTGGTGTCAGATCAGAGGCTTGGTAGAATTTCCAGCTCCTTGTGTGAGAAAAGTGGCAGCAACATAACCATCTTAAAAGCTGCTTTGGAGTCAGGCCTAACCCAGTCAAATTTCTGTTGCTTTATCAGAAGTTGATGGTGTGAGTTTCAGCTTCAACTAGACACTCTTAAAGGGAACAGAGTTAAACCAGCATGAGTACTCCTTTCCCCAAAGGCAGAAAGATGAAGTTTGCATTTACAATAACCCTTGAGCTGTCAGGCAAACAGTACCCCTTTTATTGTTTGTAAAATTCTTTGCTCAATCAATAACCACACAAGTATTTTCTGTGTGCCTGTTTTGTGCCTAGAACCGTGCTTCATATTAAGGAAGTTTTGAGAATGAGGATGTTTCTGCCATGGGAGTGCCTGTGGTTTAGTGGAATGGGACACTCTTGTGATCTGGAATGAAGATAAGGCGTTCTCATGACCCTAGATTATAGCGGACGTGGGAAAGAGGGTAAAGGATTTGGTTGCTTGAGAGTAAAAGCAATAAAGTGAGATTCACTGTATTTCAAGGTTGGGCATGATGTGGTTTGGATGTGTGTCCCCTCCAAATCTCATGTTGAAATGTGATCCCCGATGTTGGAGGTGGGCCTAGTGAGAGGTGGTTGGTTCATGGGGGCGGATCCCTCATGTATGTATGGCTTGGTGCCATTCCCTTGGTGGAGTGAGTACTCGCTCTATTAGTTCATATCTCCTCCTCTCTTTTTTCCTTCCTCTCTTTCCATGTGATCTCTGCACATGCCAGCTCCCTCTTTGCCTCCTGCCATGACTGGAAGCTTCCTGAGGCCTCACCAGGAGCAGATGCCAGCACCATGCTTCTTGCACAACCTGCAGAACCAGAAACCAAAATAAACTTTTCTTTATAAATTACCCAGCCTCACACATTCCTTCACAGCAATGCAAAACTGACTAACACAGGCCAGGTGCAGTGGCTTACACCTGCAGTCCTAGCACTTGGGAGGCCGAGGCGGGTGGATCACCTGAGGTAAGGAGTTCGAGACCAGCCTGGCCAACATGGCAAAACCCCGTCTCTACTAAAAATACAAAAAGTAGCGGGGCGTGGTGGTGCATGCCTGTAGTCTCAGTTACTTGGGTGGCTGAAGCAGGAGAATCGCGTGAACCTGGGAGGCAGAGGTTGCAGTGAGCCGAGATTGCACCACTGTACTCTAGCTTGGGTGACAGAGTGAGATGCCATTTCAACAAACAAACAAACAAACAAAAACAAACCCTTGATTTTGTCATATCTCTGAACGAAGGTTTGCCAGACCTTCTAGCAGGAATTTCAGTTTCCTGAGAACAGGGTCTTTCTTGGACTTGTTCACAGTTGTGTCTTCTGTGTCCAGTGAGATGCCTAAGTGGTAGACATTTGATAATTATTCACTACATGAGTTAATCGGAGGCTGGGTGCTGTGGCTCATGCCTCTAATCCCAGTTCTTTGGAAGGCAGAGGTGGGAGGATCGCTAGAGCCCAGGAGTTCAAGACCAGCCAGAGCAAGACAGCAAGACTCTGTTTCTACAAAAATTTTTAAAAATTAGCCAGGCATGGTGGTGTGTACCTGTAGTCCCAGCTACTTGGGGAACTAAGGCAGGAGCATAGCTTGAGACCAGAAGTTCGAGGGTGCAGTGAGCCGTGATTGCACCAGTGCACTCCAGCCTGGGTGACTCAGAGTGACTCTGTCTCAAAAAGAAAAAAACAAGTTAATGAGAGACTGAGGTGGACACGGTACAAGGCCCCCCATTCCCATAGACTGCCTTTGCATTTATTTCTGAATGAGTTTTGGGAAGGGGATGACCTCTTTCTGCTGTATCTCTAGGAAACAGGTGAGGGCTCCAGGGATAAGCAAAAGGTGTCCCAGCATCTTGGCATATATTTCCAGACACTCTCCCTTCAGTTGCTCATCAGAGGGGCCCTCTGAGAGCTTTCCAGAAAACTTATGAGAGAGTCAAGCATTTGCTTATCTTTGGGAGGCATACACATTCCCCTTTGCTGTCTCTGAAGGTTGTTATCTGAAAACTGTCTAGACTTTAGATTCAAGCTGGGCAAAGGAGAAGGACAATGAAATACTTCTCCACTTGGGGGTGGGGTTGGACACGATGAAATATTTCCATTGCTGACCTGTGGGGCTGACTCCCTGCACAGTCAGCTCGAGGCCCCACAGCTTGGGGCATGGGGTTTGTCAGTGTCTCAGCGCCGTCCCATCCGGGAGAGACTGTATATTGCTTGGCTTGCACAAAGAGTTTTTTGCAATAAACTTTCCAATTTGGGTAAAGAGGGAGAAGGAAAAGCCTTTCATCTTGTCTTTTGTGTGGTATCTGTGATGGGGTTAGGGTGACTGCTCCCAACTGATTAGAGAGCATTTCGGTGGGAGGGTGGGAGGTGGATTCCAGCCTTGTTTTGGATCCATGTCTAACTTTTTTTTTGTCAAGGAAAAAAAAATCTCCTTTCATCCTAAAGCTCAACATGCGAGCATCCAGCCAAAAGTAGATTTTTTTTGCAGTTTATTAAATATGTTGCCTCTTAGATCTTATATTAAAATCTATTTCCTTTCTGCAGGGGACAAGTTGAAACCAGAAAAGTTGCCTTGTAATTTTTCCACTTTGATTCTGCTGCTTGCAAAGGGCACCTCCAGTCCTCCAGTTGCAACAGGGAGTTGCTCCTTAGGAAGGGAGTTAACTCTTGTTTTGCCACCCATCGGGGCTGGGAGGAGCAGCTGGCCTTCCTTCATTACTGGACCCAGCCCGACCTCCCCTCACTGCACAGCTTTGACTCAGCATCAGTCAACTGAGTTAGGGGAGCATGTTGGCTGTGCAAGTTAAGCTAAATCAAACTCTTTCTTAATCTACTCCACCATCAAATAGGCATTATGATCTGCTGGTTTAGATCCAGAAGGGATTCTCCCTGCTCTGGGGTCTGCCTTGAGCTCTCCAGCCCTCAGTGTTGTCTCTTCCACCTGATTCCTGGGGCATCTGTCTTACAGCAACATGCACTTCAAGGTCCTAGAAACCTCCACTGAGAAGAGAACTCATTGTCTGCCAAGGCAGCCCATCCCAGTGCAGACCTCTCTAACTGTTAAGACGTTTTTCCTCATGTTGGATTGGTCTGTCCTGCTCCTATGCATTGGTCTCTGCCCTGGCAGCTGGAGAAAACAAATTTAATTCAAATCAGCCTCCCATGGTGTATTACTCCGTTTTCATGCTGCTGATATACCCGAGACTGATAATTTATAAAGGAAAAGAGGTTTAGTGAACCCACAGTTCCACGTGGCTGGGGAGGCTTCACAATCATGGCGGAAGGCGAAAGGCATGTCTTCCATGGTGGCAGACAAGAGAATGGGAATCAAGTGCAAGGGTTTTCCCCTTACAAAACCATCAGATCTTATGAGACTTACTTACTACCATGAGAACAGTATGGGGGAAACCACCCCCACGATTCAATTATCTCCCATTGGGTCCCTCCCGTAACACATAAGAATTATGGGAGCTACAATTCAAGGTGAGATTTGGGTGGGGACACAGCCAAACTATATCACATGGGGAAGGGTAGAGCTGCTGGTCTGAGACCCCAGGATGGGAGCTTGGGCCCAGTGTGCCCAGAGTTGGCAATTTTTCAAGAGAAGCTCAAAATTCACATTTTCAATGTGAACTCTCACTTTCTAAATGCTGGCAACTTGTTTTTAAAAATTACTGTAGAACAGCAAACAAATCACAGCTTCAGGTCAGGAACAGCCCCTTGGGTCTTCACTTTGTGATAGAAACATGAAGATCAGGGATTGCAGGCTGAGAACTGTGTACAGTTCTGGAATCTTTGGATTTTGCTAATCTCTGTTTCCCTGGAATGGTTAGCATGCAGTTCTTAAAATGTTCATATTCATGGAGGAAGGGTAGAGAGAGAAGGGTAGAGAAAAGCTGGTGTCGAGAAGGGCAGCTTCAAGTGCTGGTGTGGGTGGAAGAGCCTAGGAGGAGAGGATGTAGGCAGAGAACCAGTGCCCCTAGCAGGGAATAAAAGAGAACACGGAGGCCAGCCTGGCTGTGGAAAAGAGAGGTCCTGAGAGTCCTGAGGTCCTCTTGAGCCTCAAGAAGATAGCAGCCTCCTGAACTTGTTGGGCTGGGCAGACAGGAGGTAACTGGGCAGGCCCTGGGGCCAGGGATGGAGAGGCAGCTCATGGGCAGGTGGTGGAGGTGGGACCAGTTGGAGGGGAGGTGAGAGCAGGCTTCTCTGAATTCAGAGCTGAAGGAGCAGCTATATTATGGGGCTTAAGAGTGTTATTTTTTGAGTGTTTTCTTGCTGATGCCTTGGCTAAGATCACGCTCTTTCTCAATCAGTATTATGTGGGCACATGAGCATTTTTACCTTCTTCTCTCTTTATACCCAGCACGTACTAAGTCCTTCATGAATGTCTGATGAATGAATAAGCACATGCACGTGTACACCATGAATGTTTTTGTGTATGAAACGTGTAGTGTTGGTGGAGGAGGAGGACTGCACATCTTCCTCAGGAACCCTGAGGTGTCAGCTGGGGCTCTCAGAACTTCAGCCTTCATGAGGGTTCACTGCCACCTCCCACAACCCCCCATGCTGGGAGACAGTCAAGAGCTGTCAGTCTGGTTTCAGGGGCACCAGGCTTAAACCTCTAAACAAACAGGAGGAACTGTGGAATTCCTAGGCATTTGTGTGGAGAAAGTAGCCAGGTAGGAAAAAGTTACTGAAAAATTATGGAATGGATATCAATCTTGGAGACAGCAGAAAAGCATGGTGTGGACTTACTGGCTGTGGTAAGGATGGGTGGTGTTAGACCAATCCCTGGGGGATTTTCTTAAGTCCCCAAAGGAATGGAGAAGCAAGGAGAAAAGCCTGATGGTCTCAATGGGCTGAAAGGGCTGTGATCGCTTGGAAAGGCTTGGTCTGGACTCAAAACAGTGGACAGAGGCAGGCAGCAGGGGAGAGGGCGGGAAGGACAGCCACTGTTGGGAGAGAAAGCTGGCTTGCTGCTTAGACAGCCGGCTGAGTGCCCATGGCCTATCTGCTGCAGGCTGGGCCCAAAGTCTCAGATTATACCTGGGTCTTTTAGGAGTGGGGGAAACACGTGTATTACTATTCGATATTATCTATCTCTTCTATCATCTATCTATCTATCTATCTATCTATCTATCTATCTATCTATCTATCTATCTATTTATCTATCTGTCTATCATCTATCTTCTACCTATCCATGTATTTATCTACCTATCCATTCATTTGTACACACATACATATATATTATATAAAAATAAATTACTATACTCAAAATTCAAAATGGTCATGCCTACTTGCAAATCTAAGAAATAATTTCATCACATTCCAGAAAGTGCCAAGGTGATGAGGTGTAGATTAAAAAATGTAGCATTTTCCCGTGACTTTGGGGATGCTCTTTAGATTTTTCCCAACTTCTGCCCTTCATTTTTTAATTAATTTTCCTCCTTCTGAGAAAAAGCATTCTTAAATGTGCGGTGCATTCTTAAATTGTTTTAAGGTAAAAGAAGATGGTGTGAAAAGAGAGAAAAAGGAATGTTCCCTCACAGAACTTATCTGTTTCAAAGGTATTTGAAATTCCCAAGGTTGATACTGCAATGTGGCTTCTCATTTGTGCTGTTGGAAGAAAAAAGGCTTTGGGGTCCCTGAGCCGGCCTGGCCCTGGAAGAGTCAGGGGCTCATCTTTTGTGAGGATCTTCAGTGCCTGCCTACCCAGGTACTGAGCAGGTAGCTATGGGGTGGGGGTCAGGAACTTAGGAGAAGTCTTCTTCCTCCTCCTCCTCCTCCTCTTCCTCCTCCTCCTCCTCGACAGTTGGCCATGATCCTGCCAAAAAAGCCAAGTCTGCTTTCCAAGAAAGGGACACGGAGCTTCCCTTGGGAGGAAGCCATGGGCCTTGCGCAAAAGAATTCAGGCCACGTGGGGCCGGCTGGGCAGGACCCAGCCACAGGATGTGCATCTTGAAAAAAAAAACCTCAAAGCCTCCAAGAAATGTAATTTTAGCAATGTTATTTTCCAGTGATTGTAGAAATGTCATAATCATGTCTCCTCCCCAAGGCAAAAAATAGAAACCTTGACATGAAGGGAGTGATCTGAAGGCTTTTTGGACAAATTGGCACCCACTGGTCTCTCCTCTTCCGTCTTCATCTGCTCCACACATTTTGGCGTTTAATTCACTCTGCTCCAAATGATTCTCTAGTTTCATGCCTAGATGTTTTGTCTTCCCCACTAACCTGGTGTCAGTCCTTTCTTCTTTCTGGTGTCAGTTTCTTTCTGTAGACTGGCTCTGTTCTGCCCTGATCCAAGGAGAGCCCTCGTCTGTGGTGGACCTGCTGGTGTTTGAGGACCCCTGGGTGCCCCAGAAGCCTATGTGAACTCCACAGCGATGGCCAGGCTGTGTCTTGGCTCTGGGCTTCGTCCACTGGGACGGAAGCCTTCCCTGAGCCCAGCCTGGTCATCGCACCACCTCACTCCTGCCAGCTCCTTGCTGTCCCTGGATCCTCATGCTGGTCTTTTTGTGTTGACCTCCACATTACTGCCACTTGTCTGATGCAGAGAAGCACTGCGGCTTCCGAGATGCTGCTGCATGGCTCTGCCCCGCCCTTGGGGCTCCAACCCTTGCGCATCAGCTTGACTCAGATCTAACCCTAGTTGACAATGCTCAGTGGACTCTGTGATTCTGACCCTGATCCCACCTTGGCAAGGGCTGGACCTCCTATTCTGGCCAACTCTCTCCTCCATTTCTGCCCCATGCCCATCCGGGTTCTTTCCTGCCCTCCTGTCATCTCTGTGTAGGCTGCATCAACCTTATTATTATTATTCCTAATGGTCCTTAGCATTCTGCTGAGAATTCAGCAATGTTTATGAAATTAAACTAATGTTGCCCAAAATATGATTGTTTTTAGAGTTAGACAACAGTAGGTGTGAGGCAGAGAGACAGCCACCAGGGAATAGAAACAAAGCTGAGCCTTGAGGCTGGTGATGTGATGAGCAGAAAAAGCCAAGCCTTCTCCTAAGGAGGGCCAGGCAGCTTGCCATCCTCTGCAACAGGCTGCGACTTATAGAGAAGGAAGACAGCTCACCTGAGCCACACTAAGTAGCAAGCGGTAGCTGCTCATGTTGTGACAACCTGCAACCAAAAATCATGGGGCTTTGTAGTAGTCAGGGTCCTCTGGAGAGATAGAGGCAATAGGATGAATAGCGAGATAGAGAGATGGGTAAATAAATAGAGATATAGTTAGGCAGATAGATAGATAGATAGATGAGAGAGGAATTATTACAAGGATTGGCTCATGCCATTATGGAGGCTGAGAAGTCCCATGAAGGCCATTTGTGACCTGGAGAATCTGGGATGCCAGTGGCATGGTTAGTCCAAGTCTGGAGGCCTCAGAGCCAGAGAAGCCCATGGTATAACTTCTGGTCTGAGGCCAGAGGCCTGAGGATCCACAGGGCCGCTGGTATAAGTCCTGGAGTCCACAAGCCAGAAAGCCTGGAGTTCTAATGTCCAAGGACAGAAAAGAAGAGTGTATCCCAGCCACATGAGAGAGAGAAAGTTGCCCGTTTGTTTTATCTGGGCCCCCAGCTGATAGCGGTGAATTGGTGATCTGCACTCAGGTGCATTGAGGGCAGATCCCCACTCAGTCCACTGACTCACTTGCCAATGTCCTCCGGAAATACCTGTATGGACACATCCAGAAACAATCCTTTACCAGCTCTCTAGGTATTCCTAACCCAGTCAAGTGGACACCTAAACTTAACCATCACAGGCTTGAATTAAGCAGGTTCTTCAAAGAAACAGAACCAATAGTCTATCTATCTATCATCTATCTATCTATCTATCTATCTATCTATCATCTATCTATCTATCTATCTATCTATCTATCTATCTATCTATCATCTATCTATCTATCATAGGAATTGGCTTACAGGATTATGGAGGCTGAGAAGTCCCAGTCTGCTGTCTGCAAACTGGAGAACCCAGAGAGCCGATGGTACGGTTCAATCTGAATCTGAAGGCCTGAGAACCAGGGGAGCTGATGATGTGAGTCCCAGTCCGAGTTCAAAGGCCCAAGAACTAGGAGCACTGATGTCCAAGGGCAGATTGAGATTGATGTTTTTCAGCACAAGGAAAGAGAGAGAGACAGAGAGAGGGAGAAGGAATGAATCCTTCCTTTTTCTGCCTTTTGGTTCTATTCAGGCCCTCAGTAGATTGGATGGTGCCTACCCACGTTGGTGGGCGGAGCATCTGCTTTCCTCAGTTCACCAATTCAGGAGCGAATCTCTTCCAGACTTTCCTCAAACACACACAAGGAAATAATATTTTGCCAGCTGTCTGGTACCTTCATCCAGTCAAGTTAATAGATGAAAATAACTATCACCAGTCCATCCCTTATCAACTTGGCACCTGGATGCATCTTCTTAAGCCATACTTAATCTCCAAATAAAGACAATAACAAGGTCATAATCCTACCTAACATGATACAACTAGCCTGCGTACAAGTGAAAACACACTAACCTCTTCCCCAGCAGAGGAGGTAAAATTTTTGAGTAACGATTATTCTTCTACTGATACCTCATAACTTAAATACTATGATGTAAAATTAACAATACTTAAATAGTGATGTAAAGTCAACACATCTTATGTTACATTATAAGACAATCAGAGGGAAAAACTATATTGGCTTGATACATGTACCTATGCACACAAATATATATATATTTTTTCTGAGATGGAGTCGTGCTCTGTCGCCCAGGCTGGAGTGCAGTGGCAAAATCTCGGCTCACTGTAACCTCTACCTCCCGGGTTCAAGTGATTCTCCTGCCTCAGCCTCCCTAGTAGCTGGGATTACAGGTGCCTGCCACCACGCCTGGCTAATTTTTGTATTTTTAGTAGAGATGGGGTTTCACCATGTTGGCCAGGCTGTTCATGAACTCCTGACCTCAGGTGATCCACCATCCTGGGCCTCCCAAAGTGTTGGGATTACAGGCGTAAGCCACCATGCCCTGCCAACAAACATATTCTTAACAAAATATTTAGAAAATAGGACCATTACAGTGTTTATTTCTGTAACTGATCATGTGGTTGTAGCTGGTATTTATAGCACTTTCTTCTACTACTCATTCTGTATTCTTTTTGCCCTCAGCAAGCACCTTAGCTGGTTATGATTCTGTACCTGGCAGGGTGACCCAAACTTTCAGTCCTGAAGAGTCTGGGCCATTTGGGTTTGGCCAATCTAGGCCAGTTTGCCTAGATTGGGTTGTGGTAGTTTCCCACTGACCTTAATCACAGGGTACGGAAATACTAAGAGGTGCCCAAAGGGATCTCCTGTATTCCAGACATGCTCTTCCTTACCTCCATTGTGGAGTAGTAGGCCAATTTCCCTTTGGTGCTCTAGATCAATCACCCCAGCTAACACCATAACTCCCTTTGCCTGTTGACTCAGAGGCATGGGGTGTCCAAAATGGCTGGGTGGCATGTTAACTTCCAGCTCAGTGGAATCATTGTTGTTTCTCCTGGTGGAAGTGTTCCTCCCTCTGGAACTAAGAACTCTAGGCCAACAGAGCATAAAGTTTTGGGAAGAAGGGTGATCCTGGAAGTGTTCATATTACTTGCTCCCCTTTCTCCTTGAACCAAGGAAAGCCTCTCTTACATGAGATATTTCATGTCCGCAACTGAATCTGCTATATTATAAAAAATTGGAAGAGTCAAAAATGTCAGAAGAGTATGTTCTTGTTTTCTTTCCATTGGAAAGAGGGTGGACAGAGCTGGGGGAGGCGCACAGCAGCAGCGTGGGCGTTTGCAGCCTGTCCTGCGGGAGGAACGGGTGCTGCTTGCTCCCTGCTTCTGAGTAGGCTGAGATCACTCTCTTCCTTTTCATTCTCACGGGGCAAGAGCCTTGGAACATCTCTCTGAAGAATAAAACAAATCTTTTCTGCATGTATAATTGATATAAATTTGATTATATTGTACTTTTTATTTCGTGTGTGTGTGTACATGAGATTACATGTACATTCCCTTTCTCCCTTTTCCTTTGCTTGTCTCCCTTTTCTGTCCCCCCCACCCCATGTCCCCAATTACATCAGGTCTCCCCAACCCCATGTAATCCTTTTTTTTTTTTTTTTTTTTTTTAGACAGGGTCTCATTCTATCACTCAGGCTGGAGTGCAGTGGCACAATCTCGGCTCACTGCAACATCTGCCTCCTGAGTTCAAGCGATTCTCTGCCTCAGTCTCCCAAGTAGCTGTGATTACAGGCACGTGCCACCACTCCCGGCCAATTTTTGTATTTTTAGTAGAGATGGGATTTCACTATGTTGGCCAGGCTGGTCTCAAACTCCTGACCTTAGGTGATCCACCTCCTCAGCCTCCCAAAGTGCTGGGATTACAGGCATGAACCGCCGCACTCGGCCTTCCAAGGTAATCTTATATTAACAACCTGTAATGTATTCTTCCATATTTTTTCCTATTCATTTAATCTCATGTACACACACACACACACACACACACGCAAATACTCATAGAAGCTTTTTTGATTAATTTTACAGTTGGAATCATATACACTTTTCTGCATGTTGCTTTTCTCACTTAAAAATGTCCTGCGAAAATCTTTCCAACTCAATGGATGTAGTTCATGCATTCCCAACGGGAGTGACAGCGTGCCCAGAGAGGGTGAAAATTGCTTCTCAGAGGATGTATGAAAAAATTGTACTCTTTTTTACGTATAAAGCACAGAGACACATACAGTACCTAAATAGATATGCTGTTTGTTTCTGTATGTTTGTGGTATTAGAATTCCATGGAGGAGCAATTAGGGGGAAAATATCTAAGGAGGCTCCTAGAAGGTGATAATAGAAAAAGGCTGAGAAACACTGGTGTCACCTTTTACACTTTTTAAAGTGGCTGCATGGTATTTCCTGATGAGTCTGCACCCTGACTGCAGCGCCCCCTGGTGGAAGGACAGTCACTTTTTTTCCAGGGTTTTCTCCAGTATGAACACGCTGCAGTAACCGTTCTTGCCTACGCCCTTCAAATTGGTGATTGTGTTTCTGTGGGACCCATCCTCATGAGCAGAATTGCTGGGTTGAAGGGATATGTATTTTATTTTATTTTAGTATTATTTTTTCAGACGGAGCCTTGCTCTGTCGCCCAGGCTGGAGTGCAATGGTACAATCTCGGCTCACTGCAACCTCTGCCTCCTGGGTTCAAACAATTCTCCTGCCTCAGCTTCCAGAGTAGCTGGGACTACAAGCGCCTGCCATCACACCTGGCTAATTTTTGTAGTTTTAGTAGAGGAGAGTTTTTGCCATGTTGGCCAGGCTGGTCTCGAATGCCTGACCTCGGGTTATCTGCCTAACTCCGCTTCCCACAGTGCTGGGATTACAGGTGTGAGCCACCGTGCCCAGCTGGAATATGCATTTTAAACTTTAAAATAAAAAAAAAAAACTTAAATTGTCAGATCACTTCCATAAAGCAGTAACACTTCACACTTCAAGGAACGAGATATGAAAGCACCCTTTCCCCTACATCCCTACTAGCAATAGGTGTTACAGCGCTTTATGAATTTTTTATAGTTTGATGGGTGTAACATAAAATCTTGTTATTTTAACTTATACTTCCCTAACTACTAGTGAATTTGACCACCTTTTTAATATGCTCACTGGTCATTCGGACTTGCTTTTTTCCATATTGCCTATTCATATCCTTTGACCAATTTTTATCTTTTTGAGATAGAGTCACTTTGTCACCCAGGCTGGAGTGCAGTGGTGCGATCTCGGGTCACCGTAATCTCCTCCTCTCAGGTTCAAGTGATTCTCATGCCTCTGTGGCCCGAGTAGCCGTGATTACAGGTGCGTGCCACCAAATATGGCTAATTTTTTTTGTTTTTTTAGTAGAGAGGCCGAGGCAGGTGGATCACTTGAGGTCAGGAGTTCAAGACCAGCCTGACCAACATGGTGAAACCCTGTCTCTACCAAAAATACAAAAATTAGCCGGGCGTGGTGGCGGGCGCCTGAAACCCCAGCTACTCCGGAGGCTGAGGCAGGAGAATTGCTTGAACCCGGGAGGTGGAGGTTGCCGTGAGCCAAGATAGCACCACTGCACTCCAGCCTGCGCAACAGGGCGAGACTCCGTCTCCAAAAAAAAGAAGACAGGAGAAGAACTTGTGAACTTGTGTAGACCATTGAAATAAAGGTCTTCCAAGCAAGAATTCCATACCTAGCGAAGACATGATTCACCTACAGGAAATAAGATGTTTGTGTATGGACAAGAATTCATAGAGTATGTAATCCCTTATTTTGTCTGAAGAAAATATTGAGAAAAGATCAAGACAAAACAATAAAGAAACAGAAAAATCTTAAGGGAGAGAAAAGTCGGAAAAAATATATATATTTGAAACAAGTGAATAGGATAAATAAATTTTCTGGAATTGTGTAATATAAGAAGAAAAGAAAAAGAATCCTAAGAATGCACTATCTTACCATGTTTTAAGAGGAGTTGGGAGAGAAAGGAGATGAATTTTAAAGATTTCTTATTTTTTTTTAAATGGAGTTGGCAAGTTAAGGGATAAAAAGAGAAAAAGAGTACCTGGGTGTGGAAAATAGGACATTATTGTCACTTCTTTCTTTTTCCCTCCTCAGAGGCTACTACTCTTAAATTTTATAATTATTGTTTCTTTTTTTTTTTTTTTGAGATGGAGTCTCACTCTGTCACCCAGGCTGGAGTGCAGTGGTGTGATCTCGGCTCACTGAGGCCTCTGCCTCCTGGGTTCAAGCGCTTCTCCTGCCTCAGCCTCCTGAATAGGGATTACGGGTGTGCACCACCATGCCCAGCTAAGTTTTGTATTTTTAGTAGAGACAGGGTTTCACCATGTTGGCCAGGCTGGTCTTGAACTCCTGGCCTTAAGTGATCCACCCACCTCGGCCTCCCAAAGTGCTGGGATTACAGGCGTGAGCCACCGTGCCCGGCCCTCATTGTTTCTTTTGTTATAGTTTCTCTCTCTCTCTATATGTATCTCTAAGTAATATTTTTTAAAATTTTGCCTGTTTTGGTAAATATATATGAATATATATAAACGTATTTTAATAAAGTATGCATTTTTCCCAGACCTGCTTTTCCTCCTATAGTTAAGTTTTTGAGAATCATCAGTACTAATGCTGTATTTCACTAATTTTCCATGCTGTAAAATATTCCGTTATAGGATTTCACCATAGTTTATATATAAATTTGCCTGCTTATGAAATTGAGGTAGTTTCTTTGTTTGCTATTGTGGTAATGATGCTATAAACATTGTTTTGCCTGATTCCTGGTGCATATATGCAATAATTTCTTTGGAGTATTTGTCTTAGCATGGGATGGCTGAGTATAGGGTACACACATCTTCAGTTTATCCAGATAATTACAAACTATTTTCTAAAATGGTTAAACCAATGTATAGCCCTGGCAGCAACGTAGAACTTTCAGAGCCACTTCTTCCCTGTGTCAGATTCCTATTGCTGCTGTGACAAATCGCCACAAACTTCGTGGCTGAAAGCAATGCAAATGTATTCCCTTAAGCTCTGGGAGTCAGAAGTTGGGACAGCAGTTTTCCTGTGTGAAGGGCAAGATGTTGGCAG
Organism: Pan paniscus; assembly: GCF_029289425.2. NCBI lineage: Eukaryota > Metazoa > Chordata > Mammalia > Primates > Hominidae > Pan > Pan paniscus. The sequence continues at coordinate 59,880,710 of NC_073256.2, read as the reverse complement.
GAATGACCCCTTTTGGATGCTCTGAGGGGACCGTCGGTTCCCTTCAGCTGTTAATGCTGCCTGGAATCCTTGACAGTGATCATCCAGCACCTGCTGGCAACATCGCAGCACCGTCTCCACTTCGGTAGTTCTGTTTCCCTTGACTCCCTCTTATAAGGACATGTGATGGTATCATTGGACCCACATGGATCATTCAGATTTATTTATTTATTTATTTATTTATTTATTTATTTATTTAGAGACGGTGTCTTGCTCTGTCACCCAGGCTGGAGTGCAGTGGTGTGATGTTGGCTCACTTCAACCTCTGCTTCCCGGGTTTCAGCGATTCTCCTGCCTCAGCCTCCTGAAAGCTGGGATTACAGGTGTGTGCCACCATGCCTGGCTAATTTTTGTATTTTTAGTAGAGACAGTGCTTCGCCATGTTGGCCAGGCTGGTCTTGAACTCCTGACCACAGGTGATCTGCCCGCCTTGGCCTCCCAAAGTGCTGGGATTACAGGTGCTTATTTTCACTTTTCCCTTTCTTCACGATGTCTTTTGCTGACCAATGTTTCTTTGTGTTAATGTGGTAAAATGTATCTTCTGTGCATTTTTGTCTTAAGAAAATTTCTATTACCTCAAAGTCCCATTTTCTTGTATTTTTGTTTTTCAAGGTTTTTCTCAATATCTTATGAAAAATTCTAAGTATGTAGAAAAGTTAAAGAATTTTACAATGAAAACTCATAAACCCACTGCCAAGATTTCACCATAAGCAGTTTGCTACATGTGTTTCAATATGCATTTTTCCATTATCCATCCATTTCAAAGTAAAATAAGACATCAGTGCATATGTAAACATGCGTATTATTGAGTTCAATATTTATTTTTGAGTATATTTCTTTTTCTTCAGAAAATTGTAGGTTCACCACTATACAATCTGCTGGTAATTCCAGTTATTTGGGGTGATTTCATCACACACACACAAACACACACACACAAACGTATATATGTGTATGTGTGTGTATATATATATATATTTCATTTAATGTAAACTTCAGATACAATGAAATGTTCAAATCTTAAGTGTACATTTTGAAAAATGCATTCTTTTATGTAATGCAAACCCATATCAACTGATAAAACATCACCGTCACTTCAGAAATTTTCTTTATGCTCTCCCTAGTCAATTATTTGTTTGTTTGTTTGTTTGTTTTTCAGAGACAGGGTCTCGCTCTGTTGCCCAAGCTGGAATGTAGTGGTGTGATCACAGCACGCTGCAGCCTCAAACTTCTGGGCTCATGCAATCCTCCCACCTCAGCCTCCCAAGTAGCTGGGACTCTGGTGCACACCACTGCACCTGGCTGTCCCAAGTCAATTCTTAACTTTACCCTTTCAGACATAACGACTATTCTGATTTTTTCCGTCATAGATTAGATTTGCCTGTTGTAGAATTTCTCATAGGTGGAGTTGTACAGCATGCACGCTTGTGTGCGAGGTTCCTTTCAGTTAGCATAAGAGTTTTGAGAGACATCCATGCTGCTTCATGTATCAGTAGCTCATTCTTTTTTAATGAAGGTAATTTTATAAACCACGGTTTGTTTATTCCAGCCTCCTATTAATACTCGGGATTTGACTATTAAGAACAAAGCTGCTATAAGCATTCTTATATAAGTGTTTGCATAAACATGTTTTTATTTCTCATTGTTGAGTCACAGCATAGGTGTATGTTTTACATGTTTTTGAAGGGGTGTATTAGTCCATTCTCACACTGCTATAAAGAACTACCTGAAGGCTGGGCGTGGTAATTTACGCCTGTAATCCCAGCACTTTCGGAGGCAGAGGCGGGTGGATCATCTGAGGTCAGGAGTTCGAGACAAGCCTGACCAACATGGCGAGACCCCGTCTCTACTAAAAATACAAAAATAAGCTGGGCGTGGTGGCGGGTGCCTGTAATCCCAGCTACTTGGTGGGGCTGAGGCAAGAGAATTGCTTGAACCCAGGAGGAGGAGGTTACAGGGAACGGAGATAGCGCCATTGCACTCCAGCCTGGGCAACAGAGTGAGACTCCGCCTCAAAAAAAAAAAAAAAAAGAGAAAAAAATAACTACTTGAGACTGGGTAATTTATAAAGAAAAGAGGTTTAATTGACTCACAGTCTCTGCATGGCTGGGGAGGTTTCCGGAAACTTACAATCATGGTGGAACGTGAAGGAGAAACAAGGCATATCTTACACGGTAGCAGGAGAGAGAGAGAGAGAGAAAACCCCACTGGATCTCGTGAGAACTCACTATCACGAGAACAGCATGGGGGAAACGGCCCGCATGATCCCAATCACCTTCCACCAGGTCCCTCCCTTGACATGTGGGGATTACAATTTGAGATGAGAGTTGAGTGGGGACACAGAGCCAAACCGTATCAAGGAGTTTCAACATTTTTCCTTCCCACGAATAATGCAAGAATTCCAGTTTTCCCACATTGTCGCCAACATTTAGTGTCGTAAGCATTTTAAATTTTGGCTATTGAATTTTAGCATGGAGTGGTATCTCATTTGGTTTAAACTTGCTTTTCCCTGATGACTAAGGATATTGAGCACTTTCTCATGTGTTTATTGCCATTCATACACAGTTAGGAAATCTGTTCAAATCTTTTACCCATATTTTAAGTTGGGTTGTTTGTCTTTTTTTGTTGTTGTTTTTGAGATGGAGTTTCGTTCTTGTTGCTCAGGCTGGAGTGCAATGGCGCAGTCTTAGCTCACTGCAACCTCCGCCTCCCAGGGTCAAGCGATTTTCGTGCCTCAGTCTCCCAATTAGCTAGGATTATAGGCGCCTGCACCATGCCCGGCTAATTTTTTTTTTGTCTTTTTAGTAGAGACTGGGTTTCACCATATTGGCCAGGCTTGTTTCAAACTCCTGACCTCAGGTGATCTGCCCGCCTCGGCCTCCCAAAGTGCTGGGATTACAGGCGTGAGCCAACGCGCCCGGGCAAGTATTAGGAGTTTCTTATGGATCTTGACTACCAGTCCGTTTGTCAGATATTTGTTTTGTAAATATTTTCTCCCATTCTTTGGCCTGCCTATTTGTTTTCATAAGTGTGATTTTTGATGAATAGAAGTTTTAAATTCTGGTAAAGTCAATTTATCAATATTTTCTGTTATGATGACTGCTTCCAGTGTCCTAAGAAACTTTTGCCTCTTCTCTAGTCATGAAGATGTTCTCTCAATTTTTTTTTCCTAAAAGCTTTATGGTTTTAGCTTTTATAATTAGGTCTCTGATCCATCTTGAGTTAGTTTCTGGGTATACTATAAGGTAGGATCCGAGGTTTGTTATTATTTTTTCCATATGAATATCAAGTATTCTGGGATAATTTATTGGATAGACTTTCCTTTCCTCACTGAAGTGCTTTGGCATCATTGTTGAAAATCAAATGATGGTACAGGTATGGTTCTATTCTGGGCTCATTTTTTCTTTTTCTATTGATCTATTTGTCAGTTCTTATACCAGTACTACCCTGTCTTGATTAGTGTAATTTTATAATAAGTCTTGAACTCGGGTCATGTAAAATTTTGGCCTTTTTTTTTTTTTAAAGATTGCTATGGCTATTCCAGGCCTCTGCATTTTCATATAAATTTAAAAATTAACTATTTGATTTATTTAAAAAACCTTTTCTGAAATTATGATTAGAATTGCATTAAATCCATAGATGAATTTGGAGAGAACTGACAACTAAAAGTACTGAGTTTTTGGCTAGGCATGGTGGCTCATGACTGTAATCCCAGCAATTTGCGAGGCTGAGGCAGAGGGATCACTTGAGGCCAGGAGTTCAAGACCACCCTGGCCAACAAAGTAAGACCCCATCTCTACCAAAAAAAAAAAAAAAAAAAAAAATTAGCTGGGCACAGTGGCATATGCCTGCAGTCCTAGCTACTCTGGGGGCTGAGGTGGGAGGATTGCTTGAACCCAGGAGTTCGAGGTGGCAGTGAGTTATGATTGTGCCACTGTATTCCAGCCTTGGCAACAGAGCAAGACCTTGTCTCAAAAATAAAATAAAATAAAAGTATTGAGTTTTCCCGTCTAGAAATGTAATGTATTTCTTTCTTTAAGTCTTCTTGAATTTCTCTCAGCAATGTTACATGGTTTTCAGCAAAGAGGTCATGTACATCTCTGGTTAAATTTATTTCTGTGCATTTGATGTTTCTTGGTATGATTGTAAATGGAATTTTCAATTTTTTATTTTCCTACGGATTGATGCTAGGATATAAAAATACAGTTGTTAGGCCAGAGTTTATAAAAGGATAGCCTGAATTTATATATCTGAGTCCAATCAGGAGAAGGCAACTGTACAATAATTTCAACAGGCAAAGTTTAATATTAAAAATTTAAAAATTATTCACTATAACAAGGGATTAGAATAATGAGAGATTGGCTAGTAAGAAGTAAAAAAATTCTGTTTTTTTCTTTTTCTTTTCTTTTCTTTTCTTTTTTTTTTTTTGAGACGGAGTCTCATTCTGTTGCCTAGGCTGGAGTGCAGTGGTACCATCTCGGCTCACTGTAACCTCCGCTTCCTGGGTTCAAGCGATTCTCCTGCCTCAGCCTCCTGAGTAGCTGGGACTACAGGTGCCCAACAGCATGCTTGGCTAATTTTTGTATTTTTAGTAGAGACGGAGTTTCACCATGTTGGCCAGGCTGGTCTTGAATTTCTGACCTCAAATGATCTACCCGCCTCCGCCTCCCAAAGTGCTGGGATTGCAGGTATGAGCCGCTGCACCCGGCTGGATTTTTGTGGATTCTCTTTATCAGTTTGAAGAAGAACTTCTAGGGTTTTAGAGATGTGCAGGCATTCCCAGGAATGCTGTGAGACTAAAGGCTTTTTTGAGGACTCTGAATTTTTGCTTTTGGGGTCATTTTTGACCTCTGAGGAATTTCTTTATGCTCTTGCCAGCTCAGTGAGGGTTTTTTTTTTTTTCCGGAGTCTTGCTCTGTCACCCAGGCTGGAGTACAGTGGCACAATCTCAGCTCACTGCAACCTCTGTCCCCCAGAGTCAAGCGATTCTCCTGCCTCAGCCTCCCGAGTAGCAGGTGCCCACCACCACGCCTGGCTAATTTTGGTATTTTTAGTAGAGACGGGGCTTTGGCATGTTGGCCAGGCTGGTCTTGAACTTCCGGCCTTGTGATCCACCCACCTCAGCCTCACAAAGCGCTGAGATTACAGGCATGAGCCACCATGCCCGGCCTTAGTGAGGGTTTTTTGAACGACATTTTATTTTACCCAGAATTTTAATGTATTTTGTATTGAAAGGAATTTTTTAAAAGCTCAACCAGTCTGCCATATGCAGAGGCCACTGGAAACAGAAGCCACTGGAAACAGAAGCCAGTGGAAACAGAAGCCACTAGAGAGTTTTTAGGGCTGAAGGGGCTTTTAAGGTTAATCTAATCCAATGCTTTAACAGTAAATCAAGGCCCTAAGAATTTATTTGAACTCATTTGACTCGCCCAGTGTCTCACATTGTACAAGCAAAAGTAGCGGTTCTCCAGCCTGGGACTTCTCTAAATCTAGTGTTCATTTTTCTGTATGAGGGTCAGCAAGCTATGGCCCGAGAGCCAATTTGGTTTGCCGCCTATCTTTATATGACCCATGGGCCAATTTTTTTTTTCATTTTTAAGCAGTTGGAAAAGTATCCAAGTAATATTTTATGATACATAAAAATTATATGAAATCCAAATTTCAGTGTCTGTAAAGTCTTATTGAACACAGTCACACTCATTCATTTATGTGTTATCTATGGTTGACTTTGTGCTATGATGGTAGGGTTACACAGTTGTGACAGAAATTGTATGGCCCCAAAATCCTAAAATATTTACTACCTGGCCCTTTATAGGAAAGTTGCTCGATACCTACCCTATATCACATTGTTTTTACTCTTGTTGATGTCAAAACATCAAATTCTTCATTGGGCCTCCAGGGTGAGCCTGTGAGGAGCGTCTTCGGTTGGGGTTTGGTTTGGCTTTGAGTTCCATGAGGTCCCATGGTTCCAGGAAGACTCTGGAATTTGCACAATCTATTTCAAAGCGTGTACCTATATTCAAAGGTCCTGGCCGGGCGGGGTGGCTCACGCCTGTAATCCCAGCACTTTGGGAGGCCAAGGTGGGCGCATCACCTGAGGTCAGGAGTTCAAGACCAACCTCACCAACACAAAGAAACCCTGTCTCTTCTAAAACATACAAAATTAGCTGGGCGTGGGCAGTCCATGCCTGTAATCCCAGCTACTCAGGAGGCTGAAGCAGGAGAATCGCTTGAACCCAGGAGGCGGAGGTTGTGGTGAGCTGAGATCGCTCCATTGCACTCCAGCCTGGGCAACAAGAGTGAAACTCCGTCTCAAAAAAAAAAAAAAAAAAAAAAAAAGAAAAAAGAAAAAAAAGGTCCTGTAACTCCACGTGAAATGTGCATGGGAAACATGAAAGACATGTGCAGCACAATGGAAACGCAGCTGAAAACCCCATATGGCCAGGCGTGGTGGCTCATGCCTGTAATCCCAGCACATTGGGAAGCCAAGGCAGGCAGATCACCTGAGGTCAGGAGTTCAAGACCATCCTGGCCAACATGAGGAAACCATGTCTCTACTAAAAATTCAAAAATTAGCTGGGGATGGTGGCACGTGCTTGTAGTCGTAGTCCCAGCTACTCCGGAGGCTGAGGCAGGAGAATTTGCTTGAACCTGGGAGGCGGAGGTTACCATGAGCCGAGATCACGCCCCTGCACTCCAGCCTGGGTGACAGAGTGAGACTCTGTCTCAAAAACAAAAACAAAAAAACAAAAAACCCGATGATCCAATTGAAAATTAAAATCAGGCTGCACTGTGGCTCAGCAAACGAAGAGGAGGGAATTGCTTTGAGTTGTCATTGAGAGGGGATTTAGAGAACGTCTTGGTCAGATTTTGTTGGTAAGGAAATCAAAGGCCTATGAGATTCCTTCTGTGTCTTGAGTTAAACTCACTGGGCTCTCATCCTGGCTCTGCCGCTTTCAAACCTTGTGGCATTAAACAGTCACACAACCTCTTTGAGCCTAAGTTTTCTCACCAGTAATAGTCCATATTAAATATATAGGTCATCCTGAACACAAGGTGATTTTCTTCCATTTTCCCAACAAAAAGTTTTCTAAAAACTTGAATAAGTAAAGTTTTAGGAAAGTAAGTGCAGTGGTCAAATGTCTACCTATAATTGTTTATTAATTTAGTTTTCCACATTTAAAATTTCATATATTAGATAATACATTAATTTGGAAGTAGTACTTTATTCAATTCTCACATTTTAAGAAATAATTTTATTCAAAGTTTCTCTAAGTCTCTTTACTTTAATGTCTCTGTCATCAACTCGAGCCATTTTCTGAGTTACCTAACATGATCGTAGGGGCATATCATCCTCACTGTCACTAGGTTGTGTGAGGTGCAGCACCTTTTGAATATGAGTTCATACTGTTGCTGGAGATTCTATCCAGGGTACGTTTCCCCTTCCCATAATAGCAAGGCAGATGTCCTTTACACATATATACTTAACTACTTGTTATATTAATTTATGTAAAACCTTCTTATTTTGAAACCATTTTACAGCTATATGCTGTTTTAAGAAGTGATACACTCACGCCTATAATTCCAGCACTTTGGGAGTCTGAGGTGGGCAGATCACTTGAGGTCAAGAATTCATGACCAGCCTGGCTAACATAGGGAAACAAACCCGTCTCTACTAAAAATACAAAAATTAGCCAGGTGTGGTGGTGGCGCACGCTTGTAATCCCAGCTACTCAGGAGGCTGAGGCAGGAGAATCACTTGAACCCGGGAGGTGGAGGTTGCAGTGAGCTGAGATCGCACCACTACACTCTAGCCTGGGCGACAGAGCGAGACTCTGTTAAAAAAAAAAAAAAAAAAAAAAGAAATAATCTGTAGTCCTAGCTGCTCAAGAGGCTGAGATGGAGGTGGGAGGATCACTTTAAAAAGCCCAGCAATTTGAGGCTGCAGGGAACTCAGCCTGGGCGACAGAGTGAGACCCTGTCTTTTTTTTTCTTTTTTTTTTAAATTAATACAAAAGGACCCTACCGTACTATCATCCCATTACCTAGCTTCCAACAATGGTAACATTTTGCAAAACTATAGTACAATATTACAACCAGAAAACTGACATGGATATATCTGATCTTACTCAGATTTCTCCAGATTTTCATGTGTTCATTTGTATGTGCATGTGTGTGTGTATGTGTGTTTAGCTCCATGTAGTTTTACCACATATGTAGTTTCGTGTGTCCAACATCACAGTCAAGATACTGAATCACAAGGATCCCTGCTGCTGCTTTTTATAACCATACCCACCTCCCATCCTCCCACCACCCATACCTAACCCCCTAGAAACCACTGATCTGTTCTTTACTTTCATAATTTTGTCATTTCAAAAATATAATATAATGGAATCAGATGCTATGTAAACTTTTGGGATCAGTTTTTTAAAAAAAATCCAACGTAATTGCCTAGAGATTCATCCAAAATGTGTATCAAATAGTTCATTTTTTTTTTTTGACTGTTGAGTAGCTTTCTATGGCATGGATGTATTACAGTTTCTTTAGCTATTTACCCATTGAAAGACATCTGAGCTGTTTCCAGTTTTTAGCTATTATAAAAAAAGCTGCTACGAACATGCATGTACAGGTTTTTGCCTGAAAATAAATTGTTATTTCTCCAGGATAAATGACTTATTCTACTGTTTTCTTTTTTAAGGTGATCTTTAGAAGGTCATCAACTTCCAGCACTTGCAATTGTGTGTTCATATCCCCAGGAATACAAACTCAGTTATTCATTCAAGAATATTTATTATTTTCCATGTGCTAGCCACTGTTCTAGGCATAGAAATATAAAAGTGAACAAAGTTTCTGTCTTTTTAGAACTTAAAATTCTAGTGAAGAATGACAGATCAAGAATATATATTTATCTAATTATTATATTATATATTATAATGTAATTATAATTACGAAATGGGTGCTACATCTGTTTTGCTTCATTTTAAACTGATTCTATCAAGTGACCTCTTGATAGAATACCACGCCAGCACTGTGTCCCTTCTGACTCATGAGCCTTCCCCAAGCAGTACTTTGTTATTCAAAATAAAGTAATTGAGAGAGAACTCCACAATGAGGGACTTTGTAAAGAGTTAGTTGAATGTAAGGTAACTTCCTTTTTTCTGAGGGATGTTTTGGGACAAAATGTTGTCTTATATTTAAGTTCATTTAGTCTTGCCTTGCAACCTTACTGTGACAGAAAGTAGAGGTTTCAGATGCTTTGGGGAATGACATGTGAGTATATTGCTGTCATTCCTATGTAAAAGCAAATTGCTTTTTCTCTTTCTTGCTGCTACGGTTTAAAAGATGATACTTGCTAAATCAAGTACCAGAGGCTGTATTAATCTGTTCTAGTAAAGATGGCACACCAGCAGTTTTAATTGAGTCTACTACTTGGTTAGGTTTATAGTAGTGTATCTGCCATAATTAATCCGATTTCTTTAGGGGCCATATAAATAATTAAACAGGGATATGATGACAACCACTTTTCTGCAACCTTTAAGTCTTTGATGGTGATGCCAATGTCTGTAATTCCTTCTGACACAAAGCTTTGCTTCCCTCTGATTAATACTCTTGTTGGGAGTGGGAACAGTTTCAGGAGCTTCTACTTGGCTCTTCTTACCAAAGTGGCTGCTGCTTCACTGAACAGGAAAGCAATGAAAAGGTTTTGCCAGCTTTAAATATACCCTTTGCATGTATGCACTCAGAGGCTAAGGAACTAACCATGAGTTCCCTCTGAGATATGCCTGCGCTGGGGCTGTGTTTCCCACCTGGCCTGCTTAAGCCCCCATTCTAAGTGGGAGGCCATACATGACATTTTGTGTCCTTGCTATCAGCATTGGCTCTGATCTGTATTTGGTAAACTTTTAAATATTTGTTATTCCCCTTTCCTCAATACCCAGAGACTCTGGTGAGTGGCCACAGGTCTTTTGGGGGGAAAGTTGAGGAAATATGTATCACATATGCTTGTGGTGCCATGACAGGGTACTTCCTTGACTCAGAATTTCTGTGTCAATTAACTGGCTTCAGGATGAAAATTGGTGTGCGGCAGGTGCTATGGCTCATGCCTGCCATCCGGCAATTTGGGAAGCTGAGGTAGGAAGATTGTTTGAGCCAGGAGTTCAAGACTAGCCTGCTAGCCTGGGCAACATAGTGAAACCCTGTCTCTAAAAAAAAAAAAAAAAAAAAAAAAAAAAAAAAAAAAAAAAATTGAATTAGCTGGGCATGGTGGCATGCACCTGTAGTCCCAGCTACTTGGGAGGCTGAGGTGGGAGGATCGCTTGAGCCCAGGAATTTGAGGCTGCAGAGCCATGGTGGAACAACCGCCCTCCAACCTGGGTGACAGAGTAAGACCCTATCTCCAAAAACAAAGCAGACAAACAAAAACGAAAAAGAAAAAGGAAAGGAAAGAAAATTGGTATGGGATTCAAATTTTACACTGTGGCACTAGTGTTAGCTCCTGATGTTTTTTCTGGTCATACAAGTTAAGTGACACCCCAGCTGGCTACTCATATTTCTTGCCCTGGATACCCTGGCCTATTTGTTATAGCCATGGATTCTTGTGGGTCAGATTCCTGGTGGCCACTCCTGCCTTGCTGACCATATGCCTGACATCTGGCCTCTGCCATTCAAGAATTCTACCTTCTCTGTTTATGCCAGAGACCCCAGTACCATGGGGCACTATCTACTGTAGACCCAGGTCTACAAAAAAGGCTTTTACCAGTGGTCTTTTCTTAACTGAAGAAATGTTATTGAATTAAAAGAGCTGTTACAGAGAGGGTATCCTCTGGGTCTTCTTGAAAAACACATCAAGTGACTTGTTCTTTCGAGTCACGTAAGACATCCATTCTGATACACCCACCTCTGCCAGCCTCTGACTCCTTCCTCAAGGCTCTGCCAAGGCTGTCCCAGTACCTCTGTCCCATCTGCCATTGACATCACCTCCAAGCCTTAAGGAGCCATCACAGTAGTGTATGAGAACCAGCTCAAGATGGCCTTGCTAGGTTGAGTCCCAATTCATGGATGATTTCTCCTAAGTCAATATATTTTTCCTTAAACATCCTTGAGTTCCACCCTTCCTGGTCCTAGAATCATTCTGACTGGGGTGAAGACCCTTCCTTCTCTTTCTCAGCAGGTAGGTAGGCTATCAATTTGCCAGGGTAAGTCTCTTTCATCTCTTGTCTAGACGGGTGGCTGTGATCTAGCAAGACACTGAGATGGTTTAGGGAAATTGTTGTCTACATTTCCACAGCAGCTGGCTTAGGGTTCTGGTGAAATACCAAAAGTCCTCAGGAAGGAAGTTCTTAGGACACACAAGCTCTGAAGTCAAAGGCCAGGGTGTTGCAATGTGAATAACAGCCGTGTTACCAAGTTAAGCAATCACCTTATTCACACACACACACACGAATAAACTATTCCATAAAATTGAAAAAGTTTTTTGAATTGAAGCTGAAAGACCCCACAGGGAGAAGGGTGATTGGACTTGGGAGAAGACACAGAAGGCTGACTCATGATTCTATTCCTGGGAAACACATGAGGTGTTAATACAAAATGGGAATAAGGAATCCCAGCAAAATCTCATGAACATAGCCCAGTTTGGAGGGAGATGGCTGGTACTGAATCCTGGCTGCGAAGCAAGGGACCCTTCACTTGGAATCCATTTTGTCTCTGGATTAACAGCATTTAGAGTCCAGTTGTGACTGGAGGCACAAGGATAATTGAGCCAAGCCCAATAAATAGCACATGAAAAAATTCTGTAAAGCCAGGTGTGGTGGCAAGCACTTGTAATCTCAGCTACTCAAGAGGTTATGGTGGGAGGATCGCTTCAGCCCGTGAGTCCAGCTGAGGCAACATAGCAAGACCCTGTCTCTAAAAAATATTAAATACATAAATAAATTATAGGAAGAAAAAGTAGAATAATTCAAGAGAAGACAGTCTATGTGGTCATCAGTAGGTAAAAATTACTTGAATTTCCTTGGATGCCCCCAGATTTCCCTCATCGTAGGCTTTTGCACGTGTCTGAAACCCTCGCTGGCCCTCCTTTCCCTAACTTCCTTTAGTTCGCTGCTGCATTTTCAGCTTACGATTGTCAGCTTCAATGCTACTTCCTCTGAGGGTGCTTTGTCTCAAGCCCAACCCCCAAACTTCTGCCTGACCAGGCTAGAAGTGCCTGCTCTGCGCTCTCCCAGCCCCCTGTGCTTCTGTGTCATGTTGCTGGCCTTGCTGTCTGTCCTGCATGAAGGGAATTTCATGTCCTAGATCTAGCAGCATGCACTCGGAAGACTGTCTAGCATGTAACAGAGCAAAAATAAATATTGAATTGACTTAACAAATGTATGAAAGGCAATGTAAAATTTCTCTACCAGTTCCTCTGTCCCCATTTTTTTCCTGGGAAAAAATATTGGCTACTTCTGCCTTCCCTACATACCTCTTTGTTCTTTCCCACTTCTGTGCCCTTTTGCGTATACTGCTAGTTTGAAATGGCCACGTTCTCCACTCTCTCTCAGTCTAATATGTTCCTCTGATCTTCTATTAAATGGCATTATCCTCATGGACGTTTTTGGGGAAATAATTAAAGTTGAGCATATTTAGACTACATAGAAGTTTCACAAACAAATATTAGCCTCTTCACGAGGCATTTTGTGAACTCTCTGTGACATTCTCTGCTTCCACTGAATCCCCATGGACAACCCCCTGGTTTTGGTAATATGTATTATGAAAGGTGAACGAGCCATTCTGAAGCAGGGGAGAAATACTGAAAAGGAAATTCTAAGTGATCTCAGCCAAACCTAGAATCTGGGGGTGGGTTTGAGTAGGAGGAGGATTTAAAAGCTTTCAAAAACTCAAAGGGCAACAGGAAAAGAAAGGGTGAAGATAGGAGATTGTGAGAAATTACAGTGTCATTGTGAGAGAATACTACATATCGACCGGAAAATAGTAGATATCTTGCTTATAAATAACACTAGCTTCATATGTATTGATTAAGACAATAGAGAAAGGGACAGTTACTAGCAGTGGGATGCAGACACACAGCAGAATCTCTAAACTATCAAGATTTTAAGAAAGGCCAATACATCAAACCAGTAAAAAAGAAGATAGAAAAAAACCCCACAACAATCTAAAGTAAGTAATAAATATAGAGTAACACATTTATTATGTATACATATATAACATACAAGATGCATTAGTTATCACATTAAATATAATAATTTGAAATCATCTATTAAGAAATTGGCTAGGTGTGGTGGCTCACATCTGTAATCCCAGTGCTTTGGGAGGCCGAGGCAGGAGAATTGCTAGAGGCCAGGAGTTTGAGACCAGCCCTAGGCAACATAGCAAGATCTCATCTCTACAACAAGTTTTTAAAAATTAGCCAGGTGTGGTGGTTACGCCTGTAGTCCCAGCTACTTGGAAGGCTAAGGTGGGAGCATAGCTTGAGCCCAGGAGTTTGACGGTACAGTGAGCTATGACTGTGCCACTCTAGCCTGGGCAACAGAGCAAGACCCTGTCTTTAAAACAAACAAACAAACAAATAAATATTACTAATCATTTTGGCATATAAGGAAAAAATCAAATATATGTTATTTAGAAGAAATACAATTACAAGATAACAATAGGAATGATAAAAGGAATGGACAAATGCAACAAATGGAAACCAAAATCACCCAGGAAGAGTAATATTAGTATCAAATAAAGTGGAATTTAGGACTAAAACACTCAGTGGAATAAAGGGAGACACTCTATAATGATTAACTACACAATTGATGAAAAAAGTCATAAACATTTATGCACCAAACTGTATGCCATCTGTGGCAATAAATCCAAAACAAAATAAAAAGAGAACTTGATTTAAAAAAACCCAAAATTTTAGTGGGAGGCTTAATTACCCCTCTAAAGAGGGGTAGACTTGTGTCATGCCAGGGCCGTGAGCACACATCACTAATGCCCTGTGCTGCAGAGGTGACATTGGGTTTGTTGGGAGAAAACTTATAAGCAGAGAGCAGCAGAGCACTGCCCTGAAACGGTTGTTATCCCACAGAATAGTCTGGTTCTAAACATCCTAGGTGCAGCATGGCCAGAGGACTAATGTTCCACCCAGGGCACTCCACAGAGAACAAGCCCCACTGCCCATCACATTACATATTTATGGGGTAAGTCCAACAGAGGCTAGGGAACCTGGTTTTTCTGAGTAACTAAAATGTGTCTTGAGATCTTCCAGGTCCAAGATCAGTGCTAGCAGTCTGCATGGGGAGGGCCTTGGGAACAGCTTTGCTTGCTGGGAATGATGACAACTGCCTGTCTCTTGCCAGGCTGGCTCAGTCCATTGGAGTCAAATCTCTACTAGGCTTCTAAGAGGGAGAAGGCAATGAGCCTGCAGGATGTCCAGATTTGTCTCTCATAAATTCAAATCTATGTAGTACATTTTCAAAGTCAGAACATAGGGGAACTAAATAATAATATCAATAGCCTTGATACAATCAATACAGAATGTTAAATCCTTTAAATACAGAACATACATTATTTTTAAAATATGCATAAAACTTTATCAAAATATGAGCATGATAAAAACAATAAAGCTTTGATAGGCTACATTCTGCAGCCATGAGCCAATAAAATTAGAAAGAAACTGTAAAAAGGGAACTAATAAATCTGAACTACTTGTAAATAAGAACCACAGTCCTAGATAACACCAGGATCAAAGAAGAAATTTAAAAAGAATTACTATCTAGAAACAAAGAAAAGGAGAATCACTGAAATAAGAAACCAACAAAAAAGTAGAAAAGAAAATAAACATATCAATAAATTAAGAGAGAAAAACCATATGATCACAATAGTCAATGTCAAAAAACATCGGACAATATGTTTGAATTTATCCATCATTCTTAATAAAAATAGGAATAAAAAGAAGGAAACTCTTGAATATAAAGACTATCAAAACCAACAGTAAATATTATCCTAAAATGAAAGACACTAAGGTAACTTCAATTACAGAAAACCCTAGAAAGAGGAAAGCCTACAATCACCATTATTACTTAACATTACTTGGGCGGTTTTAGCAATGTAATAAGGCAAGAAAATTAAATAACTGGCATAAGCATTGGAAGACAAATAGATAAAACCATCTCTTTTTTCTACTAATAAGATAACATAGTAGAATTCCTATATATCAAGGAATCTTGGGATAAAACTCTACTGGATTTAATAAATTAATTTGGATGTAAGATAATTGTATAAAAATCAGTATTTTTCACCACTCTAGCAATAAGCACCTAGTAATGGGAACGGAAAAATTATATCATTAAAAATAGTGACAAATGTATTTAAAAGTAGAAACTCAGAATCTCTATGAAAAGATCTAAAATATCTTACTAAAAAGACATAAGGTAAGATCTGACTAAATAGAGAGGCATAATGCATTCTTGGATAGGAGGATTATATAATAAAGACAATCCCCCCAAATTGATATATAACATATTTCAATTTCAATTTCAAATTCGATGGAGTTTTTATTTAGAACTCGATGAAAAGATCTTAAATTTCATATGGTAGAATGTTCAGGAATAACTAAGAAAATTATGAGAAAAGAGAACAATGAGAGATAATCTGCTTCCTCTACAATATATACAGTAAAGCCTTTGTAATAAAACCAAAATGGTATTTATATAAGAATACAGACTATTCTAATCGTATACTTCATTATCATATATCCTTTGATTTTCCCATTTCAGTAATTCTCCTTTTCTTGTTTCTAGATAGTAATTTCTTTTTAAATTTCCTCTTTGATCCTGGTGTTATCTGGGACTGTGGTTCTTATTTACAAATAGTTAAGATGTATTAGTTCCCTTTTTATGGTTTATTTCTACCTATATAAGTAGGTCCGTGGAATAGAACTGACAATCTAGAAAGAGATGTTGGAATAAATGAGAATTTAACATAAGGCAAGTGTGGTGGTTCATTTCAGAGGGAAATTAATGGCATTGGCATAACTGCATACCTATCTGGAAGAAAAAATAGTTTCTATTGTCATATCAAACACAAAAATCAACATGTAGCTAGCATCACAAAAATTTAAGGTTTTTGTGTAAAAAATATTTCCATAAAGAAGTCTATAGATAAATAATAGATCTTGGAAAATATTTGTAATGCAGATGTCAAAAAGTTAATTTCTGCAATATACAGAGCTCTAATTAATTGACAAAAGACAGAAAAAGCAATAGAAAACTAGGCAATATGTTTGAATAGACAATTTACAGAATGAATAGCTAGGGACTATATGAAAAGATGCTCAAATTCACTAGTAATCAGGGAAATGCAAAGTACAGCAACAATAAAATATCAGCATACACCTATCAGAATAGCAAAATTAAAAAGAACTCTCAAACTCATTGTTCTCAAGGGTGTGAGTGAAAGACACTTTTATAACTGCTTAAAGGAATGTGACACCTTACATCCTTCTTGAAACACAACTGGGAACGTAACATCTATTAAAATTCAAAATATCATATACCCTTTGAGAACCAGCATTGCACTTCCAGGAGTTTATTACATAAAAACAAATGTATCTAGTTCATGAAGGCATTATGTTTGTTGCAGCATTGTTTGTGGTGGCCAAGAACTGGTAAAAAGAGAATTCCCTGTGTATAGGGAAATGGCAGAATAAGTAATGATACAGCCACACCATAAAATATTGTGCAACCATAAAAAATTGAGTCACATCAGATTACTTGGAGCAAATCACTCCATTCCCTGAGGAAATGTTTCAGTAACTAATTTAAGGTGCAGAAAATTGTATATAAAACAAATGATACCAGAAAAGCCAGTCCTGTGTGAACGTGTGTGCATGTGAACCTGCCTCATGTATGTGTTTGTATAGGATATATTATTATGAAAAAACTGAAGGACACTCATAACTTTTAAAATCTGGCTTATCTGGGAAATGGGGAATTGGGCATGAGATGCTGAGAGTGGGATCAGAGGCAGGGAAAGGTGTCAAAGAAAATGGCATGCATGTTATTTTCCTAAGTATGTAAGATTTTATAGGCTGTCCTCACTTTGCATGGCTCCATGGCAGCAGATCAAATTGAGGGTGCAGTCTGATATGCATGAGTTTCACATATGTATGAATGTAAGAAAAATGGAAATGCTCCCACAAGAAACAAAAAGCAATGAATAGCCAATATGCTCAAGGGAGTTCTAAACATGGAAATGAAAGAACAATACTTGCTATAACAAAAGCACAAGTAAATACAAAGCCCACAGACCCTATTAAGCAACTACACAATTGAGACTACAAAGCAACTAACCACATTACGACAGGAACAAAACCACACATATCAATATTAGCCTTGAACGTAAATGGCCTAATTGCTCCATTTAAAAAGACATACAGTGGCAAATTGAATAATAATAAAAAAAAACCCAATCTTCTGCTGTTTTTAAGACATCCATCTCACCTGTAGTGACACCCACAGGCTCAAAGTAAAGAGATGGAGAAAGATGTACCAAGCAAAAGGAAAACAAAAAATAGAAGAGGTCATCATTGTTGTATCAGACAAAACACACTTCAAACTAGTCACCATAACAAAAGGACAAAGAAGGACATAAAGGGTTCAATTCAATGAGATTTAACTATCCTAAGTATATATGTACCCAACATTGGAGCACCCAGTTTATAAAACTTGTGAAGAAAATTTTTTTTTTTTTTGAGTCGGAGTTTTGGTCTTGTTGGCCAGGCTGGAGTGCAATGGCGTGATCTCGGCTCACTGCAACCTCTGCCTCCTGGGTTCAAGAGATTCTACTGCCTCAGGCTCCTGAGTAGCTGGGATTACAGGCACCCGCTAATTTTTGTATTTTTAGTAGAGATGGGGTTTTGCCATGTTGGCGAGGCTGGTCTGGAACTCCTGACTGCAGGTAATCCGCCCACCTCAGCCTCCCAAAGTACTGGGATTACAGGCGTGAGCCACCACATCCAGCCAAGAAAATGTTTTAACCCTAAAATAAATGAAAGAAATGGCCACCAACTTCAATGTCCCATGAAGGCAGGTACCACGTTGGTTTTGGTCATGATTTTATCCCTAACATATAGTGCATTGACACTCAGTATTTGTTAAATGCATATTGTTGAATACAGTGAAAAATAAAATTGTGATTACTATTATTTTTGCCTCTCCAGTTGGTAATGACTAAAAAATTATAATATTCAGAGTTGTGAGATGTGGAAAGGGGCAGATGGAACCATAAATCAGTTCAGTGCTTCTGAAAGATGAGTTCTTTCAAATTTTTAGGAAACAGAAAATCCCCATGATATGTAAGCCCCAAAGCATAGAAAATGATCAGAAAAGGCGGGGCATGGTGGCTCACCCTATAATCTCAGCACTTTGGGAGGCTGAGGCAGGTGAATGGCTTGAACCCAGGAGTTCAAGACCAGCCTGGGCAACATGGTGAAACCCCATCTCTATGAAAAATTCAAAAATTAGGTGGGTGTGGTGGTGTATGCCTGTAGTCCCAGCTACTCCAGAGGCTGAGGTGGGAGGATGGCTTGAGCTGAGGAGGTCGAGGCTGCAGTGAGCTACACTCCAGCCTGAGTGACAGAGCGATATCCTGTCTGGAAAAAAAAAAAAAACAAAAACGAAAAGAAAAGAAAAGAAAAAACAAACGCGGAATTTAGCCACTCATTTCATGAAGCTCCCTTTCAGGAGCCCAGGAGCCCTTCCTTTCTCCTAACACCAGTTCTTTTCCTTCATGGTGTTTATCACAATTTATAACTTTATTTAAAATGTCTACATACTATATTAGGCATTATGTATTAATTATTAGGAGGTTTGTATATGCGATTATTTGTTTGTATGTCTCTTGTGCTAAATAAGAGCAGGGCCATGCTTGTTTTTGTTCTTCTTCTGTTGACTGTGTAACCCCCACACCTGGCACGGTGTCTGGCCTATCATAGCTACTCAATAAATATTTGTTACATGAATGAATATGACTCTAAATTCTGAAATGCATCAAGGGAGGGTTAACAAAGTTAGCTAAAAGTCAAGATAGCTTCCTGGGTGTCTTACATAGACCCTGCAATGTGTATTTTCTTCTAGCCAAAGACTTAAGGATGTAAAACAGAAAAGTTCTGTCCTCATTACCAGATTGTGATCACTTTGAAAACATGGCTTTGTCTTCTTCATCTTTACATCTCTCTGCAGGTGGCATATTAGCCCAGACTTGAGCACTATGTGCCTGGTACTCTTGATGTACATGCTGCATGCTGGTTTTCAGGTAGTAGAGGTATCTAAGTGTGGAAGGTGCACACAAGCCTGCAGGGGCAGACCTGCCATGAAAGTCAAGTCTGAGCCAACCAACCAAGGTGAAGTGGGAGTAAGTGGGGAGCATGTTGGGTGTTGACACCCTCTTTACTTGGGCACCAAGGCAGCAGAGACTGTGGAGAATTGATGGAAAAAGAAATAGATGTTTCCATTATTTAGAGATACAAAGGTAATCAAATAAAGAATAAAAATAATAACAAATATGAAGTATTGGGAGGAGACCCCAAAGGAGAGGGTGAGAGCAGGTGAGCTAAAGCCTCCTCGTGTATGTGGCTTGCATGGTCATCAACAGACATCAGTTATGATTGATACATTCAGACATGGTGGTAGAAGCATATGCTCTAGCCTTGTAAACCAACCACTGGAAGAAAATTCCAGAAACTTTCAAAGAGCTTGCCTTCATGAAGTGGCACCATGGGTGGCATGGAATGAAAAGAGACAGTGTAACTTTTTCTATACTTCTTACTAAAAATATAATATGTATATATTTTTATTAAAAAACCCATTCTGTTGTGTAATAGGTGATTCACAGTAACCTCAAGCACGACAGTCCCACAGTTAACCGGTCAGCATGTCTGTCTGTATCCTATCATAGGGTGATATGGTTTGGCTGTGTCCCCATGCAGATGTCATCTTGAATTCCCATGTGTTGTGAGAGGGACCCAGAGGGAGATAATTGAATCATGGGGGCAAGTCTTTCCTGCGCTGTTCTCGTGATAATGAATAAGTCTCGTGAGATCTGATGGTTTTAAAAAGAGGAGTTCCCCTGCACAAGCTGTCTCCTTTTGCCTGCCGCCATCCATGTAAGATGCGACTTGCTCTTACTTGCCTTCCGCCATGATTGTGAGGCTTCCCCAGCCACGTGGAACTGTAAGTCCAATTAGGCCTCTTTCTTTTGTAAATTGACCAGTCTCGGGTATGTCTTTATCAGCAGCGTGAAAATGGACTAATACACAGGGTCAGCTTCCCACTGGGGTCTGGTGAGTCATAGCTTCTTTTCACACGCTGACAGTTCCCTCTCTCCAGCTGTCCCCTTTGTGTTTTAGGCTGCTGGTTTTCACTCCATCCCAAAAGAGTAATTGAACCCTTGTCCCTAACCTCATGTTCTCCATACCCTTTTCCCGGCTCTCGCAGGATGCCCTGCTCAAGTGGGAATTTGGGAAAGAAGGGCTTCCCTATGGGTATCAGCTGCCTCCACCCACTGCTGTGGGAGTGTCTGTCCAGCAGTTTCCAAATCCCTCCAAAATCTAAGCAGTGGGCAAAGGAAGGGTGATAGCTGATAGGTCAAAGTTGGGATCCTCAGTCTTGTCAATCAGAGCCACAATGTTACAGAGCTTGTTAGATTTCAAACAGGCAAAGTGGGGTGTGTTGGAAAAGCATGCAATTAGGAGTAAGAGGATATGGGTTCCAGCTTATTGTTGGTGTTCACTTAATACACCCATTTCCTTACCTGTGAAATGTACACGATACCCATCCAGCTACCTCATGATGAAGATGAAAGCCGAGGAGGCATGTGGGAATGTTTTATAGATAAAACAAAAATTGCTGCAATTTAATATCATTCACTGTGCACCACTAACTTTATATTCATCAACTCTTATTCTAGTAACAATTTTGAGAGTCAGAGATGAAATGATCCTTCCTTCCTACCTTCCTTCCTTTCTTCTTACCTTCCTTCCTTCTTTCCTGCCTTTCTTAAAAATTCATGGAGCAGGGCTGGGCGCGGTGGCTTACGCCTGTAATCCCAGGCTTTGGGAGGCTGAGGCGGGTGGATCACCCAAGGTTGGGAGTTTGAGACCAGCCTGACCAACATGGAGAAACCGTGTCTCTACTAAAAATACAAAATTAACCGGGCATGGTGGTGCATGCCTGTAATCCCAGCTACTAGGAGGCTGAGGCAGGAGAACTGCTTGAACTCGGGAGGCAGAGGTTGCGGTGAGCTGAGATTGTGCCACTGCACTCCAGCCTGGGCAACAAGAGCAAAACTCTGTCTCAAAAAAAAAAAAAAATTCATGGAGCAGTACTATGTGACATGCCCTATTGTAGATGTTTACTCATATTATCTCATTTAATGTATTATTAACCTATACCCAGTGCTATGCTGAGCCATCCTGGAATGTAAGGCAAAAGGAAAAAATCTGTTTTACTGGTTGTCTTCATTTCATATTTTGTTCATTGTCTTTTTGTATTCATTTTGATTTTTTAAAATATTGCATTAAAATATTATTTACCTTGCTTACTGAGTTTTTTGGTGCCCCCTTAAATTTTGTGCCTGAGGCAACTCACCTCACTCTAGTCTTATCTCTGCTTATAACTGCGTGAGGAAGGTATTATCTAATCCTATTTCAGAAAAAGAAATTCAGTTTGAGAATATTAGCTAGTTTGCCCAAGGTAATAAAACCAATAAGGGGTAGAATAATAGTTCAAATCCGGGTGTGCGTGACTTTATATCATTGTATCACTCTATCTTTTGAACGATGGGATGCACAGAAAAATTCCATTAAGATCTAGAAAGTGCTGTTTAATATTACCATTTCAAATCTTCAAATCTTGAATATCCTCTCAATGTGTTTTAGTTTGGCTTCAATGCTCCTAAAATTTAGATACTTTTATTTTCTTTATTTGACGTAGCATTATCTATAGATAGGCATTTGATTAACAACAATTACATATATATCGTTTACCTACATTATCTATTTGCTCTCTAGTGAAACAGAATAGATGGATATATTTCTCCATTTCTTTCTTTTTATTTTCTTATTTTTGAGACACAGTCTTGCTCTGTCACCCTGGCTGGAGTGTAGAGGTATGATCATAGCTCACTGCAACCTCAACTCCTAGGCTTAAGTGATCCTCCCGCCTCAGCCTCCCAAGTACCCAGGACTACTGGTGCACACCACCACACCTGGCTAATTTTTAATTTTTTTTTTTTTTTATAGAGATGGGGGTCTCACGATGTTGCTCAGGCTGGTCTTGAACTCCTGGCCTGAAGCGATCCTACCACCTTGACCTCCCAAAGTGTTGGGATTACATGTATGAACCACCATGCCCGGCTCTATTTCTCCATGTCTTGAATGAGGAAACCGAGGCTTACAAAGAGTTAATGACTTATGGAATTCCGCACTCTCACAATGGTATATAATGCTTTCTTTGATGTTAATAATGGTGGGAGTGTTTATAGCTCTTGTGTGGAACACCTAAGGGAGAAACTTAGCACATCAAATCAGCAATAAGATGAGACTAGGGGAGCTGGAGCATTCATGGAACGGAGGAGGCAGGGTCTTGGGATCCTGTCACTCACAGATAATCACAGAAACACCAAATGAGCATCAGGTGTGAGAATCGTCCTGGGGCTCGGTCATCTCTGGGCATGTCTCAGAGGCAACCTGCAGCAGCGAAATGGTGTATTTATTCTCAGTTTGAGTAGGATTATCATTACTCACCCTTCATTGAGAATCCCTTTACCTGGAGGAGGAAAGAATGTATCCTCAGTTTCCCCACTTCTTCCGTGTGGTGTGGGAAGCTGCAGACCGGCAGAGGGCGCTCCGGGCAGTCGGCAAACAGTCCAGGGGCAGATCTACCCAGAACCAGCGGAGTGGCCTCCTGGAAACGGCCACAGCTTCATGAAGATCTGCATCGTGGTGGGGCTTCGGGGCTTCCGGCACAGACCTCACTTGAGGAGAGGCATGACCACAACCTCCTGGCCTGAAGCGATTCTACCACTTCGACCTCCGAAAGTGTTCAAGAGGCAGAGAACAACCTCCGAATTGTTCTCCGTGTCTCCAGTCTTGCTCTTCTTAAACTAATTCTTCAAATCATAGCCACCATGATCTTTCCGCACCGCAGCGCCTTCCTGCCTTCCCTTAGGAAGACCCCCACTCCGAATAGCTGTGACAAACGTCAGCTCCATTTCCCACAACCCCGTCTTTACACGCTACTGCTCAACAATTCTGAGCCATTTTCTTTTTTGTTGTCGTTGAATTCATTTATTTTAATAATGTAAGTACTTTGCCATTTTAGGTTCCATTGAGGTTTTTTTTTTTTTTTTTTGAGTCGGGGTCTCGCTCTGTTGCCCAGGCTGGAGTGCAGTGGTGCAGTCACAGATCACTGCAGCCTTGAACTCCTGGGCTCTGAGCCATTTTCAAGACCCAGATTCACTGGCCGGTCTCTCCCTTCTGGAGCTATGCACGAGTTATACATTCTGCCTAGAATCTTTATCCACAGGACTCCCTTTCTTGACCAACTTCTCTCTTCAGTTCCCACTTTAGATGTTATCTTTTCTGGGGAAACTTCCCTGTCCTCTAAGATGGGATCACAGACCCACCCCACATGCTTCCATGCCCCCCACCTTGCACTGATGTGGCACCGGGGCTGGTGACACTGCGGCTGGTGTGGTGACTATATGTTTCCTTGATTGACCCTGCTGGTAAACTGTGAGCTTGGTGATCCTCCGACCCGCGGGTTTCTAAATTCCCTGATCTCCTCTCCTCTAGGGCTCCACCCCATTTCAGCCCCTTACACCTAAGTACTTCTCTGTATCTTCTTCACGGTAGGAACTCTGTAGACACTATATGGTGAATGAAATATTTATCAAGCAATTTATTCCGCAGCACCCTTTCTTAATGTGTCATTCATAAGATACTTATGGGTGTTGTTAAATTGCAGATCCCTCGGCACCACTTTCAGAGACAATTGGATCCGGGATGGGGCCCAGGAGTCTGCATTTTAACAGGTCTCCAAGGTGACTCTTATGCATAATGAAAACTGAGAACTGCTCTAGTTTTATCAATGACGGAGAACATCCTCTGTGTTCTTGTGTTGCACTGACTTCAGTCAAAACTCCTGTCTAAGAATTTCTCTGACTGTGGAATTTCCTCCAGGGGAAGATGGGGATGACTGGGATGTGGCTTTCCCAGGACAGTTTCTTGATACTGTCTAATCCTTCCCACCCAAGACTCCAAGGGAATCTCCTCTTTGCATTTGACTTGGTCCTGAGGGGCAGATCCCAAGAGGTACGGGAGTGCAGTTGGGGAAATGGGCTTGGTTCTCCAGGGAGAAAGATCTCCTTGGAGGAGGGCAACCTCTCTTCTCAACATGCTTGGCTCTTTAATTCTTTCCCTTTCCAGGTTTTTTCTCTCTTGTGTGCCAGGCACTTTGCAAATGTGATAATAAGGGGTCTAATTTGCTGTGCTAACAGATAAAACAAGGGAGCGGAGCGGCAGGGTTCCCTGGGAAAGCAAATGTCAGCTGTTGATCATGTTGTTCCCTCATTTCCCCTTTCCCTCTGCTGCCTCCCACTCAGCTTGAACTAATTAGGCTGCTAGCACTCCATAATGAAGGCTAATAAACGCCTAATGGATAGTCTTGAACAAACAAGCCTTAAGCACCATAGCAAAACCTGATTTCCCCATCCCCACACCCCTCAAGAACAAGGCTGGAGCTGGGAGCCAGGACAGGTGAAATGACTCCCAGCAGTGCTCCAGGCACTCGAGGCCACAGCCTGGGCCATGGCGACCACAGGACCATCCCTTTCTCTGCCCAATCTGGTGGAGGATTCGCCCTCACAGCCAAGGCTCCTGGACTGGCCACACCTTGTGTGTAGAGAGAGATGGCAAAGAAGTTACTTCCAGTGAGACCACCCTTCCTTCCCCACTTCACTTGATAACAGGAGTTGGGAGAAGGCAGTGTCAAACTCCCCTGAGGCATTCTTTTGTGCTCTCAGAATCATCTAGTTTCAAAGGAGAGAACAGATGGATTGCATTTTCCTACTTTTAGCCGGTTCCAATGTGCAAACAGTTAAGATCATAATGTTAACATTTTCTCTGTTTTATGTGCATATAAAATATTCCTGAAGAATGTGCTTTTGAATGCAAAGTTTGATCCAATTACAATTTTATAGACTTTATAAAAACATAAAAAGTATGTTTTCTGGGTGTCTGAGACCTTGTTGGCCTTTACAGTAAACTTGGAAGCACACAGGGAAACATAATTGTCACCATGTCAAAGAGGGCCCTACGGAGCTTAAAATGATGAGCCCATTATGTGAATATGGAAACATCCCATAGTCTCTTGGGGTGAATGAGATACTGATGAATGGAATTAAAAACAATCTTGTGGTCTTGGATCAGATTGGAAATGGTTATTGTTTTCTGTCTTTGAAGAGCCATAAAAAAAGAAAAGAAAAAGAATCTTGCAAACTTAACTTCTGTGGTTTAGAAGACAGAAGGTGGCTCCATGCAAAATCAGCAGCTTCCCCATTGGAGGGGCAGAAGAAACAGCTCCAAAGCAAAAAGCACAGATTAGAAAATCCCTTTTCAATCCAGAACATACAGGAAGCTTACACCGAGGATGAGGTGTAAGGGAGTGCTCCTGGGAATGGAGATGGGTCTCTTCCAATCTCATTTTCATTGTACCTGGGCAGATAACTTAGCAATTTGGGCCTGGACAGTTTCCTTGTAAAGCAAGAGGGATAGGTTTGAGATCACTTTTCTGGCTCTAAAATGCTATGATTACTCCCCACGTCCCCAACCCTGCGAACTAATTACAAGCTGTTGGACAACACAGAACAACTATCAGTAGCATGTCTGGAGGGAGGCATCCATTAAATTAAAGGATGTCCAGAACTGAGTCCCCAGTCAGAAGATTTGGCTCTTGGAAAGCAGAGTTGCATAACAAGCCTGTAACTGAAGAGATTCGCTTGCTGTATTTCCTGGTTCCATGTGTAAGTGGTTTGCATCACATTAAGAGCCCATTCCCATTAAGAAATGCTGATTAGGAATGGCTGTTGATACCATGGTAGGAGCATGCACAGGATTGTAAAGTTTTGTTAAGTAAATGTGGACTGCATTTCTTTCCAGGGACTGGTCTAGCTCCAGCAGCTTCCCTGTGGCATTCAGGTGTCTGATGAGGTGAGAATTTTTCCATTGCACACATCTGGGGCAGATCTCCTGGTTGTGGAGAAATCCAAGGTTGTCTAATGAGAATTGTTTTCACTCCACTGATTTGAGGCAGGCAATATCATTGATTAGGAGAATTCTCCATCCTCAGAATTGAGAAACCTCGAGATTACCTTGTCTTCTATACAAAGAAAATGTGCGAGGCTCACAGTGGTCAAGGGATTTGCAAAAAGTTACACAGGTTCACACTCCTCACATTTTGATATAATCCTGCCAGCATCTTCCATATTCACATGGGGAATTTAAGGAGATCTGTGTGGCTGGAGCCAAATGAGGAAGAGAGGGTATACAAGTTTCTTAGGGCTCCTGTAACAAATTACCATAAATTCGGTGGCTTAAAACAATGGAAATGTATTCTCCTACAGTTCTAAGGTCTGGAAGACTGAAATCAAAGTGTCTGCAGGGCCACACTCCCTCTGAAAGCTCTAGGGGAGAGTCCTTCCTTGCCTTTTCCAGCAAGCATGTCCCCAAGCACTCCTTGGCTTGCAGCAGCACAACCCCAATCTCTATCCACCTCTGTGTTCCCCTGGCGTCTTCTGTGTTTCCCTGTGGGTCCTTATCTCTTCCTATAAGGACACCAGTCACTGGATTTAGCAATCACCCCAATCCAGTGTGGTCCCATCTTGACACTTAACAAATTACATCTGTCCATTTTCAATTAAGGTCACATTCTGAGGTTCTGGGTCACATCCTGGTTAAAGTCACATCCTGGATTTTAGGGAACACTATCCAAGCCAGTACAGGTGAGTGGTAGGAAAGGAAGTCCGAGAGAAGAGTAGGGTCCTGGCCGTTCCAGAAACATGCTAGCGCATCCCCTCCTTGCGGCTGCGCACTCGGTGCTCTTCTGTCCCTGGATGTCTGTATGACATGCCCTCACTTCCTTCCAGCATTTCTACGGGCCACTTGTAACGATTTTGGCTTTCATTCTATGTGAGGTGAGAAGTCTTTAGAGGATTTTGAGCAAAAGAGTAACATGATCTGAGTTATGTTTTATTTTTTGTTATTATTAATTTTTTGGGACGGAGTCTTGCTCTGTCACCCAGGCTGGAGTGGCATCTGCCACCACGCCCGCTAATTTTTGTATTTTTAGTAGAGACAGGGTTTCACCATGTTGGCCAGGCTGGTCTCGAACTCCTGACCTCAAGTGATCCGCCTGCCTCACCTCCCAAAGTGCTGGGATTACAGGCTTGAGCAACCGCGCCCGGCCTGAGTTACATTTTAGAAGGTTCACTCTGGTTGCTGTGCAGGAAATTGGCCGTAGGAAGTAGGGGTGAAAGGAGAGGGAGTGATACGGCTTCTGCAGTACCTCAGGGGGAAGACGTTGGGCGCTGGAAGTTGTGGAAATGCAGGATCTGACTGGAGTCTGAATAGATTCTGAAGGTAAAGCCACGTATTGGCCGTTCCAGCTTGAGATGCCTGTAACACCCATGTAAGATACTGAGTGGTCGATTTCTAAGTCTGGAATTAAGGGAGCAGTTGCGTTGGAGATATGAATTTGGAAATCATGACAGTTAGATCATATTTAAAGACCTGTTACCTGATCGGATCACCTTGAGAGTAGAATGAAGATAAAGAAAAGAGGTCTGATACAGAATCCTGGACGCTGTGTCATTTATAGGTGAGGAAGATGAGGAGGACCCAGCAAAGGAAACGGAGAGGGAGTGGCCAGTGGGAGAGAAAGAGAATGAGAGAGAGTGGTGTCCTGGAAGCCAGGTGGAGGAAGGTTTCAAAACGAGGGAGTGATCAACTGTGCCAAAATTGGGTGATAGATCAAAAAAGATGCGGCTTTAGGACAGTGGGGGTCCCTGGTGACCTTACAAGATAAGTTTCAGTGGTATGATGAGGATAAAAGCATAATTGAATGACTGCCCTGTAGGAACTCTAGGTCTGGAGAAAGAGCTGTAAGGGGATCAGCCCCATCTACTCCAGGTGGTCTAACCCATCCACCATCTCCCTCTACTCACTAGTGGCAGCTCTAGGGGACAAGTGACCTAATGTCAGGCAATGAGACCAGAGGGGAAGTTGGCTGAGGGGATTAAGAGGAAATGTATCCTTGTGCCCAGAAAGAAAAATCTGGAAGTGATATTTTCCTCTTTCTCTTGGTCTCTGGAGACGACATCCTGATGAGCTGAATACAGCCCTTTTCCTTCTGAGCACAGAAAGGGCCACCATGCTCCTCACTCTCACCCCCCTGCCTGCCCTGAGGAAGGAGGCAAGAGAAGTGGATGGTCTAGGCTCGACTATTCTCTCTCTAGGTTTTGGACATCACAGCATGGAAACCTTTCCAGCACACCTCCAGCCTCCCGCTGGTCTCTGGTCTTCTGGTCTCCACTAATCTAGGAAACTCACTCTGCTCATGCCCCAGTTCCATAGACCCTTGTGTCCTGCTGCTTCAAGGTTGCCCCTCCTAACCTCTTTGCAGTTTAAAAAGGGGCCTCCTAAAGTTGGGGAAATGTTCCAGGCCCAAAATATTGATGCTGGAATGGAAGATATTTAGACCCCAAGGTGGCCCCAGGAGACCCACTCTGGAGTTGGGGCATTCACCCAGTGGGCCTCAAACACACCACATGGGAACAGCCATTGAGCCCTCATTTTCTTAAGGCCTTTGCCTGGGAAGACTCTCTGGGGGCTCTTTAGACCAAAGTACTTCACAGGAAGCAAGAAGAGAAATCCTTGGAAACATACAGCAGCCAACTACGTGGGGGTGAACAAGAGGTAAAAGATTTTTGTTCCGAAGGGAGGAAGCTTGGTGGAGGATGCTTTCATTTAGCCCATGATGACAAGATAAGGAATTAATAGATGTAAGCTGCATCCAGGAACGCTGAGATAATAGCAGGCGATAAACCTCCTAGCCAGATGGTGCTCTGGACAATGCAGGGAGGATTCCAGGGCGCCAGCCAGCCTCCCCTAGAGTCACAAGGCTTGGGAGGCACTAGCAAGGCCAGTCTGTTGCCTTGGGAGCCAGTGGGAGGCAGTCATCGAGCTGGAAAGGGACACATGCAATGAGGAAGGTCTGCTGCAGCCTGTTCCTGGGGAAGCACAGAGGTCAACAGGATTGACCTTGTACGGGAAATTTGTTTATTCCTTCCAAGAGACTGACAAATTCTCAGGTGTCACATCAGGAATCCAGGATTTCCCAAAGCAAATTTCCGATGCAGTTATACCACTGACTAAAAGTGAGTGGAATTACTCCACTTGGTCTTGAGAGTTATGGGGCCAGTGGGGAAAAGAAAAATGGGAAGAATTCCTCTCTCTGAAGCTGGATATGTGCAGCTTCCAAATCAGCTGTCTTTTGAGAAGAATTTGGTGGAAGTGTGGATCTGCTCTCTAGAAACAGGGATGGGCAGTCCGTATTTGCTTGCTCTGTAAGTTTAGGAAACGAGTCCTGGTTGCTTGTGGCGCCTGCTCTTCTGATTCGCTTTTCCTACCTACAGTGGGTCATTTTGGCTGAAGGCCAGTTCCATCCCTCTCTGAACCCCATCAGAAAAAAAGAGGAAAAGCCAAACAAATGCAGTAAGTGGTTTCACAGGATGCATTTGGCAGTGGCCAGCATCTTGGGGAGCTGTCAAAACAAGCATCTCTGTGGAGCAGCACAGACACTGTCTGGGCCAGAAACGCTCATTAGAATTATTTTCCCCCACAGGTTCTGGGAGATAGAAGCCCCTTAGTCTTGCTGCTCCTTCTTACTCTCTTTTTATTTTTTGAGATGGAGTTTTGTTCTGTCACCCAGGCTGGAGTGCAGCGGCGTGATCTCAGTTTACTGCCACCTCCGCCTCCTGGGTTCGAGCGATTCTCCTGCCTCAGCCTCCTGAGTAGCTGGGATTACAGGTGCCTGCCCCCATGCCTGGCTAATTTTTTGTATGTGTATATATATATAGATATATATATATAAAACATTATATATATATATAACATTATATATATATACAAAATTATATATATATATTAGTATATATATATATATATTTTTTTTTTTTAAAGTAGAGACGGGTTTCACCATGTTGGCCAGGCTGGTCTCGAACTCCTGACCTCAAGTGATCCACCTGCCTCGGCCTCCCAAAGTGTTGGGATTACAAGTGTGAGCCACTGCATCTGGCCCCCCTTCTTACTCTCTTGATCAGCGTCAGCTCCTCATTCCCCTAACCATCACTTTCACCTGGATTTTTCTTCTTTGCTGCTATTCCCTTCTCTCAGTGCATTGCCCTGGAGTCCATAGGGAAAAGCCAGTGAGAAGGATGGCAGAGTAATCTTTCCCTCCTCGTTTTGACTCCATCCAGTAACTCTTCTGAACCACCCCCCACATCCCCCAGCCCTAAGGCCTCCACACCAAGCTCTGGAACATGAGGGTAATTTGAACCTGCATCTGTGGACTGCTTCGTCTGTGTTTACAGAGAGAAGACAACCTGCAAGAAACAGGATTGGATTTGTTATTTGTAAGTCAAACCAGCTGTGATCTCCTGTCTATGGCTGCTTTGTTTGCAAATGCCAAATGTCACTTGTGGTTGGAGCTACTTTTCTTCGCAGAGAGTTGTTTTCCCCTCACACAGCCAGCCTTCCTTCCATGCCTCTTCCCCCACCAGCTGCTCCCCTGCAAGGTGTCAGTTTGCTGGGTCAGCCTGGGCACTGCTGCACCCGGCTCCAGCTGCTTGGCTGGGGTGCCTTTCCCCTCCTTTTAGAAATCAACTAGAAATCCATCTTCATGAAGTTCTAAATCAAGAATCACTTTGGCAAGAAAAAAAAGAAGAAACACTTGGCACAATTTACACTCATTGGAAGGAGCATCAGAGTGACTCTCTACATACCTAAGGACAACTGCATTTCAAATTGGTAATATTTAGTCACATAAAGAGAAACTTTTGCATTTAGCTTGGTCAGTATCTATCTTTTTCTTCCTTTGACAGAAGTTCCTTTGGAACTAGGGCAGGATCATCTTACCTAGGAAGTTTCATTTGCAAATTTCCATTTAGCAAGTTTTTGTTGAACACCTATTTTATATGCAGCTTGTGCCTTCAAAGAGCACACGATCTCCTTAGAGGAGGGTAGAAGAAACATATATATAGCCATGTAAAAAGATGTGCTATGTTCCTCATACTATTAGCCAAGGGCCAGACAGTGCATGGAAGTTCCAGCAGGGAGTCCCAGTGAGCAGTGATCATGGTGGAGGCAGGAATTGAGCCAAGGCCTGAGGAGTGGCCCAATGTTGACGATAAAGGGATATGAAAAACATGGGGAAAGGTGTTGATAAAAGTTCAACAATTAATTCCTTCCCAACCCCACCAAAAAGACTCAATGTCACATGTGTTGGCCACTTGTGTTTATAGTGGTGGCCAATTTCTATGGTGTAAATACACCTACCATGGCTAATTTCATGATCAATTTCAAGGTACCAATGTTATTGAACAAGGAGTCAAAAAGAGGTGTTGCTGTTGTTTTAATGTGTCCCCCAAAGTTCAAGTGTTGGAAACTTGATCCCCAAAGCAGCAGTGTTGAGAGGTGGGGCCTAATGAGAGGTGTTTGGGTCATGGGGCACCACCCTCATGAATGGGCTAATGCTGTTATCTCAGGAGTGCAATTGTTATCACTGGAGTGGTTTCCCTATAAAAGGATAAGTATGACCCTCTCTTCTCTCTCTTTTGCCCTCTCTTTGCCCTTCACCATGTTATGACACAGCAAGAAGGCCCTCACCAGATGCCAGCCCCTTGATCTTGGACTTCCCAGCCTCTAGAACACTGAGTCAATAAATTTCTGTTTATTATAAATTCCTCAGGCAGTAGTATTCTGTTATAGCAGCACAAAATGGACCAATGCAATAGTGTACCACTTAGTAGCATTTTGCCATATGGATACAATGGAAGAGATTCTCCTGCCTCAGCCTCCCAACCGCCACCACACCTGGCTAATTTTTGTATTTCTAGTAGAGACAGAGTTTCACTGTGTTGGCCAGGCTGGTCTCAAACTCCTTACTTTAAAGTGCTGGGCCTCAGCCTCCCAAAGTGCTGGGATTACAGGGGTGAACCACTGCACCTGGCCAAAACCAGTCATTTAAAAAACGTAGGTTGGGAGATGTGGGACTATCATAATGCAGAAATTGATAATAGAGACTGGATTGCAAGCTCAGGAAAACAATAGATATTTGGAATTAATTAGACTGACATGGGGAAGAAAGCAGTGGGCCTTCCTCATTGCTGCAGTTTTCTCCATGGGAAGAATAGGAGACAAGGGAGATGAGGTGAAGGTGAGTTCCAACATTTCTCCTTCCCACAGGGGAAGGCAGGAGAAAGACTGACACTCTATAAGAGGGGGTAGCCAACAAGACAAGGTCCCAGGCTGTTGAGGACTCAGATAATTTCTGACTCACTTTTGTAGTCAATGGGGACCTTGCATAACACCCTAATAATTATAGACTCTCAAAAATTTGAGCAAAGGTGTAGGTGGTTTTCTTTCCTTAATAAGTGATACAGAAAAGAGTGGAATATAATCCACTTAATTAATTCATCACCTGCTATGTATCGGAGGCCATAGGCTCGGGGATGTTCTAGCAGTGCATTAAATTGATGCAATTTTCTCCAATTTTTCAAACATAACAAATTGATTTATTTCCACTTCAGCTCAGTTAAAATGGCTCTGTTTTTAGTCTCAAAGAAATTCCTTTTAAAACATAGTCTGACAATCAAGAAGTTCTACTTAATATAATTTTTTAGGTTTTAATGGGGGCTTAAAATGTGGCTCTCAATGAGAATAGTGCAAGAAGACGGGGAAAGGTGTAGGTAGGTTGGAAGATTTAGTGTGGAAAGATTAGGAATGGCTTCAGTTTTCCTAACGATTTCCATTTGCCAAATCCGCTCCTCATTTTTCAATCTTCATTTGACTCAACTTCTTAGCAGCAATCAGAATTAACATCTGTCCCTTTGCAGGCTCGAATCCCTTTACATTGTTCTTAAATGTCCTCAAAACTTTTTTGTTAAGGTTTTTCATTAAGCTTGACATGCTTTTTCTTGACATGCTTTTTCACTAGGCAATCTCCCCCACACAATGCTATCTGTGGGCAGATTAATATATCCAGTCTAGGTATCTCTTTGGAGATTCAGACCCACAGATCCAAATATCTACTTGGGATCTCCTCTGGAGGAATTCAAAGTATGTCAAATTCAAG
Source organism: Pan paniscus (assembly GCF_029289425.2). NCBI lineage: Eukaryota > Metazoa > Chordata > Mammalia > Primates > Hominidae > Pan > Pan paniscus. Next base: position 59,847,216 of record NC_073256.2, on the reverse strand, counting down.
CCCCCGAATCTGTCCTGAGGGCCCAAGCAACAATGATGAGTCACTCCTTGGTGCTACCACCACATCTTGTTGCAATTTTGTATATAACTATGGTCACCACTGTTAGCCTGGGAGCACCCAGAGAAAGAAGCCTCATTCATCAGTGAATCCCTATCTCTGACCTCAATGCTTGGCAAAGAGTCAATAGATGAATGAATAAATAAACAAATTCTCATCCCAGTAAAAACTTCTGTGATTTTTCAAAAATTCAAACACAAATTGGTAAGGAACACATACTACTTATTTGGTTTCCACTTCTGCTATTCCACTGAAACTATTGCTATCAAAGTCACCAACACCCTCTACATAGCCAAATTCTATGGGCACTTCTCTAATCTCATCTCTGCTCTTATCATCACTCAACATGATTTACCCTTCCTCTTGGCTTTCGTGGCATTGCATACTCATAGTCTTCTATCAATGATACTCTTTTTGTCTTTGCTGGATTGATTCTCTTCTTTGCTTTGGCCTCTAAATGTTGGTTGGCCTCTGATATAGTTTGGATATTTGTCCCCTGCAAATCTCATGTTGAAATTTGATTCTCAATGTTGGAGGTGGAGCTTGGTGGGAGGCATTTGGGTCATGAAGGTGGATCTCTCATGAATGGCTTGGTGCCACCCTGTGGTAATGAGTGAGTTATTGCTCTATTAGCTCATGGGAGATCTCTCTCTCTGTCTCTGTCTCTCTCTCCCTCTCCCTTTCTCCCCATTTCTTCTTGTTTCACATGTGATGCCCTTTGCCTCCCTCTGTTAGTGGAAGCTTCCTGAAACTCTCACCAGAAGCAAGTGTTGACACCATGCTGCTTGTACGGCCTGCAGAATCATGAGCTAAATAAACCCCTTTAGTAAATAAATTGCCTAGCCTCAGGTATTCCTTTGTGGCAATGTGAATGGACTAAGACACCCTCTAAATTTGGGAGGGTGATAAGACTCCAATCTGGGGCCCATTTTCTTTCTTATGTGTCTCTCCTGGGTGACCTTATTCAGTTCCATGACTTTAGTTGTGAGCCATTTGCTGCTCATTAATGTATATCTCTGATGACTTTTTAAAGTATCAGGTGTATAGTTTACTGCTTGCTTGATTACTCTATTAGAATGTTTGATAGGCATCTCAAATGTACCTTGTGTAAAACAAAATTATTGGTTTCCTGTCCCCTTCCCATCTCATGTTTTCCTTTAGTCTTTTTCAACTTACTATGTGGCTTTACTGGGACTAAGCCAAAGACCAAGAGGCAGCCTGAATTTCTCTCTCATTCATCTCCCCACATTCATAGTTTCAGCTCTACAAACAATTTGTTGATTGCTTTGCACAGAGCAGCAATCAACAAATATTTGTTTCTTAAACTAGTATTTGATAATGCATGATAAAATGTATTCTTAGTTTCAAACAATTTATAAACAAACTTTGGGCAAATAATGTTGCTAACAAGTTTTTGGCCTTTTGGTTTCAAACATGACTTAATTATTTACTTTGGATCTTCCTTGTCAATGTCTCATCAATAGTCATGTAAATCTTCCCACTGATCCTGTTGAGTGCTTGTTTGTTCCCCAGTGGCCAGTGGAGAGGGCTGGTAAACAGATAAAGCCTATTTGTGTGTTGAATGCTTTGCATCAGAAACCATGCAGAGCTGGGCCCAAATGGTCACCAGTCCTCTCAATGATGTAAGTGGTCTAGCCTGAGCAGAGTAAATTTCACTGAAATTCTGATGCTTCATTTGTACTTCCCTTGTTTTTTTTTTTTTTTTTTTTTTTTTTGAGACGGAGTCTCGCTCTGTCGCCCAGGCTGGAGTGCAGTGGCACGATCTCGGCTCACTGCAAGCTCTGCCTCCCAGGTTCACATCATTCTCCTGCCTCAGCCTCCCGAGTAACTGGGACTACAGGCACCTGCCACCAAGCCCAGCTAATTTTTTTTGGATTTTTAGTAGAGACGGGATTTCACCATGTTAGCCAGGATGGTCTCGATTTCCTGACCTCATGATCTGCCCGCCTCGGCCTCCCAAAGTGCTGAGATTACAGGCGTGAGCCAATACACAGTAGTGTAATGAGTGTCTGATGGGACTTGAAAGCCTAGGACAACCTCCCAGTCTTTAAATAGCTAAACAATCTACTTATGAAATTAAACATATATCCACATAGAACAGCAAAGCACCTGTGGCGGCTTTTATACCACATCAACTTAACTCAACTGAAGCTTTACTTCTCAGAATTCTGTTTCCTGTAGAGTTTCAGATTGGTGTTGGCCAAAAGCAACATTTTGTGTGATATTTAGAAGGTGAAAGTGAAGTGGTAACATAGATATATTTTAAAATGGACTTTTAGAACAGTTATAGATTTATGGAAAAATTGCAGCTAGTAGAGTTCCCATCTGCCTGTACCCAGTTTTCCTGTTGGTAACACCTTTCATTAGTATGGTACATTTGTTAGTTATTGAATCAATGTTAATACATGATTATTAGCTGAGGTCTATATTTTATTCACAATTTCTTAGTTTTGTCTTCTATCCTTTTTCTGTTCCATGATCTCTTCTCATGTGATTCATTGCATTTAGTTGTCATGTCTCCTCAGACACCTTTGGGCTGTGACAGTTTCTCAGACCTTCCTTGTTTTTGTTTTCAGGAGTACAGGTCAGATATATCATAGGTTGTCTTTCTTTTGGAATTTGTCTGTTTTTTTTCCACACCCACCCCCAAGACTGAGTTTTGCTCTTGTTGCCCAGGCTGGAGTGCAATGGCGCAATCTTGGCTCACTGCAACCTCTGCGTCCCAGGCTCAAGTGATTCTCTTGCCTCAGCCTCCTGAGTAGCTGGGATTACAGGTGTGTGCCACCACGACCAGCTAATTTTTTTGTATTTTTAGTAGAGATGGGGTTTTGCCATGTTGGCCAGGCTGGTCTCGAACTCCTGACCTCAAGTGATCCACCCGCCTCCTCCTCCCAAAGTGCAGGGATTACAGGTGTGAGCCACTGTGCCAGGCCAATGTTTTTCTTGTGATTAGACTGAGGTTATGATTTCAGGGGAGGAAGACCACAAAGGTAAAGTGACATTCTCATCACATCTTATCGAGGGTACATCATTATTAAGTGATTTATTACTGTTGATGTTGACCTTGATCACTCTGCTCGAGGCTGTGTTTGTCAGATTTCTCAACTATAAAATTAACCCTTTCCCCCCTTCTCCATACTATCCTATTTGGAAGGAAGCCCCTATGCATAAGCCACACTTAAGGAGTGGGGATTGAAATTTCCCCTCTTAGAGGTTGGTGTATTTATGTAATTATTTGAAATTTTTATATATGGGAGGTTTGTCTTATCTCCTCCATCTATTTATTTATTCAATCATCTGTTTATATCAGTATGGGCTCATGGATGTTTATTTTGTACTTTGTTATAATCCAATACTACTTTCTTCACTTTACTGTTCAGACTTTTCCATCTTTCGCCACTGAGAGCTCTTTTAGTTGACTTCCATGGCTCTTTGACATACTCTCATTAATTTGTGTGTGTGTGTGTGTGTGTGTGTGTTTTCCTGAGCACTTCTTTATTTTCCGGCACTAAAAAGATGTTCCAGGATCAACCTGTAGATTTCCTGCCTTAGTCCTAGAATCCACCATTTTCCCAAGGAACCCTGGTTCCCTCTATTGGAGAATAGCATTAGAAACCAAATCTGGGTGCTAGGTGTGCTCATTGCTACCGTGGTGTTGTTGCTTGTAGGCTCTCTTAGCTGACAGAGCAGGAAATGTATGTGTATATACTAACCCTTTTATATACATGTATCCATAGGTATTTCTATATGTAACTGTATGGCCTATATTAAGCTAAACAAGAGTTCATACTGATGTGTCCAACTCTTTTTTGCTCCCCTTATTATTTGTAAATTTCTGCTTTAAAAATGAGAAACATGGCTCTTATCATTCATCATACATTTTCTTAATTGTTCAATTCCAGTTTACATGCATAGCAGCATCAGAATTGTTAACCTATACTACTGTGGAAAACAACTTTATCAGCTAGAGTACAGTGTTTATATGCAATTTATTTTGCCTTTAAATTTACAGACACTTCTAAAGCTAGCTAGGTTAGCAACATTTCTCCTCCCTTTTCATGAAATTGTTTCATAAATTTATAATACAGTTACGGTCTCTTATGACAGTCTGCATTCCTTCCAGGGATCCTCTAACCTGCTAAATTATTTGATTTAAAAAATGTATATACATTAAAGTTTATTCTTTGTGTAGTAAAATTCTGTGAGTTCTTACAAATGCATAGTGTCATGTATCCACAATTACGGTAGCATACAGAACAGTTCCATTGCCCTAAAAATCCTGTGTTTCACCTATTCAACTCTGTCTCCATCTCCCTGAACCCCAGGTGTTTACACCTTATCCTTTTATTTAGTTTTGTCTTCATAGTTTTGCTTTTTACAGAATGTCATAATAATTGAATTATACAGTAGATAGCCTTTTCAGACTGCCTTCTTTCACTTAGTCCTATGTATTTATGGTTCATCTATGTCTTTTTGTGATTTGATAGCTCAGTTTTTTTGTTTTGTTTTTTGAGACAGAGTCTCGCTCTGACGCCCAGGCTGGAGTGCAGTGGCACAATCTCGGCTCACTGCAAGCTCCGCCTCCTGGGTTCACGCCATTCTCCTGCCTCAGCCTCCTGAGTAGCTGGGACCACAGGCGCCCACCACCACGCCCAGCTAATTTTTTGTATTTTTAGTAGAGACGGGGTTTCATCGTGTTAGCCAGGGTGGTCTCGATCTCCTGACCTCATTGATCCACCTGCCTTGGCCTCCCAAAGTGCTGGGATTACAGGTGTGAGCCACCTTGCCCCGCCAGCTCAGTTTTTTAAAATCACTGAATGTTGCCTCACATGGATATATCACAAGTCATCTGTTCACCTATAAAAGAATATCTTGGCTGCTTCTAGTTTTTGATAATTATCAATAAAACTGCTAAAACATTCATGTGCAGGTTTTTGTGCAGACATAAGTTTTCAATTCATGTGGGCAAATACCTAGAAGTGTGAGTGCTGAATTGCATGATAAGACTATGTTTGTTTTTGTAAGAAACTGCCAAAATATCTTCCAAAGTAGCTGTACCATTTTGCATTCCCACCAGCAATAAATGAGAGTTTCTTTGCTCTGCTCTGCTCTGCATTTTTGCCAGTATTTAATGTTGTCATTTTTGGGATTTTTACCATTCTAATAGGCGTGCAGTGGTATCTCATTGTTTTAATGTACAATTTCCTAATGACAAATGCTGTTGACAGTGTTTTCATATGTTTATCTTTGGTGAGATATCTATTCAAATTTTTTAGCTACAACTAACTGAGGTGTTTAAAATTATTGTTGAATTTTAAGAGTTCTTTATGTATTTTGGATACAAGTCCTTTAGCAAATATTTATTTTATAAATATTTTCTTCCAGTCTATGGATTTTCTTTTCATTTTCTTATCAGAGCAGAAGTTATTAATTTTAATAAAGTATAGCATATCAATTATTTCTCTCTTGGATTATGCTTTTTATGTTTTTCCTAAAAACTCTTCACCAAACCCATGAGCATCTAGATTTCTCCATGTTTCATCCTAGAATTTTTATAATTTTGTTTTTTTTTTTTTTTTTGATGGAGTCTTGCTCTGTCACCCAGGCTGGAGTGCAGTGGCGCTATCTTAGCTCACTGCAACCTCTGCCTCCCGGGTTCAAGCGGTTCTCTTTGCCTCAGCCTCCCAAGTAGCTGGGATTACAGGTGCCCGCCACCACGCCAAGCTAGTGTTTTGTATTTTTAGTATAGACAGGGTTTCGCCATGTTGGCCAGGCTGGTCTTGAATGCCTGACCTCAGGTGATCCACCCACCTTGGCCTCCCAAAGTGCTGGGATTACAGGCAGGAGCCACTGCATCCAGCCAATTTTATATTTAAGGCTATGTATTGGTCCGTTTTCACACTGCTATACAGATACCTGAAGCTGGGTAACTTATAAACAAAAGAGGTTTAATTGACTCACAGTTCCACATGGCTGGAGGGGCCTCAGGAAACTGTACAATCATGGTGGAAGGTAAAGGGGAAGCAAGGCATGTCTTACATGACGGCAGGAAAGAAAGAGAGTGCAGGGGAAACTGCCACTTTTAAATCATCAAACCTTGTGAGAACTCCCTCCTTATCAGGAGAACAGCATGGGGAAACCTCCCCCATGATCCAATCACCTCCCACCCAGTTCCCTTCCTCAACACGTGGGGATTGCAATTTGAGATGAGATTTGGGTGGCAACACAAAGCCAAATCATATCAGTCTATAATCCATTTTGAGTTAGTTTTTATGAAAGGTGTAAGGTTTGTGTCTAGATTAGTTTTTTCACATGGGGAGGCCCAGTTGTTCAGCCAATATTTGTTGGAAAGTCTATCCTTTGTCCACAGAGTTGCCTTTGCTGTTTTGTTAAAAATAGGCTGACTATATTTGCTTGGGTGTATTTCTGGTCACCTATTCTGTTCCATTGATTTATGTGTCCATTCATTCACCAATACCACACTGTCTTGATTACTATCACTTTATAGTTAAGTCTTGAAATTGGGTAGCATCAGTCCTCCAAGTTTGTTCTCTTTCTTGGGTATTGTGTTGGCTAGTCAGGATCTTTTGCCTTTTCATATACATTTTAGAATGTTTGTCAATATACACAAAATAGATTGCTAGGGTTTTGATTAGGATTGTTCTGAATCTATTGGTCAAGTTGGGAGGAACTGACATCTTGTTAGTATTGAGTCTTCCAATCCATGAATGTAACATTTATTTAGATCTTCATTGATTTTGTTTATCACAGTTTTGTAGTTCTACATACGGATCCTATATATATTTTATTAGATCTATACATAAACATGTTTTTTTGTGTGCCATTGTAAATAGTGTTGTGTTTTCATTTCAAATCTCAATTTTTTATTTTTGTGTATAGAAAAGCAATAGACTTTCATATATTAACCTTGTATCTTGAGATAATTTTGTAATTGCTCACAAGTTCCAGAATTTTAAAAATGTATTTTATTTGTTTATTTATTTTCTTATTTTTTAGAGGCAAGGTCTCCCTCTGTCAACCAGGCTGGAGTATAGTCATGCAATTGTAGCTCGCTGTAAGCTTGAACTTCTGCTGGGCTCAAGTGGTCCTCCTAAGTCAGCCTCCTAGGTAGCTGGGATTACAGACATGTGTCATCATGCCTGGCTATTTTTTAAAAAAATTTTATTATAGAGACAGTCTTACTATATTGCCCAGGCTGGTCTCGAACTCCTGGCCTCAAGCCATCCTCTTACCTTGGCTTCCCAAAACATTGAAATTACAGGTGTGAGCCACTGTGCCCAGCCTAAAATGTGTTTTACATCGTGTGTGTGTGTTTTGGTAGTTTGTGTCTTTCAAGGAATTGGCCCATTTCATCTATATTATCAAATTCGTAGGCAGAGAGTTTTTCGTTGTATTTCTTTATTTTCCTCTTAATGTGTATGGGTTCAGTAGTAATGACCCCTCTTTCATTTCTGATTTTAGTAATTTTTTTCTTGTTTAGCCTAAGAAGCTAATTAATTTTATTAATCTTTTCAAATAACCAGCTTTGTTTTTAAATTTTTTCTGTTTTCTAATTTCATGATTTCTGCTATAATTTGTATTTTTTATGCTTATTTTATGCTTAAATTATGCTTCTTTCTTTAGCTTCCTAAGGTAGAAATGCTTAGATGATCAATTTTAGATCTTTCTTTTTTTCTAACGTATGCATTTAATGTTGTACACTTTCCTTTAAGCACAGCTTTTGCCACATCTCACAAATTTTGATAAGTTGTTTTTTTATTTTCATTTAATTCAAAATAATTTTAAGTTTTTCTTGATATATATTCTTGGACCTATGTATTATTTAGAATTGTATTGTCTAGTTTCCAAATATTTTGTAATTTTCCAACTATCTTTCAGTTATTGTTTTCTGGTTTAATTGCACTGTGGTCTGAGAACATACCTTGAATTATTTCCATTCTTTTAAATTTGTTAAGGTGGGTTTTATGACCCAGAGTGTGGTTTATCTTGGTGAATGGTCCCTGTGAGCTTGAGAAAAAGGTGTATTCTATTATTGCTGGATGTAGTCTATAAATATCAATGAGATTACATTGATAGTGCTTCTCAGGTTTTCCATATCCTTACTGATTTTTTTGCCTGCTTGATCTGTCATATACAGAAAGAGGAATGTTTAAGTCCCCAACTAGAAGTGGATTTTTCTGTTTCTTCTTGCATTTCTGTCAGTTTTTGCCTCACATATTTTGATGCTCTGTTGTTAAGTGCATAGACATTAAAAATTATTGTATCATGTCTTCTTGGGGAACTGGCCCATTTATCAGTATGTATTGCACCCATTTATCCCTGATTATCTTCCTTGTTCTAAAATCTATTTTATCTGATATTAATATAGGTGCCCCAGCTTTCTTTTGATTTGTATTAGCATGGTATATCTTTTTTCATTCATTTCATCTTAGCCTATCTGTGTCTTTATAAATATATACATTTGTGGGTCAGGTGCAGTGGCTCACATCTGTAATCCCAGCACTTTGGGAGGCTGAGGCAGGCGGATCACTTGAGGTCAGGAGTTTGAGACCAAGCTGGCCAACATGGTGAAATCATGTCTCTACTAAAAAACCCCAAAAAACCAAAAAACCCCACAAAAATTAGCCAGGTGAGGTGGTGGGTGCCTGTAATTCCAGCTACTCAGGAGGCTGAAGCAGAAGAATCACTTGTACCCGGGAGGCAGAGTTTGCAGTGAGCCAGGATCATGCCACTGCATGCCAGCCTTGGCAGCAGAGTGAGACTCTGTCTCAAAAAAAAAAATATATATACACACACACACATTTATGTACACACACATACATACACACACACACATATATATATGTTTGTAGTTCAGATACAGGTTGATGATGGAGGTAAGCCTAAGGTATTATGAAACATGGAGCACTAGAATTAAGTCTGCCCCAGGGAAATGGGGACAACTTCAGAGAGAAGGTGATGGAAGTTTGAGTTGACTATTGAAGGAGGAGAAAGGGTTTGTGCTGGTAAAGGAAGGAGTGATGTATTTCAGGCTGGAGCAGAAAGTGTTTCCTGGAATGAAGTAGGGTTGAGGGTGTGGTGGGAGATGATGCTGTGAAGTGAGTTTGGATAGGTCAAGTGAGGCGGATCATGCCAAAAAGAAATAGAAATACTAAGCAAATGAGTTCAGCTTGCATCGTGCAGATCAAGAACAAGGGAGCCCTGGCACTCAAAGTGTGACCCAGGAACCAGTAGCATCTCCATCACCTGGGAGATTGTTTTATACAGGCAATATTTTGGGCTCCACTCAAGACCTACTGAGCCAGTCTTTATTTTAACAAGATCCCAGGGGACTCTCATACACTTCAAAGTTTGAGAAGTGCTGCTATGGAGAGTTCTGTTCAGGGATTACAATGGCTAGATTTTTGAAGTCCTTTTTTTCTGGGGGTAATTCAATTTTTCCAATGAAAAATCTTCCAACGTCAAATCTTCCAGCGTCTTGTCTGGGGCCATATGCCTGGCAACCAGTGTTCTGAGAACAGGTAGGGAGTGGTGTGCTGTGAATTCCAATGTCAGTATTTGGACTTCAGAATTTAAATTAATCTCTCAGCATTATTCCTCATCCTTGCCATTTTGGGCATTATCTTGCCCAATCTAGAACTTCTGCAGAGAATAAACTTCTGGTTTCTTGAATGTGGTGAGGGTGGATATTGTTTGGTGGGGGAAAGCATCTGGGAGTCTAATTGTTATACACATTTATCAGTCCTCTTACTCTCAGCCCCATACGTCATGGTCTATGGTGCTTCCATGTATGAATGAATAAATTGGCTTATTTCTTAAAGAAAACACCTAGAACCATACCTTCCTCTGCTCTGTTAGGAGAGGCAATACTTATCTAACCATTTTCTGTTTTCTAAAATTCTACAGGCTGGGCGTGGTGGTTCACAACTGTAACCCCAGCACTTTGAGAGGCCGAGGCAGGTGGATCATCTGAGGTCGGGAGTTTGAGACCAGCCTGGCCAATGTGGAGAGACCTCATCTCTACTAAAAATACAAAAATCAGCCAGGTGTGGTGGTGTGTGCTGTAGTCCCAGCTACTCAGGAGGCTGACGTGGGAGAATAATTGAACCGGGGAGGCAGAGGTTGCAATGAGCCGAGATCGCACCACTGCACTCCAGCCTGGATGACAGAGTGAGACTGTGTCTCAAAATAAATAAATACATTAATTAATAAAATTCTGCTGAGCTCTCTCAAGCACATCTCTTTGTACTTGGAGATGTACATTCCTTTAATGAATATTTAGTTGAGTTTGGAGGAAGAGGGTTTCTTCCACGTTTAACAGAAACTGCTGAGATTCCTCTTAGTCTCTCTTTTTTACACGTAACTTAAAAAAAAATCAACTCCACACATATGATAAAATGCACTGACTTTAAGTGTAGTCTTTGATGAGTTTTGATCCATAATCAAGATATACAACATTTCCATCAACCCATAAATTTCCCTTCTGTGGTAGGCAGCTTCTGAAATGGTCCTCAATGACTCCCACCTCCTGGTATTCATTTTCTGTGTTGAACGTGATCTACACCTCGTGACTTGATTCTAATGAATAGAATATAGCAAAGGTAATGGGGCATTACTTCTGAGATTAGATTGCAAAAGATCATGACTTCTATCTTGCTGCCATTCTCTTGCTCTCTTGCCCTCTTGCTTGTTTACTCTGATAAAGCCAGCTTCAATATTGTAAGTGTCCTTATGGAGAGGCCCACATGTCAAGAAACTGAGGCTGTCCTCTGGCCAGCAGATTATGAGGAAATGAGACCCTTAGTCCAACAACTTGCAGAGAACTGAATACTGCCAACAACTCCCTGAGTGAGCTGAGAAGTAGATCTACCCCCAGGGGAGCCTTAACATAACTGCAGATGCAGCCAACACATTGACGTCAGCCTAGTGAGATGCTCAGCGCCAGAGGAACCAGTTGAGTCATGCCAGATTTTTGACCCACAGAAACTGACAGATAATACATGTGTTAAGACACTAAGCCACTAAGTTTCAGGGTAATTTGTTATAAACCAATAGATAACTAATATACCTCCCGACCTTTGGCAGTTGACCTCTTCCAACCCCAACTTCAGATATCCACTAGCTAACAGATCCCTCTGTCATTATAAATTTGTTTTCTTTTCAAAAATTTCAAATAATTTAGTATTTTTTTCTGAATTGTCCATCTTGTTGTATATATTAGGCATTTGTTCATGTTTATTGCTGAGCAATATTCCATTGTATATATATATACCATAATTAATTTTTCTGTTAATCCATTGACAAATATTTGGGTTGTTTACAGTGTTCTGGTTATTATTAATAAAGCGGCTATGAACAGCCTTGTATAATCTTTATTTCTAGAAATGGAATTCTGGGTCATATGGTAAGAGTAGGCTTTTAGGTTTATCCTTGTAAGAAATGACCAAACTGTTTTCCATAATGTTTGTACCCTTTTCAAGATTTCTCTTTCTCTTTGACTTTCAGCAGTTGAAAATGATGCACTTTGGTGTGGATTTCTTTATATTTATCCTACTTGTGGTTCTTTGAGATTCTTGGACTTGTAGGTTAATGCTTTTCTTCCAATTTGGAAAACTTTGGCACTATTTCTTTAAGTACTTAATCTTCTTTTCCATCTGGGACTCCAATTACAAAATGTTGGACTGCACAATATTTTTCCACATATCTCTTAGACTCTTTTCTTCAAAATTTTTTATATCTACTATTTGAATTGGATCATTTCTACTGATTTATTTGGAAATTCACTGATTTTTCCTCCATCTTCATTCTACTGTTGAATGCATTAGTACATTTTTTATATTAGTTATTATACTTTTCAGCTCTAGAATTCTTAATGATTTCCATTTATCTGATGACACTCAGTCCACTCATTAGGACTATATTTTCATTTAATCATTCACACATCTTTTAATACTTTAAACATATTTATAAAAATGATTTGAAATCTTTGCCAAATCCAATATCTTGGGCCACTGATAGTCAATTTCTATTGACTACTTTATTTTCCTATTTCTTTGCATACCTGGTAATTTTTGGTCAAAGACTGAATAGTGCAGAATAAATGTACTAGTGATTATAGATTCTGTTATATTCGTCTGAGAATTGTTTTGTTCTAGTACATAGTTAATTGCCTTGACTCAAACTGCAAACTCTGCTTCCTCTGCAGTGTGCAGTAACTTGTATATCTTCTCAGTTCTTTCAGTTCTGTGTGTGTGTGTGTGTGTGTGTGTGTGTGTGTGTATGTATGTATGTATTTATGTCTTCTTGGTGTCTGCATGCTTTGATGGTTAGCCAAGGATTTGTGCAGAGTTTATACTCAGATTTAGGGGCATACACTCTCTACAGCTTCTTTGCTTCTAGAGTTTTCTAAATTCTTGACTCTTCTGTCATTCCAGAGCCCAGTCCTTCAATACTTCAATCCAGTAAGGCTTAAACTTTTTGTTGCTTACCTGTTTGCTGGTTGGGGATTCCACTGTCAAAAAAGGAGAAAACTCTCAAACTCATCTAATACAGCTCTGTCTTTCAAGGGTAAATGCCTTTCTGGTTTCTGTTTGCTTTTCTTAGGTACCCTGCCCTTCCTCCACATCCATCCATAGTTTTGTCATCATCCAGGGCTTTGGGGTATAGTATGCACTCAGATTTTTGGTCTCACACTTTCTTCAATTTTCTCACTTCCAGGATTTTAACCCTAAATTTCCTCTTCTACCACTCTTGCACTCCTTCCTCTGCCATCTTGAATTGGTAAGGTTGATTTATTTCTTCTGCTATAGCTGTGAGGGTTAGGGAATGTTCTGAGGCGGAAAACAAGCAAACAACTCCCCACCCCACAAAATCAACAACCATAAACTTGCAATTCTTACTGGAAACAGTTACAGTCATTTAAGGGTAGGCTGTTCTCTGACTTCTATCTACTAGTTTCTTCAAATAGTTGGTTATTAAAAAAAGAATTTGTTGGCCAGGTGTGGTGGCTCACACCTGTAATTCCAGCACTTTGGGAGGCCAAGGCAGGTGGATCACTTGAGGTCAGGAATTTGAGACCAGCCTGGCCAACGTGGTGAAATCCCGTCTCCACTAAAAATACAAAAATTAGCCGTGCGTAGTGGTGGGTGCCTGTAATCCCAGCTACTCGAGAGGCTGAGGCAGGAGAATTGCTTGAACCTGGGAGGTGGAGGTTGCAGTGAGCCGAGGTCATGCCACTGAACTCCAGCCTGGGTGATAAAGAGTGAGACTCTGTCAAAAAAAAAAAAAAAAAAAAGAATTTGTCTGCATTTCGTTATTGTCTAGGAAAGGATTCACCAATGACTTCACTCCACTGCTACTGGAAGCAGATTTGAACAGTAGTACCACAGGTTTTGTGATAGCTGTCTTATCTTCTCTATGACTTCAGAAGTGAAATTAACATCCTCCCTAGATCCTACTCCCTGAGAGCTCCTTCTGATCTTCTACTCTTTCTCTCCTTCAGTCTCTGCTGGGTCCTCATGGAACCCAGTAACTTGATTTTTCATTTGATAAATGTTATTTCTTTACATACAAAAGTTTTACATTTTGATATAATAATTCTTAGTCTTTTAATTTGTCTTTCTTTTGCCTTAATGCTTAGAAATTCCTTTTCTAACCCTGGGTTTGGTAAATATTTACTTATATGTTTATCAATTTGTGGCACAGTTGCCTCCCATTTAACACTTTAATCCATATGTAACTTACTTGAATGTATGATGTGAGGTAGGAATTAAACTTTGTTTTTATCAATTAGTTAACCAATTTCTCTGGCACTATTTTATTGATTAAAACATCCTCTGGGCTGGGCGCAGTGGCTCACGCCTGTAATCCCAGAACTTTGGGAGACCGAGGTGGGCAGATCATCTGAGGTCAGGAGTTTGAGACCAGCCTGGCCAACATGGCGAAACACTGTCTCTACTAAAAATACAAAATTTAGCTAGGCGCGGTGGCAGGCGCCTGTAATCCCAGCTACTCAGGAGGCTGAGACAGGAGAATCACTTGAACCCGGGAGGTGGAGGGTGCAGTGAGTCAGGATTGTGCCACTGCATTCTAGCCTGGGCGACAAAGCCAGACTCTGTCTCAAAAAAAAAAAAAAATCCTCTTCTCATTAAGATGGAATATTGCATGATAGAGAAATTGCTATTATCTATTCTAGATATTTCCTCCCAGGTGAAGGAACGCCATTGGTGTGGTACTTCTGATTTCTCTCCATCCACTTCCTCACTCCACTCCTGAAGAGGTTGAGTGACTTTTTTATTTAGTAAGTTGGGGAAAACAATGAAGCATACTTAGTTTTGGTTGTCTTTCTGGTTGGACTCAAAGTGTCGAAAGGGAACAAGATTTCTTCCCTAAATGCTTTTGGCCCATGCACCTACCATGAGGGTTTCTGGAAGGCATTTTTCTTCTTCACATGGGTCCTGATGAAATTGGGATGATGAAGGCCAGTCTTTTATTACTGATAAAGGTTAAACTGGAGAATGCCAAAAGCTTCTGCTGATGGGTGCTGCGTCTGGCAGATAAACCCACTCCATGAGTGGAAAATGAGACCAGGCAGCCCTCCTGGTGTGCAAGGGGAGCCTGCCCCTGGAATGGGAACAGTGCCTGCTCCCCATGTGCAGCTCCCTCCCAAGTAAGGGAAGAGCAGAGTTAGGATAAGCACATTGGATCTTCCCCCAAAACTTTTAGATCCATGTCACTTGCTCTCTCCAGAGAGGAGTGAGTAAGGGGTGAGAAGAGGCTGGAGAGGTGGCTGCAGTGCAGCCTCCTCCACGTGGAAGGAAATATTATGAGTAGGAAGGAAGCATCCCAAAATATACCTTTGTTTTATTCAATATTTACAAATAGAGGTGCTTTCAGTAACAGATACACACAGATTTATTTCTGAGCTTTCTTCTAGGTTCTTTGGTTTGCTTACCTATTATGGTTCCAGTACCATCCTTTTAGTTTATTTATTTATTATTTTTTTTTATTTTGAACCATCCTTTTAGAGTAATAGAGATTTATGATAATTGTTAATATTTGGCAGAGCAAATCACTTCTTACTAATTTTCTTTTTCAAACATTTTTAGTAATTAGTGATTCTTTATTTTTGGGGTGTACCTTAGGATAATTTTGCTATTAAAAAAAAAATCTTGGCCGGGCGTGGTGGCTCATGCCTGTAATCCCAGCACTTTGGGAGGCTGAGGCGGGCGGATCACTTGAGGTCAGGAGTTTGAGACCAACCTGGCCAACAGGGTGAAACCCTGTCTCTACTAAAAATACAAAAATTAGCTGGGCGTGGTGGCGGGCGCCTATAGTCCCAGCTACTCAGGGGGCTGAGGCAGGAGAATCGCTTGAACCCGGGAGGCAGAGGTTGCAGTGAGCCAAGATCACGCCACTGCACTCCAGCCTGGGTGACAGAGTGAGACTCCATCTCAAAAAACAAAACAAAACAAAACAAAACACAAAAAACTCAGTAGGTTTCATACTGAATTTTTCAGCTAGGATGCTATATTTCTCTTGATATTCAAGATTTTAAAACTTTTCCAATAAATTTTATAGTTTTATTTGCAGATAACCTGAATGTTTCTTTTATTTGAGAAAAGAATTGAGAGGGAATTTTTTTTTTTATTATGAGCACAATTACAGAATATAACTGGAGCTTTTGAGTGTTCCTAAAGGAAGTCATTTGTACACAGGAGATTAGTTTCAGGATGTTAACATTAATACTTGACTTATTAAAATTATAAATTAAAAATAGATTTTTCTTAATCTTTTAAGTTCAGGTTACAAACCTATTCATAAAATTGGTAAAATACATGCAAAAATTTTAAATTTTCCTTTGATTAAAGTTGAATTAATGCAAGGTGAATAGAACATATCCCCTTAAACAATCAGTTCTGTTTACAACTCAGTTAATTAAATTCCTTCAATCATTAAAACTGTATTTATAAGTTTAGCATAATTGCTTTTCTTTTCAGCACTTCAAATGCCCCTAACAAGCATAGCCTTCCCAAGTTCTTGAACAATTCTATTAAGTGTGATAAAAACAAATTGATAAATATGACAAATCTTAAAAAAAATTCAGTGTAGTTTAAAAAATTAGCTAAAGTCTCATACCTTTCAACTTGCAATGATAAAATCAATTACTCAAATGCATGTTGTAAAATGGAATCACAGCTCTAATCTTTATGATTATCTTATGTCCCCCCAAAATCTCTACAGTCACTTTCTTTCTTTCTTTCTTTTTTTTTTGGAGACAAGATCGGGCTCTATTGCCCACGCTGGGGTGCAGTGCTGCAATCTCGGCTCACTGCAACCTCTGCCTTCCAGGCTCAGGTGAACTTCCTGCCTCAGCCTCCCTGCCTGGGGCCACAGGTGTACACCACCATACCCAGCTAATTTTTGTATTTTTTATAGAGATGTGGGGGGTCTCTCTATGTTGCCCAGATTGGTCTCAAACTCCTAGGCTTAAGTGACCTGGCCTCCTCAGCCTCCCAAAGTGCTGGGATTATGGGCCTGAGCCACCGTGCCCAGCCCTCTTTACAGTCACTTTAGATACCAAATATACACACGTTGTTCCAATGATTATCCAAACAGATTCCTGAATGTAACACAGAAGTATTGATATATATGTAGTTTGATTTATTTCTTCATCTTTGCATCTAATTCAAAAATGTCCTAGGGTTAAAAGACACCCATGAAGAAAACAATTTTACCATCCCAAGCCAATAAGAGTTATTACCCCAATCAAATTGGGGGGGGGAGATTTCAGAAAAAAAATTATGGGCCAGAGATTTTGGGTCCTACACTAGATCTGACCCTCCTGGAGCCGCTCAGCAAAACATTGACTTAGTTTTTAATAGTCATTAAAAACAGGGATCCCAAGTCCTTATCTTTTGGAAAGGATTTATCTCTTTTGAGTTTAAAATATACCATTACTTAACCCTCTGGCCTGATATGAAATCTGTAGCCTCCTGCCCAGTTTACTTCACAGCATGTTTAAATCTATTTCCTGCCTGATTCTATTTTGAATTATTGGCAGATCTTTCTGTATGTCCTGCCATAGTTTGATAGCAGCTTAATGATACCCAGACTGAAGTGATTCTCGTGAAAATACAGATTATACAAACATCCATTTATCCAACACCCAGCTTAATCGGATCATAACATTTTATTATGTTTACTTCAGGTTTTAAAAAGCATTAAAACCACTTCTGATACATTTGAAGCCTCCAGTGTATTCTTCTGTGATTTCATTTTCTCCTTTCCCAGATGAACACTGAATTTTGTGTTCATAACTTCCAAGCATCTTTTGATTCTATCATAACATACAAATGTGCCAATAATATGTATTGTTTTGCGTGTTCTCAAATTTTCTGTACATATTATCTTGTAGTTATGTTGCCACTTCCTTTCTTGGTAATCAGCATGCTTTTGAGAATTACTAATGTTGATACATGTAGCTCCAGTTAATTTGACTGCTGTATAATAGACATGAATTCAATAAATATGTCATAATTAATTTTTCCACTCATTTGGTGGATGGATTTTTTTCCCCAGTGTTTTGCTGTGATAAACATTGTTGCAATTAACATTTTTGTACATGTTTCTGTGTACAATATGTGTGTGAGAGTTTTCGTAGAATATATATTTAATAGTAGAAATTCTGGGTTGAAGACCTACATTTTTACCCTTACTATTTCCAAATTGCTTTCTGGTGCTAAGTGAGAGTTCCTATCGCCCCCTAATTCTTACCAACACTTGTTTTCAAACTTTTGCAATATGATGAACAAGACATCGTTTCTCCCTCTTGTAGTTGAGAATTCTGGGGTTACTGGTGAGATTGAACATTTCTTTTCTGTCTATTGATCATTTCCCTTTCCTCTTCTGTATATTGCCTGCTCATGTGTTTTAGCCATTTCTCTACTGTCATTTTTTCCTTAAATTGAAAGCCATGTATAAATGCTAATTTTAACCCTTTATAGGTTTATGCATAAAAGATATTAAATTTTAACTTCTACTGAGGTCAAATCTTTTCCTTATGATTTGTTTTCTACAAAGTCATAGAGATTTTCTATATTGCCTTCTAAAAATGTTACTTTTCACATGTAGGCCTTAATTTACTTGGAAATGATTTTTTTTTTTTGGTAGGGAATTAAGTGGTTTCTCTTTTCCAGATTGGTGTCACCCTTTGTTAAATGATTATGTTTTCCACGCATGTATAATTCCACCTCTGTCATATATCAAGTTTTCACGTATGCATGGGTCTGTTTTCAGACTCATGAGACAGAATGTGTGTGTGTTGTGTGTATGTGTGTGTGTGTGTAGCTGTGTGTCTGTGTGTAATTCCTAAGGCAAAATTACTCTATTTAAATCATGGCTTTAAATTGATTTATTTGTGATTCTTTTATTTTGAGATGGAGTTTTGCTCCTGTCGCCCAGGCTGGCACGGTCTCGGCTTACTGCAACCTGTGCCTACTGGATTCAAGCCATTCTCCTGCCTCATGCCCAGGTGGCACCTGCCACCATGCCCAGCTAATTGTTATATTTTTAGTAGAGATGGAGTTTCACCATGTTGGCCAGGCTGGTAAACTCCCGATCTCAGGTGATCCATCCACCTCAGCCTCCCAAAGTTGGGATTACAGGCGTTAGCCACCATGCCTGGCCTTTTTGTGATTCTTAGCTCTTCATATGAATTCTAGATCTACTTATCAAATTCATAAAAAATTGTGTTAACATTTTGATTGGAGTTGTATTGAATTTATAAGATTTTATTTGGGTTGAATTAGTGTCTTAATAATATTCTTTTTATCCATGGACTTTGTACTTATTTCTTTATTAATGTGTTTTATTCATTATGTATATTATGAATACTTTGTGATTTTCCCAATAAATGTGTCTTAAACATTTTTGTTACATTTATACATAGATTCTTTATAGTTTTCCTTGCTATTATAAATGGAATTATTTTTCTATCATATTCTATCATAATCTCTAATTGGTAATTGCCAGTGGAGATGTAAATTATTAATTTTTAAATGTTGCTAATATCACTTATCAGTTATAATAGTTTGTAGAATGCTTAGGTTTGTTCTCTATGTTGAAAATCATACCACCTGGGGATAAGGACAGTTTTAGGCCATCTTTTTCTATTATTATTTGCTTTATTCTTCTATCTTACAGTATTAGCCAGAACCCACTGTTTAATGTTGAACATAAGCAGTGATGGTAGGTGTCTTTATTTCATTTTTTACTTTATTGTTAATGATTCTCAAGTTATACTGTTAATTATGATGTTTAATAGATTTTTGTATCATGTTTAATAATATAGGTTATAAGATTAAGGGTGTCGTCTCTTATTCCCAATTTCCTAAACTTAAAAAATTTTTATTTTATTTATTTATTTATTTATTTATTTATTCATCTATTTTTTAGGGACAAGTTCTTGCTCTGTTGCCCAGGCTGGAGCACAGTGGTGTTCATTGCAGCCTTAACTCCTGGGGTCAAGGGATCCTCCTGCCTCGGCCTCCGAAGTAGCAAGGACTCCAGGCCACCACACCTGGCTAATTAAAAAAAATTTTTTTTTGTAGAGATGGGTCTCTCTATGTTGTCCAGGCTGGTCTCAAACTTCTGGCCTCGAGTGAGTCTTCCAACTCAGCCTCCCAAAGCACTGGGATTATAGGTGTGAGCCACTGAGCCTGGCCCTATTTTTTTTTTTAATGTGAATAGGTATTGACTTTTATCAAATGTCTTTTCAGCATCCATTGGAATAATCAAGAATGCCTTGAATATTTTGGAAAACTCACCCTTAAAACACTCTGGTCTTGTGTCTCTTGGAGGGAAAGGCTTTGATTAGGAATTGAATTTCTTTAGGCTTTTTGTTTGTTTGTTTATTGAGGCTATTTCTTCTTAAGCCAATTTTGATAATTCATAATTTATCTGATTTATCTACGTTTTCAAATCTACTAGCATTTAATTCATATTCTTATCTAAACATTTTTTAAAACTCTTCTCTTTGGAGATCATGTCTCTCTTTTTGCTTTAAATATGTTGATTTGTGCCTTTTATTCTTGATCAGTCTTACTGCAGGTTTATCCTACTATGTTTATAAAGCCCATCTTTTAGTATTATTAATACACAGTATAATTTTTTGTGTTGTATTTAATTAATTTTGGCTCTTAACTTTATTATTTTCCTGCTTCCATTTTTTTTTTGGATTTATGATGAGTCTGTCTTGCTTTGCGAGTTGAGTATTTAGTTTTTTTTTAATCTTTAAAAAACTTTTTGCTGAGTGACTTTAAGTCTCGAATTTAAACTCTAATATCAATGTAACTATATCCCTCTAGTTTTCATATTTACCACCTGTACTGTTATTCAGCTCTAATATTTAACATTTCCATTTTGATTTCATCTTTGTTCCATAAGTTATTTTAGAGCTCATCTTAAAATTTCTATGATTTTTAAAAACTATCTTGTTATTTTTGTCTTCTAGTTTAATTACACCAATATTAGAGAACATGGTTTATGTGTTATTAATTCTTTGAAATTATTTGAAACTTTCTTTAAAACCTAAGATAAGTTTAATTTTTGAAAAAATTATGTATGTTATTCAAAATTATGTTTGCCATTTTTGGGTAGAAAATTCTCTCTTATATGTATAATGCATTTCAAAGAAAGTTGAATTTAATATTTGAGATTACAATTTTTGTGATTACTGAAAATTAGGACTTATATCTTCCATGTTATTTTTTTCATTTAATTATCCTTTTCTTTGCTTTTTCTGCATACCATATTTCCTTCCTATCATGTATTTATTGATAAAGTTTTCCATACTCCCCCCATTTTATTCCTCAGATGATTTGGAAGCTCTGGGTGACATTTCTATTTTTGGAAACATTCATACTTAAGTATAAGGTTTTTTGCAACATGACCTATAGTTCTTTAGTGTGTCTAGCCTCTTCCAAAAATGGCAGATAACTTACATATTGACAACCTGTTCAACAACCCTCTCTCCCCTGCCTTTCTTCTATCATCTCAAAATTGTTACCTAGAGCACCGTTATTGAGAGCTGCACATGTAATTTTAAATTTCATAGTAGCAAATTTAAAAAAGTTAAAGGAAATAGTAAAAAAGTAAATACTATATTTAAAAATTAATATCCAAAATATTGTCATTTCAATATTATATATATATATATTTTTAGACAGGGTCTTGCTCAGTCACTCAGGCTGGAGTGCAATCGTTCCATCATAGTTCACTGCAGCCTCGAACTCCTGGCCTCAAAACAATCCTCCTCCCTCAGCCTTCTGAGTAGCTGGGACTACAGGCACAGGACAGCCCACCCAGCTAATATTTTTATTTTTTGTAGAGACAAGTTATTGCTATGTTGCCCAGGCTGGTCTCAAACGCCTGAGCTCAAATGATCCTCTTGCCTTGGCCTCCCAACATGTTGGGATTACAGGCGCGAGCTACTGCACCCAGCCCTAAAAAAAATCATTAATGAGATATTTTACATTATTTTTTTACACACAGTTTTTGAAATCCAGTGTGTATTTTGCACTTCATCATACCTCAATTCAGATGAGCCACATTCCAATTCTCAGTAGGTACATATAGTTAGTGGCTGCCATATCAGGTCATATCAGATCTAAGGTTTTCATTTTTACTCATGATAAACACAAAAATTCCTAATAAGTACTAAATATCATATATATGATTAAATTTACCAACAAATCTATTCATTTTTGTGCTCACTATTGTTTTTTAAATCCCGTGCCTTTTCTTGTGGTCTTGCTGTTCTCCTCTGCTGAAGCACATACTTGTAGTTCTTTTAGTGAGGGACTGTTAGATATAAATTGTCAAACCTTTGTAGGTCTGAAATGTTCTAATTTGGCCTCATTCTTGAATACAGTTTAGCTGGTTATAATCCTATGTTGACAATAATTTTCCCTTAGGGCTTTAAACATATTACTGCATTATCTCTTGCCCTTGAGCAATGAGCCTGGCTCCCATCCTCTGTCTGGTATAGGGCATGCTTAGTGCATTTTATCTTTAAATGACTGAATTCTGGAGTGATCGGCCTACTTCTGGATGGAAGCCCAGAGGGCCCATAGCTTCAGCCTTACTCATTGCTTTGTATTTCTCTGCAGTTTCTGATCTATGGTGATGCTTACATTATTTTTGAACTAGCTATAGCTTTCTAGTGTCTTATTTTACATTTTACCTGTCATAACAACGGTGTGTCAAAGCATGAACTGATGGAACCATCTTGTCCAGAAATCAACAACTTCATTAAAGTGAAACTTAAATATTTTATTGATTGTTTTGTTGCATCTATAGTATCTTTTCTTTGATAATTTCTATGCTTGCATTCCTGGTACACAGGAAAGGTACCGATATTTGTACATATATTTGTAATTACATGCTTTCCTTTCTAATTAATTCTGTTCATTTTACAAGTTGATATTATAGGTAACAGGTATCTTCCTTTGTTTGGACATGATTTGTAGAGTTTCCTTTTCTAATTTTATTGCATGGGTTAGCACCTTTATGCTAGTTAATAGTGGTGATAGCTAATAGCTGTGTCTTGTCCCTTACTTTAAAGATGATTTATGTAATGTCTAATCACCAAGTATAATAGTGAACCTTGATCCAAAAGAAGTATAGTATTCTTGTTAGGTTAAGGGAGTATTTTATTTTTTTTATTTTTTTGAGACAGGGTCTCACTATGGTGGTGAGGGTGATCTTGAACTCCTGGCCTCAAACAATCCTCCTGCCTTGGCTTCCCACAGTGCTGGGATTACAGGCATGAGCCACTGTGCCCGGCCTAGGGAAGTATTCTTTTATTTTCAGTTTACTGTCTTTAAAACAAATCAGAATGACTGTTAAATTCTTTTAAATACTTTTTAGTTTCCCTAAAGATAGTCATATATTTTCACTTACTATTGTGTTAATGTATATTGATTTATTGATTTAATAATATTGAGTCATCCTCCATTCCTGGATTAAACTTTATTTGGTTATGGAGTATTATTCTTTCACTACACTGCTGGATTCCATTGCTAATATTTTTGTTAGAATTTAGATTAAAGTAACAAATGATATTAACTTCTGGTTTTTCTTTTTGTGTTTCCTTAAGTTTTGGTTTGAGATTTATGCAGACTTTGTAAAATTAAATGGGAGGTTTTCCATCTTTTCATATGCTCTAAGAAAGTTTAAATAGCATGGGAATTATCTGTTCCTTGAAAGTTTGAAGTAATTTGTCTATGAAACCATCAGATTATTGTTTCTAAATTGTTATTTTTACATTGTATATCTTCTGTTTCAGAAGCAATTTTTAACATTTGCAATTAGTTATTTAACCAGACACAACAGTTATTCATACTTAACCCTTTGTGTGTCTGGTGTAATTACTCAGTCATCATTTTGAACCATCAGTCCTCTATCCTGGAACTCTATTTAAATATTTATGGCTCTTTAAGGAACTATCATACCCCTTGCCGATATGATCACATCTTTCCTTTATACGTGAAAGGGAATTTTCCCGGGACTAAATCCTGGGGCACAGACTCTCAAAACCATATAAACTTTTCTTCTGTCAGTTAGTACTGCAGCATAGAATTCTAAAGCAGTCTAATGTTTATTCCTTTGAAGATAATCTGTTTTTTTAAAAAATACATTATTCCTAGAACTTTAGACCATTTTTATCTGGATCTGATATTTTAACATTCTAAGATATGCTTCAACTTGTGTTTCTGCTCATTGATTTTTCATTAGGATGGGATCTACTCTTTCAATGTGTATTCCCACATTTTTTTTGGCTTTTTAATGTATGTTACACTACGCATACACACACACACACACTCACACACACACCTGTTTCTCATTTTCATTTTTTATGAAAATTAATTCTAATCCTTAGTCTTAATTATTCATTACAGATATTTGAGGGCTTAGTTTTCAACAGGTTCTTGTACGTGTACATAACTTGCAATGTCTCTCATAAATTTCTTCTCTATTTAGATTTTTTCTCTATATACTAATTTGATTTGCACATATACTTTCAGCTGGAGTGCAGTGGCATGATCTTGGCTCACTGCAGCCTCAACCTCCTGGGCTCAAGTGATCCTCCAACCTCAGCCTCCCAAGCAGCTGGAACTACAGGCATGTGCCATCATGCCCAGCTAATTTTTATATTTTTTCTAGAGATGAAGCCTTGCTATGTTGCCCAGGCTGGTCTCAAGTTCCTGGCTTCATGTGATTCTCCCACCTCAGCCTCCTGAAGTGTTGAGATTACAGGCGTGAGCGAGCCACTGCATCCGGCCTGCTTTCAGCTTCTAATTTTCTTATCTCATTCATATTTCTTTTCACCTTGTCTTGTTATCCTTCAATCTTTTTTTTTCTTTCAAGAAGGCTTGCCTCTGTTTTTGCATTCTTTTGAAAATACCAAGAAGTTTTATGAAATTAGTTTTTTGAATCTTGCATTAGATCGTTTTCATGTCTGTTCTGTTCCTGGATTTTGGAATTGTTTCCTTTCCTCTCATTCTGCTGTATTTTTTTCTGGACCTCATGTGGATTTGTTTTCTTTACTTGAGAATCTCTGAGTAAGAACTGTGTTGACACAGAGCTTTCCAACAGCTTGAGAACTGCTCCTGGCATTCACCGAGTCCCCTTTTCAGGCCTCCTGTTGACACCCTCAGTTCTCCAGCTATGGTAGACACCTATGTTTTCCCTTCTCAGCACCAATCCCTACCCCACATTTTTAGGAATTGCCCACCCCTTTTCTGGGGGCCGACTCTCTCCTCTTCCATCCATAGGGCCAGGACCACATGGCCCAAACTCCAGGCCACTTTTAGGGCACCTGACAGAGATCAGGCCATTTCCTCTTTCCCAGGAATGTTTAAGTTAGAAAGAGAAGGAGAGCTCTGTTTCTCTCTGGTTAGGTGAAGCTGTAGCATAAAATGTAGGAAGTGTTGGCAGCTATGTTTTCTATCATGTAAATTAGAGAAGGCTGACCCAGAGAGAGAAAAAGAGATGAATAAAGCAGAAATACAGGAAGAAAGAGATGAGCAGGGATTTGTAAGTATGGAAAGGGGGAAGCTAAAATAACTCTGGTGTGTTGGATTGGAATTGGAAGTAACATCATGAACTCATGGGTGTATAGAGAATCTCCAACCAAATATATAGATGATTACAGATGTGTATGTATGGATCTTCTTGGAGAAATGGCTGAATTCAGGCTGGGGCAAGAGAATTACAGGATGAGTCTGGAATATCTTACTATGTTAGAAAGTAAGGTAGTGCTCAAAAAATTAAGGGGCCTTTTGACAAAAAGGACAAAAAGGGGCCAGCTTGAAAGGGCTCCCACTAGCCAAACTTAGGGCAGTATGAGCACTAAAATAAACAATGAGAGTATTGGGTTACAACTTACTGAATAAAATATAAACCCCCAATCAATACTGGTATAAGAAAATAAATAAGTAAATAAATGAATTAATCCATATACAAATGGAGGAGAAAGAAAGCTCTTCCAGCCAGCAGAATGTCAGCTAATAGTGACATCATTTGGCAAACATCATAAAGATAGTTGATCTAGGTAGTACTTGTCAGTGGATCCCAAGGCTGGTGGGTAGGAGTTTGATGAAGAGGGACAGTATCTTGATGTAACATCAGAATATCTCCCAACAAAACGCTAATCAAATACAAAGGGGAAATGGTGATTTTTATAGTGGAGAAACCTGGCAGATACCAATCTGACCAGGCCATCAAGGTTAACATGACCAGCACTTGGACAAGTCACCATAGTTGTACTTATGTGACATATCTAGAAGGGAGCTGCATTATTTCTGTGATAATGTCTCAGAATTTTCAGGGAATTGCTCCATTATCTTCTAGGATTTCTGTTGAGAAGTCTGACGCCAATGTTATTTTGGCCTTTTATACAAAAATTGCTTTTTCTCTATGACGTTTTTAGCATCTTTTAGCCTCAGGGTTCTGAAATGTCATGATGATGTGTCTTAACATGAGTCTACTTTCGACCAACTTTCTGAGCAATTTGTAGGACCTTTCAACATGGAAACACCTTTCTTTAATTATTTCTTTGAGGTTTGCTTTTGCTTTTCCTCATTTTTTTTTCTTTTTCTGTCCTATCAGATTTTGGATCTCTTAGACTAATTCTTTAATTTTCTATTCTTTCTCTCTCTCTCACTTCACTCCCCTCCTCTCCTTTCCTCTTTTTCTTTCTCTCTTTTCTTCCCTTCCTTCCCTTTCTTCCTTTCCTTTCCTTTCCCTTCCTTTCCTTTCTTTTCCCTTCCTTTCCTTTCCTTTCTTTTTCCTTTCCTTTCTTTTCCTTTCCTTTCCTTTCATTCTTTCTTTTCTTTTCTTTGTATTCTATTCTATTCTCTTTTTGAGACAGGGTCTTACTCTGTTGCCCAGGCTAGAGTGCATTGGCACTATCATAGCTCACTGCAGCCTTCAACTCCTGGGCTCAAGTCACCCTCTTATCTCAGCCTCCAGAGTAGCTGGGACTACAGTTGCATGCCACCATACTCAGATAATTTTAAAACTTTTTGTAGAGACAGTGTCTCACCATGCTGCCCAGGCTGGTCTCAAACTCCTGGCCTCGAGCAATCCTCCCACCTTGGCCTCCCAAAGCACTGGTATTACAGGTGTGAACTACTGTATCCAGTCTCTTAATTTTTCATCTACTTTTTTCCCCTTTTATTTTTAAAAGAAAAATTTTACATTATTATATATTTAGATTTAGGAAAAGTTGTGACAATAGTGCAGAGAATTCCCATATACTTAATCCTCAGTTTCCCCCGTTGTTACATCTGTGTGGTACAGTTAATGTATCAATATTTGTGAGAGTTGATCATACGAAGAACTGAGTCATGCTTATCATACCCAACTAGAACAGAGTTGAGAGATCATGGGGAGAAAGCGGTCAGGGCACCTAACATTGCTCCAAGAGTGTCATTCTCTGCAAGCCTGGCTGCTGAAACTGCCTGCTGTAACCTGAAACCAGCTTTACCTAATAGTTGCCAAGACAACCTGCTGCCACCCTGAAAATAGTTTTAGCATTGAAGTCACTCACCAGAGTTTGCCAGCTCCCCCAAACTTCACTAGTGCCAATAAACTTTCTTAAAGAACAATATGTAACAATTCTCTTCCTAAAATAAAACCTCTAAGTTTCTGTTAGTTCTTTGAACATACTGAAGACCACCCAGTCTGTGTGTATGCCCCAAATTGCAATTCTTTTTTTTTGTTTGTTTGTTTTTTGAGACGGAATCTCACTCTGTCACCCATGTTGGAGTGCAGTGGCGTGAACTTGGCTCACTGCAACCTCCATCCCCCAGGTTCAAGAGATTCTTCTGTCTCAGCCTCATGAGTAGGTGGGATTACAGGCACCTGCCACCGCACCCAGCTAATTTTTGTATTTTTAGTAGAGACGGGGTTTCATCATTTTGGCCAGGCTTGTCTCGAACTCCTGACCTCAAGTGATCCACCCGCTTTGGCCTCCCAAAGTGCTGGGATTACAGGCTTGAGCCACCATCCTCAGCCTCCAAATTGCAATTCTTGATTCCCAAATAAAATGTCTTAAATGTAAAGATTCTTCTCTGTATTTTATTTGACTTTGACAACTGATGCATTAACTGAATATTTACAGTAATATTTCTTATTAATAGCAATAGTATTACCAATCAATATTAATAAATATTAATTAATAAATATTCATTACTAATATTAATATTTCTTAATCAAATATATTAATCAGAATGTTTATCAGATTGCCTAGTTTTTAACTCAGTGTCATTTTTGTGTTTCAGGATCCCATCTAGGACACCATACTGCTGTCAGTTGTCACATCTCTGTAGGTTCTTCTTGACTGTGACGGTCTCTCAGGCTTTTTTGTGTTTTTATGACCTTGGCAGTTTTGAATGTCTCTCACTTGAAATTTGTGTTTTTCTCATAATTAGACTGGGGTTGTGTGTTCTTGGGGGAAAGACCACAGAGGTAAAGTGTTCCTCCCATCATACTGCGTCAAAGGTCCATGCTGTCAGCATGATTACTGTTGATTTCAACTTTGACCACCTGGTGAGGTAGCGTTTGTGAGGTATCTCCACTGCAAATTCACTCCATATTCCCCCGTTTCCATTCTGTACTCTTGGAAGGAGGCTACTATGTGTACCCACATGTAAGGATTGGGGATTATGTCCCACCTCCTTGATGGCAGAGCATCTGCGTTTGGAATTCTTATGCATAGGTCTCTTCATTTTTGGGGGCTACTTTCTACGAAAGTTCCCCAAATTTATATTTCAATTTTTATATTGAATGTTTTCATTTCTGGTGTCATATTTTAAATTTTCAAAACCTGCTTTTTTGTTCTTTAAATGTTGCTTTTTAAGATTACCTGTTATTGTTTCATGGATGAAATATTTTCTCTTGAATATTGAATATATTGAATGTGTTGAAATATTTCTTTTGAAGTTTTCTCCCTGCCAACTCACCGAGTTGCTTTCATCCGTTTTGGCCCCTATCTTTGATGTTAGTGATCTTCCTCCACTCTCTCCTGACACTTCGCTGTGCCCTCATACCTGAGAGTGGGCCCTGGAAAGGCTGTTGGATGCCGGAGGGAGAGGGTTTGTCTGCTGTGGGTTTCCCTCTAAGGTGTCTTGGTTCTGCTGCATCTTAGGGAGTCCCCAAAGTCAGTAACTTTAGGTCTTGTCTCTTCCTCTAATTGGATTCTGCCTTAGTTCATTTTGTGTTGTTATAATGAAATACGTGAGGCTGGGTAATTTATAAGGGTAAGAGGTTTATTTGGCTCTATAGGAAGCATGGCACCAATGTCTGTATCTAGGAAGGGCCTCAGACTGCTTGCCGTCATAGTGGAAGGGGAAGAGGAGTTGATGTGCAGAGATCTCAGGGCAGGAGAGGAAGCAAGAGGACTGGAGGGAGGAGGTGCCCATGGGAACCATTAGAGCAAGAACTCACTCCCCCTCCTCAGGGAGGGCCTTCATCTATTCATGATTCCAGGCCCCATGTCCCAACACCACCACACTGGGAATCAAATTTCAGCATGAGATTTGATGGGACATACAAAACTTATTCAAACTACAGCACATTCCCCAAAGATGACTTTCTTAACTTTCCTCCTGGAAAGATATCTATTACCAGGGCAACCCTGATGAAATAAATGGGAAAGTTCCTTTTCTTGTTGTTTTTCTTTAGTCCCTCTGCCTCTAGGCACAGCTGCTTAAAGAAACCAGATAGCCTGAGATGGCAGCAGAGCTTCTGGACCCCTGCCCAGATACCAGGGGGAGATAAGACCCTGCAACTCCAGGGTGCACTGGAACAGGTGACCTGTAGTTGCCTTCAGATTATTAGCATATCATTATAATGGTAAAATTCCCTCCCTCAAAAGAAAATCTCTGCCATTTTGTGTACATGGGATGTATGAAGACATATATGTATGAATTGCACCTGCACATCTGGAGTCCTGATCTGCCTATGTTAACTTTCCTTTCCCTCTCCAAACCCAGTCCTTCAAAACCATGCTTTCTATTGTTTGGAGGCAAGGGACGTTGAGAGTGAGAACCTCCTCTTCTCCATTCCTGGTCAGTGAATAAAACCTGATTGCCTTTTCCAATAGGATGTTCTTTTTTTGTAACCGATACAAAGTGGTGAGAGAACTCAGTTTACCAGTGGGATATTCACTGTCTGCTTGTCAGTGATTTGGATGCCAAGAGGGAGAAGAAGGGTAGGGGTCTCAACATTGAGAATCTAAGTTTTCCCTTTAGCCCTCTAGTTTCAGTACTTCCCCTACTGCCACCATGCCTTGGGGTTCTGTGGTCTTGAGACCCTAAGTTCTACACTCTTCAGGGAACAAATCTCTGATTATCTGCCAGGGACAGGGAAGGAGCACTTGCTCAGTGAGGTCTCAGAATCTCTTAGCATTTCCTCCTGTTTTTAGCCCCATCTTTACTCCCACTGGTGCTAATTGTTGAATGTTCTGTGTGTAATCCGAGTTGCTGCTTGTATTTCTCCACTTTTACTATTCAGCTTTTTGTGGACCACCAAGCCATCTGCTTTCCAGCTTCCAACATTTTTTTCATTATTCTATGTCTCTTCAGATTCCTTGGTCTTATCAGGGAAGAAGAGAATAATATATATGTCCAGTCCTTCATGTTTAACCAGGAATCTTGATTATGTGTATTCACGGTTCATAGCTGCTTCCACAGCAGGGACCCTGTGCATGTGCACAGGCTTAGACACGATGTGGAGAAGGCAGCATTGTTTGGGCAAGGTTGACTTTTGCCATGTGGTTGTGATTTCTTCTGAGGGAGGCCAGGAGCTCAGTAAGCGAAATGGTAAGTTTTGTGGCACAGATTAAGAATTAAAGTTGCTTGATTATTGTGAAGAATAGTTCATTAATTGCAAAAAGTATATAGAGTTTTCTAAGATCCTATTTGAAAGCAGGTAAACATATATTTTTGTAAAAGCAAGGAGTGGTATTTTTTTGAGCCAGGATTATATTACAGGAACCACATTGCTACCTGTAAAGGCTCTTTTCTTTCCTTCTCTAGAGGTATGGTGCTATCTACAAATCACATATTTTTTTTTAAAGGAAAGGGATTTCCTTGAGTATAGGACAGATAAGAAAAGGGAGTTCTGGTCAACCCTACCATAGCAATAACCAAAGATCCTAAAAAATACGACCTCACAATTTAGCATGTTTTCCCATGGGGTGGTTTTGCTCTACTGAAGTCTGTCTCCTATCTCATTTTCTGGTTGTTAAGTAGACTGGACCAATGGGAAAGGTGGGGAAGAAAACAGTCTCCTGCAAGCCCTTTTAGCTGGGCATCTCCTATTTTGCCCCAAGCCTACAAGAAATTACTTACAGGAATTATACTTCCCAAGATGCAACAGAGCTCTCTAACCCATTCCCAGGTTTCTAGGCTGTTGACTTCCAGGGCCTTGAAACACATCTTCCCTACCCCCTCGCTCCCTTTCCAGCATAGCTGCAAGTCACCCTGAATATACACTCCCTGGATGCCCTTTGAATGGATCTAGAAAGTTTGGGAAGGAGGGTTGGGGTGGATGAAAACAGGGTCCTTTCAAAAATAAAAATAATATTATTAATAGTATTAATAATAGTAACAGCAATAATACTAAAATAATATTAATAATAATAACAGCAATAATACTAATCACAATAAACTGCACTTGGAATAGAGGAATGTCATTTCCTGGGTGTTACTGAATCAGGAGGAAAACAAGGTAGGTTGATATGGAGGTTTTGTTTCTTAAGTTTTTCTCAGGAGGTCTTTATTTTATAAGGCAAAATCTAGGATAGGGTGGTCATAGTTCTCAAAAATATGGGTCATTAGCTATGTGTGTTAAGAAATACATTTTTGATCAAAATATGTATTTAAACATTTCAGCTGGTAATTTGTTTTTTCCAGAAATAATTACTTCGCTGAATGTGAACTTCATGGAAAAAAAAAGTTGAAAAATTTCACTTCACACAGCTCTAACTCACATTCCACTTCCCTCATTTACACATTATTCTTTCTAGTGAAATTTCTTTTTACACGTTCTTTTGAGACAGGAATGGATACACAACACTAAAACAATTTTTAACAAACGTTAACTCAAAAGTCAAGAAGAAATATACCAGGTGTACTTGTTGAATAAAAAAAAGTTATTAATAATAAAAGACATTTGCAGTTTGTAAATTTCCTTTTTACCGGGCAGGAAGCCAAAGTTCTGGATAGTTAGACTAACACCAGATATCCGGAAGCTGTCTTGAGGATTATTTTCCTCATTCTGCTCCCCCTGCACTTGAGGTTAGCGGCGACTCCTTCAGCTTGTCCCAGGGGCCTTCCGTGAGCTAGTTCCTGGCGAAGTTTCTGGGGGTTCAGCCTGTGGAGGGGCGTGGGACACCGACCACTCTCTGCCATCCCCTGGGGCAGTCCCCTACGAGATCCGGCTAAGAAAAGGCCTTTCCAGGCACTGGAGGGCTCTCTAACCCCTTCCTGAGAGTTTAGCAATCTCTAACTACCGATCTGGCTGTGTATCTCAGCCCAGGTGAATTCGAGACGTTACATAAAGGCCTTCTTACTCTTTTTCATGTTGTCAGATTCAGACGGAGCTGTAGAATTTTTTTTGAAATGCATTTTATCAGTAGGACTCTTTTTAAAAAGTGTTAACTACATAATAGTTTTCTGCCTCTCTGATTAATTGATGGGTCCTCTACCCAATTAACTAAGGCAAACTTCGAATTTGCATTATTACTGCCCTTTCAGATCCAAAGGCACTTAAAAAAAAAAAAAAAGCGTTCAATGGCTCATTTCAGCTCGACCTAAATGTCCTCACAGCGCAAGCGCAAGCGTTATTTTTGGCTCGAGGCATTGCTTTCCACTATCTCCCCAAAGCTTTCTCCGCCCAGCCCGCAGAAACCCAGCTTTGCAACGTCTATTCAGGCCCCTTCCATTTGCATGTCTATCAGTGGTCTTTCACAGCCCAGGGGCCCCCACAAGTGCTCTCCAATAGCGGCATTGTTCTGCAGAACCACCCCAAATCAGAGCTCCCAGCTTCCTTCTCACTTGCTGCTTCAGTGTCCTTGAAATACCTGTTAGTTTTCAAGGCACACTAAATCCCTCGCTTTCTATTTCTAGGAGTTTTGCCCTCCCTTCTTGCTGAGATGGCTAAATGTGGGGAAATACTTGAATTTGCTTTTTGGTAAAGTCATTAGAAGCCACCTCAAGTTTTATGTTCACGCCATCCGATCTTCCTTATTGCTACTTTCCACTCCCTCCAGGCTGGAGACTGGATCGCCATAAAGGAGAGAATGAAAAATACGTGTTTCTCTCTCTCTCAATTTAAAATTGCTCTGAAGATGAAGTCTGCGTAAACAAAAAGTGATAGTATTTTGAGATCAACATTTCAGATTCGACGATTAAAAAAATGACTGTGGCCAGGGGAATGGATTAAAATCGACTTCAAATATTTCCTCCATATTGTGACAGGTCTGATGAGTCCATTTCCAAAAGAGTTGGACCAGGACACGACTGAGTAGATGTGTTTGTGTGAGTTTATATGTGACACATATGTTTATCCCAAATATGTTTGATTACATCCACATTCAAGATTGCTTATATGCTTTGAAGACTAAATAATAATAATAGTAATATCTTTCATTTGTTTGATTCCTTAAAATCTGTATTGGAGCTGGGCACAATGTCTCATGTTTGTAATCCCAGTATTTTGGGAGGCTGACATGGGAGGATCACTTGAGCCCAGGAGTTTGATTCAGCCCAAACAACATAGCAAGACCTTGTCCTTATAAATAATAAAAAAAATTAGCTGGGCATGGTGGCATGCACCAGTAGTCCCAGCTACTTGGGAGGTTGAGGTGGAAGGATCGCTTGAGCCCAGGATTTCAAGACTGCAGTGAACTATGATCATGCCACTGCACTTAAGCCTAGGCAACAGAACAAGACCTTGTCTCCAAACAAACAAACCAAATACCTGTACAAGGGTGAACACCAGGTAAGCCAGCTCACTTGTAAATCTAGAAAGTGATATTACATACATACATACATACATTAGACATTCACATCAGACCTGTGAGTAAGGCAATCCACTAGTTTTTATTTCCATATTCTATGAATTAATTATTATCTTTGGGCCAGGTGCAGTGGCTCATGCCTGTAATCCCAGCACTTTGGGAGGCCGACATGGGCAGATCACTTGAGGTCAGGAGTTTGAGACCAGCCTGGCCAACATGGTGAAACCCCATCTCTACTAAAACTATAAAAATTAGCCAGGCATGGTGGCATGCACCTGTAATCCCAGCTACTGGAGAGGCTGAAGCAGGAGAATCACTTGAACCTAGGAGACGGAGGTTGCTGTGAGCTGAGATCACACCACTGCACTCCAGCCTGGGTAACAGAACAAGATTCCATCTCAAAAAAAATTTATTGTATTTAATAACTTGTTATCATTACTAACTTGCCTAAAGACACTTAACTACTTGGAAGCAGACCTAGGACGAGAAGCCAGGCTTTGTGACCTCTGGCTTTTATACCTGGCTGTCCTTTTCTCTGCTCCTGGCTGGGTAACAACCTCCCCAAAAGCTGCACTCACTTTATATGATCATAGATCATTTTTATTTAGTTGGGATATTGATAATAAAAAGCAGATAATTAATTATAAAATGAGTTTTAAAATTCATTGAACTCAGGTAATTCTGACAAAGATTCTTTGGTTGGCCAAACTTTAGTCTGGCTTCGGAACCTTCTCATGGACCCATCTATGCACTTCCCTGTAAAATTCAGGTTTAGCAAAAGAACCCTGCTAAATCAGGTTAGCCAGCAGCCCCCACCCGCAATTTCGGATTAGGTTCCTGATCCCCCACTATCCCCCAGGTGATATCTTCAGCAGGAATCCTGCTAGGTTGGTTACCCAGAATCAGCTTTCTCCCTGTGTTTTTCCTCTTAGTAATTTTCCATCCACTGACCCCTACACTGCTCCTTGTCTATCAGTTCCCACTTGCCCATGCTGTATTGGGAATTGAGCTCCATCTCTGTCCCCCACTGCAAGATCCTATTTCAGTGTTCCCTATACCTATCACCATGGTCCAGAATAAAGTGTTCCTTACTGTACTTTAATAAGCATCATTGAATAATTTCTTCCTTAACAGCTATGGTGTCATAACTTGGATAAGATTAGATTCATTATTCGATGCTTGAACCTCTCACTGAGGACCCTAAGTGTGTGCCTTTGAAACCTTTGTCTTCACTCCTGACAGTACTCCTGGGAGTACAGGCATGTAACACCATGCCTGGCTAATTTTTATATTTTTTTGTAGAGATGGGGTCTCACTATGTTGCCTAGGCTGTTTCCAAGCTTTTGGTCTCAAATGATTTTCCCACCTTGGCCTTCTAAGGTGTTGGGATTCCAAGCATGAGCCACTGCATCAGGCCCCCAGGCTACTTTTGACAGCTACCTCCTGGGCTAGAAGGTCATCTTCCTAGCTCCTTGTTCTGAGGAGGGATTATTCTCTGACTCCCTGGGCTGGAAGTTCTTCCTGACTGTCTGTGAGGCCTCTCTGTTGTCCCTATTCTCTCTGTCAGTTCCTGCTTCTCCCATGGAAGCTTCTCTGCCACCTGAAAACCCTCTTCTTGAACCCCTGCTGCCTGTATGTTCTGCCAACTCTGTCCACACCCTGCCAGACCCTTTCCTTCCCCACTTCAGCCCCTCAGTCACTTGAACTTCAGGCCCCTCTACCCTCCACTGGGGGCTCTCAAGGGACTCGGAGGGCCACCAAAGCAAACACCTGAGGCTAAAAAGAAAAAAGGGAACTACTTGGAAGTTAGGCAAATGAAGAATTGAAGGAGTCTCCTCTACAAGTATTGGTTAAAAGCTTTAGCCCTTATTGAGTAGGTAACCTCAACTTGTCCTGTTTTCATTACAAACACAATTCGAATAAAAATATAAGTGGAGGAGGGAGGTTCCAAGATGGCCAAATAGGAACAGCTCCAGTCTGCAGCTTCCAGCATGAGCGACGCAGAAGACGGTGATTTCTGCATTTCCAACTAAGGTACTGGGTTCATCTCACTGGGGCTTGTCAGACAGTGGGTGCAGAGTGGGGCATTGCCTCACCAGGGAAGCACAGGGGGTCAGGGAATTCCCTTTCCTAGCAAGGGGAAGCCATGACAGATGGTACCTGGAAAATCAGGACACTCCCACCGTAATACTGCGCTTGGGCTTAGCAAATGGCACACCAGGAGATTATATCCCGCGCCTGGCTTGGAGGGTCCCAGGCCCACGGAGCCTTGCTCATTGCTAGCACAGCAGTCTGAGATTGAACTGCAAGGTGGCAGCAAGGCTGGGGGAGGGGTGTCTGCCATTGCTGAGGCTTGAGTAGGTAAACCAAGCGGCCTGGAAGCTTGAACTGGGTGGAGCCCACCACAGCTCAAGGAGGCCTGCCTGCCTCTGTAGACTCCACCTCTGGGGGCAGGGCATAGCTGAACAAAAGGCAGCAGAAACTTCTGCAGACTTAAACGTCCCTGTCTGACAGCTTTGAAGAGAGTAGTGCTTCTCCCAGCATGGAGTTTGAGATCTGAGAACAGACAAACTGCCTCCTCAAGTGGTGCCTGTCCCCCAAGTAGCCTAACTGGAATTCACCTCCCAGTAGGGGACAACTGACATCTCATACAGCCAGGTGCCCCTCTGAGATGAAGCTTCCTGAAGAAGGATTAGACAGCAACATTTGCTGTTCTACAATATTTGCTGTTCTGCAGCCTCTGCTGGTAATGCCCAGGCAAACAGTGTCTGGAGTGGACCTCCAGCAAACTCCAACAGACCTGCAGCTGAGAGAAGGAAAACTAACAAACAGAAAGGACATCCACACCAAAACCCCATCTGTACGTCACCATCATCAAAGACCAAGGGTGGATAAAACCACAAAGATGGGGAGAAACCAGAGCAGAAAAGCTGAAAATTCTAAAAATCAGAGTGCCTCTCCTCCTCCAAAGGAACGCAGCTCCTCGCCAGCAACGGAACAAAGCTGGATGGAGAATGACTTTGATGAGTTGAGAGAAAAAGGCTTCAGACAATAGGTAATAACAAACTTCTCCAAGCTAAAGGAGGATGTTCGAACCCATCGCAAAGAAGCTAAAAACCTTGAAAAAAGATTAGACGAATGGCTAACTAGAATAAACAGTGTAGAGAAGTCCTTAAATGACCTGATGGAGCTGAAAACCATGGCATGAGAACTACATGACACATGCACGAGCTTCAGTAGCTGATTTGATCAAGTGGAAGAAAGAGTATCAGTGATTGAAGATCAAATGAATGAAATGAAGTGAGAAGAGAAGTTTAGAGAAAAAAGAGTAAAAAGAAATGAACAAAGCCTCCAAGAAATATGGGACTATGTGAAAAGACCAAATCTACATCTCATTGGTGTACCTGAAAGTGACGGGGAGAATGGAACCAAGTTGGAAAACACTCTTCAGGATATTATCCAGGAGAACTTCCACAAACTAGCGAGGCAGGCCAACATTCAAATTCAGGAAATACAGAGAACACCATAAAGATACTCCTCGAGAAGAGCAACTCCAAGACACATAATTGTCAGATTCACCAAAGTTGAAATGAAGGAAAAAATGTTAAGGGCAGCCAGAGAGAAAGGTCAGGTTACCCACAAAGGGAAGCCCATCAGACTAATAGCAGATCTCTCGGCAGAAACTCTACAAGCCAGAAGAGAGTGGGGGCCAATATTCAATATTCTTAAAGAAAAGAATTTTCAACCCGGAATTTCATATCCAGCCCAACTAAGCTTCATAAGTGAAGGAGAAATAAAATGATTTACAGACAAACAAATGCTGAGAGATTTTGTAACCACCAGGCCTGCCTTACAAGAGCTCCTGAAGGAAGCACTAAAAATGGAAAGGAACAATTGGTACCAGCCACTGCAAAAACATGCCAAACTGTAGAGGACATCAATGCTAGGAAGAAACTGCATCAACTAACGAGCAAAACAACCAGCTAATATCATAATGACAGGATCAAATTCACACATAACAATATTAACCTTAAATGTAAATGGGCTAAATGCTCCAATTAAAAGACACAGACTGCCAAATTGGAAAAAGAGTCAAGACCCATCAGTGTGCTGTATTCAGGAAACCCATCTGACCTGCAGAGACGCACATAGGCTCAAAATAAAGGGATGGAGGAAAATCTACCAAGCAAATGGAAAACAAAAAAAAAGCAGGGGTTGCAATCCTAGTCTCTCATAAAACAGACTTTAAACCAACAATGATCGAAAGAGACAAGGCCATTACATAATGGTAAAGGGATCAATTCAACAAGAAGAGCTAACTATCCTAAATATATATGCACCCAATACAGGAGCACCCAGATTCATAAAGCAAGTCCTTAGAGACCTACAAAGAGACTTAGACTCCCACACAATAATAATGGGAAATTTTAATACCCCACTGTCAGCATTAGACAGATCAACGAGACAGAAAGTTAACAAGTGTATCCAGGAATTAAACTCAGCTCTGCAGCAAGCGGACCTAATAGACATCTACAGAGCTCTCCACCCCAAATCAACAGAATATACATTCTTTTCAGCACCACACCGCATCTATTCCAAAATTGACGACATAATTGGAAGTAAAGCACCCCTCAGCAAATGTAAAAGAACAGAAATTATAACAAACTGTCTCTCAGACCACAGTGCAATCAAACTAGAACTCAGGATTAAGAAACTTACTCAAAACTGCTCAACTACATGGAAACTGAACAACCTGCTCCTGTATGACTATTGGATACATAACGAAATGAAGGCAGAAATAAAGATGTTCTTTGAAACCAATGAGAACAAAGACACAACATACCAGAATCTCTGTGGCACATTTAAAGCAGTGTGTAGAGGGAAATTTATAGCACTAAATGCCCACAAGAGAAAGCAGGAAAGAGCTAAAATTGACACCCTAACATCACAATGAAAAGAACTAGAGAAGAAAGAGCAAACACATTCAAAAGCTAGCAGAAGGCAAGAAATAACTAAGATCAGAGCAGAACTGAAAGAGATAGAGACACAAAAAACCCTTCAAAAAATCAATGAATCCAGGAGCTGGTTTTTTGAAAAGATCAACAAAATTGATAGACTGCTAGCAAGACTAATAAAGAAGAAAAGAGAGAAGAATTAAATAGACACAATAGAAAATGATAAAGGGGATATCACCACAGATCCCACAGAAATATAAACTACCATCAGAGAATACTATAAACATCTGTATGTAAATAAACTAGAAAATCAAGAAGAAATGGATAAATTCCTGGACACGTACACCCTCCCAAAACTAAACCAGGAAGAAGTTGAATCACTGGATAGACCAATAATAGGTTATGAAATTAAGGCAATAATTAATAGCCTACCAACCAAAAAAAGTCCAGGACCAGATGGATTCACAGCCGAATTCTACCAGAGGTACAGAGAAGAGCTGGTACCATTCCTTCTGAAACTATTCCAATCAATAGAGAAAGAGGGAATCCTCCCTAACTCATTTTATGAGGCCAACATCATCCTGATACCGAAGCCTGGCAGAGACACAACAAAAAAATAGAATTTTAGACCAATATCCCTGATGAACATCAATGCAAAAATCCTTAATAAAATACTTGCAAACCAAATCCAGCAGCACATCAAAAAGCTTATCCACCACGATCAAATTGGCTTCATCCCTGGGATGCAAGGCTGGTTCAACATAGGCAAATCAATAAACATAATCCATCATATAAACATATCCAAAGACAAAAACCACATGGTTATCTCAATAGATGCAGAAAAGGCCTTCAACAAAATTCAACAGCCCTTCATGCTAAAAACTCTCAATAAACTAGGTATTGATGGAAAGTATCCCAAAATAATAAGAGCGATTTATGACAGACCCACAGCCAATATCATACTGAATGGGCAAAAACTGAAAGCATTCCCTTTGAAAACTGGCACAAGACAGGGATGCCCTCTCTCACCACTCCTATTCAACATAGTGTTGGAAATTCTGGCCAGGGCAATCAGGCAGGAGAAAGAAATAAAGGGTATTCAATTAGGAAAAGAGGAAGTCAAATTGTCCCTGTTTGCAGATAACATGATTATGTATTTAGAAAACCCCATCATCTCAGCCCAAAATCTCCTTAAGCTGATGAGCAACTTTAGCAAAGTCTCAGGATACAAAATCAATGTGCAAAAATCACAAGCATTCCTATACCCCAATAACACACAGACAGCCAAATCATGAGTGAACTCCCATTCACAACTAATTCAAAGAGAATAAAATACCTAGAAATCCGACTTACAAGGGATGTGAAGGACCTCTTCAAGGAGAACTACAAACCACTGCTCAACGAAATAAAAGAGGACACAAATGGAAGAACATTCCATGCTCATGAATAGAAAGAATCAATATTGTGAAAATGGCCATACTGCCCAAGATAATTTATAGATTCAGTGCCATCCCCATCAAGCTACCAGTGACTTTCTTCACAGAATTGGAAAAAACTACTTTAAAGTTCATATGGAACCAAAAAAGAGCCCGCATTGCCAAGACAATCCTAAGCCAAAAGAACAAAGCTGGAGGCATCACGCTACCTGACTTCAAACTATACTACAAGGCTACAGTAACCAAAACAGCATGGTACTGGTACCAAAACAGAGATACAGACCAATGGAACAGAATAGAGCCCCTGGAAATAATAGCACACTTCTACAACCATCTGATCTTTGACAAACCTGACAAAAACAAGAAATGAGGAAAGGATTCCCTATCTAATCAATGTTGCTGGGAAAACTGGCTAGCCGTATGTAAAAAGCTGAAACTGGATCCCTTCCTTACATCTTGTACAAAAATTAATTAAAGATGGATTACAGACTTAAATGCTAGACCTAAAACCATAAAAACCCTAGAAGAAAACGTAGGCAGTACCATTCAGGACATAGGCATGGGCAAGGACTTCATGACTAAAACAGCAAAAGCAACGGCGACAAAAGCCAAAATTGACAAATGGGGTCTAATTAAACTAAAGAGCTTCTGCACAGCAAAAGAAACTACCATCAGAGTGAACAGGCAACCTACAGAATGGGAGAAAATTTTCACAATCTACCCATCTGACAAAGGGCTAATATCCAGAATCTACAAAGAACTTAAACAAATTTACAAGAAAAAAATCAAACAACCCCATCAAAAAGTGGGTGAAGGATATGAACAGACACTTCTCAAAA
The DNA here is from genome assembly GCF_029289425.2 of Pan paniscus. NCBI lineage: Eukaryota > Metazoa > Chordata > Mammalia > Primates > Hominidae > Pan > Pan paniscus. Next base: position 59,806,295 of record NC_073256.2, on the reverse strand, counting down.
GAAGACATTTATGCAGCCAACAGACACAGAAAAAAATGCTCATCATCACTGGCCATCAGAGAAATGCAAATAAAACCACAATGAGATACCATCTCACACCAGTTAGAATGGCGATCATTAAAAAGTCAGGAAACAACAGGTGCTGGAGAGGATGTGGAGAAATAGGAACACTTTTACACTGTTGGTGGGACTGTAAACCAGTTCAACCATTGTGGAAGACAGTGTGGCGACTCCTCAAGGATCTAGAGCTAGAAATACCATTTGACCCAGCCATCCCATTACTGGGCATATACCCAAAGGATTATAAATCATGCTACTATAAAGACACATGCACACGTATGTTTATTATGGCACTATTCACAATAGCAAAGGCTTGGAACCAACCCAAATGTCCATCAGTGATAGACTGGATTAAGCAAATGTGGCATATGTACACCATGGAATACTATGCAGCCATAAAAAAGGATGAGTTCATGTCCTTTGTAGGGACATGGATGAAGCTGGAAACCATTATTCTCAGCAAACTGTCACAAGGACAGAAAACCAAACACTGCATGTTCTCACTCATAGGTGGGAATTGAACAATTAGAGCACTTGGACACAGGGTGGGGAACGTCACACACCGGGGCCTGTCATAGGGTTGGGGGAAGGAGGAGGGATAGCATTAGGAGATATATCTAATGTAAATGATGAGTTAACGGGAACGACACACCAACATGGCACATGTATACATATGTAACAAACCTGCACGTTGTGCACATGTACCCTAGAACTTAAAGTATAATAAAAAAAAAGTATAAGTGGCGATAAACCAGTGAGTTTTTATTACTCTGTTTTACTGCTTCATGATAAGAATTTTTAAATGAAAAACAATAGGATTTGGTTGCATCTGTCTGTATGTTTATGTTTGTGTACATGTATGTGTTTAGTTTCTATGTTATGTATACATGGTATTTTTCTACCACCAACTAAATGCCAACTAATTACCAACTAAAATGCCAAGTTGATTTAGGTATAAATGATGCTCAAATAAATTAAATAGTCATAAAAGTCTCAGAAAAATGGAAAGTGCCCCCAAGTTTTAAAGTTAATATGATCTGAGATAATCTTTGGTAAATAAAAGTTAGTTTAAAAATTATTGGTAAAATAAAAGTAGGAAACCTGGTACAGTGGTCCAGTTACTTGGGAAGCTAAGGCAGGAGGATTGCTTGAGCCCAGAAGTTCAAGGCCATGGTCATGCCTGTGAATAGCCACTGCACTCCAGCCTGGACCTACTAGAGAAACTCCCATCTCTAAAAAAATTAATTAAATAATTAGTTAAAATAAGAATGTCTTTAGAATTGTCAGCATTAAATATAATACAGACATTCTTGCATGCTTATGCTGGTCAGACAGGTTTGTGTTGTCTCTGCTTAGATGTTTAAAATCATAGACACATTAAACACAATACACAGTACAAATGAGTTGCCTGATGCATGTTAGTTGCAAAAGTTAAAAAAAAAGAGGTTGTTAAAGAGCTATGAAAATCTTGTGTAGTCAAAACTGCCAGATAGATTCATTTATAAGGTTTCATTAAAAATTTGTTTTAGTAGTGTACTGATGCAAAATAAACTTTGGTCTTCTCTATTAAAATGACAAAGTTTTTTTTGGAATATTGGTCTGAGAATGTGAAGGGTTTTCCTTATCTTTTATGTAACTGGCCTAGGAAACAAAGATTATGTGTTTTATCAAGATAATTTCTTGTGCTTAATGTTGTATTTTATTGGTTCTTTGATTACTTAAGAAAATTGGGTCTTCTCAATATTAAAAAAGCTAAATTTTTGTTCATAAGTATGTCACCTTCTGTATTTACATTTAAAATCTTTCATTATCAGTTCAATTAAATAGATAACTAATATTTAATCAAGTGTTTTATTTATTTATTTATATATTTTTTGAGACTGAGTCTTGGTCTATTACCCAGCCTTGAGTGCAGTGGTGCCATCTCGGCTCACTGCAACCTCCACCTTCCTGGTTTAAGCGATTCTCCTGCCTCAGCCTCCCCAGTAGCTGGGATTATAGGCACCCACCACCATGCCTGGATAATTTTTGTATTTTTAGTAGAGATGGGGTTTCACCATGTTGGCCAGGCTGGTCTGGAACTCCTGACCTCAGGTGATCCACCTGCCTTGGCTTCCTGAAGTGCTGGGATTACAGGTGCAAGCCACCATGCCTGGCCTAATCAAGTGTTTTAAACCTTTGATATTCTGGACAAACCCAAATCAAGTTCTAAATTAAGTCTTTTTGACTTTGAATTAACTTTGGGATTTTCCAGTTGGGCCTCAGGAAAGCCTTGAAGGATGTATCTTTCACTTTGGAAAATAGAGCTATTAAACTAATTAGGCTTATTTGATATGTTAAATTATATGGGAAGCATTGTCAAATAATAAGTGATGCTAAATGTTCTTTAAGTTATATTTATGGATGTGTTATTGATATGAGTGTTCAAAAATTGCATGAGATTCCTAGAAATCTAGTATTTCTAGGAAATACTAGAAACTCACAAATTCATTGTGAGTTGTGCCATTATTACACTGAACTCACATCAGAACTTTAATCATGGCCATTTGAAGTCTTGTTGTCCACAGTTAAGTGCTTTATTCTGAAAATTTTTTTCTTTGTAAGCAACTACAATCCTAAAATGCTGTATCTTCAAAGAGATTTATAAGAGAAACTCTGACAAATATAGGTTTCTGATAACTTTAAGATCATGCCATTGAACTGGATAAGAATTTCCAGAAATCTAATGAAACCAATGGGTTCATGAAACTGCTGTCCCAAGATCAAGCAGAACAAGAATTAATTACATGGGATTGAATGAACTGATGAGGATAATTTTTAAGTGACTTTTCATTGGAAATATTGTTGATTCTTCAAAAGTTTTGTTTTTCAGATTTAAGGAAGCTTTTAAAAGCTATTGATAACTTACAGCAATTTGGTAAAGTATACTTTTGTGAACAAAAGTTGAAAGATTTATTTTTTCTCCATACCCAATCCTTCTAGAATTAGGAAACTATTTGTGAGTATTCTTATTTTTATGGCAATGTAGTAATTTGCATCATTTCAATAAGAATCTGTTCTTTTGTAACAGGACACAATTGGAAACACTGGTTATATTACCAAGGCTTTCACTGGAATGTCATATTTCAGCTATGACCAAAGAGCTTTAAGAAACTAAGCCTGACTTTATGGAGTCAATAAAGCTCTCTTTTTGAAAAACTGGCCTGAGAGTTCCTGGCCTTACAGGTGAGTCAGGAATGTCACTTCCTGGCTGGCATAAGAAACAGGATATTTTGGGGATCTTGAGAAGAAAGGAATTCATTCAAAACTATAGGTGTTACAGACATAGCCTTATGGCAAGTCCTTTGTTTGGCTTCCTGTCTTTGAGAGGCTTTTACAAGTCCAATCTGAGATTCCTCATCAAAATTTCCATCAAAATTAACAGAAGCCAATATAGTCAATCATAATTCTTACACTTATGTATATATGTAAGAATAGTGATGCAGTTATGTAAATAATCAAGTTTAATGAGACCAAAGTTATTTTGCAAACAAATCAGTCTTATTTTGATCATCTTGTTAGAAATGGGGGTGACTGTTAAAAGAAAAATTATCTTTCAGAAGAAAACTATAGTGTACCCAACATTAGAGTCTAGCCCTCTTTATTTTCTCTGAAGTTTTATTATCTGCCTGTAATCTGGACTGCATCCTAAATTCTTCTAGTTTCCTCCAATGTCTAGCTACAATTCTCCAAATTAATATTTCTGATTTTCTCCCACCCTTCTGACTTGAAATCACTGAAGGTAAAACTGCTCTTTTTTGTAGTCCTGCAAGCTGAAGCTTGAGGTCTTGATATAAACTTGAAAGAGATCACCACAACTGTGTATGTACGGACAACCTTTGTGACACTCAAAACTGTAAACCAGGAAAATCTGTCATTTGCCACTTCCTGCCTCTGCCTTACTCCAACTGCAGATGCTTGAAGCCCAGCATCTAGAAATTTTCTTGATTGGCTGCTCTCTGAGTTTGTATAAACCTGAGTTTATAGTTTGTTCCAGGTAGTAATCTTTGTTTTTCTTTTATTTTCATGGAAATTAAGCTCCCCTGATTAAAGGCTCACACCATCCAGGAGATCTTCCTCACTACCAGATCCCAAGAAATAAGCCAGCTGGTCCTTCGTGAGCAAAAGGCAACCAAGAAGGAAAATAGCCTTATATTGATAGAGGAGGTAGAAAGAAGTTATTTAGGCAGACAGTGAGGGCAAAAGACTCCTGACAGAGCTTCTTCCCTCTAGCAAAAAGCATTCCCCAAAAGCATTTCTTTTCTAAAAAAGAGCAGCCTGAAAAATTGAGCTGCAGACATAGATAAGCAAGCTGGAAGCTTGCTTGGAGGAATGCCAGCAGCTGTGCCAATAGAAAAGTGATACCTGGGGGCCAGGCATGTCCACCATGGAGGCTCCATCTTCCCTTTTTTTTTTATTACCAGGTGTACAGTAATAAGGAAATGGGCAACATGGGGAAGCTCAGGCAGAGAACCTGCCTGCATAATAAAAGATTGGGATGGGGGCAGCCAGAGATTCACACTCTATGCAAATGGAACACTGGGTCCAACCAGTTTTTCACACCCTATGTAAATCAGACACCATAACACCCCCCACCACACTCCCAGCATGGCTGTGTTTCACTGCAGATCCAGCAACCCATTTTTCTGGGACCCCACTCTATAGCAGAGAGCTATTCTCTTTCTTTTGCCTATTAAACTTCCACTCTCAACCTTACTCTTTGTGTGTCTGCGTCCTTGTTCTCTGTGGCTGTGAGACAATGAACCTCAGCTGTTATTCCAGACAATAAGGCTGCTTTAATATTATTCAATGAAAAGAAGAATGTTTCTTTTTTCCTTGAACAAGAGTGGGGACTGACAAAGTTTCTTTTGCTTGGCCAAACTTTAGTCCATCTTCTGAACCTCCTCCTAGGCCTGTAAGTGCACTTCCTTATAAAATCCAGCGTTGGCAGAAGAGCCCTGCCAAGTTAGTTTAGCCCAAACCCCCACCCTCAATATATGATCAGATTTCTCATCCTCCACCATCCCCAGGTGATGCCTGAACACCCCAGCCTGTCTTCAGCAAGAATCCTGTTAGGTCAGTGTACCAGGGTCCCTCTTACCTCTGAGTTTCCTCTTAGTAATTTTTCATCTCCTGAAGCCCACACTGTTCGTTGGCTAGCAATTGCCACTTGCCCATGATCTATCGGGAGTTGAACCCCATCTCCCTCCCCCACTGCAAGACCTCACTGCAGTGGTCTGTGTACCTATGGTGGTGGTCCTGAATAAAGTGTCTCACTGTGCTTTAACAAGTGTCACTGGATAATTTTTTCTTTTACCGTGCTTACTACCCTAGATGTAAAAATAGTTTGAAATGGTTTATACTGCCTGAGTTCAATGAAGCACGTATTTAAAAATTTCGCATTGTTGCCTGTCAAGTAATTTTGCTTCACAACCCAAGGAGCTTTATTCACTGTTTCTCAGGAGGGTGTTGGCAAAATTGCATTTGGACTGGTTTCAGCCAACATCTCTGGGTTTCTGGATAAATTGTATAAAAAATATTTACTCTGTGGAGTCACCCAAGAGAAATGGCACACATTCCAATTTTTGGACATTTCGTGATTAAAGCCAGAGAAAGCTAAGTGGAGTGGAGTCTAAGGAAAGAATTAAAACCTCGATTACTCAAATGAATGTAGCACAAAGGGATTTCAGGCTGGTCCCCAAGTCTCTGGGTGTCTCAGACACCAGGATGACCAGAGGAGCCATGGGACACTTGCTCAGAGCTTGAACTTTCTTCCTCTGGGTCCCCCTCTTCTTTTCCTGGAAGGATTTTCTTGACAGTCTGGCTGTGTTCCTTGAATTCACCACAGTAGGTTGTTACCACTCTCCCCAAATACATTTTCTTTTCTTTCTTTCTTTCTTTCTTTTTTTTTTTTTAAAGATGGAGTCTTGCACTGTCACCCAGGCTGGTATGCAGTGGCGCAATCTCGGCTCGCTGTAACCTCTGCCTCCCAGGTTCAAGCGATTCTCCTGCCTCAGCCTCCTGAGTAGCTAGGATTACAAGCACCCACCACCACACCCAGCTAATTTTTTGTATTTTTAATAGAGATGGGGTTTCACTATGTTGGCCAGGCTGGTCTCAAACTCTTGACCTTGTGATCCGCCCACTTTGGCCTCCCAAAGTGCTGGAATTACAGGCGTGAGCCCCTACACCTGGCCTATATTTTCTTCTTTCCTAGGCTTAGAGGTAGATCGGCTGTGTGGAGGAAAGTCGACTATCTAAGGGTAGGATGAGAAAATCAAAACGTCTGCTGGAAAGGCAGCGTTTGTGAGACAGGAAGAATCAGCTGTGGTCTCAAGGGCTCCTTGGGAAAGGCTTCTAAATTGTGCAGGGCTGGAGATGGGATTAGACACAGCTCCCGGCCTGTGTTGCTCATTCAGGCCAGTTCTCTTTCTGCCCCTTTTCTCTGGGGAGTGACCAGGAGACGGGGCAACCATGTCACTCTGTTTCCCAAAGAGCAAACAGTAGATGTCGCTGGAGGTGAAAGGTTAAAAACTGATGTCAACTAAATGAAGGGAATTTGCAGGGGAGGGGGAGTAGGTCAGCATGGAGGTTGGGGAAAGGTTGGTGGGGTGAGAGCCATAGTGTGCCTGTCCCAGAGTTGAGAGAAAACAGACTGACCCCCCTCCCCAGCTTTAGCCCTGATATTCATGTATTAATTTCGATCAGGTCTTTTGCTTCTCTCAGCTGTGGTGTTTGGCCTCTGTGTCAATGCTACAGCTACCTTCCCAGAAGATGCTTCAGTTATCCTGGTCCTGCCTAGACGTTGGCTCCGCTGGGCACATTCTGCCTTTGGAATTGTTTTCAGTATTGCAGTGTCGCTTTTCATGTTGCCCTGATGGTTGCTATGTTTCCTAAACTAAGGGCATGCTATATATATATATTTTTTCTATACTGATTTTCCTACACTAAGGGTAGGCTTGATTTTTGGAAAAATCCCCAAGTCAATCAGAATAAAATCTGAAAAAAGGCAGAGAATGATGCTGGAGCTCACGAAATGTGAACCCCTTCTTGAAAACATGGGGTTCTTAGAAAGTAATGTGTCTGATGTTTTTTGTGCTGCTCTTCTATATGTTTTAATTTCCAAAAACATTTCAAATAAGTGTGTGGCTTCTCAAAGTGAGTGCTCATTTTGTAGGGCCAGGTTAACTTTGAGATCATTTAGAAAGAAAGGTGATTTTCTTCCCCCATTGCCACATCCCCCCAGATGGACTCTTCCTTGAGAGCTGAAAAGAGGCTCCACTCACAGCTCAGGAGAAAAACACCCAGTTCCCTCTTGGACCACGTTCATGTTGGCTGCCAGGATGGCGTGTTAGAGGACTTCTGCCACCTAAGTCAAGTGGGGAAAAGCGCGCTCTGTTCTGAGGGTGAGATGGAGGCAGGAACACCCATTACAGGCCTGGCTGGGACTGGGTCTACCTGGTGGTTGCAGATTTCTTTCTTTATTGAGCAATGACTGAATTTAAGAGTCCACACTCCGGCTTATATTCTCTTACCTATAAAATAGGAAGAAAGAGACTGGGCACGGTGGCTCATGCCTGTAATCCCAGCACTTTGGGAGGCTGAAGCGGGCGGATAACCTGAGGTTAGGAGTTTGAGACCAGCCTGGCCAACATGGTGAAACCCCGTCTCTACTAATAGTACAAAAATTAGCCAGATGTGGTGGCACACACCTGTAATCCCAGCTACTTGGGAGGGTGAGGCAGGAGAATCGCTTGAACCCAGGAGGTGGAGGCTGCAGTGAACCAAGATTGTGCCATTGCACTCCAGCCTGGGTGACAAGAGGGAAACTCTGTCTCAAAAAAAAAAAAAAAAAAAAAAAAAAAAGGAAAAAAGAGGGTGGTTTCTCTCTTTGTACAATCCAACACTACAGGGATGGCTGTGAAATTCTTTGGACTCAAAAAGGAAAAAGACAGGAAGAGGCCAAAATCCTAAGGAAGGATAAATGAGGAAACAATATAGAGAAAAGTCTGGCAGGGAAAAGGCAGGAAAGGAAGCAGATGGAAAAAGAGGGAAAGAAAGGAGAAGAAGAGAGGAAGAAAGTGAGGCAGGGGAGAAAGCAGACAGAAAGGGCAGAGTCAAGAATGATTCTGGTGACACAGAGGCCAGGCTGTAGGATGGACACTCTCCAGTGCATCTGTGGACGAGAGAGATTTTGATTTGAACATTTTCAGGGACCTGTTTTCTCAGATGTCCTGGGGACACGATTCTAATACCTTGGAAAACACCAATGTGTGTTCTTTGGTGGTTCTGGGTCCTGGGACTGGAAGGAGGGAAAGGAAACCCTCCCAGAAGCAGGAAGTTCTGGATCCCAGCTTTGGGCTTGTGTTGGATGGGGAGGAAACAGGCCCTCATAGAGAGGATCTGTAAATGTCTAAAGTGGGATAAAGCATTTAGCGTATATGAAGTCATGGATGTAAATTTTAAAACATTATAATTTTATTTGTTATAGGTCAATGTATTAAGAAAATCAGTATGGCGTCTGGGTGTAGTGGCTCACACCTGTAATGCCAGCACTGTGGGAAGCTGAGGTGGGAGGATTGCTTGAGGCTAGGAGTTCAAGACCAGTCTGGGCAACATGTTACGAACATAACGTTTGTGGAGACCCTGTCTCTACAAAATAAATGAATACATAAATACATTAAAAATTAAAAAAAATTGAGCTGGGTGTGGTGGTGCACACCTGTTGTCCCAGCTACTTGGCAGGCTGAGGTGGGAGGATTCAGCCCAGGAGTTTGAGGCTGTAGTGAGCTGCGATGGCGCCAATGCACTCCAGCCGGGGGACAGAGCAAGACCCTGTCTCTAAAAAAAACCCAGTTACTGTGGAAACAATTGAGCTATGAAATACCAAACCACTGCCTACCCCCATCTCCCACCTTCAAAGCACACCAGCATCTCTCTGTGCGAGGAGCCCTGTGAGCCGGGAGGGGTCCTCTGGCTTGGGTGCTGGCACCCGGTCTTAGAGCAGCTTCAAATTCTCAACCCCAAATGGAGACATGCAGCTTCGCACATGGTCTGACGGTGGGCTGGAGTATTTAAAGTTAGACCATTCTGGGAAATATCACTGATGTACAGACTTCCCAGGCAGGCCTCAATGATTCAGCCATGGACCTGCTTTGCCCTCACGGGGAGGGCTGTCAGGTCCATTTTCCCTGACAGCGTGGAGGTCCCTGTCCACCCACAGGGAGGAGGCCTCTGCGTCCTGGCAGGAAATAGCCTTAGGTCTGTGTCTAGGAGTGGAAGTCAGGCTCTGCCCAAGGGATGACCCATTTCCTTTTCCTTTATTTCTCCAAGTGGAGAATCCCCAGGACCCTGAAGGGGAGCGCCCTTCCGGAGGGAGCCACATGTCCCGCCTTCCCCTTGGCGGCGGGCATGGAGCTGCCTTCTTCCCACATGAGAGCAGGGAAGGAAAAGGAAAGCAGGGCCGCTGGCAGGGCTGAACTCAGGAACCGCTTGCCTCTCCCAGCCCGGCCCCCACTTCCCTATCCCTCACCACCCCCATCCGCTGGTAACACAGGGTGTAATCTCGCTTCTAACACAGAATTACAGAAAACGAGGGGGAAATAGCCCCGAAAAGAATAATTAATTTCTGCTTCCTCATGCAAATCCTTCGGCCAGTCATCCGAAGTTCAGAGCAGGACCAATTCAGTTCCTTGTGCGAATTCCAAGCTGAAGGCATTTAGAAAAGGAGAGAGCGAGAGGAGAGAAATTGAATGGATTTACTTTTCTAAGAACCAGAATTAACAAAGGTTCCATTTTCCGTGGTTATGGGTCTGGCTAGACAGCCCTCACTGACAAGCTCTCCAAACACATGTGCTGGCCTGCTGAAAAGGCCTCAGTGTTGACTGACAGATAATTGAAGTGACAAATTGTTTCATTGTATTTGGCAGAGAGAGTGCTGTATTAGATAATTATGGGGAACAGAGGAGCTCTGGGGTCTCAGGTCACAAGACATGCCTGACCCTATTTTCTGAAAACTCTGAATGGAGTTCTGGGTCCCCGAGGACCTGAGTGTTAGGCTGGCTTTTTGTTGTTGTTGAGTTTTTTTCTTCCCCTTTCCCTCCTCCTCTGCCTCCATTGCCTGCCCTTCCCCCCTTTTCCGATCTAATGATTAAGAGCTAAAGAATATAGAGACCTCCAGAGCCGAGGGAACGGGCCCTGCCCCCACCATGCCCGCCCCCACTCCAATTCCTCCCTTTTTAGGAAAACAACTTGTGAATTTTCTCCATGGTAGCCCGTTTGCAAACTCTTCTTCTTATCAGCTCCCCACAGTGGCCTGAAAGGAGGCAGCCGGGGACAAATGAGTGGCTTCAAAGGGTTGAGGGGTGAGGGTGTCCCCCTACCCCTCAGAGGGAGGGGAGCAGAGCTGCTTCTCCGCGTGGCCTGGTGAGGTGGGAAAATGGAAGACCCACAGTTAGTGGGTGGTGAAATAGGTCAGACCCCAGCTTGTGAAACTCTCCATCCAGGGCTCTTTTTCCCAAACCTGCTGGGATACAAATTTTTTAAGCTCAGGAGTGCAAAATGCAAATCACAATATCCCCCTCTCTCTTCCTGGCCCTCTTTACAGCTGTATAATCCTATAAGAAACTGGAAGCAGCTTCACGCACACCGTCTTTAGCCTCATGCGTGATCGGGCCTGGGCACAGGGTAGGGGCAGATTTCCCTGTGCCACACAGCAAGGAAGGGGCCAGTCGCCGCCCCGCTGTGTCCTCCACCCATTTCCCAGATGCCCCCTACAGAGGTGGACAGGGATTCTTTAGGGGAGAGAGAGACCCTCAGAGCAGAGACATTCCTGGATGGTTCAGGAAGGAGCCCGCAACAGGCTGGAGGAAAACCTACTTACTCCTGCAGGGGATGAGTAGAATGGCTTGGTGCCTCTGCTCTTAGCACCAGTGGGGGAGGGGCAGTCTTCAGATTGGGGATTTAGGATCTTCACTATAAACCCCATTTGCTCTCTACAGGGCTTTGATGCTCTGGAAGATTTACTTTGCTTTCAAACAGAAAGGGTTTTGGAATTATTCAAACTCTCAATGTTCATTTTTTTTTTTTAAGTTGCGTTTTCACTTTTCCTCCATGCCTTTTTCTCCTTTCTTTTGGTTACCTTTTATTCTTAATTATAAGTCCAGAGAAGACCCCCCAGGAAGCAGTTTGATGTTTGGTTTCCAATTCTGTTATCTTAAAAAAAATAAAAATAAATAAAGCACACTGGGGGAGCACCGGGACATTTCTGAGTATGTGACACAGCTGAGTTCCATAGATTTTCTGGGTTGTTGTTTTTTTTTTTTTTGAGACAGTCTTGCTCTTGTCACTGAGGCTGGAGTGCAGTGGCTTGATCTTGGCTCACCACAACCTCCCCCTCCCGGGCTTGAGCAATTCTCCTGCCTCAGCCTCCTGAGTAGCTGGGATTACAGGTGCCTGCCGCCATTCCTGGTTAATTTTTGTATTTTTTGTTTATTTATTTATTTATTTTTTAGTAGAGATGGGGTTTCACCATGTTGGCCAGGCTAGTCTTGAACTCCTGACCTCAGGTGATCAGCCTGCCTTGGCCTCCCAAAGTGCTGGGATTACAGGCATGAGCCACCCCCTCTTGGGATTTGGCCACCAACATGTGGGAAGTCCAGGCCATCTGGTGAAGCCACATGGAGGTGCTTTGGATAACAGCACAGCTGAGCTGCCGACAGTCAATGTCAACTATCAGCCATGTGCATGATTCATCTTGGAGGTCCAGTCACATTCAGACTCTAGGTGATCCATATCCGGGCTCCATTTATCTGAATATAGCCCATGAGAGACCCTAAACGAGAACTGCCTGGCTGACTTAGTCAACATATACATGAACCATAGTATATTGTTGTCTTAAACGACTTAAGTTTTGGAGTGGTTTGATACACAGCAATAGTTAACTAGAGCAAACCACCAGGACTTTATCCCTAGAGCCCTGTCCTTGGGATGGTGCTGAAAAGAAAAGGGGTTCTCCAGGAGAGGAAGGAGAAATTGGCACACAATCCACTCACAGCAGACAAAGCAAAGACCCAGGAGATGGTGCAGAAAGCCCTGGTGCAGGAAGTGCCACTGGGCCCCACGTGCTTTGAAGTACTAGGGAAAAAGCTTCATTTTTCTCTTCTTTTTACTAAAGGATGCTTTTCCTTATGAAATAGATCTGAAGTATTCACCATGGCAGGCACCCGTCATCCCTCCATCATTTGTGGAGTTGAGTATTAACAGATTTGAAGGTTAGGACAGTGGAGGCTGAGGATGTCTTTATGAACAGAGGACTCTGCTAGAAGGTTCACATCCAGAAGCTGGAAGGGCTGGTAGAAACCCAAGGTCACCAGGAAGACAAGCCGGGAACCCGGCTGACTCTGTCCTTGGGCTTTAGTACCTGGCCTGGCAGAGAGCTGGATGCAAGAGCAAGTGAAATCCAACAACATCAAAGGCCTTTGTCATGGGGTTTTAATTTTTCTGGCCCAATGGGCTTATTATTTTCTATTTTCTTTTCCTGCCACTCCACCCCATCACATCCTCCGGCCTGGGTCCTCCCTCATGATTTAATGACCTCTTTGGGTACTAGTGATCTCAGCTTTTTCTCATTTACTAAACCTCTTTTTTTGGAGTCAGCCTTCTATTTGGGCCCAGATACAATTCTGGCTAACAGGCCTGCCCTCCTGGGGCCTCAGTCCTGGCTTCTATGTCTGAGGAAGGAGATTCCACTGGCAATTGTCTTTTCTGAAAGAAGAACAAAGACGAGAGAAAGTTTCCTTGAGCAAACCCAATGTGAAAGACTCAGATTGGACAGGTAGGTAAATTAGTGAGTTATTCATGTTTAGAAGATGTTTCTTTAAATGTCCACAAGTACATTTAAGTATAATTTGATTTTTTAAAAATAGCAAAAGTAGCACTTCTTCAGGCCATATTTATCACGTAAAGTGAGAGGGACAGTTGTTTATAAGACGGGAATCTAGCAGAACGTGCCTTAGTCTAAAGACAAAGAGAGCCCTTGATTGATTTCTCACAGGAGGAGACATTTTTCTACCTTCTGAAGTTAAAAACAAACAGCGAAAGAGGTGAACAAATCCAGACTTTCTGCATTCAATTCACTTCACCAAGTCTTTTTAAAGAACCCATGTGTGCCTGGTGGAACTGCCAATAAAGGTATCAGATTAGTAGAAAAGGCTATGGAAAATCCATTTTCAAAGCTGTAAGAGAGTGATACCAATATAAAAGAATGTACAATGAGAGAGCATCTTTCATTCTTTGTTTCACATCACTTCTAGAGTAACAGGCGGATAGTCTTAGGTCTCAGGAATGGAAAATTTTGCCAAATCATCTTGGGAGAAATGTCTAGATCTGGAAAGACCTTTGCATTCTAGGCCAAACTTCTGCCTCAAGCAAATCCGTTCTGAGAGTAAGTCAAAATCAAATCCAAACAACCAAAATAAACAAACTAACGAGAGAAAAAAACCAACAACAAAAACCCAACAACAATAAATGCAAAAGGAAAGAGAAGAAATTTTTAAAAAAAACCCACAAAGACTCTGTGGAAGGAAACCACAGTTAGAAGGGAGGGAGTAGGAGACCGATTCAACTTGATTCAAACCAATCCAATCCAACCCAATCCAATCAACATTTATTGAGCACCTACTATGTGCAGACAGAGTGTTAGGTTCCGAGGCTGTGGAGTTGAACAAAACGCGGTCTCTGCTCCCAAGAAGCTACATTTGCAAGTCTGCACAGAATCAGATGTGTGTTTGTTCATACATCAGAAAAGGGCCCATGCTTCCCGGACCCTTGGGAAAACTCTGCCCTTTCTGACCTCCACTCTGTGCCGCCAAGTCCTCTTGGCTGCACGCAGGGGGATGCCATCACCCTGTGTGCGGGGTTGGGGGCACACGGGCAGGGGTGGCCAGGCAGGTAGGAACATCTTTCCCAGCACATCTGCGGGAGCCTGAATTTCATGAAGACCCCTTTTTTCTTTCTCCCCACTGTCAGTCTAGCACAAATAATCATTAAAGACCATTGCCCACGATGGAAATAAAATACAGCCTGAGAGCTACAGCACAGCCCCTCCATTGAGAGCCCGCGGAAGCTTGGTAAGGCCAATAATTCAAAACAGATGAACGGCCCGGCAAATACTATGGGCTCAGTATCCCAGCCTGACCCGACCTTTGAAACTTGCTGAAAGTTATCCTTGAAATTCCCCAGAACTCCTTGAAAAACTTCTGTAAAAGGCTTATTTATCACAAAGCCATAAATAATATTTGCTAGGTATTTGCTCCATCTATCTAGAAAATGAATTAGGCTAAAAGATGTAAACTCAATGGCTGAGCCTGGGCGGGGGCGGGGTGGCCAAGGTTGGGGGAGACCACTCAGTTTCAGGTAGGAATAAGGGAGAAGCTGAGAATAGGGGAGAAGCTGCTGTGCGCCATCCTCATGTATCTGGAGGGGGGCTGGGGGATGGGGTGAAGATGGGGCTGCTCAAGGAGTTAGGTTTAATGCAACAGATTTTAATTTCATTGCTTTTACAAAGAGGTGTCTGTAGATTGCTGTCAAGAGACATAGCTCTGGTAAATAATTCGCGTGATACTTTTACACAAAATTGCTTCTGGGCAAGCGTCCCGAGGTGCCTGCTCAGAGAGCTACACATACTCTGTGACTACCTTCTGTGAAAGCTGGGGGCTTCATTCATTCACTCACTCATTCATTCATTCATTCATTCATTCATTCAACAAATCCATCCAAAGGCTTCATCCTAGTTCTGTGGAAGGTGTAATAATATAAAGGATGTAGTTACATCTCTCAAGGAATCTTTATCAGCAGGGAGAAAGGAAAACACACAGATTCCTAGCACACGATGTAGAAAGGGATACACAGCTTAGGACAGTACAGAGACAGAGCTATAGGAATGCAGAGGACAGTGAGATGACATCCAGCTCCTGGGAGAGGGTTGCTGGGAGGGGGCAAGGTAGGAGATGAGAGGATTCCTAGAGGGGCTGCACTGAGGGGAGGGAACCTTGGAGGCTGGGTCGGCCGTGGCAGGGCAGAGGTGAATCCTTCCAGGCCAAAGGGAGGGTAGGAGGATCAAATATAAGGATGTACAAGCCTTGGCCCCAAATAGGCTATTTATTTAAAAAGGGAGAGGAAATGGTGGAGAAACGAGGGCCCAAAGACTCTGAATGTAGTCCTGAGAAGGTGAAAGGAAAGGTGTTCATGGGTATGAAGAGAAGGAATGGTTCACAAGCTACCATGGAAGATGATAGATAGAAGCTGGCATATGGGGCCGGCAGAGTGGCTCACACCTGTAATCCCAGCACTTTGGGAGGCTGAGGCAGGAGGATTGCTTGAACCCAGGAGTTTGAGGTCAACCTGGGCAACATAGTGAGACCTGAGACCCCATCTCTAAAAATAAAAATAGCCATGCATGGTGGCACATGCCTGTGGCCCAGGTACTTGGGAGGATGAGGTAGGAGGATCGCTTGGTCCCAGGAGCTCAAGGCTGCAGTGATGATGCAGGTATGGCCATTGCACTCCAGCCTGGGCAACAGAGCAAGACCCAATCTCTTTAAAAAAAAAAAAAAAGAAGAAGAAGAAGCTGGCACCTGATTGTGTGGGGGGATGGGGAAGAGAGACGAAGGAATCCTCAAGCAACAATGCTTGAGGCTTTTATCATGGCACGTGATGCTATTAAAGATGAACCTCAGAGTCTGAGCCTGCATGGCTGGGAGTCAGGGAAGGGCAGGGAAGTTAGGAAAAAGTGCCTGCTTGGGAGAGAGTATGAGGAAGGAGAATCAACAGCATCTCATGCTATTGACAAATGGGGACAAGGGAGGGTGCTGGAATGTTTGTAGGCCAGCAGGGAGACAGACTGAAGATAGGGTAAGAAGACAACCCACTTGGATGAAGTGTAATAAAAGACCATATCCAAGCCTGTGGGAGGAAGGAAGGAGGTAAGGGTGAGCAGGTGCCCAGAAAAATTTAGGAGGGAGAGAGGGAAGTTGAGAGAGCGCCTGTCCTCATCCTGATGAAGTCAGTGGGCTGCAAGGGGCACGCCGAGATCTCAGGAGGTGCCTGATGTTTTGGATGTGTTTTTATTCTGCAATGAGGGCCCAGTGGCTCCACTGGGGGCTGCACTGGCCATTTGCTCCCTGAAGTATGGAGTTCTGAGTTAGGTGACTGAGTTGTTCGCCTTTACTCAGGAAGCTGGACTTTGTCATGAGAGGCTGGCAGGATAACAGATCAGGGAAGTTGGGTTTGTGTGTGGTCATGGAGCTTGGTTTGGGGGATGTTCTGAGGATCCTGTCTTGCTGTTCTGTTGTTCTTAGGGGCTTTCCTGTGTGGGCCATCAGTGGATGTCTGCTTTCCCCACAGTGCAGGATTACTGATTGTGACGGAAGGCATCACTCAGGGGCTTGTCATGGTTCCAGTTCTTATCCTAGAACATTAGAGCTAAAAGGGATCTGAGAGTTCCCATTGGTCTGGGACGCCCTATCCTGTCAATCCAGAAAACCAGCTCTGGCCCCAGTCTCCCATTGCTCCCAGCCCCCAGCCTGAGAGGCCCTCGGGGTTTAGGGAGGGGGCGCAGCAGTGGCAATGCGAGTGGGCCTCTCCTCCTCCCAGTGCAGGTGGGAAGCATGCCTCAAAAGAGGTCTGGGACCCATTCATTTAGAACAGCTTCTAACTGGTAATGTCATGGGTTTAGGGGCCAGTGCCTGGCATGGAGTAGATACTCAATAAATACTTATTGAAACAGAAAAATGAGAAAATTAATGAATCATGTTAGGATTAGAGAAAGAACAAAGTTTGAGGACTTAGGGCTTTTGATTCTTTATTTATTTTGAGATGGAGTTTTGCTCTGTCACCCAGGTTGGAGTGCAGTGGCATGACCTTGGCTCATTGCAACCTCTGCCTCCTGGGTTCAAGCGATTCTCCTGCCTTAGCCTCCCAAGTAGCTGGGACCACAGGCATGCACCACCACGCCCAGCTAGTTTTTGTATTTTTAGTAGAGATGGGATTTTTCCATGTTGGCCAGGCTGGTCTCGAACTCCTGACCTCAAGTGATCCGCCCACCTCAGCCTCCCAAAGTGCTGGAATTACAGGTGTGAGCCACCACACCCGGCCAGGGCTTTTGATTCTTAGTTCAGTTTTTTCTCATTGTTCCCATAGTCTGTTCTCCCCAGACATTTTCTTTAATGCTTCTATATCTTAAAGAGTTGTGTGTTTCTACGTTTCTTCTCCAAATTCCGGAATCTTCCCCCAGGCCTGAGGACCTAAAAAAAGACACCCTGAGTGTTAGGACAGTATTCACTCACTCTCTTACTGGCCTCTTGTTAATTCATTCCTTCCTGTCTTTCATGCATTGTGTATTTATTCATTTATGCAGCCCTTCAAATATCTATTGAGATCTATTTTGATAAGTCAGGCACAGTGGAGAAGAGCTGGTCTTGATGTTCTGGTAAGAGGAGTGCAAGAGTAAATGTCAGCCTACCTGCAGGTTCATTCAACCTTGGGATAGACCTCAAAGGTGGCTACAATTTGTCCCTCCTCGGCTTCACATCCTCTTGCTGTGACGTTGACTGCTCTCGCACTTTGAGATGGGGCTCTGTCAGGAGACTTGCTTAGGCTCCTGTGAAACAGGCAGAGGCTGACAAGCACCTGTGCTGTGGGGCCTGTCTGCTATTACTGCTTTGGGAACCCTGTGACTGCCACCACGTGCAGCAGCCTGGGCTGCTTCTGGTGATGAGGGGCCTCTGTCATCCCAGCCAATAACCTGCCACTCATGGACATGTGAGTAAAGCCATTAAGTTTTGGAGTTGTTTTACAGCAGTAGCTGACTGACACAGTACTCCTCATTGTCCTTGAGAGGCTATGAGAAGTGAGACTCTAATGTCTTTCCAACCAAAAATCTCCCTTGCACCATGATGCGCCTTAGTTAAAGCCCAAAAGTACTTCTGCAGAGACCAGCTGCAGATCCTGTATATCATGTACACACTTTCCTGGGAGCCATAAGCTCTCTTACAATCTCTGGGCATTAAATCAACAATAAATACCTATTGATTCCCAGTTGCAGATAAGACTGTCTGTAGGGTGTGGGCAGTCACCAGGTTTCCAGGTCTGATAGGAGCATAGGAGCGGGTCAGGCAGAAACACTAGAGGCATAAGTGAGTATCTGAGGTCAGCACTTCCAGAAGTACCCCCCACCACACACACATACTCAGGGAGCACAGGAGCGAGGATGCAGCCACCTGTGCTGGCCAGCTCAGGGCTCTCTAGTCATCTGCAACCCTGGAGGATCAACTGTCCTTCATGGGCCAGAGGTGGTTCTCCTGCTACAGGTCCCCAAGGGGTGACATCTCTGTTCACCCTCCAGGGATCTCCCTCGTAAGGGTAGGGTCTCAGATTCCAGGGCAGGAAGGTTCAGCCCAGGAGGCTTTGCTCTGTGTATGCTGTCAGGCTGGAGTCTGCAGTGTTCACTGTGACTCAGTGGTTGCTGCCTTAGTGAAGGAGAGAGTTAGAGTGATGCAGGACATGTGAGCCCAAACTGGGGCTTAGCCTGAGAGGGTGCCTGGCTTCGCCCAGGGAAAATTTCAAGGGTGAGCTGGTGGTAGAAGAAAATGGCTTTATGGAGGCGGCAGTGTTGCAGCTCTGTGCCTGCTCCTGCAGAGTGGGGCTGCCCCACAGGCATGTGCTGAGAGTAGCAGCTCAGGGCAGTGCTGCAGTCAGATTTATACTCACTTTTTATTACATGCAAATTAAAGTGCAAATTATGCCAATATTTCTAGAAGGGGTTGGAACTTCCAGGATGCCAGATTGTTGTCATGGAAAGGGGCAGTAATATCCAGGTGTTGCCATGGCAACGATAAACTGACATGGGACACTGGTGGGGGTGTCTTATGGAAAGGTGCTTCCACCCCATCCCTGTTTTAGCTAGTCCTCAATTTGGTTCAGTGTCTGAGCCCTGCCTCCAGGGTTGAGTCCCACCTCCTACCTGGAGGGGTAGGGAGGTACCAAATTGCACTGAGTACCATGGAGAGTACAGAGAAGATAAATGAGTGATGCTGATCAATCAATCAATTGATCAATTGATAACACATAATTATCTTAATACAATGCTAATAGCAGCTCTTGTTTATTGAGTGCCAGCTGTTTTGCAGTCACTGCATGGTAAACACTTCACGTATATTTCCACTCATGTTCCCTGCTCCCAGTGCTTGCCTTCTTGACGAGCAGGGCATCATAAGTGTCCTGCATGGGCAACAGTCCTAAGTGCTGCAGCTAGAACAGGGCAGTAACAGCTCTGCAGCATGAGTAACGGAGCTCGAGACATGCAAACCTGGGTCTGCACAGGAAAGCGTAGCATGCACATTCAGTTGCCTTCTCTCTGGGCTCTCCCACATCCATCCTTCAGGCTTCCCTCACCCCATTACCCTGACAGCTTCCTGAACATCCACTCCTCACCCCCCAGTCAAAGTGTCCCCATCCTCTGTCATAATCCATTTGGGCTCTGTTCTTTGCAACAGACAGTTAAGCCCAGATAAAGGCAGCTAATCTGTCTGTTAGCTCATGTGTTCCCGTGACAGATAACATAACTCATTACCACGGATACTTTGCAGGGCTCTTGAAGAAGGTCCTTGAACAGTAACTCTCAGGCTGGAATTTGGTTGGTACCATGGGAGTCATGGAGGAGTGCTTGGACAGATGGGGGTTCATCACCTCTCAAAACTGTCATGAAGGTGGCTGTGCCACCCTCCTAGGTGTGCCTGATGCCAACCTCTAGGAGCCAGGCATTCCGACTGGGCAGTGGAAAATGGAAGTCTCAGGCTTCAGGATCAGATGAATCTGAATTTGCCTCTTATAAACATGGTCATGTAACAGTTTTACTTAATATCTTGAGACCTTGGTATTTCTGATCTGCAAAAATGGGAAAATTATACCCATCATGCAGGCTCACTGTGAGGATTAGAAATAATATAATGGGCTGGACATGGTGACTTCCACCTGTGGCCCCAGCTACTTGGGAGGCTGAGGCAGGATGATCGCTTGAGATGAGGAATTCGAGGCCGCAGTGAGCTATGATCCCACCACTGCATTCCAGCCTGGGCAACACCCTATCTCAGAAAAAAATAAATAAACAAAAGGAAGAACATAGCCACTGTGGGTCCCTGACTCCTCTTGCCTGAAGCCTCTGGGTGTGGAGACACAGAGATCCCAAGGTTTAGGGGTGCAGGCCTCGACTCCAGAGCCAAGCCTCATGGGCTCAAATGCTGGTTCTGCTCCTTATTAGATATGTGACCTTGAGAGTTACTTTCCTGGGCCCCAGTTTCATTATCTGTCTGGGACAGTAACAGTTCCTACATCAGAGAGTTGTTATGAGGATTAAATGAGATAGTTCAGGTATGTGATGGAACTGGCACTGTGCCCAGGTAAAAAGTGGTCAGCGTGAACAGGCATTAGCGGGTGGGGGTGAGGACATCACTGGCTGAGTGTTAACTCCCTTGGGCAGCTCGGCCTTCCTAAGTTATTGCTGAGCTGCTGCTCTCAGCAAAAGCACGGAAGGAGTGTGTGTGCGGAGACCGAGTGGCTCAGTGAGGGCAGGAGCTTGCCTGGATCTTCTTCAGCTCCTGAGGGCAACATCTGGGGGGTGTCTCAGGGTCTGATGATTCCAAACAGCTCATCTCAGGAGCCAGAGCAAGCACCTGAGGCCTGGAGGGCTTCCAAGAGGAGGCTCCAGGAGTGATTGCCAAGGACCTGGGGTGGGCAAGAGTGGAAGGAGGAAGAGGAAACTCCATGTTTGTGTAGTTCCAACTGCATCCTGCAGCCTGCTCCAGGTACTTTCTTAGAGACCTCATCTCTATAAAAAATTTAAAAATTAGCTGGGCATGGTGGCGCACGCCTGTGGTCTCAGCTACTTGGGAGGCTGAGGCAAGAGGATCGCTTGAGATCAGAAGTTTGAGGCTACAGTGAGGTATGATCACACCACAGCACTCCAGACTTGGCGACAGACCCTGTCTTCCAAAAAGTAAATAAACGAAAGAAAGAACATAACCACTGTGGGTCCCTGACAGGGCGCTGGTGTGAAGTGCCCTCTTTGAGTCCTCAAGCAACCTGAGAGGGGTGTGGTATCATCCTCTCCACTTCACGGAGGGGACCCTGAGGCTGTGTCATTCAGGGACTTGCCAAGGTCCCAGGAGAGGAAATGCCTGTCTGCTGGACGCCAGTGCTCATGCTCAGTGTGCCGCAGTAGGCAAGCGATGACCAGAAGATGGCTTTAGGCATGACACTCTCCGCATTTTTCAGTTACCAGGAAAAGGAAAGTAAGCAACAGAAGACAGACCACCAGGGATTGTTTGGTGTGGGGTTAGGGAACTGGGTCAATCAATCCACAAACACAGGCAACCTCCAACTTGTAGACACAGGCTTAGGGCAGCCTGGACATGCAAATAGCTGTGTTCGCTAATTTGGGAGAGAATTACTTGTGCTGCTTTTGCTAAAATTGTCACCGAAACTCCAGATGCTAAAGGCTCCCCCAGTTTTTTTTTTTTTTTTCTGGAACTCTTCTTGACTGCATTTTAATGTCAGCTTGTTTTCTGGATGGTTTCTCTTTTTCTTCCAGAGAGGGCACTGAGATGGAAAGCAGAACAAACAAAAACAAACAAAAACCTCAATGAAGTGAAGATTCCGTCGGCCGGAGTTCTGGTTAACTGAAGCCTCCTTGTTGAATGTGGCTTTTGTTCTTGTTTCCGGCATCGGCTTGCGGCTGGACATTTGTGTGTCTGTGCAGTATGGAGGATTTGTTGACGCTGGTGCTAACCAGAGACCCCCTGGCGGAGGGGATTGTGTGTGTCTCCTGCTGTGTGTGGTCGCAGTTAGCTTCCGGGGTGTTGGGGCCAGGGAATAAAGGGGCCCAGCAGGTTGGTCCTTTCCTCACTGATTTCCTCTGGGGACAGCGGCCCTTGAACAAGAGGATTTCACGGGGCAGGGCCACCCCTGCTCTGCCTTTGCATGTTTTTTCCTCAATGAGCACAGGCCTGTGTGACGAATGCTGCTGAAGGCAGGCCCCAGGGAAGGGAGCAGGGGAGGAGGAAGCCATTCAGAGATGGTGTGCGCTTTTATCACCTCGTCTCCAGGGAGCCTGGCCTCTCTGGCTACTCATGAGGAGCTGACAGAGCACCACAATCAGGGGCCTTCTGTTTTTTCGCTCATTTTTGTTTATTCCTTCATTTCTCCCTCTTCCTTTCCCTTTCTCCCTTCTTCCATCCATCCTTCTGTTCATCCGTCCATCCATCCATCCATCCATCCATCCATCCATCCATCCACCCATCCATCCATCCACCCACCCATCCACCCATCCATGCATCCATCCATCCATCCATCCATCCATCCATCCATCCATCCACCCATCCACCCATTCACCCATCCACCCATCCACCCATCCATCCATCCATCCACCTACCCATCAACCCATCCACGCATCCACCCATCCATCCATCCATCCATCCATCCACCCATCCACCCATCCACCCATCCACCCATCCATCCATCCATCCATCCATCCATCCATCCATCCATCCATCTTTCCAACCAACCAGCACATTGTGCAAGTGCTGTGGGGGGAAATATACAAGACCAGCTCCTTGCTCTTTCAGAGTTTCCAATCCAGGAAGGGAAAGAAGACAAATGCATGTATGAAACAAAGTAGAAAACCAGCAGGCCACACAACAGACCACACACAGTTATGGGTAGAGAGAAGGGGTCCTGCCAATGTTGATCAGGCAGAGGGGGCCATTGATTTGACCCTGGAGGGACAAGCGAGGGGATTTCAAATGATGGAGGTGACAGGATTTGCCTTCCAAGAAAGAGAAACAGCAAGGGGAAAGGTGGGAAGGTGGGAAGTCTTGTGGCTGTTTAGGGCAAGGTGAGTTGTTTGATTTGGCCATGGAGCAGGAATGAGTGGGAAGGGAAGCTGGAGGGACCATTGGAGCCAAGCCGCAGAGGGCCCCGAAGTCAGGATGTGGTGCAGGAGGCATCAGGACCCACTCAAGCCTTCTGGGTAAGCAAGTGGCACACCCAGAGCTGAGCTTTGGGATGGCTATGTTGGCAGAGACCACAGCATGGGACCTTCATGGCCTTATCAGATGCCCCATGGGGAATGCACACCCACTCTTGTCCCCGACCCAGGAACCTGGAGTCCTTGCTGGCCAGGCAGGGCCAGCCTCTCACTCCCCTTCCCGGTGGCACCCTCCCCTTTCTGCTATGTGCTTTTGACAGCGTGGCCTCCCAGTACCACACACATCAAGGTGTGAATCCAATGCTTGCAGCACCTGGCGTGGCCAGGTGACCCAGGGACATTGGGTTTTAAGCAAGAAAAACATTGGCCAGAAGAAAGTTCCAGAGCCTCTGGGAGGCAAAGTTGGAGATAATTAAACTTTGCCAGCGACACTGAGCGGCACAGCCTGGCAAATGTAAATGTCCCAGTCATGGCTGTCATGTGGGACCCCGGGCTAGCTTACTTCTAAGGGTACTTTCATGAGTACCAATAGGTATTTTTTCCACAATAATTATTCTACCCTACTCCCACTACCCCAATGCCTTAAATGGTCACTACGAAACATTCTTTTGGTTTAGATTACAAAGCCCCAGCATGCAAATGTATCAACGTTGGGAACTGTTGAGACCACAGTGTCTCAGTGCAAATGAATTCCTTAGGTTAGCAAACCCTGTTGCTGCCAGCTTTTGAGGGATTAGCACCCAGAACTGAATGGATATGGAGGACTTCTAACAAACAATTATCAAGCATCTGTGCAAAGGTCCAAGCTGCAGCTGGGGCTGCAGGAATAAAGGTAAACACACCTCAGTTACTGCAATCCAGCAAGAAGCGTTCTGCAATCCAGCAAGAAGAACAAGCACAGCTACCATTTTGCAGTTGAGGGGTATTGTTGTCAGGCGTCGTTATGTTTTTCAACGCATAATCTTATTTAAATGCATTAAAACCTACTTATATGTTACTAGGATTATTGCCATTTTAGGCTGTGGAAACCTGCTCTGAAACATATGTAAATAGTATTAAGAATCAAATGAAGGAGGATTTAGGGAGATGGGCAGGAATTGGAGAGGGGTTGAGTGTGGACTCAGCCAGCCTTCACTTTCCCTGTTGTGATTATGACAAGGTTATGAGGTGGAAATGACATTTATTTATTTATTTTTAATTAATTAATTTCTTTTTTTGAGACTGAGTCTCGCTCTGTCACCCAGACTGGAGTGCAGTGGCATGATCTCGGCTCACTACAACCTCTGCCTCCTGGGTTCAAGCGATTCTCCTGCCTCAGTCTCCCAAGTAGCTGGGACTATAGGTGTGTGCCACCATATCTGGCTAATTTTTGTAATTTTAGTAGAGATGGGGTTTCACCATGTTGGCCAGGCTGGTCTAGAACTCCTGGCCTCAGGTGACCTGCCCGCCTTGGCCTCCCAAAGTACTGGGATTACAGGTGTGAGCCACTGTGCATGGCCGGAAATACCATTTAACATGCTACCCAAGTGGTGGGATTGGAGTGAAAAAAGCCAATCAGACCCGGAGGCGGGAGAGCAAAGTGGAGTGGCACCAGGAAAGGCTGTGAGCCCAGGCCAAGGTGGGGCAGCTGGCTGTAAAAGGAGCAGTGCCCCATCCACTGCTGCACCCATGCCCAGCGAGGTGCTTGGTACAAGTCAGGCACACTGTACAAGGCTGTCAAATTCATTCTTCCTTCTCATCAGTAAATTTAGGGACTAGAACCAAAAGAAGTGCTGTGGAGGGCAACTACCTTTGTAGGGTTCACTCATTCACATTGTGCCCAGGTCTCCTCAAGATGAGACCTGCTCCCTCTCAGGTATAACAGAGGATCCATCTAATTTCTCCACATGGGTGCCATGGTAAATTTTGCTGTGGCCCTAAAACTGAATTGAGAATACAAGCCTCCCCTGGTGGGTCCCAGGAGGGGTGGGGGTGTGTGTGTGCACGTGAGCACACGTGTGCATGTATGTGTGTGCCTGTGTGTCTGTGTGCCTGTGTGCATGTGTGTGTGCCTGTGTGCCTGTGTGCGTGTGTGTGTGCATGTGTGTGTATGTGTGTCTGTGCATGTCTGCGTGCATGTGTATGCATGCATGTGTATGTGTGTGTGTATATGTGTGCATGTGTGTGCATGTGTGTATGTGTGTGCATATGTATGTGTGCATGTGTGTGTGCATGTGTGTGTATGTGTGTCTGTGTGCATGTGTGTGTATGTGTCTCTGTGTGCATATGTGTGTGTGTGCACATGCACGCTTGGGGTCAGCCACGCTTTCCCATCCCATGCAAACAAAGTTGGCTTTCGCTGCAAGGTCGGTGACAGCCCAGCCTCCCCTTCACAGGTTGGAGCAAGGCATTAATCTTCTTGACATGGCAGCAGTGGGGGAGGGGGATTTGGGGTGGAAATCCCTCAAACAGGGGCATCCCATGAGCAGAGAGGTCCTTGTCTCATCTGGCTGTATGAATAGGCTTTAGTTTACAAACCCAGGGCATAAAGTCAGGTTGGCTTCAAGAAGATCAAGTAGCATTATAGAAAGTATCTCTCTCTTTTCATTATGTTCATTTTTGGGGAAGCGGGGCAGGCAGAGGCAGATGAGACTCTGTGCCCGTTGAAGAACCTGGGAGTGTATTCTGGGAACAGGCACCCATCTTCTCTGCAAGAGGTGGCGGAGTGGGAGGGTGCGGGAGCCCATGCTGGAGAGAGGGCAGGCCTGGAGAAGTCTAAACTTGCAAACAGAACATGATTTATACAGCCAAAATCTTTCACAAACTACTGGCAAGTTGGTGGGGCCTCCACCCCTCTCTTAGGAAGTCCTCCTTTGTCTGATGTTCCTACCTATGTTACTTGTCTCTGTTAACCTGGGCTCTGTGGTTACAGGTTGGGACTGATTGAGAAAAGCCAGGATCCAGAGGCCAGACAGACCCACAAGGTGCCCTCATTTGAGAACTCTTCTCTGACTACCCCCTGCACCCCAGATTAGGTCCCATTTATCTGGAAAGAGAACTGTAGGATTGGGGTGAAAAGAGTTACTATAGTGCCTAGACACATCAGTTAGGGACTTAGGACAAAGAGGCAAAGAGTTGCTGGGCATGGTGGCTCAAACCTGTAATCTCAGTGCTTTGGGGGGCCAAGGTAGGAACATCATTTGAGTCCCAGAGTTGGAGACCAGCCTAGGCAACATGGTGAGACCTCGTCCCTACAAAAACCTTAAAAATTAGTTGGGCGTGTTGGTGTGCACCTGTAGTCCTAGCTACTCAGGAGGCTGAGGTGGGAGAATCACTTGAGTCCAGGAGTCCCAGGAGGTCGAGGCTCCAGTGAGCTATGATCATTCCACTGCACTCCAGTCTGGGCAACAGAGGAGATCTTGTCTCTTAAAAAAAAAAGAAAGAAAAAAGAAAAAAAGAGGCAAGCAGTTGTCACATACTGTGCTGGGACCCTTGTCCTGGCTGTAGCCGTTGCCCCATAGGGAACACCCAGCAACCTTTTCTTTGACAAGCCAGATGTAACCCATCTTAGGTTCTGCCTTTTTCTGAAACTTCCAGCCAAGTCCAGCTATGCATCAGACCCACACAACTTAATGCCTACTCTTTCCCCAATTGTTCCCCTCAAGATATTCCAGCTCTCAAGGACTTTAGGCTCTCCTTGGGGAGCTGGAATTGTCTCAGACTCCTCCTTCAGGTCTCAAGCTAAATGTCACGTCTTCAGGGAGGCCATCCCTGATCTAAGCCCTCTAGGCGTAATCATACTGTTTGACTTCTTTCCCGCTTTCTTAGAAATTCTTGTTTCCGTGTTTCTGTGTTTGTGTGTTTTTTCTTGTCTGACTGTATTGGAAAGTGAATGCCGAGAGAGAGCACACTTGCCCACCTTGCTCTCTGCTGCTGCCCCAGTGCCTGAAATGGCATCTGCCACATGGTAGACCCTCAAAAATATGTGTTGAATAAAGCAAATGAATGAATGAAGTCTCTTTTGCCCTAGCATGAAAACCAATGCACATGAGTGAATGGGTTGGCAAAGTAGCCACAGGAAAACACTTTAGTTGTGTTGCCTTTAGGCTGTGTTTGGAGGAGGACAGTGAGAAGGGCAAAGGATGGAGCACTGGAGAGAGGGGCTGTGGGTAGACCCAGGACCAGGACTTGGGTTTCTTGACTCTATCCTGTGGGTGACCTTAGGCAGGTGCATCAGTCTCCTTCTGGTTGGATGACACAATCTCTGGTCACTTCTAGTCTTTCCTTCTGTGGCTCACTAGGTCTGCAGCTGAGAGCGCCGAGACTGTCTCCCTGGGCGGGATGCTCTGGCTGGGCCGGACCTGGCTTGGCAGCAGTGCCTGAGCAGCACAGAGGTGCTCTGCTTAGCTCGGGGGCTGCCGGGGTCTCTATGGAGCCTCTGGGGCAGGATTGTTAGCGAGGAGAGGAAAGAGGAACAAAGGGGAACCTTCCCAATTATTGATAAGGCAGCAACCCCATCCATCTTAATGAGACAGGGCGGAAAAACCAGTGGCCAGGCATCGAACACACAATAGGCTACAATAGAGACCTTGCTTTCTTTTTAAAGAGGGGGAATGAAAGACAGACAGAAAGGGAGGAGACTTGGAAAGTGGAAAGCAGTTCCCAAATGTCCTCTGTGCCCCTCATGCAGAGTCAGCCTGCTGTGTGGCCACAGCTGTTTAAAAAATGCAGAGGGCACCGTGGTCCTTTGCTGGGCCAGGGGATGGGATGGGGTGGGGTGGGGCGACTTTCCTGGCAGAGTGGTTGAGCGACACCCATCCTAACAAGAGCCTTTGTTTCCTGGGCATGGGGTGGTCCAGTGGGACTGTGAAGAGCTCCTGCCTGGTGATGCAGGACCTGGTACATTACATGGGGCTCAAAAAGCCCTGTCATCCTTTCGACCCAGCATCTCCCCTCCTCCACCCACCCCACCACTGCTACCATGTCCCATCAAAGGTCTTCTGAGTCCTGGCACTCGGTTTTTCTATTTCTTAGCCTTTGGGCAAATTGCTTAATGTCTTACCTTCAGTTTCTTTAGAACTGACTTCCCTGACAGACTTGCTGAGAAGATGACATTGTGCCAGTGTGTGTATAAACCGTGCCCGGGCATCTGACACAAAGCAGACATTCAACAAATCTTAATCGTCAGAATCAGATCTTGCTTCCACTTGAGGACAGCCCAGTGAGGTCTCCTCCAGGAGCTGGGGCTATCTTGAGAATGGATCTGTCTCTGTCTGCTTTGATTCCCTGGGGCCCAGCACTTAGGAGCTGAATGAGTGACTAAAAGGCTGGAAATGTAATAATTTTGTTAAGACAGCATGTTCTGCAAGGGTTGGCTGTCTCTGGGAGGTGGGGCATTGTGCTTCCTTTTGGGGAATGTTGCACCCTCCCCACAACTGTAGGTTCCCCTGCTGCTGGGCTCAGCTGGGAGCTCGGGGGCCGTGCTACTGTACTTCTGGTTAATATTCTCCTGCTCCCTGGGAAGTGTGGAGGGAGAGAG
The DNA here is from genome assembly GCF_029289425.2 of Pan paniscus. NCBI lineage: Eukaryota > Metazoa > Chordata > Mammalia > Primates > Hominidae > Pan > Pan paniscus. Next base: position 59,777,637 of record NC_073256.2, on the reverse strand, counting down.
ATGGGAAGCACCACGCATGGTTGGAGGGCTCCTCATCAGAACCCCAGGAGATGGGCTGCACAGAGATTCGCTGGTGTAAAGACCTGAAGCACACAGGTGGGGCTGCAAAGAAGGAAAGACACTGGTCTCTTCTGGCCATCTCTGCTTAGGCTGACGTTTCCTGGGGATGGTGCTGATGGGGACATCAAAAGGATTTTGACACAGGGGAAGAGGAAGGAAGAGGAGCTAGAAGCAGAACCACAGGGCCTGGGATGGGACAGAGAAGTCTCTGTGGAACTAGGCTCAACACTCGCATGATGATGCCCTCCTGGTGAGCTGAGGCTGCATTCGACTTGGAGCCAGGACTCCTGCTCCCAGTTGCTGCACTTCTGCCCTGTTAGCTTTGCAGAAAATCCAGCCCTGCTGGATCCTGCCTCATGTCCCCACACACTCCCCGATGTCTGAACCACCCAGCTCTCTGTCTCTCCTCTCTTATCAGGTGACACACAGCTTGACCAGCATTTTCTGAGAACAAACACCTCTAGGCATCTCCAGGGAGGAGGTCGGGTGCTATCTGCAGCACCCAAGGCAGCCCTCCACCTCCCTCCTGTCCTGGGACAGCGTCCAGTCCAAACGGGAAAGGTGTGTCTTGTGTGGCAAGTTATTGCAGGATGAATTCCTGCAGGCTGGAAGGAGCAGCTGCCAAGCACTCTCCCAGAATGACAGGTATATGACCTTCCAAGCTCTCCTCCCGGCCTGGCTGCCTCAGGCAGTGCTTGTTCTATGCTCAGGAGGGCCAGGAGGGTGGAGGAGCCCAGAGAGCCAGCTGGGAGGAGGTCTGGAGGCCTGGTGTCCACCTGTGACTTGCTGTAAGACCTGGGGCAGGCTGTTCAACCTCTCTATGCCAGTTTCAACCCTCCTATGCATCCCTGTCCAGAGGTAGGGCAGGTGGAAAAGGCTCTGATTCTCTTCTCTTTGGTGGGGCATGTGGTTCAATGAATAGATGCTCAGGGGGTGTGTGCAGGAGGCCCAGGGAAAGCTGACTGTGATGGTGAGAGGAAGATGGAGCATAGAGGAGGGCGTGTGTATGAGCCAGCTGGTGAGAGCGAGGGAGAGCAGGAGAGGACACGCTCTGAGCACAGAACCTTGCACATAGTAGGAGCTCATTAAACATTTACTGATTGATTGTTGGCCTGAAAGTTCTCACTCCCTTGTTGGTGTCTGTGTGGTCTGGAAGAAAGATAGAGAATATGACTCCACATGCATCACAAGCTGGACAATGGGGGCAATTATCCAGAAAATGTGAGCCATCCTGCACCCCCCACCCCAAGTCTTTTGCAATCATTACCTGACACATCAGATGAAGTAGGATTTTTAAGAACCTGCGTCACAGAGGTTAACACCAGAGACACACATTTTTTCTTCTACCCAAGAGAATACTGATGCTGTTCTATGTATCTATCTCTTTTTCTTTAAAATTAATAATCTTTATTTCTTTGCAAAGGTGATATATGGTCATTGTGGAAATTTCTGAAAATGAAGAAAAGCAGAAAGAAGACAGTGTAAGGCACCTATAATCTCAAAACCCAGAGGTGGCTAACATTTCAGTGTACCTATTTCCAGGATTTTTAGCTTTTTTTCTTCTTTCCTTCCTTCCCTTCCTCCCTCCTTTCTCTTTCTTATCCTTCTGTTCTGTCTGCAAAATTGGATTCATACTATATATTTCTATCCCATATTCTCCATAAACATTCCCTCCTCTCGCTCTCCCCTCCCCTCCCCCTCCCTCCCTCCCTTCCTTCCTTCCTCCCTTCCTTCCTTCCTTCCAAAAGCCTTTATTTTTTGAATGCTTAGCAATGTACTATGAGACACATAGGAAGCATGGTCTGACTTTTCTTTTTACATAAAACATCAAAGTTACAAAGGACCTGAGCCTATCTAGCCCAATCCCTTCCCATGTTTAGGACCTGTGACTCAGAGAGGAGAAGAGATTGTGGAAGGCCACTGAGGCTAGAAAACCAGACTCCTAGCCCTGTGCTCTTTCCCTGATTGCAGGTGCCTCACATAGGTTGACATGAGCATCTTTCCCTTCCAGCAGCCAAGTTGGTTTTTCCTAAGTGAACCTCCAAATAATAAAGACTGTTCTGTAGTCAACCACTGCACCAAGGCTCTCTTGTATTGAAAACGAAGAGTGTGCTTCCCGTTTTCAGTGGCAGCTTCACCCCCACGCCCCGGGACAGATGGCCTGAGTGGCTGGTGTCAGCTTCAGGCCCTTTCCTGGGCACTGGAATGCTCTGGTTGCTGGTCCTGGGAAGTAGCCCAGTGCCCCAGTGCCGACCAGCCAGCCCCTCTTGAAGCCCTGAATATGGACTTTGTCTGGTGGGCTCCACTCTACTCCCAATGGACGGAAGCCAGTCATTTGGCAAAAATTAGCTCAGTTGCCACCATTGTTCTTAAAGAGGCAGGGCTGAATGGCTCTGGGGACTAATGTATTCTATTATGCCCTTTGGGCTGGCCCCTGAGTGTGGGCAGAGGTCTGCATTCCATAGACCACTGCGACCCCCGGCCCTGCCCCCGCCGCCCCACCAAGCCCTCTGCTCTCCAGCCCCACTGGTCCCCACCCCAGAGGGGAGAAGAGTTCCTGAAGCCAGCCATGGGAAGGCACCCCATCTGGCACCCGATGTGGATGGGAGAGGAGTTGAGGGTGACCAAGAGTCTGGGGAGAGGGCCAGCAGTGGAAATGGGGCATGAGGACCACAGTGACGAGGGCAGCCTGGAGGTTAGGGGAAGGCCAGAGGTGGTCGGTGACTTCTCTGTGACGGGGACCGCTGCCCCTGCCTCCTGCATTGATTGTGCCACATATGTCTGCAGCTCCTTCTCCTCTGCAGCCCCTTCCTGGCAGGAACAGTCTCCTCCAGAGGACGGAGAGTCATGGGGCTTGTTTTGAGCAGCCTGCAGATCTCTCATTCTAGGGTCAGTGATGCCCGAACCTTGAGAAATATGATGTGTGAGAGACAAGTGGGAGAGGGTCTTGCAGACAGAGAGGCTGCATGCAGGCATTCATTATCAGTGCCCTTTTAAGTAGGGAGCAGGGGTTTGTGTGAGTCTCTGGGTCCCTACTTCTCGCTCCTGTGTTTTGCAAAGCGAGGGCTGCATCCAGGACTGCCCTTCACCTTAGAGAGGCTGAAGGTGAGGAAGGAGGGAAGGCAGGGTGTAGCTGTCCTGGCTCAGGTGTCTTTTCTAACAAGACAGAGGTTTGCAAGTATGACTGCCCTGGTCACAGGCTGCGTGAGCTCATTCTTCAGAGTGCTCTCTCCTTTCTTGGGTGTTAGGGCTGCCTGGCTCCACCGCTTATTGATTACAAGTGTGCTTCCTCTCATTAAAAACCCCCACCCAGACTTGGGGAGAAATATCAGAAGGCTCAAAGCCTGCTTGTTCAGAATAGTTTGTGGGGCATGAACAAAAATGATAGAGGTGGGGGAGGGGGGAGAAAAGGAGAGAGGAAGAGAGAGAGGGAGAGAGAGAGGAAGAGAGAAGGAGGTAAGAGGGAGGGGGAGAGAAGGAGATGGGGGAGAGAGGGAGAGAGAGAAAGAGAGGGAGGTGGGGGAGAGAGGAAGAGAGGGAGGTAGGGAAAAGAAGGAGGGAAAGAATGAGGGAGAGAAGGAGAGGGGGGTAGAAAGGGAGAGAACAAGGAGGGAGAGGGAGAGAACAAGGAGGGAGAGGAAGAGAAAGAAGGAGGGGGGGAAGAGAGAGGGAGGGAGGAAAGAGAGGGAGGAAGAGAAAGGGAGAGGGAGAGAGAGTGAGCGCTGTCACCCACTCTGTCCTGTGGGGTATGGGCATCATACTCCACAGAGGGATTGAGGTGGGGTCCTAGTGGGTTGGTTCTGGGGCCATGTCCCTCTCATGTCTGTTGGTTTCTCTGGGTTGCCAGACAAAGGGTGGGCAGATAGATCTACTAAGAAGAAGCATGCTGTCCTGACTGGCTGTGACATCCCCTCAGTCCAAACTCTTCCCACCTCCACTCTCCCCAGCCATGGGCTCTGTTATCTTCCCTGCTATCCTTTATGTTCTCTTTCCTTCCCACCTTTGTGCTTCTTGGGGTTGGGAATCTATCTTTGATGTCCTCTTTTCCTCACGTGACCCAGCACAGAACCTGCACACAGCAGTTGATTGATAGACACCTGTTGATTCATTGACTTCTGGAATTGGGAGAACACAGCTCAGACAGTGCCTGCCACCAGCCAAGGCTGTGTCAGCAGCAGAGAGAGGATGCAATTAAACTCCAATCTGAAATCCCCATTAATTGTGAAGAGTTGATTTCCTTGGGGTGGGGACAGAAATAAAACCAAAAAGAATCTGGATGAGTTAAAATGTGCAGGATGTAGAACATTTCATCTTCCAGAAAGAATATTTTATTCTCCTGTCAAGAGGCCAATGATAACGGCAATAAAAGAAAACATAAGTGATGGTGGTAAGGATTATGCAGCAATTTAGGAAGCAGCCGGTTATATATATTTATGGACCTAAATGGCTGGAAAACCCTTCACACCAGAGGACTTAATGCAGAACTTGGAAAGCACTCCGAGGCTAAGTGGATCTCCATGGGAAGTTGTTATTTATGGACCTTCTTACCGTGTATTAAGCAATTCAGTGGCCTAGACTGCTGTTAAAAAATAAAGAACAAATGGGTTCGATGGACAAATTGTGCTTTTCTGGGTGGGGGAGCCATGGCTGTCTTATAATGCTGTGTTAGAAGAATTTGATAAAAGGCAATGTTTTTATAGGGACAGATATTAAATATGATTGAATGAGAAACTGCTGGAAGATTACAGAAGCCTCCAGATATACAGCTGCTGGTGCCACCACGTGTGGGGAAGAAAGCAAAGTCTGTTCTGCTGCTTGCCGTCAGCCTCTGAGGGGCCAAGAGGCAGCGCTTCCTCTCTGCCTGCACTTTTACTTTGTGACCTGCCCCCACCCTCCTGGCGCCTGTGTCCTTAAGAGAGTTGCTTTGTCCACTCTTTCTGCCTGAGAACTTTATTTCATTTGATTGTCTCAATGCTCTGTCCTTGGGGCATCTGAGGAACCTCTTTGTGACTTGGTCTCCTCTTCTGAAAAGTGGGGGCTTATAGGACCCTTCCAGTGGGAGGCTAAACAGAGGGCTACAGAGCAATGCAGGTTCATGGGTGAGACAGAACACAAATAGGGACAACAGAAAAAAGGGTGCTCCACAGCCATAGGAATCGGAACAGGAGGAAGATGTGCAAACTTCCAGGCTCATGGAGGAGTTTCTGAAGATGGGGTTTCTCAGTCTTAAACAGGCATCGGATTCACCTAGGAGTCTTGTTAAAATGCAAACACTAATTGTTATGCCTGGGGTGGGCGGCGGGTGGGCTGAGTGTCTGCATTTCTGTCAAGGTCCTAGAAGATGCTGATGCTGCTGGTCTGGGGAACACATTTTGAGTAGCAAAGTCTTAGGAGACAGTAAAAATTAGAACCTGCAGTCTTTGAGCTTCCTGCCTATTGTGAGAATTACATACCTGTGCCAGTGAGGTTTGGTTTTAGCTGCGTGAAAGAGAAAATCAAAATGACTTTGGATTTAAGCAAGTGAGGGAGACAGATTGTAGGTCTCCCCAGTGAGAATCCCCAGGTGGGCAGTGCAGGGCTGGTGCAGGGACTCCCTGAGGCCCAGGTTCTTTCCTTCTGCTCCACCATCCTGGTCTGCTGGCATTCATCCTCATGGTTGCCAGAGAGCTGCTGTACCTCCGGCATCACAGCTAAATTCCAGGTGGGAAGCAGAGGGAAGAGGCAAAATCTCTAAGGCTATCTGTCTTATGATGTGCTCCAGGGTGCCACACTTACCAACTTCCACCTCCTTCTCACTGGCCAGAGCTGGCTTGAGATTTGCATTTCTAACAAGTTCCCAGAAGATGCTTGTGCTGCTGGTCTGCGGACCACACTTGGAGGAGCAAAGTTATAGGAGACAGTAAAAATTAGAATCATCTGTCATGGAGGTTCTAATTTTTAGTAGCCCCCCTCGGACCTACTCAATCATAATTTGCATTTTAACAAGATTCCTAGGTGAATCCGATGCCTATTTAAGACTGAGGAAACCCATCTTGAGCAACTCTTCCACATACCGGGAAGTTTGACACCTTCCTCCTGTTCCAGTTCCTAGGTTGCAGGACACCCTTTCTCCAGGAGGCCCCAGTTTGTCTCATCCATGCACCCACATTGCTCTGCATCCCTCTGTTTAGCCTCCTACTGGAAGGGTCCTATGAACCCCCACTTTTTCCATTTATTTTTATTTATTTAATTTTTGTTTTAGAAGGAGTCTTGCTCTGTTGCCCAGGCTGGAGTGCAGTGGTGCGATCTCGGCTCATTGCAACCTCTGTCTCCCAGGTTCAGGTGATTCTCCTGCCTCAGCCTCCCGAGTAGCCGGGATTACAGGCGCCTGCCACCACACCTGGATAATTTTTGTATTTTTAGTAGAGACGGGGTTTTGCCATGTTGCCCAGGCTGGTCTTGAACTCCTGACCTTGGGTGATCCACCTGCCTCAGCCTCCCAAAGTGCTGGGATTACAGGTGTGAGCCACCGCGCCTGGCAGAACCCCTACTTTTCAGAAGAGGAGACAAGTCACAGAGTGGTTCCTCAGGTGCCCTAAGTACAGAGTATTGAGACTATCAAATGAAAAAGATGAGTCTTGAGACGGTGATTTGCTCAGCAATCACATGACTACTGCACACCTACCGTGTGGCAGGCACTAGAGATACAAATACAAAAAAGATACAGATTCTGTCTTCAAGAAGCTTCTAGAACTCCGGACATGCAAACATGCAAAACAAGAAGAGTGGTGCTCTGACAGCCATGATGTACAGGGAGACTGGGGAGAGACCAGGCAGATGAAGCCCATTAGCCAAACCTGAGATGTGTGCTGGGAAGACGGCCCAGCTTGTGGGGGCAGCGTGAGCTCTGCACAGAGGCTGGAGGCTATGAATTCCACCACACTGGGACCCCACTGGCATGCACCTGTCAGGCTGCAAAGGAGGTTTTTTTTGTCTGCATGTGATCTGATTGGTTGGTGCCATGCCATATTGGGTTTTCTATATACACATATATATTATGTTATAAATATATATAATATAAAATACATATATATTTTATATTAAACAATCTTTATTTGGAAAATAGTACCTTACAGTCCTAATGCTATCTATCAAACATCAATGACAGCAATTTCAGCAGGAACTAATGAACACTAGCTAAACTAACGGGGGATCCATCAAAAGTGCTTTAAAGGGAGGAGCACCGGCTGACGTTGTGCCGAGTCTCTGGGCATTCAGGACTTGGTTACGGGAAAACAGAATCAAACTGGCAGGTGCTCTGGACCCAAACCCTGGCATTGTGACCCGCCTCCCTCCTGGGAGCCCTGAAGGCTCACAGTCCCCCTGGCACTTCCAGGCCCCTGTGGGCTATGGGTGGAGCCCTAGGGGCCAAAGCGCCACTCAGGAAAGGCTGAAACGGCCTTGGAGTCAGCCAGCTTCTGCCTGTTGTGGTCATTTTCTTTCTGGAGCACCTGCAGCGCTCTCTCAGTGGGCTCAGTGGCCATCCAGCCTTCCTGGGACATTTTCTTATAGAAAAGGATCTCTCTCTCTCTGAAAACTGAAAGTGTCTTTCTTCAATTCCTGGGCCACGTCTCAGGCTATCTTCTTGTAGCGGTCACGGGGTCTGACATGCGTGGCTCACGTTTTTGTGCACCTTGCACAGTCTCTGGTGGAGGTCCAGGAAGAGAGTCTGGTAAATGAATGGACAATCAGATGTTGCTGGCTGCAAGGGCTCTCCAGGTTTCTCTCCCCAGGGACTGGCCTTCAGCAAAGCCAGGTCTACTGCAAAGCCAGCAGGATTTGGAGTCCAAAGATCTGTGCTTCCTGACCTGTGACTGGCCTCCACCACAGTGCTTTGGTGGCTGGACTGCTAGTCAGGGTCCCACTACCCTGAGCTTCTGTATCTTCTTCTGTCAAATGAAAGTAATGAACTTCTCAGACAGCTCAGAGGCTTTTGGTGAGGCCCAAATGCCATAATGCATGCAGAGAGCAAATCGGAAAAGACTGCAGCAAGGCATCTTACTATGCGACAGGGGATTCTGCCTTCGCCCAGGTGAGTAATGCCCCTTAAATGGCAGATGGCAGATGTGTTATTCAGGCTGAGAGAGACTGTGGGGAGGAGGCTTCCCTGGATGGAGACTTGGAGGCGAGGCTTCCCCAGCTGAGGTTACCAGTTCTTGGGAGCAGGGAAGGCTTTCCTGCCAGGCAGGAGTGTGATGATGGGCACTCCCCCGTTCCTCTCTCCAGCACCTCATTTATATCCGGCTTGCTCCAGGCTCAATCCCCCGACGAAGGCAATGCACCGTCTGGCTCCACTGCCTTGAAGGGTTAGGTAAATAAGCACATGGCTCCTCGGGGAATGTGTCCCGGCGCTGGGCCGTTGCCCTCCCCGCAGCCATCCCAGCAGATTTATGGGCTTCAGGTCACTGAAGCATGTGCCACTTCACTTTCACTTCCCTGGGATTCCCAGAGGGGCAGGGGTTTCCTAAAGACCTGTGTCTGGTGCTCTGTGATGTCCCAGCCAAGCCTTGAGCCCCGTCGCCAGGATCCAACTCCAGGTGTCACACTGTGGAGCCCCCTTCTACCTTCTCTTGCTCCCCAGTCCCCACCCCCACTTGGCATACAAGGCTCCCAGAAACTCTAGCCTCCCAGATGCCAGCTCCTGTTTTTATACAGCATTGTGTGAGGATTTGTGGGAATGGGCCACTGCATTGACCAACCCACCCTCCATGGAGCCACCTGCTCGGTGCAAGCCCTGGGGAGAGAGGAGTGAATCGGATGTGGCATCTGTCCACAGGGTCAGCTCTGGGATGGGAAGAGATCCAATAAAGAAGTCCCACACTCTGTTTGCTGTCCTTGTATAAGGCACTGATGATCAGTTCCCTTAGGATTCAGATCTAGAAAAGATTTTCCTTTTCCAAAGACAAAGAGAAATATGGGAGCTATTCATGCTGGCGTATTACCTTTGTTCTCAGAAAACACGGCACAAAATCAATGTGCAAGGGTAGCATCCCTAAGAACCTGGGTATTTCACATGTCTGTCTCTCCTTTATTTGTTTGTTGGGGTGGGGGTAATTATTGAGCACTCAGTATATGCATGGCATTGTACTAGATGCTGGAGATGTGGAATGGGTGAGACAAAATAAGACAAGGTCCTGGCCTCTAAGAGCTCACTGCACTGTACGATGTACATGGAAGGGACCAGTTATAAATGTAGACGGAGTGTCTGCAGGCACAGAGTGGGTGAATCTGACTAGGGATGGAGGAGGTCAGGCCTGGCTTCCTGGAGGAGACAACACTGTTAGGATAAATGGGTGGATTTGCCAGATAAAATATATGATGCCCAGTAAACTGAATTTCAGTTCAACAATGAATAATTTATAGTATATGTATGTCTCAGGTAATATTTGAGACACACTTAATAAGTTTTTTCTTGTTGATCTGGAATTCAAATTTTACTGGATGTTCTATTTTTTAATATTTAAATTTAATTTTTATTTTTAAAGACAGGGTGCCATTCTGTCACCCAAGCTGGAGTGCAGTGGTGTGATCATAGCTCACTGCAGCCTCCAACTCCTGGGCTCAAGCGATCCTCCTGCCTCAGCCTCCTAAGTAGCTGGGACTACCAGCACGTACCACTGTGCCTGTAGCTAATTCTTAATCAGCTAATTCTTAAAATTCTTAAAATTGTGCCTAATCAGATAATTCTTAAAAATTATTATTATGTGTAGAAACAGGGTCTTGCTATGTTTCCCGGGCTGGTCTCAAACTCCTGGCCTCAAGCAATCCTCCTGCCTTACTTTCCCTAAGTGCTGGGATTACAGGTATGAGCCACTGTGCCTGGCCATGGGTGTCCTGTATTTTTATTTGTAAATCTGGAAACCCTATGAGTAGTAGTTTGTACAAAAGTAGTGAAAGGCATTACAGATAGAGAAAACAGCATGTGCACACAGCATGAGCCCAGGATGAGAGGCAAGCGAGAAGCCATTGGGTGGGAAAGTGCAAGTACTTCTGGAGACTGGAAACTAGGCTGGTGGGGGGTGCTGGGGAGGTGAAGCTGGAGAGGTCATGGGGGTCAGGGCTGGGTCTTGATACTATCCTGGAGGTTGGGCTTTTTCCTGTGGACAAAGAGTGTGTGAGAATTTTAATCAGAGAAATAGTCCATTTGATATTTTTATTTCTATTTAAAAAGTCACCTTAAAATATGCCTTTTATTTTTAGTTCTCTTCTTTCTAAGAGGTGGTATACAAGTCTTCATTTATTTATATAAAAATTATATTTATAGGCATGAATATATTTATAATATAAATTATAAATTAATTAATGTAGTAATAAATGAACAAAAATTGTCAAGCCCAGTTTGACAGAACCTCGCCTGGAGAGTGGGCAGGTGTGACTGTCTGAGTGGAGGGGTGGGGACGGTGACCTTGGCCTCCCAGTTTGGGGCTCCGCTGAGGGTGTCTTCCTGGCTGCTTACGATAGGAACTGATCCTAGGATGGCCTAGTAAGAAATTACAGGAAGCAGAGTTTCCCTTCAAGGAAGGAAGAACATTCTAGTGGATTGTCTGAACTTGGTGACTATATCCCAAACAAATAAAAGGGATGCTCCGTTAGCTTCTGTCAAGAATGGTGCGGAGGACTGGGTGTGGTGGCTCACCCCTGTAATCCCAACACTCTGGGAGGCTGAGGCAGGAGGATTTCTTGGGGCTAGGAGTTCAAAACCAGCCTGGATAACACAGCAAAATCCCATTGCTCCAAAAAAAAAAAAAAAAAAAAAAAGCTAGGTGTGGTGGCCTGCATCTGGAGTCGCAGCTACTTGGGAGGCTGAGGTGGCAGGATTGCCTGAGCCCAGGAGGTCAAGGCTGCAGTGAGCCAAGGTCCTGCCACTGCGCTCCAGCCTGGGGAACAGAGTGAGACTCTGTATCAAAAAAAAAAAAAAAAAAAAGATGAAGAGGTAGGGGTGCTTACTCTAAGAAGAGATGAAGAGATGGGGCTGGAATTTGCCTTCAACTCCGAATTTTTAAGATGCTTCCCAGACATTCCCAGACTTCAGTTAGCAGGTCAGGCCAGTTCTTTAAAGAGTTAGAAAGGATCAGGATTACACATCTACAGAGGCAGAATGCAGAAGAAGCTTGTCCAAGTAAGGGCATGACCAGGTTTCATGGCATCTGACAACGAATACCACTTTGGCCCTTTCAGACTTGCCTGAAAGTCTAAGGATGTGCCTCGAGTGACCCTACATGCTGAGAATTCACACTTATGAGCTAGCAGGGCAGCCGGGCAGGCATTAATAGCTCTGTTTCACAGATGAGAACACTAAGACCAGAGAGAGGAAGTGCGATTCCCATGAGTCGCCCAGCCAGTTAGGAGCAGAGCTGAGGCTGTAGCCTGTGTCCACTGACTGTGGGCCAGCATGCTTTCCTTGGCATTGCCCCTGACCCACAGACACCCAGCTTCAGGCGGGAGCTCCCTCCCTAGTGCTGCTGGCTGAGGGAGAGCGAGCTGAATGTATCTTTGGAGAGGATGGCAGACATCACTGATGATATGATAGTGGAACACAATGGGAGCTGTGGCTGGGAAGGCTCCCCTCCCAGTTTTTCCAGGAGAAGCCAGGAAAAAGCTCTGCGTGTGGGAAGAGGCCACCTGGGAGGCACCTGGGGGGGGGCCCTCTGTGACCCTCTGTGGAGGCTGAAGAACTGAGAATGCCTCCTCAAGCTGGTGTTTTTAAGCAACAGAGGACGAACTTTCAGGCTTCATGCATGGGCATCTAGCAGTGTGGGAAAAGCAGAACTTTTGGGAAATGAGAAACATAAGTTAAAGCTGCATTTTGCCTCTGTTTATTTAAGCCATTCAAAAAGGAGGGAGGATATGTCTCCTGGCCCACAGTTCTCATACTCAGGAACCCTCATATCTGGGAGCTCTGTCATGTCAGTTGCATGTTTAAAGGGCCTTTGTTCTAGAACCTTCTGCTGTACACACAGGAGTGCATGCACACACAAACACACACACACTTGCCATTCGGAAAAGGGGGACTGGATTTTGAAGTGCAAAGAGTTGACAATAAGTAAAAGGACAAAAGTACTGTATGTACCTCTGCAATACAAAGTCTTCAGGCTGTTCTGCCTGGTGCTGTTATGCAGCATGTGAATTGCCCGAGAGGACGGGGGGCGGGTGGTCCCTCTCCCACATCCCAGGAATGGATTAAAGTCTCTCGGTGGGACTGAGGTCTTAGGGTCCTTCCTTTCCAGCTGGGTCTGGGAGGAGTCAGGAGTGCACTGGATTTAGGATTTGGGGTCTTCTCCCATCACTCCCTGTTCCACCGAGAGACAACTGTGTTCCCAGCAGGGGTCAGTAAAGCAGTAGGACCACTAGGGGTGAGTGGGGGAGGTGGCGACTGGAGGTGATCAAAGTCTACTCGGAGTGACCAGACATAGGCGAGGTCTTCCCCTGAATGGATTTGTGAGATTTACTCCTGACTTGGGACTTCCAGGGCAGTCACCTGGACGAATTTCCAGCATTTAACCGTGGACAGAAACAAGTCCTCCTGCCATTCGGGAAAACTGAAAACGTGAGTGAGCGGTCAGCTAAGCCTGGGTTCAGAGGTGAGAGGATGTTATCTGCAAACATCCATCTTTGCAGTGAGCAAACAGACGCATTTGGCTTGAGGCGGAGGGCCTGGCCCTAGGAGACAAAAAGACCCCCTACCAAACAGCATTTTTCTCTAAATGCCCCTTGAATTGAGACACGGTTGCCGGGTCTCCTGCGGTCTATTCTCTGTGAGGAATGTCTTCCTCAGCTCCACAGGCCGGCCTCACCAATTGTCTTGGGATTAACCCTTGGCCATCCCGATCTTGCTCTCTCTTCTCTGTGTTTTCCTTCCAGCCTCCATGTCACCTTTTGAGTGTCAAGGCATCTTCCATTGGCCACGAAATGACAGAGAAGTCATCCATCTGCAGAAGCCTCCTGTGTGCACCGTGGAATCACCGTGTCTGTACGGGCACGATTGCTTTAAGAAAACAGCCCTGCTTCTTCACAAAGTCTAGTCATTTCACTTGGAATCTGTCCATCAAGAAATTAGGTTTGCAGAGTCCAAAGCAAGCTCCCTAGAGCTTTACAAACAAGCTGGCGGGCAAGGCAGCGTGCCCTACAGTGTCTCTGTGGAGCGCTAAGATCTGTGACCCCTTTGCCACATGGGGTGTGCGCTCAGACTGGGCTATGAATATATCAGCCTCTCTCCACCCGCACTTAGGGACAGAAGATGTGGAGACTCCAGGAACTTCATGAACTATTTGCTGTGGTCTTCTGTCCCGGGATAGTCCGGGTCTCACTCCCAGCTCTCCAGAGCTTAACCCTCCCTCTCAGGGGAATGTTTGAAACCTACGAAGAATTCTCAGGAATTCGAGGTAGAAGGTGGCAGAGAGACTTCTGTTCCTGGGGGCCGAGCTGTTGTGCTGATACCGTCCTCTTGGCGTCTGCCCTAGTGGGGACCCTTGATTTTAACTTGAAGTTCCTGGACTGGGTCTGACCTTAGCATGTGTGCCTGAGTGATGGACTTGGTATTTACACCAGCCACGCTGATAAGTGCACATATGTTTTTAATGTTTTGGCTTTCCACACCACAAACACACAGATGTGCTGTCGCCCGGGCTAGGACTTGAGTAGGGTTTTTCTATTGAAATATATATTATATATTTTAAAAAGTGCCCTCCCAGAGCTAATACCGTTGCTAGCAGCTCTTCCTGCCGCCACACCGGGCAAAGTCCACCCACTGCCCCAGTGTTGAGGGCCACCACGGGCGGCCCCACCTGGAGAGGTGTTGCTCACAGCAAACAGCTCCAACTGCGCCTTCGCCTCGCCTTCCAGGGAGCCCAGCCAGGCCCACTAGGGATTTACAAGCAGACCTCCCTCGCTTCAGCCTTCCTGACCCCCTGTTAGTTGGGAAACCACCTGTCTGCACCGCAGCTAGAGAACCGAGGAGAGGAGCCGCTAGTCTAAAGGGCTGTTGGTTGAAATTAGGAAGCAGTGTAAAGAAAAAGAAAAAAAAAGTTTGGGAGGCCAAGGCAGGAGCATCACCTGAGGTCAGGAGTTCGAGACCAGCCTGGCTAACATGGTGAAACCCCGTCTCTACTAAAAATACAAAAAAGTAGCGGGGGCGTGGTGGCACGCGGCTGTAATCCCAGCTACTCCGGAAGCTGAGGCAGGAGAATCGCTTGAACCCGGGAAGCGGAGGTTGCAGTGAGCGGAGATAGCGCCATTGCACTCCAGCTTAGGCAACAAGAGCGAAACTTTGTCTCAAAAAAAAAAAGTCTTCATAATTTCATGGGTTTGCAAGTATGATCCAGGCTCCCGCTTCTCTGCAAGCCAATGCGAGTTAATTACAGCGTCCGCCCTGGTCTCTCTCCACCCCACGCCATGATCCATTCCCCTTCTTTTTTTCCCCTTGTCTCTTTCCTCCTCCCCCTTTTATTTATGTATTTTTGGTTTTGTTTTTTAAGGGGTGTTGAGCCGCGTCTGGTTCTAGTAAACCGAACCCGCTCGCGAGGGAGGCGATTGGCTCCCGCGCCGGTGACGGACGTGGTAACGAGTGCGGCTCGCCCCGCCGGGAGCTGATTGGCTGCGCGGGGCGGCTCCGAGGGCTCGGCCGTAGGAGCCCCGCGCACTCCAGCCCTGCAGCCTCTGGAGTCGGTGCCGCGCGCCCGCCGCCCCGCGCCTTCCTGCTCGCCGCACCTCCCGGAGCCGGGGCGCACCCAGCCCGCAGCGCCGGCTCCCCGCCCGCGCCGCCTCCGACCGCAGGCCGAGGGCCGCCACCGGCGGGGGGTACCGGGCAGCAGCTTGCGGCCGCGGAGCCGGGCAGCGCTGGGGACGGCGCCTTTTGTCCCCGGAGGTCCCTGGAAGTTTGCGGCAGGACGCGCGCGGGGAGGCGGCGGAGGCAGCCCCGACGTCGCGGTGAACAGGGCGCAGAGCCGGCATGGGCAGCGGGCGCAGCGTGGGGGGCCGCCGCGGGGCAGCCCTCGGCGTGCTGCTGGCGCTGGGCGCGGCGCTTCTGGCCGTGGGCTCGGCCAGCGAGTACGACTACGTGAGCTTCCAGTCGGACATCGGCCCGTACCAGAGCGGGCGCTTCTACACCAAGCCGCCGCAGTGCGTGGACATCCCCGCGGACCTGCGGCTGTGCCACAACGTGGGCTACAAGAAGATGGTGCTGCCCAACCTGCTGGAGCACGAGACCATGGCGGAGGTGAAGCAGCAGGCCAGCAGCTGGGTGCCCCTGCTCAACAAGAACTGCCACGCCGGCACCCAGGTCTTCCTCTGCTCGCTCTTCGCGCCCGTCTGCCTGGACCGGCCCATCTACCCGTGCCGCTGGCTCTGCGAGGCCGTGCGCGACTCGTGTGAGCCGGTCATGCAGTTCTTCGGCTTCTACTGGCCCGAGATGCTTAAGTGTGACAAGTTCCCCGAGGGGGACGTCTGCATCGCCATGACGCCGCCCAATGCCACCGAAGCCTCCAAGCCCCAAGGTAAGGCTGCCTCCTCCCACGTGCGCGAGCCGCCCCCTCCATCCCCCGGCCGGAGCTGCAGGAGAACCCGCGCCACCCTACGCCCGCCCGCCGCTGGGTCCCGGTGCTGGGGACTGAGGGCCGGAGGTTGCTCGCATGCTGTGCACGTGATTCCTAAGCGCGTCTGGTCTGTCCCAGGTATCGCTCAGCGCCCCTCGCGACCCAGGTGCACGGCGGGGCTGGCCCGGGAGCGGCAGCTCTGCGCCTCGGCCTCGCAGGGACTCGCTGTGGTCCCCGGAGCCGCTCTTCCTGGGATCCAACTTCGCCTTTCGCATACCTGAAACAAAGCCTTGCGCTTTAAATAACAGGGGAGCTTCCCTCTCCTCTAGGAGGACTCCGAGTCCCTATCGAAGTTTTTAACCTCTGAGATGGAAGGAAAAAAACAAAAACCCAAAGCGTAGAAAGTTCAGAAAGGCCGAGAGAATGCTTGGAGCAGCTTTTGTTTATTTTCATAGGTTCGACAAAGATTTAAAAAATAAAACCAAGCCCTTTCCTTCACTGGTCATTCAGTCAAGTAGCCTTGGGATTGCTGCATAACTGGCTGAGAAAGTTTAGGAACCGTGGGGACTTCTGTTTCTCCACCCCTTCCAGGTACCAGCTCTGCCCTCGGAGGGCTGGGGGTGGAAAGTCTTTTCTCCCTCCCTCTAGCGTACCCCCTGCTTTTCTCATTTACACAAATCCTCAGCTCATTAGAAAGATAAAAATGTAATTAGCTCATTGTTCATCTCCTCCCGGGGAGAGCGGCTCTGCAAATTGGAGACTTTCCTAACAGCCTGAGGGACCGGCCCGAGGTTCCTCTCAAAACCCCCTTATGTTTAAAGAGCAATTCTTGAGGGGGAAGAAAAAAAAATCCTGGGAAGTCAAATAAAATGAAATAAATATAAAGATAAAATATACACATCACAGACCTGACTTCTGTAGAAGTAAATTCAACCCAGAATTCTTTAGAAGCGAAGTTTAGGCTCTGAGGTGTGGAGAGGGTCAGGGATTGGGGAGCTGTACCTCAGCTGCGCTTAGCACAGACGCAGGCTTCCTGAGGGCTTTTTGAGGAGGGCCTTTAGGGTGGGGGAGAAAGACTGCCTACACTTAGCTCACCTTAAAGTGTCTTTAACCTCTGTTATTGATGCTAAAAGAGGGGCGTGCAGTCACCTGGCTCCTCAGAGGGAGGATTCGGGCAGGTTGGGGAAAGGGATACCCCAAATTTTAGATGCTTTTGCTTATTCTAGGGAGGGTGGAGATGGGTCCACAGTGACTGACGTTGGATGGCTGGATGGGAATGGCACTGAT
Source organism: Pan paniscus (assembly GCF_029289425.2). Lineage (NCBI taxonomy): Eukaryota > Metazoa > Chordata > Mammalia > Primates > Hominidae > Pan > Pan paniscus. The sequence goes on along the minus strand of NC_073256.2, from coordinate 59,760,721 downwards.
TGCCCGCAGTGGCCAGGTCTGGGCCCCGCTGCTCTCAGGGTCAACTCTGGTGGTGGGAGTGGAGTGAGGGTAGCGGATGCAACTGCACTTTGCGAGCGAGAACTGAGCAGTTACCTGGAGCAAACAAAGCGCCTTGTGTTCTGTTGGCGTGCACCCATCCCCTGCAGCCTGCGGGAATTTCCTTCTCCCCTTCCTCAGCCAGCGGGGATTAGCCCGGCCCTGCCCTGAGAGGCTGTGCCCGGCCCTGACCTGGAGTCCATTCCCAATGGCCTCCGATGGTCTCTTTCTGGGACCGTCTGCAGACATGAGTGGACACCTTAGGGGGCTCGGCTGCGGAAAAGGTGCTGCAGTCCACAGGGAACATGGGGGGATTGGACGGGTTGCCTGAAGAAGAGAGGAAAGAATCCCTCACCCCAGCCCCCAAAAGGCTGTGATGGGATGGGGAAACCCCATAATCGCTGTCTTCCGGACACCTTTTGCCCCTTGGCTGCAGTTCCACTGGTCGGCGCCCTTCTCAGCCTGGCTTGGAACCGTCCTGACTCACCTCCACTCCTCCCAGCAGCGCTCAGGTAGTCACCCTCCCAAGACAGGTCTTTGAGGAACAAAGAGAAAAGTGGGGAGAGGGCCGGTCGGGCGTGGAGCTTGGGACTGGTTTTCCCCTCAGTGGTTTTGGTGGGGGGCTCTGCCCTGAGATGGCACACCACCCTCCCCAGGACTGCAATCCCTGGTGTAAGGGAGCCCCACGTGATTTCCTGCGAGGTCCCTGTGGAGGGGAGGATGGGGCGTGTGTGTGTGTGTAGGTGTGTAGAGGGCAGGTCAAGACAAACCAGACTACTGATCCCCATAACCTTATGGCTTGTGGCTGTGGGATAGTAACTGGCACTTTCCAATGAGAATAAGTATGCATGCACTACTCTTTTATTCGTTTATTCTTTATGCTTTTATTCTTTAAAATTAAAATGCATTTTCAAAGCAGTGTCATATCTTTGCATACTGGTTTCTGTTCACACACTTGGGCATATTCAGTTTTGGGTTATTGGCCAGCTGTCCGTGGTCATGTGTTATTAAGGAGAAACCTGATAATGAGAAATGACTTGACATTTTTCCCCTGCAAAGGCTGATACCCAAGCCATAGAAGCTCCTGTTAGGGAAGAGGCAATTGCTCTTTTTCTAGGGAAGTCATTTCTGAATTTGGCACTTCCATTAGAACTGTGAACTCCCAGGCTGATGCATTGTTTCCCTCTCTGCCTGGTTTTACTGGTTGAAGTTGTATGAGCCAGCACATTGGGTTTGATTTTGTTGTTGCTTGGGCATGTTGTGCATTTAGTCAGCATGGCAGAGGCCACAGAGCCCTCTGTTCCCCAGAAAGCCTTCCTTAGGGCTCCCTTTTGGTCCCCCCAGGAACTGGCCAGGGAAGATTGTGGGGGCTGTGTGTGAGAAAGGGAAAGAGAGAAGAGAGAGAGAGACTGAGAAAGCACTTGTGTGTGTGTGGATTGATATATCACAAAAATCACTTAATCCTGATTCAGCTGTTGGGCTGTCTCCTCCACACACCCTTAAATATTAATAAACACAAAACCTTTGCTTTTTTTGTTCATTTGCTTTAAACATTATTTTAAATACAACTGAAAACAGCGATTTAGTTCCACCTCTCAGAAGGATGACTGGGTGGATTTCTCCTGCAGAGGCAGCCTGTAGAGCCCCAAGACGCACCAATGAGGCGCAGGTTAATACCGCATCACACATTTCTCTTTCTCTCTCTGGATCAGGCTGCTCCAGAGTCAGCCGTTAGAAAAGCTGAGATAGGGGAAAGCCGTGGTAAAAACACACAGAGCCCACCCCAACGAGCTCCTGCCACTCTGAGAGGCACTGAAGTCCAAATGTAATTGACGGGACTGAGGAAAATGTCCCTGAGAAGTGCAGAGCCCTCCTTGGCCGATTGGTTCAGGCAAACTTCAAGTGTCCAGAGGAGATGCAGTGAGTGTGTGGAGCGGGCAGAGATGTGCCCTTTATGTTTGGATCACCCTGACTTCACTATTTGGTCAAGATTGTATTCACAGAACGTTGCAATGTGTGTTTGTGTAACTCCCACTTTTCCTTTTTCAAAATAACCTAAACAAGGAAAACCCAAAAGCACAGTTCACTCTCCTTGTGCAAGTAACCTGGTCCTTTCCATATTGTCACACTTCCTTTTCCCCATGTGGAAGCAAAAACCATAATGCAAAATTTGTGGTAAGTTGTCTCCTTTGTGAGGATTACCACCTCTAGAACCCAGTCTCAAGTTCTGGGTGCAAAGCAAATTTCCAGCATCTGGGCTAAGGACAGTCATGCTATCGTCTGCTGGGAGTGTGGTTCTTAACTGCACTGAGAATCTGGAAGGTGTTTGCTCCTGGGTGCAGAGTAAAGGTGGGAGAGGAATGTGTCAATAAAAACTAAGGATGGGGTCTCTGCTGGGCCCTGCAGGGACCCTGCTTGGAAGTAGGGAGTGGTCTATGGGCCACTTGTGTCCTGAGGGCAGCCTTGATCTGGGGGTGCTCTGCAGGTCCCCTCTTCTCTTCCACTTAGGGAGCCTTTGCCTATTTCAATGTCTGAGCCATAAGGGGGGCTGATGGGGAGGGAGATGCTGCCACGGAAGCCATGGTGGAGGAGGATGAAGAGCAGTGGGCTTCAAGCACACCAAGCCCCACCTGCACTCCCCCAGTGCAGGGTCAGCGGTGACTTTCCTGTGCTCTTCAGCTCCAGCCTGGCTTGGCCTCCTGTGCTGTGCCCGGGGGTGGGGTGCCCCTAGAATGTGCTCGTGATGTTTTCCTAGACAGTCGATAAGCTCCAGGCTGCTTGATAGGTGAAGGTGATGACAATGATGATAAGCCACTTCAGCTCTTGGAGGAAAGCGCCATCCCGCTCTCCCTCTGTCCTGGGAAGCCGGAGTCCTTTACCTCCACTGGATTTTCTGACTTCAGCAGTATATTGGCTTGGAGGAGGCTTCTGCCCTGGCCTCAGACATCTCCTCCCAGGCAGTGGAGCTGCCTTCCAGCGTTATGCACGTCTGCCCCCACACACCTCCTCTTCAAAGCACTTCACAGTTGCCCAGGAAAGAGCCTCTGAAGGACCCCTTCCTATCCAGCCCTGTCCTCCCATTTGGCAGCGCCTGTTAGTGCCCCACCCCTCCCGCCTGCCCTGGCCTCCTGCTGCGGTGGCCCTTTTGGAGAGGAGGTGTTCAGGGGCCGAGGGCTGGAGTTTGTGAGTCTGGCTGAGTTTCTTTCTCTCTTGACTCCTGGAGACCTGGTCAGAGGGATCAGCAGGCTAGCTGGGAGTGTGGAAATGGGAAGGGGGCAGGAATCGGAGGATGGTATTGAAAGGAGAAGGGAGAGGATGGGAAACAAACACCAGGAAGAGATCTCTGTGGGTTTGTAAGCCAGCTTTTCCCGGCACTCACAGCGCCCCACAAGTCATCATTCACGTGACCTGCACCCACCCAGCCTCAGGTTATGCTGGCTTAAATAACTGTGTCACATTTAGCAGCTCTGGGCCAAAATGTTTCAAGAAACCTGCGCCTGCTCTGGTTGTGGACCCTGGGCTCAAGGCTTCTTGTTTTCAATTCTCAGGTCCCCTTCAGAAGTTCCAGAAGACCTTTAGCCACTTTCAGCCTGGACCCAGGGCCGATCTTTTCCCCAGGGGCTGCTCCCTTCCTGCTCTGTAACTTACAGTTCCGTTTCTCCCTACTTCCTTTCCCAGGCACAACGGTGTGTCCTCCCTGTGACAATGAGTTGAAATCTGAGGCCATCATTGAACATCTCTGCGCCAGTGAGTTTGGTAAGAAAGCGTTTCTAGCTGCCTCTGGAAGGCTTGGAACCTCCTGGTCTGTGCCTCTGCCGGACGGAGGCCCTGCTGATGTATCTCGTTGCAGCTTTCCATATTCTCTACCTCATTCCTCTCCAAATGGCTGCTTTTCTCAGGCAGATGGGAGACTAGACAGGGTCCAGAACCGGCCAGTTTTGATGAAGGCCATACTTTGCCCTCCTTTGTGGGGGATCGCTGGACAGATTTTTGGGCATCTTCTCTAGGCATGCAGGGAGGCTGATTTGGGGACAGGTCGAGAGGAGCAGGGAAGGACAGAAGCTCCTTCTCAGAAGCTGCAGGGAGTACAAGTTGCCACCTGCTACTGTGTCTGGTTGGGCCCGGTTTTTTTCCGGACTGGCTCTTTTTTTTTTTTTTTTTTTAACATCTACCCCTAGGTGTCAGCATGACTCTGTCCAGGATTTAAATGGCTGCCCTCTGGGTGCCTTCCCAGGGAGGGGAGATTTCAGTGCTTAGGGGATTCAGAGTGGGGGTCCTCATCAGGTTCCGTGAGGCAAAGAAAAATGGACATCCCCACAGTAGTGTGGTTTTTCTCTCTTCTTCCCAAGTCACTCTCCATCAAAAGAGAATTCTGAACCAGCACTCGCAGCTCCAGGAGAAGGAGGAGCTGGTGGGGGCCAGGGGGAGGTGGGGGAGATGCCAGGGGCCTTGGGGCCTTTCAGGGATGGTCTGTTATAGTCTGACCTGCAGAATACCTGAATTCACCACACCCTGAGAGTCTCTCCTCTGAGAAAAGTAAATGTAAACGGCACCCCTTTGGAGGGCCAGCTCCCTCTCTCTCACCTCTATCTGACATGGATGCAGAGAAGTGGCTCCGGCCAAGCCACACTTTCAGAAGAATCAGTGTGATGCTGAACAATGTGTTTCTCATAATTCCTGCCTTGTGTCCCTGAGATCGGATTTCTTACAGAATTCTTATCTGGAAAAGCGTAAAGATAGGTGATGTGAGTCCATTCGGAGGCATCCCAGTCCATGTTTTCATTAATCGAACATGGTAAAGTACACGGAAGGGTCTTGTTCCTGCCCTGTCAAAGTAAGCTGCACACATGTGGGAGGACACATGCAAGTCGGAGGGAATCATGCCTCACGGCAGGGTCATTCTCAGGGTATTGCAATTGTGGATGAAGATGGAAGCTGGATGTAGATGGCCACCAGAGCTAAACTGGAGAGCGCGTATCCTGTTTCCATGCATGGGGAAGATTGCTGTGTTCTCTGTGATGCAGCAGTGAGAGTTACTTGTCTGTTTCTGCATTAACTCAAATTCATCAGTGAGGATTCCCTGTATACCTAGTGCTTTCTGAGTTCTATAGATACAGATTGAGGGTGGAACTCTTCCTCTAAATAAATGTAATACATGAGTATTATTTTTTAAAAAAGACAGAAGTTGGAGGATTCAGACCCTTTGCCACATAGGCTGAAGAGGCAAGCCTGGGAAAGAATTTGAATCTGGCAAGGTTGACCTTAAGGTGTAGGGCAGGGGTCTAGAGGGCACTCAGGTAACTCATCTGGGACGGACATCTTCTTCCCACGGCAGCAGGCACCTGCCAAATCAGCCAGCGTTCTGTACACAGAAGAGGACAGAGGATCTCATGTCGATAACCAGTCACGGTTTGTGGAATCTGAGTGATTAGCTGTTTGGGATTGGGTTCCTTTAGCCCTGACAATATTTTCCTCTTGGGTTCACAGAACTTTTGGGTTCCTCCTGGACCTCAGAGGTCATCTTATCCAGTCCTCTTATTTGATAAAGAAGGAATTTGACTTTCTCAACTGGAGTCCTTTTACACTCTGCCACCTGCCCTCCTCACTTAAGAGTCGATGCACAGCCGCTGGGCTCCGCCACGGAGGCGCTGACCTCCTTAGTGTGCGTATGGTGTATGGCAGGCTTCTTTGAGCTGGTTGCAGGAGAAACCTTTTTGTTTTTTTGTCTGTAATGTTCTCATAAAACAATATATAGGGATTTTTTTTTCTCTCTCTCTGTAGGGGCTGAGCTTAGCTCTGCCCTTCTTAGCACCTTAGAGAATGCAGCCTTGTCGAGAAACGTGTTTCCTAGCTCAGCTCACTTCAAGTAAGTGAGGCAGTCAGCCACACTGATGGGATTCAGTTAGGAAACAAAGAAATTGAACAATGCAAGCTGACACACAGCAGAGAAGAAAGAGAATGCTTGACTCCCTCCTCCAGGGATCAAACTTTGCATTAAGTGGCCCTGACATCCCCAGTGGGAAGACATCAGGTTGCTGGAAGGCTCTCTGTGAGCTCCGGGAACAAGGGGTGCATTTCCCTGGGTAAGCAGCACCCTCGTCCCCCTGCCACTGCATCTGTGGTCTCCGGCAGCCTCTGTGGAGCTGGGCATGTCTGACCCCTGACCTTCTCGGCATGCAGTGTGCTTTAACCCCTTGGCAGATCTGCTTAGTCACTCATGTCTCCAGCCCTGCACTGTACCCGCTCAGTTCAGGGCACATTTTTTCCCCAACAGGAAAAAAACATGAGCAGAAAAGCTTGTGTGCTGATGCTCAGGAATGCAGCTGATCAGCCTGGATCAAGCACCAGATGTGGTAGCCAAGACTTAGATGGGGCAAAGTCACCGCATCGAACCAGGCGACCAGCCTGCCTGCTGGCTTCCATCAGCTTGCAGGGCTCTGCTTTTTGTTCTCTCTCTGCTTTTCCTGCTCTGTGACAACAGGGTGCCACTCTCGCCTCTTAAATAGCCCAATATAGTATTTGCGAGCCGCCACACTAATCATCCTGCTGTTAACAGCTCAGTACCCACAGCCGTCTTTCCTTTGGGTTGGTTTATCCCAGGGATATGAGGATCTGATTTATTTATAATTGTGGTGAGGTTAATTCCTGCCTCTGGCCACTTTCTCTAGCTTCTTCTGCAGTATCTGTAAACACCCGTAAGCTTTCCTGGGGGAAATTTGCATGGTGATATACTTCTGCTAGGAGAGTTCAGAGCTTCCACTTGTACTGCCTTCTTCAGTGTTTTGAGCTTGAGAGTTCAGGTGGCAATTTCTTCAGCCCAGTATTTTCTCCCTATGGAAAAGGATTTCTTTGCCCCTAGAAACTTTCCTTGCCTTCTGGAAGGATTCTTTTTTCCATTTATATATTTCCTCATAAAGAGAAGAGCTGTACTATGCAACACTAAGGTTAGTCAAATAGGAAGGAAAAGAACATCAGCTTTCACAGTTAGCATTAGGGAGTATTTCCTAGTAGAAATATTTTCAGTTTCCCGCACCTCCGTACCTCCACTAATCTGTTCTCACTCTGCCTCCAACTTCTTTCAGGGTGTCTTGGCTGTGCTGCTGTTTGGGGGACAGTGTTTTACTCTGACGGGCAGTTTGAGTTCTTGCAGAAAGTAGGCTCAGCCTTTCCAAACTAAACCTTGGGTTTCCTCCCAAAGATGAAGCAAGATGGCTGCTAGCACAGTCACTGCAGCACCTGCAGGCTGCCTGAGAGCAGGCTCTGTATCTAATGCCATGTTTTACCTGGTGGGAGATGCCTGTTAATTGTGAGACACACTGTTCAGTTTGTACTACTGACAAAACAAAAAACAAAAAAACCATACTTCTTGCAGAAATGTGCAGAAAATCTGTGTCTTGGAATGAACAAAGTAAGGCCTATTTGCACTCAAATAGTCCCGGGCACAGTGTCTTATACATGGTAGGCATAAAATGAAAGTTTGTCAGCTGACTATATGAATGACAGGGGATGTGGGACGTGGATGTTGGATTTTTTTTTTTTTTTTTGAGACTAAGTCTCGCTCTACCCGGGCTGGAGCACAGGGGCATGATCTCAGTTCACTGCAATCTCCGCCTCCCAGGCTCAAGCGATTCTTCTGCCTCAGCCTCCCAAGTAGCTGGGACTACAGGTGCCCACCACCACACCTGGCTAATTTTTGTATTTTTAGTAGAGATGGGGTTTCACCATGTTGGCCAGGCTGATCTTGAACTCCTGACCTCAGGTGATCCCCCTACCTTGGCCTCCCAAAATGCTGGGATTGCAGGCATGATGGACTTCTTTTTTTTATTTTTATTTTTATTTTTATAAAGGAGAAGGCTCTTTTCAAGGTGGATGTTGGCAACTTGTGTATTAAGTTCAAGGAAAACTACATGCCCTGTTTTGGGTGACTGAGCATATACATGTATACATGTTTAAAATAAGCCCCAACATCCAGAATCTCATTCAGTCAAAGTAAAATTAGACATGGAAGGAATTGTTACCCTGGGGATGGAATTGATAGGTGGAAAACAACTGGGTTTTATTGTTGCTGAAGACACATATCCTATCCACAGATCTGTACAAAATGGAGCTAATTGTTAGGATATTTTATGTGCGTAAAAACCTGAGATTGGCCCATTGCTTAGTGCACTAGAGGTGTGAGTCCCAGCTGAGAGCCTGTGTCTCTTTCTGAGCAGCCTTCTTGTGCATGGGAGGTGGGGGGTTGGGGGGGTAGGCGGTGAAGAGATGGAGGCCGAGCCAGTGTTTGTCCTTTTGCATCTGGCTTATGTGTTATGCATCATGTCCTCATCTTTGGATATGACTATAGACTCTCATAAGAAGGGGAGTGGAGAGAAGGATTTGCCCTCAAGTTCACCTTTATTTTCTGAGGTTTTTCTGGAGGTGGGTAGAGAAAGAGGGAAAAGGGACGAGTGGGATGAGGGGCTGTTCACAGCTCATGTGAACTGCCCATGTCTTTGGGTGCTGCGTTGCTCACCTGTACCACTTACAATTTTTTTAATGGATACAAAATAGTTGCACATATTTATGGGGTATGTTTGATATTTTGATAAAAGCATCCAATGTGTAATGATCAAACTGGGTAATTGGGGCTGGGCATGCTGTCTCACATCTGTAATCTCAATGCTTTGGGAGGGTGAGGCAGGAGGATTACTTGAGGTCAGGAGTTTGAGACCAGCCTCAAGACCCCAGGCAACATAGTGAAACCCCATCCCCATTAAAAATTAAATATTAACTGGGCATGGTGTCATGCACCTGTAGTCCCAGCTACTTGGGAGGCTGTGGTGGGAGGATCGCTTGAACCCAGGAATTTGAGGCTACAGTGAGCCATGATCACACCACTGTACTCCACCCTGGGCAACAGAGCAAGACTGTCTCAAAAAAAAATTGTGTGTAATTGGGATATCTACCACCTGAAACACTGATCTTTGTGTTGGAAATGTTCCAAATCTACTCTTCTAGTTAATTTGAAATATACAAAAAATTATTGTTAACTATAATTGCCTAGCTGTGCTACTGAAGACTGTATCTTATTCTTTAAAAATATGGAACACTTCACGAACTCACGTGTTATCCTTGCATGGTGGCCATGTGAATCTTCTCTGTATTGTTCCAGTTTTACCATGTGTGCTACTGAAGCAAGCCCCTGTACCACTTTGCCATTGTAAAGCTGTGTTGAGTTGGATAGGACCTCAAAGATCAGCCAGTCCGTGCCCTCACGTTACTGACTGAAGGAAATAAGACAAAAAAATAAAGGAGTTAGGCATTCAGTGACCCAAGAGCACTCTACCTGGATCCCTGTTACTGCCCACCAGCACTTCCCTGGCATCCAGGCCAGATTGCACACCCTTGCTCCTTCCCATCCTCTCACACCCATCACGCAGGAAGGTAGTTGAGGAGCTTCCTGGGAAGGGGCATCGGGTGCTCCTTTACTCTTAGGGTTTGTAGAATTTAAATGGACTGATGTCTGTGCCCAGCACACAGAAGGAGCTCAGCAATCATTGGCTCCCTTCTTGGTGGGAAAGCCGGCAGTGTAGCAGAATGGAAAGAACACAGGCTCTGGGCGAGACAGACTTGGATTAAATCCCTACCCTATAAGCTAAGCGACCACCAGAAAGTCTCTTAACCTCCCTGAGCCTGGCTCCTCATCAGCAAACTATGGATGAGAATTCCTACGTGACTGTGTTGGGAGAATTGGATTTAATCAAGCGTGGACAGTTCCTGGAATATGGTGGCTATTCAATCTGTAATAATTATTATGTCTTCTTATTGGAAAAAATTGTTTTAGGATGAAATTTAGCCTAGGAAGGAAAATTCTAGCACCAGTGAAATCAGCTTGTTGGGCGGAAAGTTTTTTAGGAAGAAGAATGGAATATGCTAGTTAATTCTCTGGTTAACGGAGGATTAAACTGAAGAAGTCTTTTAAAAACCCCATTCAGAAGACCTTTAAAAGCTTTAGGCTGCTGGGCACGGTGACTCACACCTGTAATCCCAGCACTTTGGGAGGCCGAGGTGGGTGGATCACCTGAGGTCAGAAGTTCAAGACCAGCCTGGCCAAAATGGCAAAACCCCATCTCTACTGAAAATACAAAAATTAGCCGGGCATGGTGGCAGGCACTTGTAATCCCAGCTACTTCAGAGGCCGAGGCAGGAGAATCACTTGAACCTAGAGGCCAAGGTTGCAGTGAGCTGAGATTGCGCTGCTGCACTCCAGCCTGGGCGATAGAGCGAAACTCCGTCTCAAAAACAAAACAAAACCCACAAAGAGAACTGCTTTATGCAGCTTCAAGGTGCTGTAATTCACAATAACAATAACAAACAACTCCCCCTCGGAAAGCCAAACCCTAACTAGAAGTTAGGAGATCTGGGTTTTAGTGAGATGACATCCTTATGTCAACGTAAACCTGGAAGCCTCCAGACAGTGATGAGGGCTGAATGCGGGAGCTGTGACTGCCTGGTGTTCCAGGATAGGACCACTGAAGTTTTCATTTGTGTGTTTTTTAGAAACACTCTACCTAACGTGTTCTCCTTCTAATTTAGCAGGGCCTATGTTTGAGGGACTTCAGAGCCCCTTTGTGCTGTTTTACTTCACTTTGTCCTCCGTTTTTCTCCAGCGATATCTCTGGGGCACTTTTCCCTTCCCCTACCCCAACCCCAACACCTGCCTTGTGATAGTCACTTCCTTTAACCAAAAAATAGGCTATGCATTATAATGCGAATGAGCGTTTAAATGTTGGTAAGTTTCATCCAGTTTTGCAGAAATGTGCTGGAAGCCCCAATCTGGTTTTTTTTTTTTTTTTTTTTTTTTTTTCCAGAAGAACAAATGGCCAAAGAAATGTCAGATCATTGCCCTGCCCCGACCTTAGGGCAGCCAATTAAACATGCCTTTGCTTTGGAAGGCTTCTCAAAGGCCTATAGATTGTGCTTGAAATCTTTGTTTAGTCTTTCAGGAACACTGTCACACGGATGATTTATCAAAGAAAGTTGTTTATCTGGCAGTAAAATAAACTCTGGGCCTGTTCAGACTAAGATTTCCCGTGAATTTTTACCAAGGTAAACACTACTAACTGGCAGGTTGCAAACTCCGTGTGAAAGCCAGACACATATAATACATATTTGAACTACAGCTTTGCTGTGTATGGGGTCTGGCCTGCCGCTAGTGCTGTCACTCCCACTGTGCCCAGAGGACCTGGCACTGCAGTCTGTCTGGCTGGGTGACCAAGAAGAGGGACTTGCCCCATAGTCAGTGTGTGCAGGAGCCACCCCTGTAGCGTGAGCCTCCCTGGGTTGGAGTGCCTCTTACTGCTGGCACCTGGGGACTTCCTAATTCAGAGGGGGCAGGCTCAGGATGGTTGCCCTCCGCATCCCACAAATAGTTGGTGATGAGTTATGAGGAAAGTGAACCAGAAGCAGCCAGCTTAGGTTTCTTTGAAAATAGACATTTGTTGAACCACATTGGCAGGGGGCTGGACGTATTGACTGATCTGGGAGCTGGGGCCAGGGCATGGTGGCAGGGGTGAAGTCATCTTCTGGATTCTGCTGAGTGTTAATGACAGTGGCAAAAAAAAAAAAAAAAATGCTGCAGATACTCCCCCAGTGTCTCTGGCTTTGCTAGTGGGTGGCTGTGAGAGACCCATTTGGGAATTAGGTAAGTTGAGTTCTGTGAGTGCCGCAGCCCATACTTAAGTGAGAGGGTGGATGGACACATGAATGGTGATGATGGGGACGAGATGAAATACAGCCTTCCAGGTCTTTCCAGGGAAGGTACTGTAGTGAATTTTTTTTTTTTTTTTTTTTTTTTGAGACAGCCTCTTGCTCTTGTTGCTGAGGCTGGTGTGCAGTGGTGTGATCTTAGCTCATTGCGACCTCTGCCTGCTGGGTTCAAGGAATTTTTCTGCCTCGGCCTCCCGAGTACCTGGGATTATAGGCGCCCACCACCATGCTTGGCTAATTTTTTTTTCTTTTTTTTGAGACGGAGTCTCCCTCTGTTGCGCAGGCTGGAATGCAGTTGCGTGATCTCGGCTCACTGCAACCTCTGCCTCCTGGGTTCAAGCAATTCTCCTGCCTCAGCCTCCTGAGTAGCTGGGATTACAGGCACGCACCACCACACCTGGCTAATTTTTGTATTTTTAGTAGAGATGGGGTTTCACCATGTTGGCCAGGCTGGTCTCGAACTCCTGACCTCGTGATCCACCCTCCTTGGCCTCCCAAAGTGCTGGGATTCCAGGCGTGAGCCACCGCACTGGCCTGTAGTGATTGTTGATAGTGGTTTTTTCAGGGAGACTGCTGGATTATAAACTGCTTGTTCTTACAGTCCCAGCCAGCTCCAGATGCTGGAGTTTCCATATCACACTAGCCTTGGGGTTCTTCCTGCAGGGCTGAGTTTAAAGATGATTGTGGGTAGCTCCCATAACTCATGCTGCACGCTGGGTCCTTCTCATCCTAACTCCTCAAAGCGGCAGGAGCAGGAACTGGGAACTCCTGAGAGAAGGTGACATTTGTGTCTGTGTGGGCTTTTGGGGTTGGGATCTCAGTGCATGTGCAGAGCTTCCATATACATGTTTGAGTCTTGAATGTAAAAGGTGTTGGTCTGTTAGGTTTGGGGGGCTGTAAGCATGAGAGCTGAGGCTATTTGACAGCGCTTAGGGATTGATGTGCAGGTAATAGATGCTTACTGGCTTGGCAGATATTTGGAGGCATAAAAGAGGTATTTTCTGTAGGGCAGGAATTAAGGGACATCATTTACAAATTCTGAAAGGATGTCTGTGAGTTGTAAAGAGATGCCAAAATAGTACTTTGGCAGTGGGGAGAAAATGAGAAACCAGCTTCCCTAAATGATGTTCTTTCTCATTCAGGCAGGATTACGAGGGGGATTTTCTCTCTCTTGTTTTCTCTAGCCCTTCCATCAGCTTTCTCCACAGGACATTTCCTTTTGGGACTACCTCAGATGTGTTCTCTTCTCTTTGTGAGCTCTTTGAAAATTATTCCACGCCGGTGTCTTCCGCAATGGATGCATTCAGCTTTGGGGAATGGCTTATGGCTGAAGGAAATCCCCAACTATATGTCGGTGGCACCAGAGCTAGAAACGAGCCTGGATAAGCACTTTAAACCCTGAGAGCAGCTGGTGCCTAGAGAGCGCATTCCCTCCTGCGGTACTCCATAGGGCGGCTGTGCCAGCCCGCTGTGCTCACCTCTCAGGCTCATAGACAGCCTGGGTGCCTTCCACTTTTCCTTTGGTCTCAGCCCCATATGGAGGACCCTGTTCCTGCCCTCGACACATTTAAGAATCTGGTGGCCAAGTATGGTGGCTCATGCCTGTAATCCCAGTGCTTCGAGAGGCTGAGGCAGGAAGATTGCTTGAGCCCAGGAGTTCCAGACCCTGTCTCTAAAAAAAAAAAAAAGCGTAGCCAGATATGGTGGCACACTGTGGTCCCAGCTACTTGGTGGGATGTGCGTCTGAGCCCGCGAGGTCGAGGCTGCAGTGAGCTGTGTTCAGGCCACTGCACTCCAGCCTGGGTCTGAGACAGGGCGAGACCTTGTCTCAAAACAGAAACAAAAACAAAAACAAAACGCCCCACAAAACCCCCAAGAATCTGGTGGGCGAGACAGGCCTTTGCCATGCTTTTTTGTCTCTGCTCTTTGGTGACTTCAGATGCCTTTGTGCATAGTTCTAGCACTCAGGACTGAAGGAGGGAGGGGTCTTCGGTGGGGCCTGGAGAAATTCAGGGAAGTTTCCTGGAGAAGATGAGGATCTAACTGTCAGGCTGAAGATTAATGGAGAAAGTAGAGGAGGGCATTCCTGGTGTCAGGAGATGAGGACAGGGAAAGGGAGTAAAGACTCAAAACAAGTAGTAATTCTTCAATTGACGAAACCTAAGCTGGTAAATAAATACAGAGGAGAATGTTGGTTTGTCATTTGTCAGTTATAACAACTCGTTTCGCATTCTATGTTCTGCTTAGCCCTGGCCCACAGCGTGGGGACTCAAAGGCTGGATCAAGACATGGGAGGGGGAGCTGCTCCTTCCAATTCGCAGCTGTCTGTGTACCCAGCTCAAAGGGTGACGAGGTCCCAGCAAGGCTGTACCTGTTCTTGTGGTGCAGCAGTTGGAATGAATGGCCCATGTGTTTCAGGGGTCCCTCATGTGGTTGTGGCCATGGGCCTCAGTCAGATATGACACCCAGGGAGTGCATAGCTGCGAGGGGAAGGAGTTCAGTCAGGTAAGTACTTGTTGTCAGCCCTGGGCAAGGAAGGTGCTGAGAAGTGCACAGGCAAGACTTGAGTCTTGAGAGCAGCCTCTCACCTCCACGTAACCCGCAGCCGCTGCTTCCACTCACAGGATGCAGGGCTGGCTAGAAGGAGTCTCGACCTTTATTCTGAGATGTAGAGGCACTAAGAGCTGAGATGTCTGCACAGTGCCAAATGCCAGCCGGCACCCAGCCTCTCTGGTTACAGGGTCTTTACTCTTAACACACATTCATTTAAAAACAGGCTCATGATGTGTGTTTGTGCATGTGTTTTCTTTTGAAAATCTAACCACCTGCAGAAGGCGTGCACTCTTGCAGAGATGATTCAACAATCGTTGGGCTTCTACTGAGCCCTGCTTAGTCTGTACCACATCTGTTGACTAGAATCAACATCCAAAGAGATTTTAGCTGTGTAGACAGAAGTGTTGATATCATTTCTTCCCAGGGCCGGGGAAGAGGGAAGTCTCCACAATTGTATTAGTTTGTTCTCACACTGCTATAAAGACACTACACAAGACTGAATACTTTATAAAGAAAAGAGGTTTAATTGACTCACAGGTCCACGTGGCTGGGGAGATCTCAGGAAACTTACAGTCATGGCATAAGGGGAAGCAGGCACGTCTTATATGGTGGCAGGTGAGAGTATGTGAAGGAAGTGAAGGGGGAAGATCCCCTTATAAAACCATCAGCTCTTGTGAGAACTCACTCACTATCGTGAGAACAGCATGGGGGAAACTGCCTCTATAATCCAGTCACCTCCCACCAGGTCTCTCCCTCAACACCTGGGGATTACAGTTCAAAGAGAGATTTGGGTGGGGACACAAAGCCAAAATGGGCTGCTATGGGATCTTTGCTGCAAAGAATTCTGCAGCCGTCTCCTCCCTCCAAGTGCTCTGAACCCGAGTTAAGCCCTGGGTAAGGAAGGTGAAAACTCTGTTGGCTATAGATAGCTCTTACCTGCACACCTGAGTCCAGGAGTGGAAGTTTTTAGTGGTGTAATTCTGCCTGGGGTGTGTTGCTTTTGAAGTTGCGTTATGAGTGAGAAGCCCTGCAGTGAGCCTCGGGCTGGCCACATAGGAGCTGGTGAGTTTTGGAGGAGAGGGTGAGGGTGTCTGTACTGGGGGGCCCCTGGCCACACTAGGGTACCTCACTGTCCCCACTCCTGGGGCCTGTTTGAGGCAGAAGCTTTGGGTTTGTCACAGGCTTCTCCAAGGTGCCTCTGCCCATGCTCCAGCCCTGGATCACAGTGCCTTTGTGCTGCTCCTCATGGTGTTTCCTGCCTTGGGAAGGAAACACCTGGATTAACCTAATTTCATGTTAGTGTCAGAGACCCAGTCAAGACTGACTGCGTGGTGTGTGTGCTGGGCTCCGCGCTGGTGAGTGTCCAGAAAATGGTCATGGGGTGTGATTGGGAAGTGGTTCTGCTCTACCAGGCCTTACCATCTAGAGGAGGTCAGGGGATGCAGAGATGCCCGTGATAGAGAAGAGCTGGGAGCCACGGGAGCATACAGAAGGGAGCTGGTCTCCAAGGAAATGGTCAAGGGGAGCTGCAGAGATGAGAGACCCTGTGCTGTCCTCCATGGAGCTGGTAGGCATTTGTCAGGCAGCAAAGGTGGGCCTAGGAAGATAATCCCAGTGGAGATCAGACCAGGAGCTGCGACGCCGCACTGGGGAGTGGCGAATCTCTTTGTGGTTAGCTAGCTTATCAGGGTGTGGTGGTGAGTATCTAGAAATGATGACAAAACAGGCAAAAGCCAGCTTGTGCGGCAACCTGACTGCTTTCTTACAGAATGGAGATTTGGCCTTGTTGGTAACACAGAGACACTGGGAACTTATTTTAAAACATGACTGTCTTATATCTTTAAAAAAGACCTCAAAAAAGGCCGGGCGTGGTGACTCATGCCTGTAATCCCAGCACTTTGGGAGGCTGAGGTGGGCAGATCATGAGGTCCGGAGATCGAGACCATCCTGGCTAACATGGTGAAACCCCGTCTCCACTAAAAATACAAAAAAAATAGCGGGGCTTGGTGGCGGGCGCCTGTAGTCCCAGCTACTCAGGAGGCTGAGGCAGGAGAATGGTATGAACCTGGGAGGTGGAGCTTGCAGTGAGCCGAGATCGCGCCACTGCACTCTAGCCTGGGTGACAGAACAAGACTCCATCTCAAAAAAAAAAAAAAAAAAAGGACGAGGAAGAGGAGGAGAAGAAGACAAAGACCTCATTAATCAAATAATGAAGTCCTAATGGCAGAACTGCAGACATCAGTGGTGAGACATTTTGGACAGGGAGTCTCTGAGTGAGGGTGGGAGGGAGAGAGGAGCCCTGGAGCCGCGTCCCTTATGAGAGGGCTCAGGGTGGTGCCTGTTGGGTCTGGGCCTGCTCAGGGCCACCCACTTGAAGGAGCCCTCGGGAGGTGGCTGATGAGGTCAGCACAGCTGTCCTGGCCGTCAGGGAAGGGGCCATCTGCTGCGGTCAGTGCCCCCGGGACACCTGTGTTCTGCGTGTGCAGAGCGGGAGCCAGAGCCTGTAATCAGCTCATACTTAGGTCACCGCAGAGCTGGCCATTACCAAGAGCAGTTGTCATTAGGACCCATCATAAATGGTCCTGACTTTTCTCTCCAGACTTTGTTATTGACCAGGGGCAGCAGGAGCAGTGCCTCCGGAGCCAGCCCCAAAGCATTGCACTGGGAATGGCATTTGTGAGGGCCTTCAGGGCTGGGTTAGCCCAGGTGTCTGGAGCTTCTCTGAAAGAGGGAGGCAGGAGAGGCTGCAGTGACAATAAGGGACAAGGGGAGGTGCATGTGTGGTTTGTGTGTTTATGCCTCTGTGCACGTGGGGTTATATCTGCGAGATATGGGTGTCTGTCGATGCCTGTGTGTAGTTGGGGGACACAAGGGACCACCTGCTGTGCACACATGTGTGTTTGTGTCTGTGTTTGCCTGTGTATGGGTCAGTCTGTGAGGTGTGGGTGTAGACAGATGTGGGTAGTGTGTGGTGTGATGAGCTGTGTACATGTGCCCTCCTGTGCGTCTGTCTGTGTGTGCATAGCACATCTGCCTGGTGAGCCTGGCTGTGCTGGGCAGCTGCCTTTTCCAGCTGGCCTGGCCTTCCCAGGGACTTGGTCTCCACTGGTGAGGCCCGAGGGTCACTTCCTCCCCCAGCACTTGAGAGAGACACTGTCTAGAGCATGCTGCTAATCCACTATCCTCCAGAAGAGCTTCTGAGAAGCCCAGGAGGGATTTCTCTGCATTGATGCCATTATATAAACTGAGTGCCATCTTTGTAAGTTTGGGAAACACTCCTATGGTCTTGGTATTTTGTTTATTACTTTGAGTGCCAAATAGACCTCTTTTGTTTAGGTTTCAGTGTTTGCAGCAAGTCCATTTAGAACTGCTGGTTCTCTGGGCAGGAGTCACTTCCTTAGAGGATTCCAGCGGTTAGCAGGGATTGGCATAAAGGCGGTGCTGTAATCTCTAGGATTTAAAGAGTGCATTGGAAAGAACACGTGTAGCCTTAGGAGCTGTACAGGCGTGAGCCCAGCGCCTGGTTCTACCACCTACTGTGTCAGCGCCTGCAAGTCACTGAAGCACTCGGTGGCTCAGTTTACCCACCTGTTAAAAAACAAAAACAAAGACTTCTGCGTTAGAAGATAAAATATGGAGTAAGAAAAAAATAACACAGATTCTGGAGTCCTGGCATCTAATTTCTGCACTGCTACTGAACTGTTTGTGACTTTGGCCAGTCAGTTCAAATCTCTGAGCTTGTTTCTTTAAGCGAGTTGAAGGGGTCACCATAGATAATCTGTGAGTGTCCTCCAGCTCTGCAGTTAGGTGGTTTTGGTCTGTGGCAAAAACTCTGTGACTTGCTCTCTAGGTGTGATATCTTGGTTGGCACCTCCTGCTCCCCAGGCAAGGCCCCTGGGAACACTGGCCTTCACCTTGGGTGCATGGGGAAGAGAAGCTGCTATGTACCTGAGAGGGTGGAGCAGATGAAAACTGAGTTGGACGCATTCATTGAAGGGTTGAGTTGGGGGTGCATTGGAGGGCGTAGGACCACTGCAAAGGGCAGTGCATTGCATAAACTGTGGATCAGTGGTCTCTGACCAGGGCTGGGCACTGCTGGACGTCCTGGCCCCAGCGCCATCTTCTTGGGCTGATCCCCGCATTTGCAGCCCCTCTCCTGAATGTGTCTCTGAGCTGCTGCTTCTTCCCTTCTGTTCTCAGAAACCCAGAGATGGATGGCATAGGAGCCCCTTCCGCTGCATAGGGTAGGAGAGAGCCTGCTATGGGGAAGCAGTTTGGAAGCAGTTACTTTTTAAAACTCAGAACTGAGTTTTCATTCCTGCCCCACAATTTACTAGTCGCATGGCTTTGGCCAAGGGCAATGCTTGGAACCACAGTTTTCTCATTTGCCAAATGATGGCCATCATGCATCCCCCACAGAGCTGGTGTGTAGACATGAGAGTGTATGGAAGAGTCCTGGAAACTACAAAGTGCATTGTAGTTTTTTTTTTTCTTTTTTTTTTTTTTTGGACAGGGTCTCTGTTGCCCAGGCTGGACTGCGGTGGCACCATCATGGCTCAGTGCAGCCTCGAACTCCTGGGCTCAAGTGATCCTTCTGCCTCAGTCTCCGAAGTACAGGGACTGCAGGTGCATAGCATCACACCTAGCTAATTTTTATTTTTATTTTTATTTTATTTTATTTTTTTGGAGATGGAGTCTCACTCTGTCATCCAGGCTGGAGTGCAATGGCACGATTTTGGCTCACTGCAACCTCTGCCTCCTGGGTTCAAGTGATTCTCTGCCTCAGCCTCCTGAGTAGCTGGGATTACAGGCACGTCCCACCACACCTGGCTAATTTTTTTATTTTTAGTAGAGACAGGGTTTTGCCATGTTGGCCAGGCTGATGTTGAACTCCTGACCTCAGGTGATCTGCCTGCCTCGGCCTCCCAAAGTGCGGAGATTTACAGGCGTGAGCCACTGTGCCTGGCCAAATTTAAATTTTTTTTTTAATAGAAACGGGGTCTCGCTATGTGGCCCAGGCTGGTCTTGAACTCCTGGCCTCAAGTTATCCTTCTGCCTATAGGCATGAGCTGCCATGTCCAGCATACAAAGTGCAGTTCTCCTCTAACTTGTCATTCACCCTGTGGCGGCCAGTCCCAGCTGCTCTCTCACAGCTCCATGTGGCATCCCTGGAAGGGCTTCCTGTTTATGTGGAGGCTGTCAGCATCCCTTGTGGTCCCTTCCCTCAAAGCATTTGTGACACATGCTGCACTTTCCTTAAACTGTAACAGGTGAATGCATTTTATAGATATACCAAATTGAAGCCAGGATAGTAATGGTAATGTATTTCTCAGAGAAGCTTAAAAAGAACTTCAGAGGTTATTATAATACACACCAATCTATTCCCTCACCTTCTTTGTGGACTCACAGGGAGAGCAAATATTAGCTGAAGACCCTGAGATCGAAAGCATCAAATCAGAAAGGATGCTTGAAAAATCCAGGCTTGAGATGTAGAGCCAGGCTCACCCCTAAAGAGGGAACAGAGCCCACATCAGGCCCTGGTGCAGGTGGGATGGATGCATCGGGGCCACCAGCCTGCAGTGGCACATGACCTGGTGCTCTTACCCACTCTCCATGACCTTCCTCCGAGCTGGTGCCAGCATTTAGAATGAGCGCTCAGCATCGCTTCGGCCATGGTGGCCGATGGCAGAGATTTTGTGTAAGAGGAGCTGTGAGGTGAGAGAAAACAAGCTGGCACGCCTGTCATTCCTAGGCATTTCCCACTTTCCTGGGGCCTGGCCATTCTCTTCCCTATATTACCCCTTCAAGTGGACAAGCCTGTGTGTTTCAGGATGTCCACCTTTTAGGACTGCAGGTGTCAGGAAGAAAACAGATGTGAGGGCCAAGGCTGTGCAGTCCAGCAAAGGGAAGACTCCTGTGTGGCACCGGAGAAACTGGGCTTGAGGAAATGAAACCTTGTTCAGCAGAGGGGCGGGCTGCCTTGTTCCGTGGTAGGGTCCCACTGTAGACGTTATTCAGAGACCTGGCAGCCTCTTAGCTGCGATACCTGGAGGCCTGCACTGGGCAGGAAGCCAGAGGCATGACCCACAGGACTCTTTTTCAGCCCTTCAGATGCCACACTTGGGGCACTCACTGTGTGCTTTCTGGCCGCTGGCTTCTCTCCAGAAGTTGGCTGTGTTGGTGGGTGAACCTTCCTTCTGGTGGAGATGTAAGATGATCTTTCTGAAGAAAGTGGAGGAGCCAGCTAGGGCCCCCATCTCTTTAGGTCACCAGCAGCGTATGAATCCTACCCTTGAAATGAGTTCCTAGCTGCCCCCGACCTCGTGTGTGGACCCCCTCTTCAGTGAAGAAAGGGATGACGCCAGGGTGTGTAAAGACAGAATCCTGGATTCGTTCCATGTTGCGTGTCTTGGAGAGGAAGGCCAGATGGCCTGGAGCATTCTAGTGGCTGTGACTCTTTGGGAACGGACCTGCAGTTGGCAGCAAGGAGGCCCCATGGACATGGAATGAAGTCCAGGCCCAGGGCTGAACCCCCTCCCCCCGCCCCGCTTCCTTTATCCAAGGAGGAGCCACTGGCCCCACACTCCCCCTGCCTCCCTTGGTGTTGATTTTCCTGGTGACTTTGAAAAACAAATCCTTTTTTGCCTTCACAGTTGTGTCCCTGTGTTTGTGCGGTGGGGGAGGCGGTGGGAAGGTTGGGCGGGAACCGCCCCTGCCTCGGAACAGGAGTAGAATCCATGTATTGTGTTGGGTTTTCCCTGTGACTGACAGCTCTTTGCCTGGAGCCTTCTTCGCTTACAGACTTAATGTATCTCCTGGCAGGTTTCCTTGTTTTGGATGATTACTCGAAGTCGGGAATAGGCAAGCCCAGGGAGGAACACAGAGTGTTTCTCTCTGTTGGGTTCATCGTCCCCATCCCTGTCCCCCCATTCCCGATGCTCTTTGGAAGTGGGGTGATGCCAGGAATCGGGTCTGGGCCGGCTGGCAACTATGAGCTTCTGCTTTACCCACCCACCTCCTCCCCCCGCCCAGTTCCATAGAATGAGGACCCTGGGTTGGAGTGGAAACGTTGCCTGTTCCTCCCATGGAGCCCTCAGCCTGAGAGTTCCTGGGGACCCATACCCCAAAACTCCACAGAGGACACCAAAGGGTGGCCACTTCTGAGGCGGCTGGGAGGGATCATTGGCATCCCCGACCCTAGCCTGAGCCTGGCCATCCCATCCGGTGGAGCCTCCATCCCGCTCGAGCTAACTGAGCACGCCTGTCTGTCCTAGGTCCCTGCCTCACCCCAGAATGCTCTTCAGAGGAGGCATGGCAGGGGCACTCCCTGGCACTCACGGGGGCTCAGCGTTTCCTGAGTTGGAAGGGTTGGGGGGCTGGGCCACAGCCCTGCTGTTGTATCTGACTGTGGTCCTGGGAAAAGTGAGGCCAGGTGGGCTGGCCTCAGGGTCCCTGGCTCCCGGCTTTCCTGCCTTACTGCAGCCGCATTTCTTTTAGGAAACGACTTATCTGATAGTAAGCTGGGGCTGCACTTCTTCAGCCTGGAGTGGGGCTTAGTTCTCTGGTTTTTGGCATTTTATTCTGGCAGGGAAGTAGGGAGTGGCTTGCTTTCATTTGTGGAAGAAATGAGGGAGGCTGATTGAGCCCATGGGGGTGGAACCCGAGGGGCTGGGGCGTCACCTTTCCGGAAATGTGTGTGTGAAGGGAATAGTGCGTGGGGAACGAGGGGCGGAGGACAGCAGTGGCTCCAGGAAGTCGGGAGTCCTGGTTCTGGTGCCAGCTCAGATGCTGACGGCTGAGGGGCTGGGGGCTTCATTTTCTCTCTGGGCCTCAGTTTTCTGATCGGTAAAATGAGACTTTGGTTAGATGGCCTCTTAAATCCCATTGTGCTTTAATATTCTGTGCATCTATATGTGAAGTTCGTGTTTGTTAAACACTCATGTGCCACGAAGCACAATTTTTCTTTAGAGGAAATCTCACCCGGAACTCCATTGTGGAAAACCAGGCAGCACAGGCCACCAGGTTGGAAGCGGAGGGGACTGAGTGTCGGGCTGGCTTGGCCTCCACTTACTCTTGGGGTGCATCTGTGGGGCGTAGGGAAGAGTGAGTGTCTGACCTGAGGGAAGAAGGGCAGAGTGAACTCAATGAGTCACTGACTCTGTACTTTCTCCCTGGACTGGAGCATCGGCCTTGGCCTTGCAGCCTGGGGGTACCCATGATGGCAGGCCATGTTAGCCTGCCAGCCTGCACTTGCCTGCGCTTACCAGCTGCTCCCAGAGGCTTTGCCTCTGCCTCACCTAAGAATGCTCTTCAGAGGAGGCAGGGGAGACCCCTCCCCCTACGCCACCTTCCCTGGGCTCTGTAGAGCGAGCAGGTGTGGGCCCTGCAGGCTGGGCTCTGTGGAGTGAGCAGGTGTGGTCCCTGCAGGTCACTTCATTTGCTGCTGCCCTGAGCTGCTGTCCTGGCTGTTGTCAGCCATGCTGGAGGTCCGTGGGTATTTGCAGCCCAGCATCTCCTGAGTGGCAGCTCCATTGCCAGACTGAGGGTCCCTGCTGACGCTCTCAGCCATCACAGAGCCACCAGAGCACTGTGCCCAGTGCATGAGTGGGGTTCGCTGTGGGAGGGGCCCTCCAGCAATGTGGGAGGGACCCTCCAGCAATGTTGGCCGGGCCCTGGTGTGTCCCAGCCTCTAGTGAAAGAGCTCTTCAGGGTGTTTACCTGGCACTTTCTTCCCACAGTGTGGCCGGTTTCCATAATAGCCACTGTGCTGCACCTGGAGCTGCCGTTCTCCTTCTCCTCTTCCATCTGAGTCTGGGCTAATGAACCAGACTCTTATTATTCTTGGATTCTCCAGCTTCCCATCTTCACTCAGTGATGAGGCTCCTGTCAGCCACTCTAGATGTGCAGGCCTAGGTTTGGATCCTACTTGCTGACAATCTTAAAGTTTGCCATGGCAAACAGGTAATGCTGGTGGGAGCTGTAGGCAATCCCCCAGAGAGTCCCCTGGCCCAGCTAGGACACCCTGTGTACAGCAGTAGGTTGGATGGAACAGTCAGGCTGAGCAAAGTAACAAGCTCTAATCAACTCTTTGTGTTAGCCCAACTCATCAATAGATACAAGAAAATTGGAGGAGTTTGGCCGGGCGTGGTGGCTCACACCTGTAATCCAGCACTTTGGGAGGCCGAGGTGGGTGCATCACCTGAGGTCAGGAGTTCGAGACCAGCCTGACCAACATGGCGAAACCCCGTCTCTACTAAAAATACAAAAATAAGATGGGCATGGTGGTGGGTGCCTGTAATCCCAGCTACTCTCGGGAGGCTGAGGCAGGAGAATCACTTGAACCTGGGAGGCAGGTTGTGCCACTGCACTCCAGCCTGGGTGGCAGAGAGAAACTGTCTCAAAAAAAAAAAAAAAAAAAGAAAGTTGGAGGAGTTTAATTTTTTTTTTAGTTTCTATAAAAATAGCGTTGATCTGAATGATTTTTACAAGTTCAGCCGCTGACTTTGGCCTGATCTTCTGATCACTTCATTGGATTGTCTTTAAGTAAATCTTGAGCGTGGCTGAAACAGCAATCGGGGGCCTGCACGTTTTCTGTCTAGATGGTCTCACGGGGGTTTCCTATCTGGCCACCAGCTCTGTCTAATGCAGAGAATGTGACCTATTCGCAGGACAAGGCCTAAAGATCATCCTACTCCCATTCTATGGGAGACACACACACTCTGAAAGGGACTCGGAGGAGGAGATAGATGTGACGCCTACCTGGTGGTCTAATTCTGACACTTGTCAGGGAAAAGTACTTTTTATTGTAGCAAAGGGAAGGAGAAACAAGGACATGACTGACCTGAAACTTAATAAAGATATTGAAATCTACATCTAGAAAGAGAAGAAGAAACAGGATGGAGACTCATGTTGTCCAAGGTCATGTAATAAAAGCAAGAATCTAAATTCAGCAGTGTTCTTATCTGTGAGATACGTTGGAATCTTCATTCTTTTGGAGTGGAATGAAGAAGAATGTGATCGCAGATAGCCACAGAGAGCTTCTTGAAAGAACATAGGGAAATGAATCAAAATTTCTAAAGCTGGAGTTATTTTGGCCCGATCAGTGCAAAAAAACTTTATTTGCTTGTCTCTGGCTTTTCTTGAAGGCAGGGCAGTACTTTAAAATTGTACAGAAAGCCAGGAAAATAAAATAAATGAACGGATGAATAAAACCTAAACATGTATATAACTCTGTACATATATTTGTGTATATAATATTTTTGAATATGTAGTTTCAAAAAGGCAATGTGTTCACAATGTATAAAATAAAAAATGTCCAAATAATACAGAATTAAAAGTAAGAGGAACAGGTTGCCATGTTCAAAATGCTTTCCCATGCTTGAGCTTATTTTTATTTTATTTAAAAATTTATTTTATTTATTTATTTTTTTCTATTTCAGATTTCCAAACAAGCATTTTTTGTGTGTTTTTGGAGGCAGGGTCTTTCTCTGTCACCCAGGCTGGAGTGCAGTGACACAATATTAGCTCACTGTGGCTTTGACCTCCTGGGCTCAAGTAATTCTCCCACCTCAGCCTTCTGAGTAGCTGGGACTACAGGCCCACACGACCAAGCCCGACTAGTTAAAAAAAAAAATGTAGAGTTGGAGTCTTGCTATGTTGCCCAGGCTGGTCTCAAACTCCTGGGCTCCAGCCATCCCCCAACCTTGGCCTCCCAGAGTGTTGGGATTATAGGCCTGAGTCACCCTGCATGGCCAAAACCTAATTTCTAACATTACAAAACACAGAGCTACAAGGTGCACACATCTGAACACCTTGGGTGAGAGGCCCTTTGCCATGCAGGCAAACCAGGGACAGTGAGAGGCAGATGTGGGAGGCAACCAAACAGCTACCCAAAAGGCCCTTAGCAACCCAGTCCTATAGGGTGACGAGAGGAATGGAGGGGCCGCCTTTTGCGCCCTTGGCCCTGAGTGCTCTGAAGGTCTCCAGCTGTCTCGTGAATTGTCCTAGCAGCTCATTTCAGGCTCTTCAGACAAATGAGGACCCTTTGAAACTTGTTTATTTGTTGACCATGAGGCACGACATATGCATTCGCCAGAGGTGCTCTGGACAAATCACGATCAGGGTAGGCGAGAACACCAGAGAGTGGTCAGCAAGGTTGGGAGGGGATCCTAGATCTTGAGACTGTGCCTTTCCCAGTTGGCCATGTATATGAAATTCATCACCCTGTAGGGTGTGGGGGTTTCCCCTGCACACAGCATTGCAGCTCCTCAGGTTACTGATCTTGCTTAGCCAGGGTGTGTGCAGTATATGAGGGATGGCTTCACAGTGAACCCTCAGTCAATGACAGATTGACCCTGTGACTGTTGTTTATATTATGCCCCTGTATACACATCCATTCACAAGAGATAGGAGCCACAAGGGTGCTTGGATAGCACCTGAGGACAGACTAGCTGCCTCCACATCCTCAATGTATCTGAACTCTTTGGATGGCAGCCATGGGCTTAACCCTTCTGTGCTCTGAAGGGACTTTGCCTCTAGCTATGGGTGAGTACAAGCTGACATTTGTCTTTCATTTTCCCCTGTCTGTGGCTGCAACATCAATCTCCCCACGCTGAGGGAGTGAGGGGCACTGCACTCCCACTCCACTGGCAAATCCTTGAAGGGCCTGCCTGGCCCCTGAATTTGTCCAGCTGTGTAACAGGGCAAAGCTTGCTGGTGAAGGCTGGTGAGGTGGGGCTGTGATCAGCACCCCTGATGCAAACTGGAGGCCTTGGGGAGGAGGTGCAGGAGAGAGGACTCCCACTCCCTCCCTGCACGGAGTGGAAGGCCATGAACAAGGTAGGAGCACTTGGCAGGTGGCAGGAGAGGCAGGAAAAGGAAATAGAGGAGAGGGAGCTGCAAACATTAGAGGTGGTCATGGCTGCTAGGAGCTCACGGGCCTGTCCCACAGGACTCAGCCTTGGCCCCCAAACCTGGATGTTGATTATCTTCAGTAGGAAGAGAAGCACGGTCCCTGGAGAGTACTTGGAACATTAAAAGAATCTGTCTGTTGTGGAGCCACTTGGTAGAGATACTTAGAAAGCACTTGCCTTCTGCATGCTAGGAGAGCTTCTGGGAGTTGGGGCAGGCGCTCCAGAATGTGGGCCGAGCACCCGTTCCTGCAAAGCTCTGTCTATGTGTGCCCTGAGTCTTTGCCCATCCAGCAGCCTTCTGTGGTCTCCTCTAGGGCTGGGGCTGTTTGTCCCTCTGCAGGTGCTAATTTGGCCCCATGGGTCAGCAGCTCCTGCAGCCACAGGGAAGCTTTTTGTTTGTTTCTTCTCAAGAAATGGCTTCCTGAAGAAGTAGAAAGGGCGTGCAGAGTTGGGGTCGTATGGGTTTTTATTGCCGCTTGCTCCCTTCAGCTCTCAGAACCTCTGCCCCGTGACTTGTGTGTAGGCTCCAGATGGCTTGAGAGAAAGGAAAGACCCAGGGAGGGTCCGAAGACCTGGAAGCCGGAGTCAGGGCATTCAGCTTGAGGCCGGTGCCACCTGGCTGCCTTGAATGCGTGCCAGTGGAGTAGGGCAGGGAGTGCGAATTCTAGAAAATAGAGGTAAGGCCAGCTTTGACATAGGACTGGGTGCTGATTCCTCTTAGCTTTTTAGATTCTTGGCTTTGGCCAGACCTGTCTCAGGTCAAGACACTTTTCAGCTTTGAGAGGCCAGCGTTCCTCTGCATCCTGTTTGGTGTACGTTGTCATCTCACTGGATGATTGTGTGCCTCGGGCAGGGCTTTGCCGCACCACCCCCCGACCCTGCACCCCACAAAGGAAAACTGTATGAGCTCCGTCAGCCCTCCCCCTGCACCCCCCTGGACTTGGGAGGGAAGCCCAGCGCTGCCCATCTTATGCCGGGGAAGGTGTGTGGCTTCGGCCCAGGCTCAGACTGGACCTCGTGCCCGCCAAGGGCCGGAGTCAGAGCAGGCCACCAGGGCGCCTCTGTCTTCAAGCCTTCCTGCTATTGACATAAAGCCTAGAAAGCTGAAAAAAAGAAAGAGACTATTCAGGTGTAGAAAGTTGGATAAATAGGTAGGGTCAGAAATGGGCATAAGCAAG
The DNA here is from genome assembly GCF_029289425.2 of Pan paniscus. NCBI lineage: Eukaryota > Metazoa > Chordata > Mammalia > Primates > Hominidae > Pan > Pan paniscus. The sequence continues at coordinate 59,733,273 of NC_073256.2, read as the reverse complement.
AACCTTGAACTGTGCTTGTGACACTGTCAGGTCCAGAGAGATGAGGCCTCTATTTTTGCTTTGGAGAGAATCATGTGATGGTGAGGATGAAGGATTTTGGACATAGGTTTTTTTTTTTTTTTTTGCTTTCTTAGCTTTGTACTTTGGAACTGTCTATGATGGATCAGAGAGATGCTTCCCTCTCTAAATCCCTTTATACCTAGAAAGCTCTTGGAGGGAAAGGGGGCCAGTGAGACCCTTCTCTGCCCCCAGGCCTGAAAAGCAGCTATCCCCAGTAGAAAGGGAACCCCCAAGACAGAGGCCTCCTGTTCTGCTTATGTGGTTCGTTTTGCTTCTGGTAGTGTTTATATGTTGTGAGCCAGGCTTCTTGGATCAAAGTCCTGCTCTGCCATGGACTAGTTGTGGGACTTGAACCCTTCTGGGACAGAAAGGTTCTGCTCCCAGACATCTAGAAACTGGGTGTCATTATTGGAGTATCTGCCTTCTAGGCTGTTAGAGGTGTCCCGGAGTGCATCTGCTGATAGGTGGGTAGACCAGACCCCGGCCTGGGCAAGCACTTGGTGACCACTGGCTCTTGCTGTTGTTGTTAGTGCTGAAGCGGAGGTCTGTGCAGAGTTCCAGTCTGGCGAGTGAGTCTTTGAACATCCGGGCAGTGGCTGAGCTCTTTCCATCTCTCTGTTGATTTGTGTGCCCCACATGTGTTTAGCTGAGCCCCCTGATGTCAGGCATTGCAGTAGTCATTGAACAGAGATTGGATGAGTTTTGGGCCAAGTCCTACATGAGCTCACAGAGGGGAGGAGGAGAGGTAGGAACACTCGTGGGTCATTCTCATGCAGAGCTCTGCTGCATCAATGTTGAGGCAAGGAGAGCCAGGAAGGCCAAGGCTAGACTGGGCTGGGGAGGCATCAAGGAGAAGATGGTCTGTAGCTCGGCCTGAAGCACAGGTGACCTGCACCCCCTTCCTTCAGAGAGGACAAACTGAGAACATGATAAAGGGAGAAGAGTGAGGTGCACCTGCTGCGATTTTGCAGAGGCATTGGACTAACTTTGTCAGGGGTCTCTCAATGAAGGGGCCAGCAGCCCCCTAGGCCTCTGCTCCCCATCTGTCACATGGGATGGCATGAAGATCTGCTGATTATTATGTGTGGAGTGTGTCAGGTGTTTTTCCGGGGCTGTCTTTGAGCTTAGACAACTTTGTGACCAAGATGGTGCTCTTGTGCTACTGTCTGCCCTGCAGGGCTGGCCTCGGGCACATGCAAGCAAGGCCCCTGGGGGTGGAGCGGCTTGGGCAGCATTGCCATCTGAGAGGTGGGATGTTCCCATTGTGCGGTCTGGGCTTCTCTACTGGATTTCAAAGACAGGGAAAGGAAATAGGAAGATGCAGATGTAGATCGCCATTGCAGGCAGGGAGACTGAAATGAACGGATCCATCTCAATGAATGAACACATTCATTTTGCAAATGGCTACGCTGGGAGCCAGAGAAGTAAAATGATTTTACCCAAGTTTATGCTAAAGGTTAATGGTGGAGTCTAATCCACTAAAATGTGAGTGGTGGCATTGGTCAGCTGGGGTCTGCTGACTCTCCACTTGGGGTCCTTTCCTCTGAAATGTGCTGCCTCTTGCTATCCAAGCTTTTGTTTTCTTGACTTTGCAAGCACCCACAGCTCTGGAAGAGACCTCAGCAATTCCGTAAGTAGTGCTGACCACCTTGCCCTACTCCGCTGTGTCTTGGACAGGCCTGTGCCAATTTTGCTGGCTTCCACCTGAGCTCCAGTGGGTTTGGGGGGCTGCCCTGGGCCTCTAGGATGTTTAGACATCATCCAAGAAAGAGTCCTTAAAATGTACCACTGTGAATAACCAAGGTGACAAATCAAACAACCCACCCTGTCCCAACCCTCAGGCTCTTTAAACCAGTGGTTCTCAAGTGTGATCCCCAGGCCAGCAGCATTAACATAACTTGGGGACTTGTTAGAAATGCACATTTCTGGCCAGGCACAGTGGCTCGTGCTTATAATTCTGGCACTTTGAGAGGCCAAGGTGGGAGGATCTCTTGAGGCCAGAAGTTTGAGACCAGCCTTGGAAACATAGTGAGACACCATCTGTACAAAACTAAAAAACATTTTTTTAATTAGGTGGTGTGGTGGCTCGTGCCTATAGTCCCAGTTACTCAGGAAGATCCTTTGAGCCCTGGAGTTCAAGGCTGCAGTGAGCTGTGATTGCACCACTGTACTCTGACCTGGGCGACAGAGTGAGACCCGGTCTCTAAAAATAAAAACCAATGCAGATTTCTGGGCCCCATCTCATGGCTGCTGACTCAGAAGCTCCAGGGGTGGAGCCCAGCAGTCTGCATTTTTAACAATCCTCCAGGTGATTCTGATGATGCTCACTCTAGCATCTCTCAGAGCGAGGGATAGTTTTTGCCTTTTCTGTAGCCCACTCCCCATCTTTTCCCTCCCAGGAGACCATCCCACATTTCAACTTGCCATTTGGGCAAACACCAGGGGGTAGATTGGAGAGGAATGAAAAACCAGTGACCCCATGGTAGGAAAAGCTGTTTGCCTTGGCTGGTTTGCCTGGACTCAGAGCCAAGATTCAATCAATCCTAGTGATGGACTTTATTTAAGTGATTCTCCTATTCTTCTTTCTCCCCCTCCAGTGCAGGGTGGTGGCGGGGGTGGGGGGCTGGGGGTGGAAGAGGCTAAGGTGCACACTGGGAAGGGGAGGGGCCACAGTTCTTCTCTGATCCACTCTGAGGCCCAAGCCCTTGCTCCCCAAGACGCGTGGCTTCCCAGATGAAATCACACCAGGCAGCACTTTGCTCTCAGAGCGGGGTTTTCATTTTGCACCATTAGCTTAACTCAGTGGGGATTTAACACAATCCAGGAAATCAAGCAGTTAGCAGCAGGATTCTGGATGGCTGACACCGATGCTGCTGGTGTGTATGCATTGATGATGCTGGTGAGTGTGTGTGCATGTGTACACGAGCTTGCGTGTGTGCGTTCATATGTGAGTATTGGGGAGAGGGCTCTGCAAAGTTGCAATCTCTACTCTCCTGCCTGGCCACCTTCCTGAGGTGTCTGGGGTCCAGAAAACAGGACAACTTCAATTAAATAATTTGTCCCAAATGAGCCACTCAGGAGCATTTTCCACATCTGCTGTTTTTTGTTTTGTTTTGTTTGTTTTGCTTTGTTTTGTTTTTGGAGATGAGAGAAAAAGAAATCTGCTTTGGATCTTGTTCTTTTAGTTTAGTTTTTTTTGTTCTTGTGTGTAACGTATGTCTTGTAGTCAGCAAATGCATCCAAGTATGCAGCATGTGGCTTGTGGTCAGGGGAGAGACGCTGAGTTATTGTGACAAAGCACAAGCCCCTTTCTCTGCTAAACGAATTAATGATGCCAGACACTGGCTCCTGCTGGGAACAGTGGGGTCTGTTAAGCTGCCATTGCAAGGCCGTTGTCAGTAGGACTTATCTGGGCCCTAGTGCCGCAAAGCCAGCTCGTCATGGTGCCCAGAACTCTGCTGAGTGTTGGAAGGAGGTTGTGGTTGCTTGCAGCCAAATGCTGTACCCAGTGCTGTTACTGAATCTCATTTGCACAGTTGGACTTGGGGAGGGTGCTTTCTGCCTCAGACCTCAGGGTTACCCAAGACATGTGTGATCTGGGGCTGGGAGGCAGGAAACCAATGCTCTGTCTTCATGGCTTAGTGAGGCTTTGGTATCTGAGCAGACTTTTCCACCTGGAGGCTCTGTGGGGTAGGAGGGGTGGAGCAGGCCCATGCGACTGGTGCATTGGGGTGCCCGTCTGTGGGCCTTTCCTGATCAACCAAGCTGGGCTAAGCCACTTTGTAGAGTTTACAGACTGGTGTGGTGGCTCACATCTTTGAGAGCACTTTGAGAGGCTGAGGTGGGAGGATCACTTGAGCTCAGGAGTTCGAGACCAACCTGGGAAAGATGCCAAGACCCTGTTTCTACACAAAAATTAAAAAATCAGCCAGATGTGATGCTGAATGCTTGTAGTCACAGCTCCTCAGGAGGCTGACACTGAAGGATCACTTGCGCCCAGAAGATCAAGGCTGCAGTGAGCTGTGATGGCGCCACTGCACTCCAGCCTGGGCGACAAAGTGAGACCCTCTCTCTTAAAGAGTTTGCCAGTCTCGGATCACGAGGTCAGGAGATCGAGACCATCCTAGCTAACATGGTGAAACCCCGTCTCTACTAAAAATACAAAAAATTAGCCGGGCGTGGTGGTGTGTGCCTGTAGTCCCAGCTACTCGGGAGGCTGAGGCAGGAGAATTGCTTGAACCCAGGAGGCAGAGGTTGCAGTGAGCCGAGATTCCGCCACTGCACTCCAGCCTGGGCAAAAGAGCAAAACTCTGTCTAAAAAAAAAAAAAAAAAAAAGAGTTTGCCAGTCTCACTGTGACTAGCTTGCCCTCTACTTCTCATGTTATCTCTTTGGGAACTTTAGGCCCCTCTGAAAAAGAAAGCAATTTAGGGAAAAAGCAAGTCTCTTAGGAATCAGAGTGTGTGGTCGGTTATCTGCCTCTGGGTGATTTTTTTTTTTTTTAACAGCACCTTTTGGAAAAAATGGATCCAACTGCTTGCCCCGTTGTCCCAGATGGCTAGGCCCCCATTCATCCCCTCTCGCTCTCCTACTGGAGGAACTGCTCTATGAAACATAAAGCTCTGGGTAGGGAAGCAGGGAGCAGGTTCCAGGCAGAGCTGACAAGTGACTTCACTTTTGAGCATCGGTTGAACCAGATTTAACGTCTCTTCCAGTTCTAAGTAAATAATTTGCATTCTAATCCAATTGATTTTGTTATCTGAAAAATGATGGGGATTGACTAAATCAGTGGACTGCCTCCCTCCTCCTCCTCAAAAAAGAAAAAAAAAGGAAACAACAAAAAGCTGGTTGAGAAAGCAGAATTCTTAATCAAAACTCTTAAGAAGTCCTAACTATATGGCCAAGTTGCTCCAGCTGAATGGAGGGTGAAGGGTCTGGAGATGTGAAATCTCTGTATTTCCTTCATGATCTGACATTTTGTGGTTCATTTATATTTTATATATACTGACGTTCTTTATTAGACTAAGTTTTTTAAATTTTAAATTTTTGATTCAACATATAGTTTAAAAAGTTAAATTGGAATGAAAGGTTTTTAACAAAAACTGCAGTTCCCTTCCCACCTCTAGTTCCTATGACCTAGAAGTAATAATTTTCAAGTATTTTAGTGATTTCTTCATATTCAGCAAACCGGAGCAAATAAATAGCATGGTTATAATTGGATTTCTTATTTTTAATATTTAGATGTTCTTTATTGATTTTCTGTTATTGAAGTTAAAGATTTATCTCTCTTACACTGTCTTTCCAGTACAGGTATATCACATTTTTGGTTAATATTCAGTGTTTAATTTATTATAATTATGTAAATATTATTTGCAGCTGAGCCATGTAGTGTACTGCATATTTATTTCCTTTCTTTTACATCATTTTGTTTTTCCTGGAGATAGTAACTGCCCCATTTTATTAACCCAGTTACTTATGTTCATATTATGAATTCAGCCCTAAGCTTTCTGGCAGATATGCATCAGGAAATCTGCCTGAGTTCTCTTTCCTGCCATTGGTCTGGGCTGATGGAGCTTTAGGCTTTTTTGTTAGACAGGGTTCTTCAGAGAAACAGAACCAACAGGAGATGGGAGAGGGAGTTAATTAGGGGCATTGGTTCACAGGATTGGAGAAGTCTCACGATAGGCTGTCTGCAAGCTGGAGAACCAAAGAAGCCTTGGAACAATGCAGCCCCCAGTCTGAGGCTGAAAGCCTGAAAGCCCCCAGGAGGCCACTGGTGCAAGCCCCAAAGTCCCAGAGCTGAAAAACGTGGAGTCTGATGTGTAAGGGCAGGAGAAGAGAAACAGCCATTATTGGGAAGGGAGGGAGAGCAGAAACTCCACAAGCTGAATACCCGCCTTCTTCTCCTTGCTTTATTCTGACTGCCCTCGCAGCTGATTGGGTGGTGCCAGCCCACATTGAGGTCTGAATCTTCCTCTCCCAGCCCACTGACTCACATGTCAGTCTCCTCTGAAACACCCTCTTGGACACACACACGTTTCCAGCCTTCTCAGCATCCCTCAATCCAAGCTGACACCTAAAATTAACCATCACAGCCTGCGACACAGTTGTTCTGGAAAAACCATCCTAAGCCTTCCTTTTCCTTTCTTAGGTTAGACCTTTGGTTTCCTGAATCCTGTGTCTTGTTTAATTCTGCATTTTTTTAAATAGGTAAGTGAGATGATGTACATGGTAATTAGCTTGATTTAATCATTCTGTCTCATATACAAAACATCACATTGTAACCCGTAAGTTTATACAATTATTACTTTTCAATCAAAAATAACATTAATAATGCCTTTTTTTTTTTTTGAGACAGAGGCCCAGGCTGGAGTGCAGTGGCATGATCTTGGCTCACTGCAGCCTCTGCCTCCCGAGTTCAAGCAATTCTCCTGCCTCAGCCTCCTGAGTAGATCAGCCCACAGGTGCGCATCACCATGCCTGGCTAAGTGTTTGTATTTTTAGTAGAGACAGAGTTTTGCCATGTTGCCTAGGCTGGTCTCGAACTCCTGAGCCCAGGCAATCTGCCTACCTCGGCCTCCCAAAGTGCTAGGATTACAGGTGTGAGCCACTGTGCCTGGCTGATAATACATTTTATAAATTAAAAAAATTCTGCATTTTTGTAGAGCACATCATTGAGTAGTTTCCTAAGAAAAGATACATGGGAGATGATGTTTTAAAACCTGTTAATGCCTGAAGATGTTTTCATTCTACTCTTGCATGCTGATTGATAGCTTGCCTCAGTATCAAATTTGGCAATTTTAAAGGCATTGATTCATTATCCTCCAGTTTCCAGTGTCTGTATTGATAAATCCAGTGCAACTGGGATACTGATCCTTTGTATTAGATGTCTACTCTTTTCTCTTGAAGATTTTAAAAGTTCTTTTTGTCTTTCATATTTGTAAATGTCATGATTCTTTGAGCTGGGTGTTGTTTAACCTGAGGACTCATGTTCTTCATTTCTGGAAAGTTTTCTTGTATTATTTCTTTGGTATTTTCTCCCGTTTGTTTTCTTGGTTCTCTCTTGCTATAATACCCTTTTCTCAGATGTTGAAACTCTTGGATTGATTCTCTTTTTCTTTCCTCTGTTTCCCATCTGTTTGTCATTTTGTTCATCTTTTCAGGAAATTTCTTCAACCTTATCTTTTAAAAAAAATTTAAAAAATATTCTTGAAAAAATTTTTTGAGACAGTCTGGCTCTGTCACCTAGGCTGGAGTGCAGTGGTGTAATCTCAGTTCACTGCAACCTCTGCCTCCTGAGTTCAAGCAATTCTCCTACCTCAGCCTCCCAGTTAGCAGGAATTATAGGCACATGCCACCACACAGGCTAATTTTTGTATTTTCAGTAGAGACAGGGTTTCGCCACATTGGCCAGGCTGGTCGGGTCTTGGACTCTTGGCCCCAAGTGATCCACCTGCCTTGGCCTCCCAAAGTGCTGGGATTACAGGCATGAGCCACCGTGCCTGGCCTCTTCAACCTTATCTTAAAACCATTATTTATTGATTTTCTGTTATTGAAGTTAAAGATTTATCTCTTTTACACTATCTTTCCAATATAATTATATCACACTTTTGGTTAATATTGAATGTTTATTAGAATTATGTAAATATTATTTGCAGCTGAGCCATGTAGTGTACTGCATATTTGTTTCCTTTCTTTCACATCTTTTTACTTGTCTTGCATTTTATATTTCTTCTCTTATATTTTAAATTTCCAAGTAATCTTTCCTAGTCTCTGAACATTCCTTTTAATAGCTTTCTGTTCTTGTTTTAGGAATACAAAAGTCTTATCTAATTTATTATCATTTAAAACAATTTTTTTTGAGGCAGGGTCTCACTCTGTCACCCAGGCTGGAGTGCAGGGGTGCAGTCATAGCTCACTGCAGCCTCAATCTCCCCAGACTCAGCTGATCTTCTCATCTCAGCTTCCTGAGTAGCTGGGACTACAGGCATGCACAACCATGCCTGGCTAATTTTTTTTTTTGGTAGAGATGGGGTCTCACTGTATTGCCCAGGCTGGTCTCTAACTCTTGGGTTCAAGTGATCTGCTTGCCTCAGCCTCCCAAAGTGCTGAGATTACAGGTGCGGGCCACCACTCCTGGCCATATTATCATTTTTTAAAGTTTTTTTTTAAAATTTTATTTTATGTACAGAGAGCTAGCATGGTTTCTTTCACTTGGTGGATGCCTTGGATAATCCATTCAGGGAAGCTCACTTAGTCTAACCTAATGAAGCCTACCTCCTCTGCATACTGATGGAAACACTGGCAGCACATATTGAGGCCATAATGACAAGAATGAGAACCCTGGCCGAATTTTTTTGGATGGCTCCAGGAGAGCTGCTGGTGACCCATCTTGCTTTTAGGAGTGCAACAAGGCAAAAAGTGAAAAGTTTTTTTTTTTTTTTAATACTCCCTGCATTGTCTCTGTTATCTCTGAACTCCTTTTCTTCCTTTTCTGTTTTGTATGTTACGGTCTCTGCCATTCACATTTGGAGGCTTTCCTTAAATATTTGCCAGCCCTTGACTGTCCATTTGAATTTAACAGCGAGACATGAGGTTGGAAGCTCTTTGTGTACATGCAGGGCCTGTGATTTGTTGGGCCTCACTTGAGAATTTTGCAGAGGGCCCATAGGTCTTTTCTTTTGAACTGTTCTTAGGTTGATGCAGAAGTAACTACGGTTTTTGCAGTTGAAAGTAATGGCAAAGACCGCGACTACTTTTGCAACAGCCTAATAGTTTCTTTAGAGAAAAACCACTCAATCCTCTGACACAGGCATATAAATGTAGTGTTCTAAGACCCGAGTGTCTCATTCTTCACTTTGCAGACTTTCATGTAACCCTTTGGTGTTCACGCAGCAGCACCTGTCCGGTCCTCCTCTGTGTCTAGTATACCCCAGCGGCAGGCTGTGTGCAGGTTCAGGCCTTCTTTTTTTCCCCCTTTTCTTTTCTTTTTCTTTTTTTTTTTCAGAATCAAGTCAGTGTTTAATTATTATGCACATGTTTCACAGAAAAAGGAATGTAGCAAATGGGTCAAGATTGTATCAAAAAACAAAAAATCCTGGATTTTACGGGTCACTCTATTTGTACTTGGGAGCAGGGCTGTCCCGACATCAGGCGCAGCAGCTGCACTTCTCCGATGCCCCTTTGCAGATGCAGCCCTGGGCACACTTGGCACAGCCCACAGGGCAGCAGGAGCAGCAGCTCTTCTTGCAGGAGGTGCATTTGCACTCTTTGCACTTGCAGGAGCTGGCGCAGGCGCAGGAGACACCAGCGGCGCAGGAGCAGTTGGGGTCCATTGCAACCCGAGGCGAGACTAGAGTTCCCAAGCGAGAAAAGAAGAGGCAGTGGTGCACGTGGAAGGCGGAGTCTTCTTTTTCTTTTTTTTTTTTTTGAGATGGAGTCTTGCTCTGTCACCCAGGCTGGAGTGCAGTGTGCGATCTCGGCTCACTGCAACCTCCACCTCCCGGGTTCAAGCGATTTTCCTACCTCCAGCCTCCCGAGTAGCTGGGACTACAGGCCTTCTGTATGGAGTGAAGCCCATGGCTACTGCTGGAGTTGGTGAGGGCATCCACCTGGACTCATGGCCCAGGGGAGTAGGTTTGAGTGTCCATATGTAAACTTGCTGCCAATCCCAACATTGACAGCCTCTGTGATGGAGTTCAGGAGTGTCCGGGGGCCCCAATCAGGAGCATTTGTGGGACCTGGAGTGCAAATGGGCTTGTTTCTTACTGGCATCCCTGTCTGTCCCTCTTTTTCTTCTTTTCTCTGCACTTTACTGGCATCCCTATCTGCATTTTAGCTTTTCTTCTCCCTTTTAAGCCAGATTCTCCCATCCATTTGCTTTCTATCATACAAAATGTTGATATGTTCTTTTTTCCTTTACCACTTTCTTGCATGTGTTTATAACTTGTTTTTTTGACTATAATTTTAAACTGACTTCAAGAAGAGTGGGAATGATTGCACGGGCTCAGTCTAATCCATGTGGCTAGCGTGCCTGCGAGTGCTCCTTCGCACTCAGTCCAGAAGCTTGGTGATATGGCTTCTCTCTTCTTTTCCCTTCCCATTGGATTTTTGCTCTCTGGAATTTGCCCTCACCACTCCAGATCCTGGCCTCCTATGGGTTGGCGTGGCCCCCTAATCACCCAGTGAAGTGCTCTAGTTTCAGACTCATTCTTAAGCTCTTCGGCACTTAGGGTTGAGGGGTGTTTCCTCCATTTAAATGGACCCTGTGGTCTTCATTGACACTGGGCTGCCTGGTTTCCCAGCGGGGCCTCCCGTGGCATTTACAGTAACTCTTCTTCCTTTCACCTGACGAAGGCGCTCCCTAGTGTGTCCCTCTTTCTCTCTGTACTTTACCCTTCATTGCTACTATCATCTGCAATCAGAGGAGTTATAAGATTGATTCCTAATGCAACCCCATGCCACCTTTCCCCACAGACCCTTCCTGGATTCCTACAGCCATTCCACAGGACTGGTTATGAAATGACTGGCTCTGGGCCAATGGTTGCCTTACGTTCAAAGTCATGGGTAGGATGTCTCGGGCTTGGGAGGGTTGGAGGCACCACTCATAGAAGCAGGGAGTCAGGAGGAAGAGACGGCTTTGAAGAATGTGAGGTTTTGGGATGGTGTGTGATGACTTCCTCATTCTCATTTCAGCTTCCCAAATAAGGCCAGGCTTCTTGAGGGAGGCTACCAAGGAAGTATAATTTGTGAGCAAAAATGGTTTGGGTGACTGCAAGTAGAATGAAAGCTTAATGGCCTACTCAAATATAATGGATTATTTCAAGATTTCCCGAGAAAGACCCAGGCAGGCCCTTGTTGCAGCCTCAAATTTTGAGTTTTCAAAGTTTCTGGGTCTCTGAATTCTTGCTGGCAGCTATGCCTAGGTGGGAGTCATGTCCTACCCTTGGAGGATGTTAAAATTGTTGCTTAAGAAAAAAAACACATAATTTTTAAAATTTTTTTGTTTGGTTTTAGATTAGGGTCTAGCTGTTACAGGGAGCTGAGATCCAGGGTCCAAGGTGGTAGTTTAGTTTTAGCCCTATCCTCCAGGCATAGCAGGGTGCCCAATGAGGGAAGCATGGAGTGAGCACAGGGTGGAGATAGTGCTGGAGATAAACTTTGCTGTCTCCCAGAAGTACCCAGCAGGGGCTCCTCAGATGGTCGATCCACCAGGCCTGCAGTCGGATGGTGCCCTGCACTTTACAGACAGAGTACTGAGACTCAGAGAAGAACCCAGGACCTGGGACTGTATCCACCTGTTGCCCCAGCTGCTACCTTCTGGGCTTCTGTTTGTTCACCACCACCATTTGCATTGCAAATTCAGGCCATGGGCAACATCGCTGGGACCCAGGCCCTGTGAGCATGATGGGATGGGGTGGTGGTGATCAGTTCCGGGCTGCTCTTGGGCCAGCACCTGCCCTCGCCCCAGCAGCCCCGGGATGCAGCATGGTGGGGTCTGCACACACACCCACAAGGAAAAATCCACCCGGGACAGCTCATGATCTTTTCAACATTGCTGGTAGTCTGCATTCCTAAAACAAACCCTTGAAAGATGGAAAGATGTTAGTAATTTCTGGCCATACGTGCCTTCTTTCCTGCTCTCCCCACCTCAAAAAAAGAAAGGGGCTGAGTGGCAAGACAAGAAGTAAAGTCTAATGTGTAACACATTCCCATACTCTGATTTCTCCTCCCTGGCTGCTCCCCCACCTACGTAAACTACATTCCTTTACACGGTCATGGCAAAGGAACATTAATTTTTGATTTGAATTGTGATTGAAAGCAACACAATCAGAAGAGTGAAATAGTTTCCACTGAAGCAATATCACTTCTAACCGGGTCGTGGTGTGTATGGCAGGAAAGAGTGGTTTTGGGGTTAGGTGTGGGTTCTGATCCTGATTCTGTCTCTTACAAACTGTGGCCTCATGCTGTTGTTACTTAACCTGAGTCCTTCTCCTTGATTATAATAAAGTACTATTGATGCCTTCTTAACATGGTTGCTGCGAGTATTAAACAAGGAGTCGTAGATAGACATATCCCATTCTCATCTGCAGAGCCCAGCATGTGGTGGGTACTGTCTTACAATGGCTCACTTCTCTGCAGACAAGAGGGCGCTCGCCTTGTCAGCTGGTGCGTGCATTAGTTTCTCCCATCTCTAATAAATAAAATAAATTAAAATATTAAATAATAAAGCTTTCACAAATGCAGTTTCTCCTTTGCCAGAGAAGTCTCTTTCAACCAGGAGGCACTCTTTTGCCATTTCATAAGTGAAGTCATTTTGAAATGTAGGTGAAACTGGGAAGAGGGTCTGAGCTCCTCCCTGTGATCTTCTTGGTCCATTTAATCAGTACTCCAAGTTTGGGGTCCATTCTAAAGAATTTTGGAACCATAGAGTCAGCATGGACAACATGCAGATTAAAAGTGCACATTGAGACATGGGTTTCAACTTAGGATTAGTGACTTTAGGCAAGCCAACTTAACCCCCTATGCCTCAGTTTTCTCATCTATTAGATGGGAAAATAATTATGCCTTCCTCCTGGAGTTGTTAGAATTAACTGAGGAAATGCACGGAAAATACTTAGCACATGTTCTGGCAGGTCACATGCTTTCATAATTGTTAGCCACTGTGATTTAGTTCAGGTTCAAGACTTTCCTCAGGGTGTGTGGGTGGAAGCCTTGCATCATTAAAAAGAGGGGGCTTGGTAATTTTCTATTAAAAAGAATTCAGAGGATATGCAAATTATCTGGTGACTGGCACCTAGAAAGTGATTTCCAACTCCTTTGGGAATATCTCGGGCTGACCAGTCTTAAAGGGGAGTTGATTGTACCAGCGACACTGTGTGTTCAGTCTGCTTCGTTTATAGAGCATGTCCACGTTCATTTATCTTCATCAGCAGCCCCTGTGGAGCCATTGCTACAGGATGTGGCTCACAGGTTAACACTGTTAATTCAGTGTCCATTGGGACAGAGAAAAGAGAAAGCAGAGTTGGTGAATGGGCTGGTTTTCCCACTCTCCTGGGAGTTGAGAACAGAAGCAGCCCTGGTACCATATTGGATTTGAAGAGAGCTCATCACCTGGATTTATCAATTAGGACTTCACCAGGACTTGCTCTAATCTGCCAGGAAGTCAAAGTAGATTTGGATTTTGTGTAGGTCTTCTCAGTTGGCAGAACATTAGTGCTGCCTGTCAGTGGGGATTAGTGGTTGATTAGCGATTGACTGATACTAGCAGTACCTGCTGTCTTACCGCCATAGAGACCCAGTAGTAGAAACTGATTTCTCCCATGCTGTGGTTGGACGTTGATGTTTAATGCAGGAAGCATGACCATTTGAAACAACCTTTAGCTTTCCCTTGCTGAGCGCACGCACATAGTTCTGCCTGTCATTTTATAGGACTCAATTTTCAAGGAATTGTAGGTCTTTCAATGTTAAAATACTAAACCAATAACTTGCTCTTCAAAACAAAACCAAACAAAAAGAAACCCTCATGGTCAGGTGTGGTGACTCATGCCTGTAATCCCAACACTTTGGGAGGCTGAGGAGGGAGGATTTCTTGAGTCCAGGAGTTCTGGGCAACATAGTAAGATCCGTCTCTTAAAAAAAAAAGTCAGCCAGGCATGATGGTGCATGCCTGCAATCCCAGGTACTTGGGAGGCTGAGGTGGGAGAATTGCTTGAGCCTGGGAGTTTGAGGCTGCAGTGAGCCGAGATCGAGACACTGCACTCCAGCCTGGGCAATAGAGTGAGACCCTGCCTCCACAAAGACAACAATAAAAAACAAAAACACTCAGGATTTTTTGTCTTTGAATGCTGAGATCAATAGCATCAGATCATGTGGAGTAAATTGGGTTATAGGACCCTTTTTTCTCTTAAAGCAGTGCATGATAACTGGATTTTTAAAAAGAGCAATGTGATTTAGCTTTGAAATTTATTTGAGGATCTCCTGGCACCGATGGCCATTACAGAGAGATACCACTGGACACCACAGAATAGGGGGCGGAGGCGGTGGCAGAATGGGTAACTGAGACCTTGATTTTTTTTTTTTTTTTTTTGAGATGGAGTCTTGCTCTGTCGCTCAGGCTGGAGTGCAGTGGCGTGATCTTGGCTCACTGCAACCTCCACCTCCCGGGTTCAAGCAATTCTCCTGCCTCAGCCTCCTTAGTAGCTGGGATTATGGGCGCCTGCCACCATGTGTGGCTAATTTTTGTATTTTTAGTAGAGATGGGGTTTCACCATGCTGGCCAGGCTGGTCTCGAACTCCTGACCTCAGAGGATCTACCCACTTTGGCCTCCCAAAGTGCTGGGATTAACAGACCTTGGTTTTTATGGATAAAACTGCCTGTTTCTTGACTTGTTACTTGCCTTTCATTTTCTTCTCCACCTCAGCTGTACACTTGGGTTATTGTTCTAGATGAAAAGCTTTGTTCCACAGTAAACACTGGAGATTCCAAAAGACATGAGGGAGGATGGCTGACACTGTAATTGCTGCTTGGGCGATGGGGTTATTAGAAGCCCAAACCTCAGCATCATGCAGTATACCCATGAAACCAACTCTGCACCTGTGCCCCTGAATCTAAAATTAAAAACATATATATTTACAAGAAGAAAGTATAAGCCAAAAAATAAAATAATAAAATGCAATCACTTTGAGGATCAAAAAAAGAAAAGCTGTGTTCTAAATGCTTTCTCTTACCCTCTTTTCTATTCTTCTGTCCTCTCCATCTCTAGCACTGAGGATGAAAATAAAAGAAGTGAAAAAAGAAAATGGCGACAAGAAGATTGTCCCCAAGAAGAAGAAGCCCCTGAAGTTGGGGCCCATCAAGAAGAAGGACCTGAAGAAGCTTGTGCTGTACCTGAAGAATGGGGCTGACTGTCCCTGCCACCAGCTGGACAACCTCAGCCACCACTTCCTCATCATGGGCCGCAAGGTGAAGAGCCAGTACTTGCTGACGGCCATCCACAAGTGGGACAAGAAAAACAAGGAGTTCAAAAACTTCATGAAGAAAATGAAAAACCACGAGTGCCCCACCTTTCAGTCCGTGTTTAAGTGATTCTCCCGGGGACAGGGTGGGGAGGGAGCCTTGGGTGGGGTGGGGGCGGGGGGACAGTGCCCCGGGAACCCGGTGGGTCACACACACGCACTGCGCCTGTCAGTAGTGGACATTGTAATCCAGTCGGCTTGTTCTTGCAGCATTCCCGCTCCCTTCCCTCCATAGCCGTGCTCCAAACCCCAGGGTAGCCATGGCCGGGTAAGGCAAGGGCCATTTAGATTAGGAAGGTTTTTAAGATCCGCAATGTGGAGCAGCAGCCACTGCACAGGAGGAGGTGACAAACCATTTCCAACAGCAACACAGCCACTAAAACACAAAAAGGGGGATTGGGCGGAAAGTGAGAGCCAGCAGCAAAAACTACATTTTGCAACTTGTTGGTGTGGATCTATTGGCTGATCTATGCCTTTCAACTAGAAAATTCTAATAATTGGCAAGTCACGTTGTTTTCAGGTCCAGAGTAGTTTCTTTCTGTCTGCTTTAAATGGAAACAGACCCATACCACACTTACAATTAAGGTCAAACCCAGAAAGTGATAAGTGCAGGGAGGAAAAGTGCAAGTCCATTATGTAATAGTGACAGCAAAGGGACCAGGGGAGAGGCATTGCCTTCTCTGCCCACAGTCTTTCTGTGTGATTGTCTTTGAATCTGAATCAGCCAGTCTCAGATGCCCCAAAGTTTCGGTTCCTATGAGCCCGGGGCATGATCTGATCCCCAAGACATGTGGAGGGGCAGCCTGTGCCTGCCTTTGTGTCAGAAAAAGGAAACCACAGTGAGCCTGAGAGAGACGGTGATTTTCGGGCTGAGAAGGCAGTAGTTTTCAAAACACATAGTTAAAAAAGAAACCAATGAAAAAAATTTTAGAACAGTCCAGCAAATTGCTAGTCAGGGTGAATTGTGAAATTGGGTGAAGAGCTTAGGATTCTAATCTCATGTTTTTTCATTTTCACATTTTTAAAAGAACAATGACAAACACCCATTTATTTTTCAAGGTTTTGAAACAGTCTACATTGAGCATTTGAAAGGTGTGCTAGAACAAGGTCTCCTGATCCGTCCGAGGCTGCTTCCCAGAGGAGCAGCTCTCCCCAGGCATTTGCCAAGGGAGGCGGATTTCCCTGGTAGCGTAGTTGTGTGGCTTTCCTTCCTGAAGAGTCCTTGGTTGCCCTAGAACCTAACACTCCCTAGCAAAACTCACAGAGCTTTCCGTTTTTTTCTTTCCTATAAAGAAACAATTCCTTTGAACTTGTTTGCCTATAGATCAAAGAAATTCAGAACAGCCTGCCTGTCCCCCTGCACTTTTTACATATATTTGTTTCATTTCTGCAGATGGAAAGTTGACATGGGTGGGGTGTCCCCATCCAGCGAGAGAGTTTCAAAAGCAAAACATCTAAGCAGTTTTTCCCAAGTGCCCTGAGATACTTCCCAAAGCCCTTATGTTTAATCAGCGATGTATATAAGCCAGTTCACTTAGACAACTTTACCCTTCTTGTCCAATGTACAGGAAGTGGTTCTAAAAAATGCATATTAATTTCTTCCCCCAAAGCCGGATTCTTAATTCTCTGCAACACTTTGAGGACCTTTATGATTGTCCCTCTGGGCCAATGCATATACCCAGTGAGGATGCTGCAGTGAGGCTGTAAAGTGGCCCCCTGCGGCCCTAGCCTGACCCGGAGGAAAGGATGGTAGGTTCTGTTAACTCTTGAAGACTCCAGTATGAAAATCAGCATGCCCGCCTAGTTACCTACCTGAGAGTTATCCTGATAAATTAACCTCTCACAGTTAGTGATCCTATCCTTTTAACACCTTTTTTGTGGGGTTCTCTCTGACCTTTTGTCGTAAAGTGCTGGGGACCTTAAGTGATTTGCCTGTAATTTTGGATGATTAAAAATGTGTATATATATTAGCTAATTAGAAATATTCTACTTTTCTGTTGTCAAACTGAAATTCAGAGCAAGTTCCTGAGTGCATGGATCTGGGTCTTAGTTCTGGTTGATTCACTCAAGAGTTCAGTGCTCATACGTATCTGCTCATTTTGACAAAGTGCCTCATGCAACCGGGCCCTCTCTCTGCGGCAGAGTCCTTAGTGGAGGGGTTTACCTGGAACATTAGTAGTTACCACAGAATACGGAAGAGCAGGTGACTGTGCTGTGCAGCTCTCTAAATGGGAATTCTCAGGTAGGAAGCAACAGCTTCAGAAAGAGCTCAAAATGAATTGGAAATGTGAATCGCAGCTGTGGGTTTTACCACCGTCTGTCTCAGAGTCCCAGGACCTTGAGTGTCATTAGTTACTTTATTGAAGGTTTTAGACCCATAGCAGCTTTGTCTCTGTCACATCAGCAATTTCAGAACCAAAAGGGAGGCTCTCTGTAGGCACAGAGCTGCACTATCATGAACCTTTGTTTTTCTCCACAAAGTATCTAACAAAACCAATGTGCAGACTGATTGGCCTGGTCATTGGTCTCCGAGAGAGGAGGTTTGCCTGTGATTTCCTAATTATCGCTAGGGCCAAGGTGGGATTTGTAAAGCTTTACAGTAATCATTCTGGATACAGTCCTGGGAGGTCCTTGGCAGAACTCAGTTAAATCTTTGAAGAATATTTGTAGTTATCTTAGAAGATAGCATGGGAGGTGAGGATTCCAAAAACATTTTATTTTTAAAATATCCTGTGTAACACTTGGCTCTTGGTACCTGTGGGTTAGCATCAAGTTCTCCCCAGGGTAGAATTCAATCAGAGCTCCAGTTTGCATTTGGATGTGTAAATTACAGTAATCCCATTTCCCAAACCTAAAATCTGTTTTTCTCATCAGACTCTTAGTAACTGGTTGCTGTGTCATAACTTCATAGATGCAGGAGGCTCAGGTGATCTGTTTGAGGAGAGCACCCTAGGCAGCCTGCAGGGAATAACATACTGGCCGTTCTGACCTGTTGCCAGCAGATACACAGGACATGGATGAAATTCCTGTTTCCTCTAGTTTCTTCCTGTAGTACTCCTCTTTTAGATCCTAAGTCTCTTACGAAAGCTTTGAATACTGTGAAAATGTTTTACATTCCATTTCATTTGTGTTGTTTTTTTAACTGCATTTTACCAGATGTTTTGATGTTATCGCTTATGTTAATAGTAATTCCCGTACGTGTTCATTTTATTTTCATGCTTTTTCAGCCATGTATCAATATTCACTTGACTAAAATCACTCAATTAATCAATGATACTGTGAGCTGTGACTTTTTTTTCCCACTCAGTCATACACTTCTCACCCTTTCCAGTGAAGCGCATGTATCTTTCTCCTCTTGAGTTTCTTCAGTGATGCTTTCTGGTCCCAGTTCAACAGCTTGCAAATGGTAACTGGGTGTGGGTGGGCTGAAGGAGAACTTGGGAGGCATCACAGGCTACCCGTGGCCCCCACCCTCCCATTTACCATCTGCTCCTATAAATAACTTCCAGAAGTGTTTCTCCTGGCTGTGTGTGTTTCAGATCAGAGAGAAGGTTAAATGCTTGCTCTACAAGAATGTAGCTTTCGGCCCTGCCTGAATTTCTTTTCCATGTTTCTCATGGAAACATTCTCTTTCCCCTCCGGCTCAACTCAATGTTAGAATTACCAACTAGAATTGGAAAACTTGTCCTTATCTGGAGTCTTAGACACATAGGAGGCCTTGGAGAGGAACATATCCACTCTTTTAACGTAAGATGGGGATATAGCTGGGATTTCCCAACTAGTCTGGGACTCCCAGGTCACTCGCCTGGTTGGAATTAGAACCCAGGGCTCCTGCATCCCACTTGCGTAGGCGTGATGTCTGCGCTCCCTGCCGAGCTTCCCTTTGGACTCAAAGTGCTGCACCATACCCAGCCCAAGCTGTTTCATATTAGGTTATGTGCTTCTTGCCTCAGGAATTCTTCCATGTGACTTCTAATTCTGCAAGCAATTACAGTGACAACTTCAGTGGACGTAGTTCCCTGATCAGTAAGTCACCTCCAAACCGCAGACAACTGGCAGTTTTACCCAGAAGTGATAAAATATTCCCAAGTTACCTAAATCCACGCCCAAGCACAGAGACACAACTTTTTTTTTTAAGGTGTGGTATGAGGACTTGTAAACATTCTATCAAAGTCATGCTGTAGTCCAGAAAGATTCTCACATGCTAATGTACCTGACTGGTAAAATAGTGAGATACTAGTCCAGCCAAGGAGAATGTCCATATTTCCTTTTAGCTCCCTGTGGTTAATAAGAAAGAAAATTTATTTAGGCTGGGTGGAGATGTCATTGCCACCCCCTACTGAAGCTCACCACCATGACCCACCATTTCCATTTTTTTTTTAAGTCTGCAAAAGGATGATGAAGTGTGTGCAAAGGTATCTCAGTTCCAGCTGCTGGAGTCACCGTGGTGGAGTTTGGGGTGCCCAAGGGTCAGGACTGCTTGACGCTTGTGCCTCAGAGATGCTGGCAGCACTTGGAACCACAGGCTTGTCCTCAAGCTGCATGGCATCTGCACCTCCTTAATGAACAATTTCGGCACTTCCCTAGGCAGGAGGTATAAAAGACCAAGGGACACAGAGGTAGGCTGGTCTTAACTTCAAAGGCTGTCTTCCCTCCTTGGGTCCAGAAGTGCTAGCAATTCACTTTTGCTCCTGAGGGTGGGACATTGTACTAATCATCCAATAGCAATTGAAGGGCAGAGGGAGAATCGTTCTTAAATTTCAGCCTATGTGAGTATCACCAAGGGGAGCTTACTAATATGTGGGTCTTGGCTCCCTCCCCCAGACATTCTGATTGGGAAAGTTTGCGAAGGTTGGCAAAGGGGCTCTAGAACCAAGGTGCTAGGTTTCTCTGATGCCAGCAGTTCACGGGATCTTACTTTGCAAAACATTCTCATAGGACCTGCGTGGCCCGGGGATGAGAGGCAGGAAGTTATTTTGTCATCTCCCTCTCCCCACATCCACACTTCATATTGCCGCAGTCCCTTCTGAAGCTCTGTGAGTTCATCTTACCCGGCATCAGCTAATAGAGGCAAGTTAAATGCAAGGGGGAATGAGCCCTCTTTCCTTAAGACTGAGTACATTTGGCTGTCCAAGGAGTGTTTCTCACATTTTAATATGTATATGACTCACTTGAGGACCAGTGTTAAAATGCCGATTCTGAAGGGTAGGTCTGAGATGGGCTTGAATTCTGCATTTCTTTTCTTTTTTTTCCTCATTTTTTTCCAGTTTTATTTGTATAAAGATATGCATGGCCTATCCAATGGAGCTTTGTGAAATAATCCATAAGTACCTAAAGCACACATGACTCATAATGCTTTTAATATCAAAAGAGGTTATTTTTCTTAATCCAAAGATTGCTTTATATAATTTTTTTTTGCAAACTACTAGTGGGCCATATTAACATTTGAATAATCTTTTAAAAATTTAAATATAAATTTTGGATTTGGGGGCACATGTGCAGCTTTGTTACAAGGGTATATTGTGTGATGCTGAGGTTTGGGCTTCTATTGACTCTATTACTCAGATAGTGAACATAGTACCCAATAGGAAATTTCCCAATTCTTGCCCCCACCCCTTCCTCCTTTTGGAGTCCCCAGAATTGATTCTGTCTATCTTGATGTCCATGTGGACCCATTGTTTAGCTCCCACTTATAAGTAAGAACATGTGGCATTTGGATGTGACTGCAAAGCATAGGATTTTGTTACTTTTTATGGCTGCGTAGTATTCCATAGTGTATATGTACCATGTTTCCTTGGGTACCTGGGTGAGGCTGAAGCTGTGAAGCTGTCAGTGTGCAGAATGTACTTTGGGTAGGGAAGCTCTAACAGGCTGATGGTTTCAGGCGCGTCCTCACCCCCTGTTACAGTATCACCATCTCTATGATCAGCACAGCCCATCTCCTAGGGACTCAAAATATTGACCACGCTTTGGAATGGGAAGAAAATCAAACCGGAGAGTCATGCTTATAAACCCAAAGCTGGGGCTGATCTTCTCAACCCACTCATTAGATTTCATTCTTGTCCTAGACCTTAAGGTTAATTCTTTTCCCTCAGACCCTGCTCATTATGGAAACTCACAGGTTCCTTCCTATTTTTCCCATCTATTAACATTCTGGACTGTGCCCTTTACCAAACTTCCCAGTCCTCAGCCCCCATCCCCAGACCCACCAGGGGTTGGTGGTGTTAACCAACTGGTGGTATGTACCTGGACAACTAAAGTTACATAGGAATTTGACAACAAAATTGGGACTTTCCCTGTTCCGTTTGCTCATGTCTGGGCAGTTTCAACCTCAGGTTATGGGAGGAGCCAAGAAAGAGAGGGGAAATTGAAGTCTTTGGAGGGAAAATCCCACCCCTGATACATTGAGGACAGCCTGCCCCCTGGGCTGACTTACTAGGGGAGCAGGCAGTAGGGATTGCTGTCAGCAAGTTCCAAGGGAGGCCACTTGTTGTAGGTTTGGAGAAGATGGGCACCAGAACAAGCTCCGAATAGGAGCAGAAAGTGCCTGCGTCTTCATGCATCTGCAGACTATTTAGATAAGAAGGGGCTGTACCTAATCATGGAGAGTTGTTTGCTTAAATAAAGGACGGGAAAGCTGCATGTGTGTGTGCTTAAGGGGAGAAGGAGGGGGTGGGAAGAAAGAGAAAGGGGCCAGGAATTTTCCACAGCTGAAACCCACCACGTGGTTATCATTAGGATGACCTTCCTATCACCTGAGCAAAAGGACTGGTTGATGGGGGCTGGTGAGGAAGGATTTGGGATCCGATCCCTCGGATTTCAGCTAAGTTCTGATGTGGCAGTTGCAAGCACTAAGGAGAAGTTCTTATTTCCCGCTTCCCTGGAGTGCCTGAGTCCACAGTCCTACAGCTGTGTACCCTCAGGAAGCCTGCCCATTGGCTGGCCAGGTGGGATCCAGGGATCCAGCTTCTCTGAGATCCCCGGGTGTCAGGGCTTAAATATAAATAAAGCAATCAGAACCCAGAGTTTGTTGGCATGGATGCAGTGAAAAGGGAATGCTTATACACTGTTGATGGGAATGAAAGTTAGTATAACCTCTATGGAAAACAATATGGAGATTTCTCAAATAACTAAAAATAGAGCTACCATTCGATCTATCACTCTTACTGCTGGGTACCTACCTAAAGGAAAAAAGCCATTATATCAAAAAACACCTACACCTGTATGTTTATTACAGCACAATTCACAGTTGCAAAGATGTGGAATCAACCTAAGTACCCATCATCCAATGAGTGAATATAGGAAATGTGGTATACATACACCATGGAATACTACTCAGCCATAAAAAATGAAATAATGTCTTTTGCAGCAACTTGCATGGAGCTAGAGGCCACTATCCTAAGTGAAGTAACTCAGGACTGGAAAACCAAATACTGACATATTCTAATTATAAGTGGAAGCTATGCTGTGGGTACACAGGTCCACCAGAGTGGTATAATGGACACTGGAGACTCAGAAGAGCAGAGGGTGGGAGTGGGGTGAGGAATGAGAAATTACCTATTGGGTACAGTGTACGCTGTTTGGGTGATGGTTACACTAAAAGCCCAGACTTCACTATATAATTCATCCATGTAACCAAAAACAATCTGTACCCCTAAATCTATTGAAATGGAAAAAAAAAAAACCCAGAACTGCACAATAAATTTCCTTCCAAGGAAGGGAATTAGAAAGAAAACAGGAGATTCTGCTAAAATGCTTTGCACATGATCCCCATCTCTACTGCACTTTTTATTTTATTTTAGTTTTATTTATTTATTTTGAGACAGGGTTTTGCTCTGTTGCCCATGCTGGAGTTCAGTGGTGTGATCTTGGCTTACTGCAGCCTTAACCTTCCAGGCTCAGACAATCCTTCCACCTCAGCCTTCTGATTAACTGGTACTACAGGCATAAGCCACCAAGCCATGCTAATTTTAAAATTTTTTTGTAGAGACAAGTCTCACTATGTTGCTCAGGCCGGTCTTGAACTCCTGGGTTCAAGCAATCCTCCTGCCTCCACCTCCCAAACTGTTGGGATTACAGGCATGAGCCACCGTGCTCAGCCATCTATTGCACTTTTTAATGATCTATACACTAGCATCTGCTGTTATTGTTTGTACTTGGCAATGGATTGAGGGTGGAAGGGTGGTTTAGGGGCCTCAGTTTCCATTTTTGCTGCATAGTTCTCTGGGGGGCTTATGCAGATCTGGGTAATCTTGCCCCATCAACTAGATGAGTAGGCCCATCATCTGAAGGAATAAAGAGATCACATGCCACAACCCAACCCACAACCCAAGTGCATATTTCACAATGTGGCCCAAGGACAACCAGGGTGGGTTCCACAGATTTAGCTGGATTCCTCTGGGGTCAGTGCTCCCTCCCAAGGCCAGCAGCTGAGGCCATAGGAATCCAAACTTGGCTGCTAGTCTTGGCAGGTTGCTCAATGACTCCTAGCCGCACAAATCAGGCCCCGAGCTGGGCCAGGCTTGAGGGAGGCCCCAAGGCCCCTACAGAAGAGGAGGAGCAGGAGGCAGCCAGTAATTGCCTAGAGAAAAAAATAAGCACCAGCCTGTAAATTGCAATGTATATCAGTGTGAAGCCTTGCTAGCTCTGCTCCCCACTTGCCAACCACTGCCACGCAGAAACTCCCTGCATCCTCTCCAGACTTCCCCAGGCTGCCACCTTATTTTCAGATGCCTCCTCCCTGCGGTGCCAGAATTGACAGCTATGAATGAGAAACACAGGCTGGAGCTGGATAAGGAAGGCATCCCATAATGGAGACTGAGTAGATGTGCATGAGAGCCAGAGGACTGATTTTCACTCAACCGATGGAAGGAAATAATTTACCTTTCAAACCCTAGAACCAGCTTCACTGTTCTGTGGATCTTGATGAAGAAAACAAGGAAAGCTGGTATGTCCTGGTACGTTTGGCTCCCTGCAAAACATTTCTTTCCTAGGCCCTCTTCATTAGAAACCTGCCTCTGCCCTGAGTTGGAGAAGACAGGCCTTTTCCCCTGCTGTGCACATTTTCCCACAGTCCTGAGACTGAACCTATAGCAGGGCCAGAGAAAATCCTCTCCAGTTTTCTCACTGTTTCCTCCCTGCCTGGTGGATGGAAACCAGTTTGCTCAGGAGAAGTGGTTTCTACCGCAGGGATAAGAGATCCAGCCTCTAAGACAAGTCAAATAAAATTCATGTGTTACACACACACAGACACACACACACAGAGTCACACAGTTGCCCAGGGAGAGGGTTGCAGCTCTGCACCAGGAGGACAATTTGTTTTAAGGTGCATGCTGCCCTGGCTCTCAATTTGTTGCTTTCATTTTTATAATCACTGTTGTGTTCCAATTGTTGTAAGTGGCACTGGGAATGTTTGTTCTCGTGTAATTGCTTGTTTCCTACTGAAATTTCCATGTCCAGAGCCCTCCATTGTTCTCAGTATCGCTCGCCTCCCATTCTGTGGGGTTGGCATGGATTATCCTAGTGGCGGCCGGCAGGGCATGTGAGCACCATTCCGCTCAGTCCTGACGCAGCTGAGGACGGCTGGGGGAAACGGTCCCGGCTGCTGGGCCAAACATTGGGATGAGAGAATCTTGACAAGGGCCTGGCCTCCCTCCTGATTCTGGACTAGGCCAAATTCGGAGTGCATTTTGCACCCCCACCCCCAAGTATTTCAGAGGAAATGTGACCCTGTGTTTCTGATTCATGTGCACTTAACTCGTTAAAATGTTGATTTACAAAGGGTGGGTGGTGTCCAAATAAACCTCTGGAGCCTCAATTCCAAGCCAGCCTTTTTTTTTTTCCTGGTGACTTTTTGTTGGGAGGGTAGGTGGGAAGAAGGAATCAAAGATTTTGTCTTTGATCTGGAAGTTACATTCCAACAGGAATGAAACTTGGACCCAGCAGGCAGGAACAGGGACCCAGACCTTTGCAATTGATTGGGTTCTCTATTGGATGAGTTATGTGCTTCCAGACCTAATCAGAACCACCTGGACTTCCTCAAGGCTCATCACTGTCCATGCCGCATGAAGCATTTGAACTTGACCTGTGCTGAAATTGAGCCAGGGTACATAAAACGAAAGCCCAGCATCCACTTACAGGAATAAATGTACATCTGCAGAGAGGACTTGGAATTCTGCAAAAAACACTCAGAGCTTGGTGCTTCTCTTCTTCACCTGGAACTCTAGCAACTACCACCCATGAATATTAATCTACTCCTTTAAAAACCCCACCCCTTCCAGGAACTTGGGGTGTACTTTTTATAAGGTGCATATGAAACCTGTCTAGAATGGGGCAAAGGATGGTGATATGTTATAAATTCAGCCAGGCTGTCTTCTTGGGCCTCCAAACTGCTTTAGGAAGCCCTGGGTTTTTGTCCATTTATCATTTCTTATTTATTTATTTACTTATTTTAGAGACAGGGTCTTGCTCTGTTGCCCCAGGCTGGAGTGCAATGTCGTGATCATAGCTCACTGCAGGCTCAAACTCCTGGGCTCAAGCAGTCCTCCCAGCTCAGCCTCCTGAGCAGCTGGGGCTACAGGAGTGCATCAGCATGCCTGGCTAATTTTTATATTTTTTGTAGAGATGGCATCTTGCTAGGTTGCCCAGGCTGGTCTCCAACTCAAGCAATCTTCCTGCCTTGGCCTCCCAAAGCACTGGAATTTCAGTTATGAGCCACCATGCCCAACTTATTTATCATTTCTTTTAGGAGAGGAATGTTTTAAAAAAAATGTATCCCGGCACTGATGTGGGAAGAGCACATCCCTTTTTTAGGGTGTGTGTGTATATGTATGGGTATCTGTGAATGTGTGTGGGTGCATATCAGTGTCAGCGTGTGTGGGTGCTGGCATTGAGATGTGTGCTTGTGTTTGTGTTGGTGTCTGTGTGTACAATGTACCTCCAATGCCAGGTCACTGGGACTTCCCCTCCTCACTGGCCCCTCTGCTGGAAGCCCCTACATACCTGGGGTCGAGTGGAATGTTAAATTGTGGTACCAAGTCTGCTTTGTATTGATCACCTTTTTTTTTTTTTTTTTTTTTTTTTTCTGGGATGGAGTCTCACTCTGTTGCCCAGGCTAGAGTGCAGTCGCATGATCTCGGCTCATGCAACCTCTGCCTCCCAGGTTCAAGTGATTCTCCTGCCTCAGCCTCCTGAGACTAGTAGCTGGTACTGCAGGTGCCAGCCACCACACCTGTCTAATTTTTTTGTATTTTTAGTAGAGATGGGGTTTCACCATGTTGGCCAGGCTGGTCTCGAACTCCTGACCTCAGGTGATCTGCCTACCTCGGCCTCCCAAAGTGCCGGGATTACAGGTGTGAACCACCCCGCCCGGCCTGTATTGATCACTCTTTTTCTTGATTGTCCCTTCATCACTTCCACTTGTCTGTCAGCACCATGAGGACAGCTGCTGTGTATAATATGAGCTCTGCGTCTCCCTCCCCACTGCCATTGCCCTCAGTACAGTGCCTTGCACATGCCTTAAATTCAAGAAACTTGTACGGGGTGGTTAAGAAAGAAGAGGAATGAATTGAACCAATTGGAGTTCGGAGTGTGGCAGAGCATGGCCTGGTGGGGCTCCCTGGGGAAAGGCAAGTGACTCTAAAGTGGGGAGAGTTGGGCAGCACTCCAGGACCTTTCCTGTCCCTGCCTGCGAGCCTCTCCCCCACCCACTATTGGCACTATTGGGTTGACGTCGTCGTCCATTAAACTAGCTTTGCTTTTCCATTGCGAAAAGAAAATGATGCACTCATTCCAGTATATTTGGATGTTTTAAAGGTTGGTCTGGCTTCACAGACGATGTCCATCAGTGGCTGACATACCAATGAAATTGAAGAAAAGCTGGTTTTCCAGTATTTCTTTGGCAGAGAATCCAGCGGCTGACACTGGATCAGAATTAGGGCTCATAAAACTTAGAGCCAGGACCTTGAATGCTGAGTGCTCACTTATAAGATGCTTTCAAGTCCTTATCTTGCAGAACAGTTAAATGTCTGCATCTGGCTCACTCCCCTTGGGATCACTTTTTAGAATGATCCCTCCTGGTGCAAAATGTGGAGAGCTGAACTGGCCAGCAAACCTGGGATGTTTTCTTCCGAATAAGTGGTTCATTTGAATCCTTTATGTGAAGTTAATTCTGCAAGATTCCTTGCTGCAGGACTTGAAAAACCATAGTCAGAAGGCAGAGATACAAACCAAAACACCACCAACATCAAAACAAAACCCAACCAGACAACGAAACAACAAAAAAGCCCAAACACAAAACCTTCTATTTAGCATAGGTCTGCAAAGAAAGGATTTCTGGGAACCTCATATACAGACTCTGATAGGCAAGGTAATGGAAGAGGTGGGTTACGTCCTAACTTGGTCAACAGTTCTGGTGAGGCTAGGCTGAAATACTGGTGGATGGGGGTGCACACACTTTGCAGTCATCAGGGTAGGGTTTTATCTTGTTCTTTCTCACTTTTTTTGTTTGTTTGTTTGAGACTGAGTCTCGCTCTGTCGTCAGGCTGGAGTGCAGTGGCACGATCTCAGCTCACTGCAACCTCCACCTCCTGGGTTCAAGTGATTCTCCTGCCTCAGCCTCCCCAGTAGCTGGGACTACAGGCACACACCACCACATCCAGCTAATTTTTGTATTTTTAGTAGAGATGGGGTTTCACCATGTTGGCCAGGATGATCTTGATCTCTTGACCTTGTGATCCACCTGCCTTGGCCTCCCAAAATGCTGGGATTACAGGCATTAGCTACCACACCTGGCCTCTTTCTCACATTTAGTGACATCTCGAGAAGTGCCATAGTATTGCAGTTGACTTAAAATTCTGCTTCTTTGTATCAAAGGACACAATCAACAGAGTGAAAAGGCAACCCACAGCATGGGAGAAAATATTTGAAAATCATACATTTCATAAGGGATTAATACCCAGACTATATAAAGAACTCCTACAATTCTACAACAACAACAAAAACCAAATGGCCTAATTAAAAAATTCACAAAGGACCCGAATAGACAGTTCTCTAAAGAAGGTATACAAATGGCAGATAAACAAGTAAAAGATGTTCAACATTACTAATCAGTAGCGAAATGCAAATCAAAACCAAAATGGGATATTACTTCCTGCCCATTCGAATGGCTACTATCAAAAACAGAAATTATCTGGATGTGGTGGCATGTGCCTATAATCCCAGCTATTAAGGAGGCTGAGGGAGGAGGATCACTTGAGCCCAGAAATTCGAGGCCAGTCTGGGCAACATAGCGAGACCCAATCTCTTAAATAAACAACAGAAAATAACAGGTGTTGGCAAGGATGTGGAGGAAGTGATTGGAACCCTTGTGCAATGTTGGTGGGAATGTAAAACACTGCAGCTACTGTGGAAAACGGTATAGCAGTTTCTCAAAAGCTTCAAAATAGAATTACCATGAGATCTAGCAATTCCACTTCTGAGTGTATACCTAAAATAACTGAAATCAGGGACTCAAAGAGATATTTGTACATCTATGTTCATAGCAGCATTAATCATAATAGCCAAAAGGTAGGCGAGTAGAAAAACGAAATGTGCTGTATACGTACTACACAATAGCATTTGCTTTTTCTAAGAATGAAGGAAATTCTGACATTCTACAATGTGGATGCACCTTGAGGACATGATGTTAAGTGAAATAAGCCAGTCTCAAAAAGACAAATACTACATAATTCCACTTATGTGAGGTATCTGCAGTAGTCAAAGTCAAAGAGATAGAAAATAGGTTGAAGGTTGCCAGGGGCTGGGGGAAGGAGAAATGAGTTATTGTTTAATGGGTAGAGAGTGTCAGTTTGGCAAGAATTCTGTGGAGGGACGGTGGTGATGGTTGCACAATAACATGAATGTACTTAATGCCACAGAACCGTACACTTGAAGTGGTTAAGATGGTAAATTTTATGTTATGTGTATTTTACCACAATTAAAAACTAAAAATAATTTAAAAGTGTTGTTCCTTCTCTCATTTCTGGGACAAAAGATGTCCAAAGTCCAGGAATATGTAAGTTGAAAGCTATGTGTGCAGCAGAACCTTATTTCTGAGTTACGCAGTTTAGTGACCTTCTAATGGAAAAAAACTTCACGGAGTGTGTTTTCCACTGCCTTCTGCTCACCACACTGAGGATTACAAGAGGAAAACAGCTACACCAGAGTCAAAAGTGATCAGACCTCTGATTTCCCAACTCTGGCAGAGAAGCTGCAAGCGCGCGCGCATACACACACACACACACACACACACACACACACTTACACACTTTCCAGCCAGCTCAGCCGACTTCCTCTGAGAGATGACACCACTTTGCAGCCTCCCTGTGGGACAGAGTGGAACTTGGAACTCACTTTCTTGGGCCTCCCAGGACTTTGGCTGCCTAGAAGGAAGAGAAGGGAGCGCTAGGCTTCTCTGAGAAACTCAGAGCTTCCTCTGCAGCCCTGCTCCTGGCCAGCATGAGAGGAGGGAGCTTGAACCAAGAGTGCTCTCCTGGAGGGGAAACCTATCTAAGAAATATTTTCTATCAATCAGTAAGGCTCTCAAAAGCCGTTACTGCCAACATCATTTCTTATTTGCCATCTCTTCTCCCCCCTTTAAAAATGTCCTTACTTTTTCCCTATTTTTCCTGTCTTTTCTTTCTTGTCCATTCCCTTTTTTTTTTTCTGACGGTTTTGTAAAGGGGAGGTACCCTGCACACACTCTCTTTGTTGTTTTTTTTTAAAATTTTACTTTAAGTTCTGGGATACATGTGCAGAACGTGCAGGTTTGTTATATAGGTATACATGTGCGATGGTGGTTTGCTGCGTCCATTCTTTTTTTTTTTATTTTTTAAAATCCTCTTCCTTCATTTCTCCCCTTCTGCCTCCTTCTATCCCCCTGTCCTCAATCTTTCTGTTTTTCTTGCTTTCTCCTCATTTTTCTCTCTTTCTTGACTCCCCTTCATAGCTAAAGTTACCGTCCTTGGCACAGGACTCGGGTTCTGAGGAGTGACACAGCAGGAGTTCATCCTGGGGACCCTCTTGCAGGCGGCGCTGCACATAGGGAACCTGTCCCGGCTGTGGGAGGCCAGGCAGCCTCCCCCTCCAAGGCAGAGCCAGATGAGGCTGTCCATCCTCCTTGCATTTCTCTGTCACCTTGTTCAGACAGCCTTTGACTTGGGGGGAGCCACGCTGATTTACAGCAGGCGCATTGCGGCTGGATTGCAGGAAGAGCCACCTCTCGCGGTGGGGGGATGTGGATTGGCGCCTGTAGGATGAAATGTGGCACATTGGGCCTCGTCGCTGCCATCAGTCCAGGGGCATTCTCAGATGCAAGAACAAAAACAAAGCACGATTGTGTTCCAGCCCTGTGGTGCATTCCTTCCACAGCTCATCACCCTGTCATCAAGCCTCGTGCCTGCCACACACACCGGGGGCTGAAACAAAAGCCGTTTCCCTTCACACAGCACTGAGCTATCTTCCATCTGTCGGGGCCGCTTCCCCATCTTGGGACAACTGGCAGTGGGCTCTGACACCCTGCTAGGGAGTAAGAGGCCCAGGAGAAATGAAAGGAGACGTCCTGCTCAATTGAGACAGGGGACAGCTGGTGTCCTCGTTTTCTCAAGGGCTCAGAGAGGCACAGAGCGCATCAAACTGTCCACTTAGTGACCGACCTTTTTCCCCAGTGCTGAGGGAACTTCCCAGACTGGGGGCCTTCAGGGCCTGGGACTTACTGGCACTCAAGGTAGGAAGAACAGACAAACAGCTGCTTATCTCTGCCCAAATGACTCCATCCAGACTCAGGGAGAGAGTTCTATTTTTTTTTTTTTCAATTTGAGACAGGGTCTCACTCTGTCACCCAGGCTGGAGTGCAGTGGTGTGATCTCAGCTCACTGCAGCCTCTGCCTCCTGGGTTCAAGTGATTCTCCTGCCTCAGCCTCCCGAGTAGCTGGAAGTACAGGCACACACCACCACATCTGGCTAATTGCTGTATTTTTTGGTAGAGATGGGGTTTCACTGTGTTGGCCAGGCTGGTCTCAAATGCCTGACCTCGAGTGATCCTCCCGCCTTGGCCTCCCAAAGTATTGAGATTACAGGCGTGAGCCACTGCGACTGGCCTTAGTGTTTTCAATCATTAATAAAAGTCAGTGGTTTGGGGGTAGCCACTGTACCAGCTCTTATGAAGGATGCAAAGATAAGTCAGAAATGAATCCTGCCCCCAAGGATTTTACAATCTCGGTATAAGGTCGGTATAAGAACCCCAGTGCTGAGTAGGAAGTGAAATGAGAAATAAGAGAAGTGTGGACGAACTCCCCTGAAAATCCTCAGAGTGATGGTATTGGGAGGACTCACAAGGTGGGGCAGTGAAGTGGAGCCTGAGAGCGGTCAGGACTGGATACGCGAGGTCAGGAAGAGGGCACAGCAGTCAGAGAAGGAGGACGTGGATCCACACTGGGGGGTCTGCTGAAGGCTGATGCCAGGGGAACTGACCTAATCAGAAGTGGCTTTAAGGAGGCTGGAGAGGCCAGCAGGGAGACACGAAAGGCATGGCCTAGGTCTACCAAATGGCCTGCAAGTTTTAATGACCAGCTTCCTGGGCAGTGTAGTGGCCAGGGCTGGCTGCCATGAACAGTTCCTGGCTGGGCTGGGGCTGCTCACAGCATGGTCCGTGGACTGGCTGTGGCTGGCCCATGAAGAAATAAGTACAGAAATTGCAATTTGATGGAGTAATTTTATGTCCGTCCAATCTAATAATACAAATTTTCAGCTTGTATTTTGAGTGCTTTGTTTTTATTCAATTTTTCCTAATAAATCATTTGTACTGCATTTTACAAAATATAGATCTGTGACAGATTGGACAGAAAAAACAACAACTGGTCTTTCCTGACAGCCTTTCTCAAACCATGGCTGGTTTGAGAAGATGTTCTTCCTGGAAGAGGCTCCATTTTCCTAGGGTGACGCGTGCTCTAGCCTCATATGGTTTGCTGAGGGCTGCTGACTGACGCCTGATCTATTTCCTCTCTCCAGCTGGAGTGCAGGTGGCCTGTCATATCTACATACCTGTGCTGGGGTCCCACATGGTTAGGCAGGGACACAGGTCTTCAGGTGTGTGTGGGAGCTAGGGCCGGTGTTTCTGGCTCCACCCTGAGAGTACCCTTGGGTCGTGGGGAAGGTCTGGAGCTGAGGACTGCCACCAGCCTACAGGCGAGGCCGTGGGGTGGGGGACTCAGGAAAGACAGAACAGCCTGCAGGAGAAGCCATAGGGGGGGACCCAGGGTGGCCTGCAGGGGAAGCCGCAGGGTTGGGGGACTCAGGGTGGCCTGCAGGGGAAGCTGTGGGGTGGCGGGGCACTGAGGGAAAATAGAGCAGCTGCCTGCTCTTTGTCTGGGACTCTGGGCTCCCATCTCTTTTCCTATGAAGATTTTCATGCATCTAATATTTGTAACTGGTTTACTGAAGGAGCTAGGCTGGGGCTGAAATAATGAAATCATTTTCTATTTTCCACCTGACTGCCTTTCCCGCCTGCTCCATTGGATCCCTGTCCTGGGGGCGTCATTTAGATTCCATTGCTTTCTGGTCTTTTGCAGGTACTAAGACACTGTCTCATCTTCCTGTACCAAATAGTCCAGACTAATCTAAAGGAGTTTTTAAAGGTTTTTATCTTATTTTATTTTAGTTTTTGTTTGAGACAGAGTCTCACTCTGTTGCCCAGGCTGGAGTACAGTGGCACCATCTCGGCTCACTGCAACCTTCTCCTGGGTTCAAGTGATTCTGCTGCCTCAGCCTCCTGAGCAGCTGGGACCACAGGCATGCACCACCATGCCTGGTTTATTTTTGTATTTTTAGTAGAGACAGAGTTTCACCATGTTGGTCATGTCTGGTCTTGAACTCCTGGCCTAAAGTGATCTATGCGCCTCAGCCTCCCAAAGTGCTGGGATTCCAGGTGTGAGCCACCGCGCCCGGCCTTAACGTTCTTATTGAAGTTAAACTTTCCACTCTCCCTGCCCCACAGCCTCCTAAACCTGCAGTAGAGGAAGGGGTGTATCTTTTCCCTCTCCGTGTGTCTTCCTCCTCTGTGATAAAAGAAAAACCTTAAACAACATTAAATCTTTTTAAAAAAACATTAAATTTAACAGGCTTAATTGAACAAAGAATGATTCGTACATTGGGCAGACCCGGGAGCAGAATAGGTTCCGAGAGGCTCCAACATAGCCACGTGGTGGAAGAAGGTTTATGGACAAAAAAGGGAAAGTGAGGAACAGAACACAGAAGTGAGGTGCAGAAGCAGCAGGGTGATTGCAGCTGGGCACTTGCCTTATGTGAACAGAGTTTGAACAGTTGGCCGCTTTCGATTGCCAGAAACTCGGTGATTGGCACAAGAGTAGGCTGCAGTCTGTTCAGTCTCCAGGTAGCTTACAGCTCACTATGCATGGAAAGAACTTTAGGCCAAACTTAAAATAGTCAAAGAGGCAGCTTCAGATCAGACTTAGTTCAACGGCCCCTGCTGGCTCTCCTGCTTGTTGGGAGGTGGGTGAGAGGGAGGTGGGGAGCCATAAAGGGGTGAAGCAGTCATCCCTGGCTGGTGATAGGAACTGAGTAGGTACCTTCTAACTGGGCCGGTTGGTGCCCAAGGTGAGGCTTTCTCTCTGGGGACTTTTAGGAATTATTGGACACCCTCTCCCTTCCCCTTGGGGACCTCCCATCTTCCATGTGACACAGTTCCCTCAGTTCCTGCTCCTGGAGGCCCAGCCTGCACCTGTCTGCTGGGGCTATCTGGTCCTAGAGGGTGTGCTTGTGAACACGGCCTTTATTTTTCATTTTATTTTATTTTATTTATTTTATTTTATTTTATTTTATTTTTGAGACAGGGTCTCACTCTGTCACCCAGGCTAGAGTGCAGTGGTGAGATAATTGTTCACTGCAGCCTTGATCTTCTTGGTTCAAGTGATCCTTCTGCCTCAGCCTCCTGAGTAGCTGGGACAAGAGGTAGGCACCATTAGGCCCAGCTAATTTATTTTTATATTTTGTAGAGACGGAGTCTTGCTATATGGCCCAGGCTGGTCTCAAACTCCTGGCCTCAACTGATCCTCCTGACTTGGCCTCCCAAAGTGCTGGGATTGCAGGCATGAGCCACCATGCCTGGCTAGCATGGCCTAGCCAGAGGAAGCACCTGGCTCCGTGGCCCTGCCAGTCCCCGAGAGGCACTCCAGGACAACCCTCTCATTGCTGGCCCTTCCACATAGCAACCCCATGCTCTGGCCATCTGGCTCTCCTGTAAAGGTCGGACACCTGACCTGGGGCCTCTCGACTCCAGGGAACACCCTGTGGGCTCCCCTGGGAACTCTTCCTGGGCCTCCCCTCTAGTTATAGGCCCCCTTTTCTTTAGGCAGAAAAAGGTGACCATCCGTATCACCTGTCACCATGCCACCAGCCCTCCGCTCCATCTCTCGCTTTTACCCTGAAGGAAGGTGGGCGGTCCTGATGGGAGATGGAAACACATATTACTCCCATGGAGAGAGCGCAGTGTAAATCCCTGTTAGCAACACAGCTCTCTGGTTGTATTGGAGAACTGAAAAGGCTCAACCGACTGCTGAGGTATTACAAGGCAGGGACTATGGCAAGCAGTTACTCCTTTCAGGGAATAGAGGGCCGAGGAGAACTATGGAAACTTCAGCTACTCGGGAGGCTGAGGTAGGGGAATCGCTTGAACCCAGGAGGCAGAGGTTGCAGTGGGCCAAGATTGCACCATTGCACACTCCAGCCTGGGCAATAAGAGCGAAACTCTGTCGAAAGAAGAAAGAAAGAAAGAAAGAGAGAGAGAGAAAAGAAAAAAGAGAAAGGAAGGAAGGAGAAGGAAGGAAGGAGAAGGAAGGAAGGAAGGAGAAAGAAAGAGAGAAAGAGAACTTAGAAGCACTCCTGCCTCGAATGGTAACAGCATCTGCAGTTGTCTCCCTGTCATGCACAGCTGAAAAACTGGATAAGAAAGACATGTGCAATGACAATTGTCAGACACTGGGTAGTGGGTAGACTGAGACTGTGATTGCTGGGAGAAGGAAAATGAAGCAAGAAAGCCCTACAATTTCCCTGGCTCTCTGCTTGCGGGGGATTTCTGAACCAGGGTGCAGGAAGAGTGAACCCCAACAGAACCCAGTGGTCCTGTTGAGGCAGAGATTGGAGTTCCGGAGGCTGAGGGAGCTGGGACTTTTAAGGCAGAGAATAGAGACGAATAAACTACTCAGAAAATGACTCCAGAAATGTGCAGAGGGGTTCTCTTGAGTCTGGGGCTGAGCAGGATGGCATCCTTGAGATTGGGCAAAGAACAACCACTAGGGAAAGAACAATTGCTGAGAGGCTGCTGGCCAAGAGATCTCCAGAGCTTACACAGGACTGGGACACATTCAATTCCACTAGGTAGCTTGGAGAAACCTAGTTTAATACTTGAACAGCCGCAGAAAGTACACATCTTGGCAGTGGTACTTAACTAATCTAGAGTAACACTTCTCTAGATCTCCTGCCTGATAAAAAGGTTTTCTTTTTTTTTTAAAGCCCAAACTATTCAACTGATGTCTGAATAACTCACCTGAAAGCCAGAATAAAGTGCAACACTCTTGAAAGAAATGCAA
Organism: Pan paniscus; assembly: GCF_029289425.2. Classification (NCBI taxonomy): domain Eukaryota; kingdom Metazoa; phylum Chordata; class Mammalia; order Primates; family Hominidae; genus Pan; species Pan paniscus. The sequence continues at coordinate 59,697,554 of NC_073256.2, read as the reverse complement.
CAAAATCTAACACTCAAGAATGTAACATTCACAAAATTACTAGATTTGCAAAGAAGCAGGAAAATGTAACCCATAGCCAGGAGAGAAAAAATTACTCAAAAGAAATAAGCCCAGAAATGACAGACATGTGGAATTAGCAGAAAAGTAATTTAATTTTCCCTATTTCCATCTGCTTGAGTGTGACTGGACTTAGTGACTCACTTGCAAAGAATAGAGGATGGAAGGGGAAAAATGGTAACTTCACAGCCAGAGATCTGACAGATACGATCTTCACCAATTGATCAAGGTTTATATCCCTGCTGATATATCTGGCTAATATCATTTATCCCCTATATGATGTTATGAGAGGGCGCTTCACCTGCCTGGTATTTAAAAAAAAAAAAAAAAGAACAACCCCATATATCTCTAGCCTAATACGAGGAAAAATATCAAAGAAACTCTAACTGGGAAACACGTACAAAATGCTGACCAGTACTTTTAAGATCATGGAAAACAAAGTTTGGAAAGTGTCCCAGTCCAGAGGAGACAGGAGAAATGCAGTGTCTAAATGCAACACTGTCTCCTGGATTGGATTCCAGAACAGAAAAAGGACATTAGGGGGAAAAGTGGTGAAAGCTGAACAAAGTTTGGAGTTTGGTGTATAGTAATGTACCAATGTTAGTATCTTCCTTGTATTAGTTTTCTAGGACCGTGTAACAAAGTATCACAAACAGGGTGCCTTAAAATAATAGAATTTCATTTCTCACAGTTCTGGAGCCTTGAGTCTGATAGGAAGATGTTGGCAGGGAGGTGCTTTTTTCTGAAGGGCTTTAGGGAGAAACCATTCCCGCCTCTCTCTGCCTTCTGGTGGTCACTGGCAAACCCTGGGATTCCTTGGCTTGTAGATGCATCACTCCAGTCTCCACCTCCTTCATAACACGGCCTTCTCCTTGTGTGTCTCTTCTTATAAGGATTCCAGTCATACTGGAGTTAGGGTCCACTGTACTCTAGTATGACCTCATCTTAACCTAACTAACTACATCTGCAAAAACCCTATTTGAAAGTAAGGTCACATTCACAGGTACCAGGGGTTAGGACTTCAATACCTTTTTTGGGGAGTTCAGTTTAACTCACAACACATACTTTTTTTTCTTTTTCTTTTTTTTTTCTAGACAGGGTCTCACTCTATCACCCAGGCTAGAGTGCAGTGGCGAGTCACTGCAACCTCTACCTCCTGGGTTCAAGCGATTCTCCCGCCTCAGCCTCCCAAGTAGCTGGGACTACAGATGTGTGCCACCACGTCCAGCTAATTTTTGTATTTTTAATAGAGATGGGGTTTCACAATGTTGGCCAGGCTGATCTTGAACTCCTGACCTCAAGTGATCTGCCCGCCTCAGCCTCCCAAAGTGCTGGGATTACAGGCGTCAGCCACTGTGCTCAGCCACAACACATACTTTTAACAGATGTACCAGAGTTATGCAAGATATTAACATTAAGGGAATCTAAGGAAGGGTGTACAGTAATTTTATACTGCCTTTGCAACTTTCCTACAAATCTGAAATTATTCTAAAATAAAAATTTATTTAAAAAACATCCATTATAAATATGCTCAAAAATCTAGTGGAAAATATGAAGATAATGGAGAGAGAAATGGAAGATATAAAAAAACCAAACAGAAATTCTAGAGTGGAAAAATATAATATCTGAAATGAAAAATGCAACTCCTGGCTTTCTGTCCTCCATATAAGGAACTTAGAAGTTGCCACTGTGTCCTAACAATAAGAGCTGAACAAACTGAAAAATCAACCACTCTTCTTAGATGCATAAGAGAAATGATGTCATAGGGCAAACTACTGCCCCCTAAATTAAACAGACAGACAAGCAAATACAGAGAATCATAGTACATTAGAGCAGCAACCTCTGCAGGAACCACTGCTGCCTGGGAGAACCGGAACTGTAACTGACAAGCTGATGGAGTCTAGGCGTGGACAAATCGGAGAGTTAAAAGCTCTAGGGAGACCCAGTCTTAGGAGGCCCCCAACACTTATGTGAGTTTTGTCTTCAGGATATCAACCAGGTTCTTACAGTAAATACTGGAGAAAAATCTCCTCATGCTTTCAGCAGGATGGGAGAGAGAAAGGAGCCATTTTGAAATATGCCAGAACACTCTGTCTTAACAAGGTCTGCTGTCGGGAGAAATTAGTTAACTAGAGTCTAACCTGCTGGAATTTTATCAGAGCCTAATGACCTGGGAGGGAAGGAGGAAATGCCCAAATCCAGCCAGCTCTATCCTTCTATGTAGGAGAGGGGAAATAACCCAAGTTCAGCTACTCTAGCCATCCTGCCCAACCTAAGGTGGAGAAAAATTGAGAAGTTCACCGTCCAGAGGCACAGAGTCACTAAGAGACAGAAACCTTATCATAGAAATATGGAATGCTTATTCCCCCCATACACTTTACCACCACATTACTAAGGGTCTATTTACTGCATTTCCTTTAACCCACTACATCATGTCTAGCTGTGAAGAAAAAATTACAAGGCATACTAAAGAACAAAAGACACAGTTTGAAGAGACAGAGCAAGCATTAGAACCAGACATGGCAGGGATATTAGAATTAGGACAGGAGATTTAAAACAACTCCTATTAATATGCTAAGGGCCATAATGGATAGAGTAGACAGCATGCCGGAACAGATAGGTAATATAAGCAGAGAGATGGAAATCCTAAGGGGAAAACCAAAAGGAAATGCTAGAGATCAATAATACTGTGAGAGAAAGGAAGAATGGACAAGTCCTTTGATAGAATTCTTAGTGGACTGGACATGGCTGAGGAAAGAATCTCTGAGCTTGTGGATAGATCAATAGAAACCTCTAAAACTGAAAAGCAAAGAGAACAGAGACTGAAAAAAGAAACAGAACTGTGAGACACTTACAAAAGGTGTAACATACATGTAACGGAATACCAGAAGGAGAATAAAAAGAGAAAAGAAACAGAAGAAATGTTTGAAATAATAATGACCAATAATTTTCCAAAATTAATGTCAAACACCAAACCACAGATCCAGGAAGCTCAGAGAATATCAAGCAGGATAAATGCCAAAACAACTACACCTAGACGTGTCATTTTCAAATTACAGAAAACCAAAGATAAAGAAAAATATCCTGAAAGAAGACAGAAGGAAAAACCAGCTAAGCTAGAGAGATGCAAAGCTAAGAATTGCATCCAACTTCTTCTCAGAAACCATGCAAGCAAGATGGGAATGTAGTGAAATAGTTAAAGGTTTGGGAGAAAAACCCCCGCCAGCCTAGAATGCTGTACCCTGTGAAATTATCCTTCAAAAGTGAAGAAAAAAAAGACATTCTCAATCAAACAAAAACTGAGGGAATTTCTTTGCCAGTAGATCTGCCTTGTAAGAAATGTTAAAAGAAGTTCTTTAGAGAGAAGGAAAATAGTATAGGTCAGAAATTTAGATCTGCATAAAGAAAGGAAGAACATCAATATAAAAATGTTTATTTTTCTTATCATTAATTTTTTTCTTTTTTAGATTATTATTATTCTAAAAATAGAGGTGGGTTCTCATTATGTTGCCCAGGCTGGTCTCAAACTCCTGGGCTCAAGCAATTCTCCTGCCTCAGCCTCCCAAAGTATTAGGATTACAGATGTGAGCCACCATACCTGGCCTATTTTTCTTATTCTTAGTTGATCTAACACATAACAGTTTGTTCAAAATAATAATAGCAACTGCACCTTCAATTATGTACATAAGATATATACATAAGATTTATAACTGAATACGTATATATTAATATATGCTTGTGACAAACATACTTATATATTCACACTTACATATGCTTACATATAAATGAAATGAATGACAGCAATGACACAAGGAATAAAAAGAGGATTTTGGGTTATTTTGTTATTATAATGTACTCACACTACCCATGAGGCTGTATATTGTTATTTGAAAGTGGGCTTGGGTTAGTTCTAAACGTATATTGCAAAATTCTAGGTCAATGACTGAAAAAAGGTAGGAGAAGTATAACTGATACGCCAAGAAAGGAAAGAAGATAGAATCATAGAAATGCTCAATTAAGATAAAAAATTTACCAGGTGTGGTGGCTCATGCTTGTAATCCCAGCACTTTTGGAGGCTGAGGTGGGCGGATCACCTGAGGTCAGGAGTTCGAGACCAGCCTGGCCAGCATGGTGAAACCCCTTCTCTACTAAATATACAAAAATTAGCTAGGCATGGTGGCAGGTGCCTGTAATACTAGCTACTAGGGAGGCTGAAGCAGGAGAATCGCTTGAACCTGGGAGGTGGAGGTTGCAGTGAGCTGAGACTGCACTACGGCACTCCAGCCTGGGCAACAGAGCAAGACTTCGTCTCAAAAAAAAAAAAAAAAAAGGTGAATTGCTAGGAAAAAATGAACAGAGTTTTGTGACACATTGGACAATATCAGTTGGTCAATATACATGTAATTAGAGTCCCAGAAAAGGGGGCAGAATAAATATTTGAAGAAATGATGGCTAAAGACTGCTCAAATTTATAAAAACTGGAAAGGCACCAATTCAAAAAGCTCTGAGAATTTCAAGTAGGAAAATACAAAGAAAAGCACCCGAGGGCACATCATAACCAAATTGCTGCAAACGTGATCAAATGAAAATTTAAAAAAGCAACCCAGCCAGCAAAAAAAAGAGAGACACATTATGTATTGGGGAGAAAATATAAAATTTGAGGCTGTTTTCTTGTTGGAAACTATGCGAGTCAGACACAATGAAGTGATATCTTTGAAGAGCAGGGAGGGAAGAAAAGAAGCTTGTCGACCAAAAATTCTATTCCAAGCAAAAGTGTCTTCCAAAACTAAGAAAAGTGACGTGAAGACTTTTTAGACAAACAAAACTGAATTTTTATCCAAGAGGCCTACCTTACTAGAAATGCTAAAAGAAGTTCTTAACACAGAATTAAGATGATACCAGATAGAGAGACATTAGATACACAAAGGAATGAAAAGTGCCAGAAACAGAAAATATTTGATTAAATATAAAAGATACTTTCCTTCATTTTTGAATTTCTTTAAAAGATTGTTGACTCTTTTATAATAATACTTTGTGAGATTTACAATATCATCACAGACCAAATAACATTTCAGTCAGTGACAGTTCACATGTATGACAGTGGTCATGCTTCACTGAACAACAGGTTACATTCTGAGAAATGTGTCATTAGGTGATTTTATCATTGTGCAAACATCACAGAGTGCACATACGCAAACCTAGATGGTACAGCCTACTACACACTTAGGCTATATGGTAGATCCTATTATAACATAGTAGTTTTTGTATGTCTATACATAGAAAGGATAAAGTAAAACTACAGTGCAAAAGATCAAAAGTGGTAGACCTGTACAGGACACTTACTGTGAACGGAGCTTGTGAGACGGAAAGTTGCTCTGGTGAATCAGCGAGTAAGTGGTGAGTGAATGTGAAGGTGACATGGTTTGGATTTGTGTCTCCACACAAATCTTATGTCCAATTCCCAGTACTGGAAGTGGGGCCTGGTGGGAGGTGATTGGAACATGGGGGAGGTTTCTAATGGTTTAGCACCATCCCCCGGTGCTGTTCTCATCATAGTATTCTTAAGAGGCCTGGTTGTTTAAAAGTGTGTGGCACCTGCCCCCACCTCTGTTTTCCTCCTGCCTCTGCCATGTGAGGTGGGTGTTTCCCCTTCTGCCATGATTGTAAGTTTCCTGAGGACTCCCCAGAAGCAAAAGCTGCTATGCTTCCTCTGCAGGCTGTGGAACTGTGAGCCAATTCAACCTCTTTTATTTATAAATTATGAAGTCTCAGGTATTTCTTTACAGCAGTGTGAGAATGGACTATTCAGAAGGCAGAGGACATTACTGTACACTTCCATAGATTTTATAAATACTGTAAACCTAGGCTACACTAAATTTATTAAAAAATAAAGTAATTGCATTACAATGTTATGATGGCTACAACTTCACTAGGTGATCAGAATTCTTCAGCTCCATTTTACTCTTATGGGATTATCATTGCATATGCAGTCCATTGTTGACTAAAACTTTATGTGGTACATGGCTGTGCCATATGTTTACTGTATCTAGGACATCATAAGGATCCTAAAGGCATTAATAAAATACTATTTTGAAAAAATTATATGCCAATAAATTTGATACCCTAGATGAAAAGAACAAGTCCACTAAAATGACCCGTTTATCAAAACTGACTCAGGAAGAATTGAAAATATGGAATTGACTCGCATCAATGAAAGAGATTGAATTAATAATCTAAAACCTTCCCACAAAGAGTACTGCAGGCCCAGGTGGCTTCATTAAGAGTATTACCAGATGTTTAAGGAAGAAATTATGCTGATCCCATGAGAATATAGGAAATAGAGATGGGAGGAGCGTTTCTCAGTTCATCTTTCAAGGCTGTATTTACTCAGGCTACTCTGGTCACTGTCCCTTACACGACTGAACTTTTGTTCCTCTGCTCTCAAGTGACCTTTGTGAGCACAAATCTCCCAATTACTTTACAGCACTCAAATGCTTCTTTTTCTTTTTTTTTCTTTGTTTTTGTGGGGACGGAGTCTCGCTCTGCTGCCCAGGCTAGAGTGCAGTGGTGTGATCTCGGCTCACTGCCATCTCTGCCCCCCAGGTTCAAGTAATTCTCCTGCCTCAGCCTCCTGAGTAGATGGGATTACAGGTGCATGCAACCACACCCAGCTAATTTTTGTATTTTTAGTAGAGATGGGGTTTCACCATGTTGGCCAGGCTGGTCTTGAACTCCTGACCGTGTGATCCACCCACCTTGGCCTCCCCAAGTGCTGAGATTACAGGCATGAGCCACCGCGCCCGGCTGAATACCTTCTTTTCCGAACTTTGATTGCACTAAGGAGCCCAGTTCCTCTCCACTGAGCATAAGGATGCCCTCTAATCATTCACGTGAATCAGTGTCCCCCAGGATGGATTAAACGCTCTGTGTAGATAGATGCAGGGCTTCTCCATGCATCCTATAGTCCCACATACACTGTGCATGTCCCACCCGGGCTTGCGGCCATACTCACACATCAGGAAGCACTACTGCTTGAAAATGGTGACTTTTCTCCAACTAAACTCCAGGTGCCACATGCCAGCACCAGCCTCTTCGTGTCCCTTGGCGCTTCCCCAGGCACTGTCTCTCCCCTCACTCCGTCCGTTCTCATTTTGAGAGATGATGTAGTTTTCCTCTGGGTCACACCATGACCCCGTGGGTGGTGGAAGCAGCCCTGGGCCCTGCAACCACCCTCGTGTTGGGCCCCGGTAGATCCCCCAGGCCCCTGAGGGGACCAGCATACCTGCTCACCTGGGCCAGTCCCCAGTGACACCTGTCGTTTGCCACAGTTGTTAGTAGTTCCCCTTTTCATTCTCAAAATCCCCTGTTTGAATGATAAATGTTACAGTCACCCTACAGATTCCTGGGAGGAGGAATTAAAAGGTCAGGATGGTCATTATGGGTTAAATTGTGCCCCCCTACAAAATATGTGTGTTGATCTCCTAACACACAGTACCTCAGAATATGACCTTATTTGGAAATAGGTGTAGGTATAATGAGTTAGGATTAGGTCATACTGGAGTAGGTAGGGTGGGCCCCGATCCAATAAGGCTGATATCCTATAAGAAGAACGCCAGGCTGGGTGTGGTGGCTCACTCCTGTAATCCCAGCACTTTCGGAGGTCAAGGCAAATGAATCACTTGAGGCCAGGAGTTGGGGACTGGCCTGGGCAACATGTTGAAACCCCATCTCTACTAAAAAAACCACAAAAATTAGCTGGGCATGGTGGTGCACACCTGTGGTCCCAGCTACTCAGGAGGCTGAGATGGGAGAATCGCTTGGACCTGGGAGGTGGAGGTTGCAGTGAGCCGAGATCAAGCTACTGCATGCACTCCAGCCTGGGTGACAGAGCAAGACTGTCTCAAAAAAAACCAAAAAAGTTAGAGACACCACCCCCGCCTTCCAAGCACATACAACACACATACATACAGGGAGAACATGATGTGAACATCAAGACAGAAATCCGGGTGATGTGTCCCTAAGCCAGGAAACACCAAAGTATGCCAGCAAACCAGGAGAAGCCAGGACAGAAACAGGAAACAGATTCTCCCGCACAATCCTGAGAAGGAATTAGCTTTGCTGTCATCTTTCTCTTAGGCTATTCACTTCCAGAGCGATTACACAAAACGTATTTCTTGCTCTAAGCAACCCAGCTCATGGTACTTTGTTACAGCAGCCCTCAAAAACGAAACACAATCGTTATAGCAGGAGTGGCCCCAAGAGATCTAAGTGTGCCTTCATACCAATGAAGAAGCGGAGGCCCAGAGAGGGGAAGCGGTTGCACAAGGTCCCCCAGCTTTTAGTGCAGAGCCGAGACTGAAACCCAGGTCTCTGACTCACTGACAGATGTTTTCTGCTTCGCCAGACTGACATTCAGCCCACAGGAGCGGTCAGCTGCCTCAGGCGGCCTTTCTGACCCTCCTTCCCAGAGAAAGTCCTTCCATAAGCGGAGATTTATCTCCCCTGAGTGGATGTTTTGAGTTTGGAGAGTTATGGCTGTGGTCTGCGGGTCTGGAGGCTGAGCCAGTGAGGGACCAGGACCTGGGAATGAACAGTGTTTAAGGAGGAGAGGAGCAGGTTCTTGAACTGGGTGAGAGACAAGTGCACATCGTAACTCTCTCACTCTCCTTCCTGCCTGGAGTCAGGGCACCTCTCACCTTTGCACCAGACCCCCCCAAACCACAGCCACATTCTGCTGTGGGGCCATGGATCACATTCTTGCTAGGTTGCTAGGATGACAGTTACCCAGTACAGATTTCCGCACACTTATTCAGAAAGTATTTGCTGAATGAACTGCTGAATGAATGGTTGTCAGAAATAATTTGAGCTGCTTCGGGGCAGGGAACATGACATCCACCTCCGCAGTGCTTGGGCCCTGCTGCAGGGCTGGGCACATAACAAGTGCTCATTCTGTCTCACTTCCATGTTCCTGGTTTCACCCAGGGACACCCATTCTTCAGGCCACCGAGATGCCAAACCTCATTTTCATACCTGATGCAGTGCCTTGCATATTTGAGCAGGCTGTGCCTTCTACCTGGGTAGTCTATCCTCCTCATTTCCAATCCTGAGGCTCTAGGCCCTCACTAGATGCAGCTGTGAAACAGGCTTTATTGCCTTAGGGCTAGAAAGCAGAAAGAATGCAACCGAGGGCAGGGGTTTCTATTGGTTCGCAAGTGCCTGTAACAGTGTTTGACACATCATGGATTTTTCTGTTTCTTTCTTTTTTTTTGAGATGGTGTCTCACTCTGTCGCCCAGGCTGGAGTGCAGTATGCAGTGGCGTGATCATCGCTCACTGCAGCCTTGAACTCTTCGGCTCAAGCAATCCTCCTCTTTCAGCTTCCCGAGTGGCTAGGACCACAGGTACATGCTAGCATGCCTGGCTAATTTTTTAATTTTTTTATAGAGATGGAGTCTCACCATTTGTCCAGGCTGGTCTCAATCTCCTGGCTCAATTGATCCTCCTGCCTTAGCCTCCCAAAGCACTGGGATTACAGGTGTGAGTCACTGCAACTGGCTGATAATAGACTCTTGATAAATATTGAATGAATCAACTTTTCCTCCATTTCTCTTGTAAGATTTACCTTCCTAAACTGCAACTCTGATCAAGTCAGTTGTGGCTCCAAAACTTTCAGTTATTCTTCACAAATAATTTATCTACATAATTTGGTCCCAACTTAGATAACCTTCCTCCTGAATTTGGTGTTTATCACTCTCACGCTATTTTATATACGTTTTTGTACTATTTCTACATAGTATGTATTCATAACTAGGTATCATAGTAATAATAGCAACATTTTGCATTTTTCAAATTTTATTTAAATGGTATCACATATATGTATGCATGAATCACTCTCCAAATTTTAAGAACTGAACTTTGCATGATTTATGCATGTTGATAAGTGCACGGATAGAGTCCATGGATAAGTGTGTGTTAGATTTTGCATTTTCACTATATACTCTATTATATGCATAGCCATAATTATAAATGATAAGTACTCCTGTTGGTGGATTAATAGTTTGCTTCTATTTTCCAAAGAAATCTAAAAAGCATCTCTGAGCTCTGTTCTTCTTTTCAACCCTTTTCTGATCTTTTCAATAAAAGCCCAGAAACTGAACTATGAGAGAAGGCAGAAATCTCCTCTGAGGGTGAGAGGAGGGGATAGGCATTGAATGCTTATACATAAATGTATTTTTGCCTTATCCATCGACAATGCTTACTGAAGGCCTGACTAATGATGTGCCTGGGCCCCATGCATGAAGTTTTCTTAGACTCTGCCCTTATGGAGCTTCTCATCCACTGGGAAAGATTGGCATGGAGGAAGGGCAGAAGTAGGTGATATTCTAGAAGGAATTAGGAAGTACTGTCAACCCTCCATATTCATGGCTTTTGCATCCATGGATTCCACCAACTGAGGACTGAAATATTTGGGAAAGAACATTTCACAGTTGCAAAAGGCAAAACTTGAATTTTTGTTGCATGCTGAGAAGTATGTGGATTTCATGCACACTAAATGATGTGTAGGCTTTGTATTAGGTATTTTTACAGTTTACAGGAGGATGTGCCTAGGTTGCAGGCCATTTGATATCCAAAACTTGAGGCTTGAGCATCCATGGATTTGGGTAATCTTGGGGTTCTGGAACCAATCCCCCATGGATTCCGAGGGACAACTGCACTCAGGTTTGGAAAGGTGCTCTGCCATCCAGTCCTAGCAGTACTACACCAGGGTGCAAATGTGTTCCCTCTGAAGACCTGCCTGCAGACGGACTGCAAGCTGGGACATCAGGGATTAACCACAGCCAATGGAGTCCTGTGCGATTTGGTTAGCCCCTAAGGAGGAGAGGTAGAGCAGCGTGTGGGATCCTGCTCAGGTGTTAAGGAGTATTTAAAAGCAGTGAGTCCTCAGGGACTGGCTGGGGCCACCTTCTGATCAAGAGAGCTGTGTATGCTGAACCCCACAAGGACAAGTACAAGACCTGGAGAATGAGCACTGCAGAGGCAGCAGGGGCACTTGAGGCAGCACACTGGAGCACTGGGACAGTTATGGCAGGCCCAGCTGACTTTGTGGGAAGGGATAGCATTCTGCCGCAAGCAGTCTTAAAGGGTGGCCCCTCCATCACAGGGAGGCCTTTCCTGGTTACTTTCAAGAGAACCATTCTCTGAGTCCAGTATCTGACAAACTAAATGTAGAGACATTCTTCATAATAATAATAAACCAACCACTTGCAAGATCTCATTCTGAGGGCTTTATCTGTATTAACTCTTTTAATTTTCACAACAACCCCTGGGAGGTGGAGTGGGGCGGTGGTGCCGATGAGGAAACCAGGCACTGAGAGGTTAAGGAACTTGCCAAAGTGTTCACAGCAAGGACAGGGTATAGCTGGGATTTAAACTTGATCTCTCAGTGCTTGGGTCTGTGAGGGACAGTGTGTCCAGTGGCTTAGGGCATGGTCTCTAGGGTCAGATAGTAAACCTTAGCCCTACTTTGTTATAAAGTTAAACATGCATCCATTCAGTGCCCCAGCAATTTCACTCCCAAGTGAAATGAAATCACATGTCCAGAAAATACTTATTCATATAAACCTTTTTCATAATAGCCCCAAACTGGAAACAACCAAGTGTTCCTAAACAGGGGGATGGATAAACATATTATATTATGTTCGTATATATAGTACATTCATAGTATAGTAGATTCATACAAATCCTACGCAGGAATAAAAAACGAATTAGCTGCTGATGGACACAACAGCATGGTTGAATCTCAAACATATTATGCTAAGTGAATGAAGACATTCACTAAAAAGTACTTTATGATTCCGTTTTTATAAAATCCAAATCTAGGCAAAATACCCTATAGCGAAAGATCTCAGATAGTGGTTGCTGATGGTGGTGGAAATATTCTGTATCTTGATTTGGGTGGTGATTACAAGAGCGTCAGCAATTATCAAAACCCATCAAACTGATGACCTGAGATGGTGTGCATCTTATTGTGTGCTAATTATACCTCAATCGAAAGGAAAATCTTGGCTTTTCCACTTAATGGCTGCGTGATCTGGTTTTTGAGTTACTTTACCCCTTAAGCCTAAGTTTCATCATCTATGAAATGAAGGACTTCGCCAACTCTTCCAACACTAATGGGTTGTGATTTCATATCTTTTCTTAATTATCTAGAAGAAAATAAGAGCATGTGTAACTGATCTTGGGATGGAGAGAGCTTTATAAGCATGAGATCATGGGAGGAATCACAAAGGTAACTCTTGTTAGATTTAACCATGTAAAACAAAGAAAAGTCCCCAAACCAGCTATATTTACAAAATCCCTGTATAATACAAGTTAAAAGTAAAATGACACCCACTGCTAAATTTGACTGGACTTTAAAAATAAAAAATTGTAAAAAATTGTAAAAAGTAAAATGAAAACAGGCAAAAATATTTGCAATGAGCATGACAAATAAGCAGCTCCTAATTATATCCAGTCAATAAAAAATACTAACATACCAACTTAAAAATTATCAAAGAAAATGAACAAGCAGTTCTTAAAAGAAGAAATCCAAACGGTCAACAAATTAAGAATTGGTCAATAGAACCATTAATCAAAGAAATAGGAGTCAAAAAAAATGAAATACCATTTCCTCCTGCTACTCTGAAAAGCATTTAAAATACTGACTTGTTTTTGCAATGTGTCTGCACTGACAGATGCAGATAGAACTGTAAATAGGTCAATTTCTGGAAACTATTTGGCAATAAAAATTTTCATTAAAATATTTATATCATTTGTCCCAGTAATTCTACTTTTAAGTATCTTCTAAAGGAAGTAATCAGAAATGTGATCAAAGACTTCTGTTTAAGGCTCTTCATCCCAGCACCATATATCAGAGTGAAAAATTATAAACAGCCCGAATGTCCAAAAAATATTGTTCAGCTATAAATAATGTGTTTTGGAAGCATTCTTAATGGCAATAAAATATTTATCATAAAATGTTAAGAGAACAAAGCAGAGTAATAAAACACTTGTATCATCAACTCCATTTTATTTAAAAATGCAGTTTATATTTATATGTCTACAAAGAAAGGCCTGGAAAGGAATACACCAAAATGTTAGTGTGGTTATCTTGGGGAGAAGAGAGATTTTAGGTGATAATAGTTCTCTTCTTCAAACTTTTTTTTAAAAACTATTTTAACCATTTTAATTGTACAATTCAGTGGCAGTAAATACATTCACAGTGTTGTATAACCATGCCATTATCTGTTTCCAGAAACTTTTCATGATTCTAAACAAAAGCTTTGTGCTCATTAGACAATAATTTTCCACCTGCCTTTCCTCCTAGCCTGTCATATTATCTTTTTTTTCTAATTTCTTTTTTTATACTTCAAGTTCTAGGGTACATGTGCACAACGTGCAGTTTTGATACATAGGTATACATGTGCCATGTTGGTTTGCTGCACCCATCAACTCATCATTTACATTAGGTATTTCTCCTAATGTTATCCCTCCCCCAGCCCCCCACCCCCTGACAGGCCCTGGTGTGTGATGTTCTCCGCCCTGTGTCCAAGTGATCTCATTGTTCAATTCCCACCTATGAGTGAGAACATGCGGTGTTTGGTTTTCTGTCCTTGTGATAGTTTGCTGAGAATGATGGTTTCCAGCTTCATCCATGTCCCTGCAAAGGACAGGAACTCATTCTTTTTTATGGCTGCATAGTATTCTGTGGTGTATATGTGCCACATTTTCTTAATCCATTCTATCACTGATGGACATTTGGGTTGGTTCCAAGTCTTTGCTATTATGAATAGTGCCGCAATAGACATATGTGTGCATGTGTCTTTATAGTAGCATGATTTATAATCCTTTGGGTATATACGTGGTAATGGGATTGGAGGGGCAAATAGTAATTCTAGTTCTAGATCCTTGAGGAATCGCTACACTGTCTTCCACAATGATTGAACTAGTTTACACTCCCACCAACAGTGTAAAAGTGTTCCCATTTCTCCACATCCTCTCCAGCATCTGTTGTTTCCCGACTTTTTAGTGATTGCCATTCCAACTGGTGTGAGATGGTATCTCATTGTGGTTTTGATTTGCATTTCTCTGATGACCATTAATGATAAGCATTTTTTCATGTGTCTGTTGGCTGCATAGATGTCTTCTTTTGAGAAGTGTCTGTTCATTTGCTTTGCCCACTTTTTGATGGGGTTGTTTGTTTTTTTCTTGTAGATTTGTTTGAGTTCTTTGTAGATTCTGGATATTAGCCCTTTGTCAGATGGGTAGATTGCAAAAATTTTTTCCCATTCTGTGGGTTGCCTGTTCACTCTGATGGTAGTTTCTTTTGCTGTGCAGAAGCTCTTTAGTTTAATTAGATCCCATTTGTCAATTTTGGCTTTTGTGGCCATTGCTTTTGGTGTTTTAGACATGAAGTCCTTGCCCATGCCTATGTCCTGAATGGTATTGCCTAGGTTTTCTTCTAGGGTTTTTATGGTTTTAGGTCTAACATTTAAGTCTTTAATCTATCTTGAATTAATTTTTGAATAAGGTGTAAGGAAGGGATCCAGTTTCAGCTTTCTACTTATGGCTAGCCAGTTTTCCCAGCACCATTGATTAAATAGGGAATCCTTTCCCCATTTCTTGTTTTTGTCAGGTTTGTCAAAGATCAGATGGTTGTAAATGTGTGGTGTTATTTCTGAGGGCTCTGTTCTGTTCCATTGGTCTATATATCTGTTTTGGTACCAGTACCATGCTGTTTTGGTTACTGTAGCCTTGTAATATAGTTTGAAGTCAGGTAGCATGATGCCTCCAGCTTTTTTCTTTTTTCTTAGAATTGTCTTGGCAATACGGGCTCTTTTTTGGTTCCATATGAACTTTAAAGTAGTTTTTTCCAATTCTGTGAAGAAAGTCATTGGTAGCTTGATGGGGATGGCATTGAATCTATAAATTATTTTGGGCAGTATGGCCATTTTCATATTGATTCTTCCTATCCATGAGCATGGAATGTTCTTCCCTTTGTTTGTGTCCTGTTTTATTTCATTGAGCAGTGGTTTGTAGCTCTCCTTGAAGAGGTCCTTCACATCCCTTGTAAGTTGGATTCCTAGGTATTTTATTCTCTTTGCAGCAATTGTGAATGTGAGTTCACTCATGATTTGGCTCTCTGTCTGTTATTGGTGTATAGGAATGCTTGTGATTTTTGCACATTGATTTTGTATCCTGAGACTTTGCTGAAGTTGCTTATCAGCTTAAGGAGATTTTGGGCTGAGATGATGGAGTTTTGTAAATATACAATCCTGTCATCTGCAAACAGAGACAATTTGACTTCCTCATTTCCTAATTGAATACCCTTTATTTCTTTCTCTTGCCTGATTGCCCTGGCCAGAACTTCCAACACTATGTTGAATAGGAGTGGTGAGAGAGGGCATCCTTGTCTTGTGCCTGTTTTCAAACGGAAGGCTTCCAGTTTTTGCCCTTTCATTATAATATTGGCTGTGGGTTTGTCATAAATAGCTCTTATTATTTTGAGATACGTTCCATCAATACCTAGTTTATTGAGAGTTTTTAGCATGAAGGGCTGTCGAATTTTGTCAAAGGCCTTTTCTGTATCTATTGAGATAATCATGTGGTTTTTGTCATTGGTTCTGTTTATGTGATGGATTACGTTTATTGATTTGCATATGTTGAACCAGCCTTGCATCCCAGGGATGAAGTTGACTTGATCGTGGTGGATGAGCTCTTTTATGTGCTGCTGAATTCAGTTTGCCAGTATTTTACTGAGGATTTTCTCAGCAATGTTCATCAGGAATATTGGTCTAAAATTCTCTTTTTTTGTTGTGTCTCTGCCAGGCTTTGGTATCAGGATGACGTTGGCCTCATAAAATGAGTTAGGGAGGATTCCCTCTTTTTCTATTGATTGGAATAGTTTCAGAAGGAATGGTGCCAGCTCCCCTCTGTACCTCTGGTAGAATTCTGCTGTGAATCCACCTTGTCCTGGACTGTTTTTGGTTGGTAGACTATTAATTATTGCCTCAATTTCAGAACCTGCTATTGGTCTATTCAGAGATTCAGCTTCTTCCTGGTTTAGTCTTGGGAGGGTGTATGTGTCCAGGAATTTATCCATTTCTTCTAGATTTTCTAGTTTATTTACATAGAGGTGTTTATAGTATTCTCTGATGGTAGTTTGTATTTCTGTGGGATCATTTTTTATTGAGTGTATTTGATTCTTCTCTCTTTTCTCCTTTATTAGTTTTGCTAGTGGTCTATCAATTTTGTTGATCTTTTCAAAAAACCATCTCCTGGATTCATTGGTTTTTTGAAGGGTTTTTTTTTGTGTGTCTCTATCTCTTTCAGTTCTGCTCTGATCTTCGTTATTTCTTGCCTTCTGCTAGCTTTTGAATGTGTTTGCTCTTGCTTCTCTAGTTCTTTTAATTGTGATGTTAGGGTGTCAATTTTAGATCTATCCTGCTTTCTCTGGTGGGACTTAGTGCTATAAATTTCCCTCTACACACTGCTTTAAATGTGCCCCAGAGATTCTGGTACATTGTGTCTTTGTTCTCATTGGTCTCAAAGAACATCTTTGTTTCTGCCTTCATTTCATTATTTAACCAGTAGTCACTCAGGAGCAAGTTGTTCAGTTTCCATGTAGTTGTGTGGTTTTGAGTGAGATTCTTAATCCTGAGTTCTAGTTTGATTGCACTGTGATCTGAGAGACAGTTTGTTGTGATTTCTGTTCTTTTACATTTGCCGAGGAGTGCTTTACTTCCAATTATGTTGTCAATTTTAGAATAAGTGCAATGTGGTGCTGAGAAGAATGTATATTCTGTTGATTTGGGGTGGAGAGTTCTGTAGATGTCTATTAGGTCTGCTTGTTGCAGAGCTGAGTTCAAGTCCTGGATATCCTTTTTAGCCTTCTGTCTCATTGATCTGTCTAATATTGACAGTGGGGTGTTAAAGTCTCCCATTATTATTGTGTGGGAGCCTAAGTCTCTTTGTAGGTCTTTAAGGACTTGCTTTATGAATCTGGATACTCCTGTATTGGGTGCATATATATTTATGATAGTTAGCTCTTCTTGTTGAATTGATCCCTTTACCATTATGTAATGGCCTTCTTTGTCTCTGTTGATCTTTGTTGGTTTAAAGTCTGTTTTATCAGAGACTAGGATTGCAACCCCTGCTTTTTTTTTTTTGTTTTCCATTTGCTTGGTAGATCTTCCTCCATCCCTTTATTTTGAGCCTATGTGCATCTTTGCTCCTGAGACGGGTCTCCTGAATACAGCGCACTGATGGGTCTTGACTCTTTATCCAATTTGCCAATCTGTGTCTTTTAATTGGGGCATTTAGCCCATTTACATTTAAGGTTAATATTGTTATGTGTGAATTTGATCCTGTCATTATGATGTTCACTGGTTATTTTGCCCATTAATTGATGCAGTTTCTTCCTAGCATCGATGGTCTTTACAATTTGTCATGTTTTTGCAGTGGCTGGTACTGGTTGTTTCCTTTCATGTTTAGTGCTTCCTTCAGGAGCTCTTGTAAGGCAGGCCTGGTGGTTACAAAATCTCTCAGCATTTTTTTGTCTGTAAATGATTTTATTTCTCCTTCACTTATGAAGCTTAGTTTGGCTGGATATGAAATTCTGGGTTGAAAATTCTTTTCTTTAAGAATATTGAATATTGGCCCCCACTCTCTTCTGACTTGTCAGGTTTCTGCTGAGAGATCTGCTGTTAGTCTGATGGGCTTCCCTTTGTGGGTAACTCGACCTTTCTCTCTGGCTTCCCTTAAGACTTTTTCCTTCATTTCAACCTTGGTGAATCTGACAATTATGTGTCTTGGGGTTGCTCTTCTCGAGGAGTATCTTTGTGATGTTCTCTGTATTTCTTGAATTTGAATATTGGCCTGCCTTGCTAGATTGGAGAAATTCTCCTGGATAATATCCTGAAGAGTGTTTTCCAACTTGGTTCTATTCTCCCCATCACTTTCAGGTACACCAATCAAACAGATTTGGTCTTTTCACATAGTCCCGTATTTCTTGGAGGCTTTGTTCATTTCTTTTTACTCTTTTATCTCTAACCTTGTCTTCTCACTTTATTTCATTAATTTGATCTTCAATCATTGGTACCGTTTCTTCCACTTGATTGAATCGGCTATTGAAGCTTGTGATGGTTTTCAGCTCCATCAGGTCATTTAAGGACTTCTCTACACTGTTTATTCTAGTTAGCCATTCATCTAATCTTTTTTCAAGGTTTTTAGCTTCCTTGCAATGGGTTTGAACATCCTCCTTTAGCTCGGAGAAGTTTGTTATTACCGACCTACTGAAGCCTACTTCTGTCAACTTGTCAAAGTCATTCTCCGTCCAGCTTTGTTCCGTTGCTGGCAAGGAGCTGCAATCCTTTGGAGAAGAGGCACTTTGATTTTTAGAATTTTCAGCTTTTCTGCTCTGGTGTCTCCCCATCTTTGTGGTTTTATCTACCTTTGGTCTTTGAGATTGGTGACCTACAGATGGGGTTTTTGTGTAGATGAACTTTTTGTTGATGTTGATGCTATTCCTTTCTGTTTGTTAGTTTTCCTTCTAACTATCAGGTCCCTCAGCTGCAGATCTGTTGGAATTTGCTGGAGGTCCACTCCAGACACTGTTTGCCTGGGTATCACAAGTGGAGGCTGCAGAACAGCAAATATTGCAGAACAGTAAATATTGCTGCCTGATCCTTCCTCTGGAAGCTTCGTCCCTAAGGGGCAGCCCCCTATATGAGGTGTCTGTCGGCCCCTACTGGGAGGTGTCTCCCAGTTAGGCTACACGGAGGTCAGGGACCCACTTGAGGAGGCAGTCTGTCTGTTCTCAGAGCTTAAACGCTGTGCTGGGGGAACCACTGCTCTCTTCAGAGCTGTCAGACAGGGACGTTTAAGTCTGAAGAAGTTGTCTGCTGCCTTTTGTTCAGCTGTGCCCTGCCCACAGAGGTGAAGTCTAGAGGCAGTGGGCCTTGTTGAGCTGCAGCGGGCTCTGCCTAGTTTGAGCTTCAGAGCCGCTTTGTTTACCTACTCAAGCCTCAGCAATGACAGATGCCCCTCCCCCAGCCAGGCATGGGAGATCGATCGCAGACTGCTACGCTAGCAGTGAGCAAGGCTCCATGAGCGTGGGACCCGCTGAGCCAGGCATGGGAGAGAATTGCCTTGTCTGCCCATTGCTAAGACCTTGGGAAAAGTGCAGTATTTGGGTAGGAGTGCCCCGTTTTTCCAGGTAGTCTATCATGGCTTCCATTGGCTATGAAAGGGAAATCCCCTGACCCCTTGTGCTTCCCAGGTGAGGTGATTCCCCGCCCTGCTTTGGCTTGCCCTCTGTGGGCTGCACCCACTGTCCAAACAGTCCCAGTGAGATGAACCAGGTACGTCAGTTGGAAATGCAGAAATCACCCATCTTCTGCATCAATCACGCCAGGAGCTGCAGACTGGAGCTGTTCCTATTTGGCCATCTTGGAAGCCCAGAGTTTCTTTCCTTTAAGTTTTCATTCCTCTCTCACCCTGGGAAGAGACCATTTCTAGGCATCTCAGGGGACATGACGTCTAGCTGGGGATCTCCCAATACCTGCAGGTCACAGGGCCACAGAGGCTGGGTCTCTAGGAGCAGAGGACATAGACCAGGGAAGATGAGCTCTTCAAACTTCTAAGTGTATTTATACCTCCAATTTTTCTACAACGGTATAAATCACTTTTAATGGAGAAGTATTTACTTGTATAATCAAAGAACTAAGCTTTTTCTTTTTTTCTTTTTTTTTTTTTTTTGAGAAGGAGTCTTGCCCTGTCCCCCAGGCTGGAGTGCAGTGGGGCAATCTTCACTCAATTCAACCTCTGCCTCCCAGATTCAAGTAATTCTCCTGCCTCAGCCTCCTAAGTAGCTGGGATTATGGGCGCCTGCCACCATGCCTGGCTAATTTTTATATTTTTAGTAGAGATGGGGTTTCACCATGTTGGCCAGGTTGGTCTTGAACTCCTGACCTCAAGTGATCCACCCACCTCAGCCTCCCCAAAGTGCTGGGATTACAGGCATAAGCCATTGTGCCTGGCCTTTGTGTGTGTGTGTGTGTGTGTTTGTGTGTGTCAGATTTGAAAACACAAGCCTGACTAGGAGCTCCTTGAAGGACCCTTGCTTGGTGGGGGCAGCAGCATTTTTCTCCCCTGGTGAGCATGGCTGGGTGCAACTAGATGCATCGTTAACATCTTCAATCATCTAGCCAGAGGGAGTTCCCTGGGGAAGTGTCTCATCCACCCCAGACCTGGAAGCTCCACATGCTGGCAGTCCTGAGCAGAAAGCTGCAGCTTCCCTGTACTTGGGTCGTTTCTTCCTCCAAGACAGGCATTGGCTGTAGACTGGAACAGAACATATGTGTGGATTTGTGTAAGCCTGTTCCCACCAGGAGCTAACTAGCTCACAATGCATGCCTCCCTGTGGTTGGTCAGGAATGGGAACCACGTCTTTCACACAAGGAGAGAAAGACTAGCCCCATGACATCATAGGCTTGTAACATACCCTACTTTGCCCGACTGCATGCTTTTTCGAGTTCGCCTGTCTCTTGTGCCAGCCTCAGAGGTGGCGACCAGCTCTGCACAGACTCCCACTGACTCCAGCAGTCAGCCTGGCCGTGCCCCGCCTCAGGCTCACTTGGGCTCCTCTTATCTTCTGCCCTGGGGCTTCCTGGGGACCCTACTCAGCGCTCATACCCAGGCATCCTCCTGCCCCAGACTCATAGTCATTAGTCACACCTTAAGAAGCTTCTAGGCGGACAGTCTGACGAGGTCAAGAAGCTGCATTTAGTGATAACCAGCTTGGGGCGGATCCCACCCTCCCTTCCTCCCTCCTGGCTCTCTGGAGAATCCAGGCTAAGGATATGCATTGTTGGAGAAATTACTTAACTTTTCCGAATTTCATCATCGTGAAAATAGGGAGGATATAACTTGATATAACTTGTAGGGTGGTTGGATGAGTCAATGAGTCAATAGATTCAAGATGGTGGAACAGTGCTTGGTCTGTGGTAGATGTTCAGTAAGTGTGAGCCTCGCTCTGTCACCCAGGCTGGAGTGCAGTGGTACAGTCATAGCTCACTGCAGCCTTCTACTCCTGGGCTCTAGTGATCCTCTCGCCTTGGTCTCCCAAAGTGTTGGGATTATAGGCATGCACCATCATGCCCGGCCTTCCCTTATCTTTACAACAACTTTACATGATTGACATGGCCTATTGTTCCCTGTTTATTATCCAAGAAATGGTCCTGAGGGAAATTAAACAATTCCTTAAAATCACAGAGGCAGTCCCAGGTAGGCCCACGATGACACCCAGAGCCCTGTGGTATGAATGCTGGCACCACCCTATTTCTTGCACTCAAACCTAATCCAAGACCCTGCTCCTGCCTCCTGGCTCTGCTGCTTGTCAATGACTTTGGGGAACAATTTCAGCATTTTAGCTTCAGGTTTTTATTTGCAAAATGAGAAAAATATCTGACTTATTTCCCATGGTTGTCATTCTCTAGGTCAAGTTAAGTTAAAAATATTAACAAGAAAGTATTTGTAAATTGTTAGTCATAAACTTGAAGCTTAAAGCCTGCTTTGATGGAGAGACCTTAGAATGTCACTAGTTGAACATAATGAGGGGCTATTTCTCATTCATATCAAGTCCTGTTCTGCGCTCACTCTGTACGGGTGTTTGGGGACACAGGCTGAAGGATGGGGGCTCTGGGCATGTGGTTTCCAAGGTTGCTGTGGATTCCAACATCCTGCCAGGATATAGAAGAGAGTTTGGAAAAGATGCATCTGTTTTTTGTCCCTTTTGGTCTGGAAGTCCTCCAATTACTCCCGCTCATCATTCCATTGCTGAGAACGGATCACAGGGGGGTCTGGGAAGTGTAGTCTCTGGCTGGGCAGCAGCTAGCCCACAGAGGGGAAGGGGCATGCAGACCTCAATGGGCATCCGCATCTTTGCCAAGGACACCCTATGCTTCAGCGTTCTTCTTTTACAAGATGCAAACTAAGCCAAGAATGGTGACACTGTAGACTCAGAATTACAAACTCAATTAACAACAGAGTAAAATCAGGCATGGAAGTCTCTTGCTTCACGCCGATGCCCCCATTGTTATCATCATCTTTGTCATTATTCCTAGGAGGTGAGCCATGGGATAAACTCTTTTTTGTTCACTTCCCACTATAGATTCCTGACCAGCTAAGGCTGGGGTGACTGTCTTCTGTAGGTTTTCTGTAACGTTGCCCAAACTTTGCTGATGACACCAACTGGACAGAGGATGGCAGGACCTATCCCTGATGTCACTTAACCCAAAGCTTTCTAGGGCAGCTCTCTTCTCTGTTGAGTTGTGTGCAGTTCTTCATTCACGTTGTTTCAGGAAGGATCAGACTCAGAATGCCACACGACGTCCCCTAGTACCCACGAAGGCGAGTCCATGTGCTCCCCACCTCTCCATCTATTCTTTCCTCTCTTCCTTGCATCCCTGGCTCTGCTGAAGACTGGGTTGCAATCCCATTGGTAGCATTGCTGGAACTGTTTGTCATGGCTCTCCCATCTGCAGACTGCAACCCCCTCCCTACTTCCCACAGGCTTTTCTGAGGCAAATTGAAAGATGTGACACTTTCCCTTTGCTGTGGCCTTTGAAGAGCTGACCACATGTCAAGTTTCTTTCCTTTGGCTGGAATTATATCAGTGCAGGAGAGGAATGTTGGCTTTCCTGGGCTGATGAGCAGATTTCATTACCTGTGAGTCATAAAATAAGAGAACACAATTTAATTGGTGGTTAATAAACACATTTTTGGATAGATGGCATTTAAAAGAAGATATCCACAGGGTAAACATTAATCAATGGGCCCGTGAACCGCACACTGTGAGTCACAATGATCCAGGATCTTCAGGCACTCAGCTGGCAGGATGTCTTGCAGGTCTGACCCCATGGAAAGCTTCTAGCAGGACCGCTGGTTAAGGCAGCCTGTCAGTGTCTAGTAAGGCTGGTAGATCAAGGGTCTGCAGTGGCATTGACTTTGCCATGGTTCAATCAGAGAAGCAGGACCAGTAGGATACATAATAAAGAATTTGTTACAGGAACTTGACTTCACACAACTTTGGGAGTTAGTTAAAAGATTTATGACAGATGGCCAGGTGTGATGGCTCATGCCTGTAGTCCCAGCTCCTCGGGAGGCCAGGATGGGAGGATTGCTTGAGCCCAGGAGTTTAAGGCCACAGTGAGGCATGATCATGCCACTGCACCCCAGCCTGGGGGACAGAGTGAGGCCCTGTCTCTAAAAAAAAAAAAAAGTGGTTTATGTGTGGGGTTACTGCTTCTTCCTCTGGTGTGGGAGTATGAAGTCAGCAGGCAGGCAGTTGGGAGGCAAGGATGTACCTAAATGGGGGAAGAGAGGACTGGCATCTACACAGGCAACACAGATGCTGTGAGCATGGATGAGAACCTGCACCGACCTCTCATCCTCTCCACGCCTCAACTTTGAAGACAGGTGGTGAAGGGCGGGAGAAGTTGGCAGCCGCTGGCACGGAGCTCAAACTCCTAGGAGATGGATGAGTTTAGGGGGAAATGGGTGAGGTTGGAGGTGAAGTCACCACGCTGACAAGGTGAGCTCACAGAGCTGGGGGCCGCGAGGCAAGCAGCAGCAGGGCCTGGTACCCTGCACCAACTTTCTGAATATAAAAAGGACGTGGCTTTGGCTTCACTTTTGCTGTCCAGATCTCACACTAAATGTGTCTTGTGGCTGATAGTACTACCCAGGGCTTCTGGGAACCACAGTTCTAGCTTAGCTAGAACTGGTCTTACCATGATTCCACAGTCAAGCTAAGTTAAGCTAAGTTGACTTGATACATATTTACCACTATCTACCCCTTGTAACCTTCTTATCCACATACAACTATTTTAACATACTTAATTGCCTGAAAAAGACAATATCAAAATTGTACTTTCACCTAAAATAATGCAACTGTCCATACAACTGAAAACACCCTAACCTT
Source organism: Pan paniscus (assembly GCF_029289425.2). NCBI lineage: Eukaryota > Metazoa > Chordata > Mammalia > Primates > Hominidae > Pan > Pan paniscus. The sequence goes on along the minus strand of NC_073256.2, from coordinate 59,673,476 downwards.
CTCCCTAAAAGATGCAAAGTTCCTTTACCCATCTGTGGATGACAGTCATTCCATCTTGAGCTGCGATACATTCTCCCATTGACATTATCTGGCTCAAACACTGAGATATAAGGTTAACTACTATTGACACAGCTTATATTAGATGGTTGGAAATAAGAAGAAGGCAAGAGAGAAAATAACTTAATATATACACAAATGTGTTCTTATCAAAATGAAAAGATACTCCTATCTATTACGTTCTCTCCATTATTAAGTACCTTCTTGCACTTTTCATTCCATATTTATTTCTTTTGCTTTTGGCAATCACTTTGGATCATTGTAGTTCCCTGCCTGATGGGGTGACCCAAGCCTGCAGTCCTGAGTGTGGTTTTCCATTAACTTATTCCATTATAATTAAAATTCTATTATAATTAATTCTACTAATGTAATCACAGGGCATGGGAGTACTAGGAGGTACCATATTACTGGTTGAATTGTGTCCTCCCAAAAGATATGTTCTAACCCCTGGTACTTGTGAGTGTGACATTCATTATTTGGAAATGGTATCTTTGCCGATAGCATCAAGTTAAGATGAGGTCATTAGGATGGGCTTTAATCCGAGATGACTGGTGGCCTTATAAGAAGAGGGAAATTTGGACACAGACACACACACAGAGGTGAACACCATGGATGATGCGGACACAGAGAGAAGATAGCCAGGTGGTGATGGAGGCAGAGGTTGGAGGGATGCTGCCTCCAGCCAAGGAATTCCTCGGGCTACCAGAAGACAGAAGAGGCAAGGGAGAACCCTTCACCAGAGATTTTGGGGAGAGAACCTTGCTTTTGGACTGCCAGCCTCCAGAACTGTGAGAGAATACATTTCTGCTGTTTCAAGCCACTCAGTTTATGGTGATTTGCTAGGGCAGCACTAGGGGGCAAATGCACAACCCAAGGGATCTCTTGTAGGAGATCCACTATAATCCTCATATTTTATAATCTTTATTCCGTTACCACAGTTCTTACCTTCATTGTGTAATAATAACCCAACTTTCCCTTGAGAATCAGGATCAGTCACCCCAGCCAGTACAGTTACCCCCTCCTTGGCCTCTTGATTTACTGACATGAGGAGCCCAAAGTGTGGCAGTGTTAACGTGCATCTTAATGGTACCAACACTTTGTCCTCTGGTGGAAATATTCCTCCTATGGGGATTAAGCCTTCTAGACCAGCAGCAGAGCCCAAATTTGCAGTGACAGACTGCAAAAATTTTCTTAGTGGGTCATCGATTGTAACAGAGAGAGGATCTGCTTTTATTTCCACTCCTTCGTTTCTAAGCCTTTGCCTACAGACTCTGGAGAAACAGTACCATGTATGGAGGGGATACCTTTTACTTTGGAGGACATTGCTCCAGCTCTACAAGGTGTTGCCCTCCAGCTGGTGCCATGATGGAAGATTCAAAAAGCCACTCCATTGTTATATCAGGCCAGCTGCTTCAGGACTATAGGATCATGGTGAGACCAGCAAGTTTTGTGGGCACGAGCCCACTGCCATACTTCATTTGCTGTAAAATGAGTTCCTCAGTAAGAAACAACGCTGCATGGCATGAATATGGCAAAGTTCATTGGTGGTGCTGACAGAGCTGTGGGCAAGAAATGCAAATCATGTCCAGAGTAAGGGATTATTTTGGTGAGATCAAATTGCTGCCCCTTCCATGACTAAAGTGATGATTGGCTGATTCTCCCAGGGAATGGCACCATAACAAGCATCCCATGTTGGTGTCCACTGTTGGCAGATTGGGCTCTCAGCTGTGGCTGCAGTCAGATTAGCCATGGTGAGAAGTCTATGCTGAGCCCATGCAAGACTTCCATCCATGTTGCCCTAGCCCAGTAAGCAAGGACAGCTGTGGTGGGAAATGACGTTGACTCATATTTTTCATAGGACAGGTCATTTTATCCATATGATTGTTCCATTCCTTCTCTGCTGAGCTTGCTCTTCTAAGAGCTTTCACAAGGGCCGCATACCTTCACACGTGGTGCCCATTCAGGAGATCTATCACCTGCATCTTCTCTAGATTACATTGCTACCAATTTTCCAATCATGTTACTGACAAATCCCCAGCTACCCCGCCAAATCATGAGTATGTGTTCCTATCTCTGGTTAATCCTCTTACAGGCAAAGTGAACAACACGTGCTCTCTTTACGGTTCTGCCCTCTGTGAAGATGCTGCTTCATGACTGTTCTTTCAGCCATCCCTAGTTGGGCTATAGTGCTACAGCCATTCATTTGCAGGTAGTGTTGGAATTTTTTAGAGGAACACCCCTGAATGAGGCCCAAAGGTTTTGTTTCTCAGACAGCGTGTCTTAGGGATCTCTGGATGAGATTCTCAGTGCAGGATAAGAGGAAGGAGGCAATGGAGCAGGAGAAGGGGCTGTGGGCCTCTGCCCCACTGCTCATGCCACTTGCTGTGCCTTCAGGATATGCTCAAGTCCAATAGCTTGACTGTAACTGCCAGCTGATGATGGAGTGCCTCTGTGCACACCCAGATTTATGGGGCTTGGTGGATCAGACAACACACAGTTCATGACAGACAGTTCAAGTTCCACAATAACTTAGTGGTGCATGGTCAAGCATCCAATCTATGAAGGCTATGTAGCACCCCAGGAGCTGCTCCTCAAAGAGACAATGGCTCACCACAGAGGATGGCATTGCTTTGCTCCCAGATGCCAGCAGTCTGTGCCATGATTTCTCCAGAGGGACCTGTGAAAGTTTCCATCATATGGCATTTATATCTGCCACAAGTGCTTCAAGCACCATTCATGTCCTCAGCCGTGTAGCCCACATAGTCTGGACCTGTTGCCAAGCCTTCTCTTGTTTTGCTGGTAGCTTTTTGGGCTTCTCAGTAAATATGTCAGAGTACTCAGATGAGGTGTATGCTGCTCTAAAATCCAAAGAAGCCTGCTAGGCACTGTGTCTCTTTCTTAGTGGTAGGAAGAATCAGATACAGCAACTTGCCCTTCAATTTGGAAGGGATATTTCAACATGTCCAAGACCACTGGATCCCAAGACAGTTCACCCAGTTGGAAGGCCTCTGAATTTTTGTGGGAAATTAATCTCTCACAGTCTGGCATTTGTGTGTCTTACCAATGTGTCTAATGTAGTTGCTACTTCCTTTTCACCAGGACCAATTAATATATTATCCATGTAATAGTCAGTATGCTATCCTGCAGGATGGAGAGACTTACCAAGGTCCTTATGGAGTAGATGATGACATAGGGCTGGAGGGTGGATTAGCTCTGAGATAGGACAGTGAAGGTGTATTTCTGGTCCTATGAGCTAAAAGCAACCCGATCCTGACGTCCTTAGCAACAGGTGTTATGCTGGGCTGAATATTGCCTCCTTCTCCCTCACCCTCTGCCAAGTTTATGTCTATCTAAACTTCAGAACGTAAACTTATTTGCAAATTGGGTCTTTGCAGTATGTAAGGCCTTATCTTTAATATGACCGGTGTCTTTACAAAAGGAAAAAAGAGGCCAGGCTTGATGGCTCACACCTATAATTCCAGCACTTTGGGAGGCTAAGGCAGAAGCATTGTTTAAGGCCAGGTGTTCAAGACCAGCCCAAGAAAAGCAGAGAGACCCTGTCTCTACAAAATAAATGAATAAAATTAGCTGGGTGTGGTGGCACATGCCTCCCTACAGCCCCAGCTACTCAGGAGGCCGAGGCAGGAGGACCGCTTGAGCCCAGGAGTTTGAGGCTGCAGTGAGCTATGATTGCACCACTACACTCCAGCCTGGGTGACAGAGTGAGACCCTGTGTCTAAAATAAAATAAAATAAAATATTTCTAAAGATTGCAAAAAGAAGAGAAGAGACACATGGGGGAGAACACCAGGTGAAAATGGAGGAAGACATTGGAGACCCATCTATAGGCCAAGGAATCCTGAGACTGATGGCAGCCACCAGGGGCTAGAAGAGGCGAGGGCGTTCTTCCCTGGAGCCTTCATGGGGAGCAGGGCCTTGCTGATGCCTTGATGGTGAAGATCCAGTCCGGGAACCATGAGGTGATAAATTTCTGTTGCTGGTGTTTTTTTTTTTTTTTTTTTTTTTTTTGAGATGGAGTTTCATTCCTGTTGCCCAGGCTGGAGTGCAATGGCGTGATCTCGGCTCACCGCAACCCCCACCTCCTGGGTTCAAGCGATTCTCCTGCCTCAGCCTCTCGAGTAGCTGGGATTACAGGTGTGTGGCACCACAATCAGCTAATTTTGTATTTTTAGTATAGACAGGGTTTCTCCATGTTGGTCAGGCTGGTCTCGAACTTCTGATCTCAGATGATCCACCCGCCTTGGCCTCCCAAAGTGCTGGGATTACAGGCATGAGCCACTGCACCAGGCCAAGTTTCTGTTGTTTAAGACACTCAATTTGTGGTGCTCTGTAACAGCAGCCTTAGGAAGCTAGCACAGAAATATGGAAAAAAGCATTCACTCAACCGGTGGCTGCATGTGGATCCTATGGGACAATTGATTTTCTTCATCAATGAAAACATATCAGGAATAGCTGCTGAAATTGGAACCAACATCTAATTGAGTTGATGATAATCCACTGTCATTTTGAAGATCTGCCTTCTGCACAGGTCAAACATGTGAGCTGACAACGATGCAGTGGGAATCACCACTCTTACCTCTGTCAAGGTCTTAGTTGTGGTATGAATCTCTCAGTCCCTCTAGAAATGGGATGTTGCCTTCGGTGTCGTATTTCAGGAGGTGGAGGCAGGTGTCCTGGCTTCTGCTTGGCCTTCCTGCCATTACAGCCCTCACTCTGTGGGTCAGGATGGAATGTAAGGATTCTCCCCTTGCTGAGTTTATGTATTCAAGTTCCCAAAGGGAATAGCAACCGAGTATTTTGGGGCTTTAAGGACACACTTAGACGTGAGCCAAAATCCCATTGATTTAATTATCCTGTTAAATCTTCTCTACATGGTGATTTTGTTGTTGCTGTATAGTTCCAAAAAATTTTATTACATGTGTAGATTTGCATAATGGCCACTACAGTCAGGATATAGAATTGTTCCATACCTCAAAGAAAATCCCACGTGCTGCCCTGCACAGTCACCCTCCTCCAAACCTAACCCCCGCAATCACTGACCTCTTCTCCATCGCTGTTATTTTGTCATTTTGAGACTGTTATGTAAGTTGAATAGTGTAACATGTGACCTCTCAAAATGGGCTCTTTGACCTTGAGACCCATCTAAAGTATAATGACCTTGAGACCCATCTAATGTATTATGTATATCAATAGTTTTTTCCTTTTTATTGCTGAGTAATATTTTATTGTATAGCTTCCGCAATTCCACCTCTGGGTATTTATCCAAAGGAAATGAAGTCAATATGTTAAAGAACTAGCTGGGCTGAGCATGGTGGCTCATGCCTGTAATTCCAACACTTTGGGAGGCTGAGGTGAAAGGATCTTTTTGAGCCCAGGAGTTTTAGACCAGCCTGAGCAACATAGCAAGACTCTGTCTCTACAAAAACTAAAAAATAAAATAAAATAAAATAAAATAAAAAAATAACTGGGCATGGTTGTGCCTGTAGTCTCAGCTACTCAGAAGGCTGAGGTGGGAAGATCACTTCAGCTTCCAAGTTTGAGGCTGTAGTGAGCCATGATTGAGCCACTGCACTTCAGCTTGGACAACAGTGAGACCTTGTCTCAAAAAACAAAACAAAACAAAATAAAACAAAAAAAGAGGATTCTCTGCACTCCCATGTTCGTTGCAGAATTATTCACTAGAGCCAAGATATGGAACCAATCTAACTATCCATCAACAGGTGAGTGATACAGAAAATGTGGTACACAGACACAAAGGAATATTGTTCAGCCTTTAGAAAGAGGGAAATCTTGCAATTTCCTCCAGTTTCATCCATGTTGTTGCAAATTATCAGATTTCCTTCTTTTTAACCGCTGAACAGTTAGAAAGAAGAAATAAGCTCAAGAGATCTACTATACACCATGGTGACTATAGTTAATAACAATGTATTGTATTCTTGAAAGTTGCTGAGAGTAGATTTTAAGTGTTCTAATAACAAAAAATATGCATGTGAGGTAAAACATGTTAAATAGCTTGACTTGGTCACTCCGCAATATATATGTATGCATTCCCAATTGACATGTACTCATCGTATATACAACAAGTATTTACAAATTCTGTCAGTTAGAAAAGAATACACATGACAAAAATTCCATTATTTATATATATATATATATATATATATATATATATATATATATATAGTTTGTTTGTTTTGTTTATCCACTCACCCATTGAGGGGCATTTGCGTTATTCCCAGTTTTTAGCTGTCACAAATAAAGCTGTTATGAACATTTGTGTACAGGTTTTCGTGAGAATATGTTTCCATTTCTCTAAGGCAAATAATTGGGAGTGTATATTTAACTTTAAAAGGAACAACCAATCTATTTTTCAGGGTGGCTATATGAGAGATTCAGTTTCTCTGCATCCTCTCCAACACTTAGTATATATTTTTAAATTTTGACCATTCCAGTAGTTCTATCTCTCTTGGTGCTATCTCTTCATGGCTTTAGTTTGCACTTTTTTTCTTTAAAGTTCTGGGATACATGTGCAGAATGTGCAGGTTTGTTACGTAGTTATACATGTGCCATGGTGGTTTGCTGCACCCATCAACCTGTCATCTAGATTTTAAGCCCCACATGCTCTAGGTATTTCTCCTAATGCTATCCCTCCCCTTGCCCCCCATCCCCCAACAGGCCCGGGGGGGTGATGTTCCCCTCTCTGTGTCCATGTGTTTTCATTGTTCAGCTCCCACTTATGAGTGAGAACATGCAGTGTTTGGTTTTCTGCTCCTGTGTTAGTTTGCTGAGAATGATGGCTTCCAGCTTCATCCATGTCCCTGCAAAGGACATGAACTCATTCTTTTTTATGGCTGCATAGTATTCCATGGTGTATATGTACCACATTTTCTTTATCCAGTTTATTATTGATGGGCATTTGGGTTGGTTCCATGTCTTTGCTATTGTAAATAGTGCTGCAATAAACATAAGTGTGCATGTGTCTTTATAGTAGAATGATTTATATTCATTTGGACATATACCCAGTAATGGGATTGCAGGGTCAAATGGTATTTCTGGTTCTAGATCATTGAGGAATCACTACACTGTCTGTCACAATGGTTGAACTAATTTACATTCCTACCAACAGTGTAAAAGTGTCCCTATTTCTCCACAGCCTCACCAGCATCTTGACTGGTGACAGTCTCACCAGTTTCTTGACTTTTTAATGATGTGAGATGGTATCTCATTGTGGTTTTGATTTGCATTTCTATAATGACCTGTGATGAGCTTTTTTTCATATGTTTGTGGGCCGCATAAATGTCTTCTTTTGAGAAGTGTCTTTTCATATGTTTTGCCCAGTTTTCGATGGGGTTTTTTTCTTGTAAATTTGTTTAAGTTCCTTGTAGATTCTGGATATTAGACCTTTGTCAGGTGGGTAGATTGCAAAAATTTCCTCCCATTCTGTAGGTTATCTGTTTACTCTGATGCTAGTTTCTTTTGCTGTGCAGAAGGTCTTTAGTTTAATCAGATCCCATTTGTCAATTTTGGCTTTTATTGCAATTGCTTTTGGTGTTTTCATCATGAAGTCTTTGCCCATGCCTATGTCCTGAATGGCATTGCCTAGGTTTAATTTGCACTTTCCTAATGGCTGATGATGTTCCGCCTCTTTTCATGTGCCTATTGTCATCCATGTATCCACTTTAGTGACATGTCTGTCCAAGGCTTTTGCACAGTTTCTAATGCCTTCTTAGGTAGGTATTCATATATTAAAACTCAGATAGTTATTTACATATTTTGGAATTCAGATAGTTATTTACACATTCTGGATACACACCTTTTTTCAGGTATGCGATTTGCAAATATTTTGTACCAGTTTGTGGCTTGTCCATTTATTTTCTTGACTTCTAAGGTTTTTGATACAATTATCTACAATATGCCGAAGAATCTGGCATTTTAACCACATGTTGTGTAGGCCAACTTTTTGTCATGGTTTCTGTCAACCAATCAAGCAAACTGTTAGTGCCACTACCAGCCCCTTGAGATAACTCACTGATTCCAGCATCTCTGCCTAGTAGGCCCATATCAATACATTTGGCTTGCTGCAACTTTATTTTCCTCCCAGTGGTCCCACACCAGTAGGAGCCATTCCACACATGTTCTCCATGTTCGTGTTCACATAAATTGGTAAAATTATGCAATTATTTTGGTGTGTATTATTATACTTCCTCCTGGATTGCAGTTTACACTTTGTCCTCTGGGACCTGTTGGACTGGAGTCTGGCTGTAGTTCTTGTAGCAAAGAGAGGTGACAAAAGTAGGGCTGAAGAGGCACAATCCCTTCCTTGCAAAGACTCCACATTGGGGCAAGGCATCATAGATTCTTCAGCCAAGAGGACACTAACCACCTCATTCCGGGCACTGGCAGGGAGATTGGCAAAATTCACAGGTTGGAATCTACCCCTGTGTCTCTTTCCCAATTTTCAGGGTCCCACTCCTTCAAAATCTGTGCCGTAACTACATTAGAGACCCTGCAAAGTTGAGAATTCACTTTGTCTTACAATTCAGCTACCCTAGAACTAGACTTTAGGTTAAGTTCTGGTTTTCAGAAATCCCAACCTGGTGACTACAGGAGAAAGGTTTATTTTAGGGCCAGAATAGAAGCTTTCAAGTTCCTTTTAGGAAGCTTGGGGATTTTAAGCCCTGGTCTCATTATTTTGCTTCTCCAGTTCTCCAGTACATCTAGAAACAATCAATCAGCCCTGCTATAATTTTAATTTTTACCAAAATGTTAATGGTGGCTGGATGTGGCTTCCCAAAGTGCTGTAATTGCAGCACTTGGAGTTACAAGGGAAGCCAAGGCAGGAGGATTGCTTGAGGCCAGGAGTTCAAGACCAGACTAGGCAACATAGCGAGACCTTGTCTCTAAAAAATAAAAATAGCCAGTCGTGGTGGTGCACACCTGTAGTCCCACCCACTGGGGAAGCTGAGGTGGGAGGATTGCTTGAGCCTAGGTGTTTGAGGTCACAGTGAGCTATGATCGCTTCGCTGTACTCCAGCCTGGGCTGCACTCCAGCCTGGACTAAGGCTCTATAAATAAATAAATAAACAAATAAATAAATAAAATAAACATACCTGGCCTAGGAGTTGAAGATGCTGAAGGGGAGGATCTGGGTTTGCTGAGGGCCTGGTTGTGTCCCCACCCCAGCAAGGTGAGGCACAGGTAAGTGGTGCTGTGCATGAGATGTTACAGCATGTGGTACATTGGCCTGACCTCCTGAGGGTCCAAAGAATCTGACTTCTGATTCAAAATATGATGTACGATGCTTCTGGTCAGCCACACTAACCTGGGACGATGCAAGGGGATTTGAGAAACCAAGTTCACTTTAGCGAAGTTGATGCCACAAAAATCCACTTATCACAAATCTTGGGAAAACATTCTTCCCAAGGCTCCATGGTTCTTTTACAAACTGACACCATGGCCAGGCACAGTGGCTCACGCCTGTAATCCCAGCCCTTTGGGAGGCCGAGGCAGGTGCATCACCTGAGGTCAGGAGTTCAAGACCAGCCTGGCCAACATGATGAAACCCCGTCTCTACTAAAAACACAAAAAAATTAGCTGGGTGTGGTGGCAGGCACCTGTAATCCCAGCTACTCAGGAGGCTGAGGCAGGAGAATCGCTTGAACCTGGGAGGCAGAGGTTGCAGTGAGCTGATCATGCCATTGCACTCCAGCCTGGGTGACAAGAGTGAAACTCTGTCAAACAAACAAACAAACCTGCATGAGACACAGAGGATCCCAAGAAACATCACCACTGTGTCTCTGAGACTAAAACCATGTTGTTTAGCCCTGCCCTGATGCTGACATTTGGGTATCAAGCAATAAGATGTCACTCCTGTTGGAGAGAGAGCTGTGGGTCCAGGGCTTGAAATGGTCACAGGCCTGTTCTCTTGTATGTTTTTCCACTTCTAGGTCCTTGTAGTACTTCATTCTATGATTCTTATTGCCCATGCAAGAATCCCTGATATTGTTTAAACTTTTAAAAGTGTTTTAACACATATTTTCTCATTAAGTTCTTACAGAAATGCAAGCCAAGAGAGATTTGACTCATCTAAGTCATCTCCAAAATAGGTGAGGTAGCATGAGAGTCTCAAGTCAGGGATTCAGGGTCACTTTTACCTCCTTAGCCCTGACAAGAAAGTTGTCTTGCATAGAAAGTTCTTGTCAGGGCTAAGAGACATTATGCTGTTATTAATGATCTCCTTGGCAACTTGAACAGGAATTTGCAGAAGCAGAAAGTAATCATGTTAACTACTTATCACCTCAGCTGCTTAGAAACCAATCACGTTTTCACCCAAATCCAGGGTTCTCTCAATGCCCTCAGTGACTGGTTGGGTCCCATGAGGAGCTTTGAAAATACGTATGGTAGGGGGACTACCCTACTTTCAGAGGCATGTTTGAGGTGTGTCTTAACCTATTTTGTGTTGCTGTGAAGGAATACCTAAGCCTGGCAATTTATAAAGAAAAAAGGTTTATTTAGCTCACAATTCTGGTGGCTGCAAAGTTCGAGATTGGGTGCCTGCATCTGAGGAGGGCCTCAGGCTGCTTCCACTCATGGCAGAAGGCAAAGGGGAGCTGGTGTGTGCAGAGATCACACGGACAGAGAGGAAGCAGGAGAGCAAGTGGGGAGGTTCCAGGCTCTAGTTAACAACCAGTTATCATGGGAACTCAATGAGAACTCCCTCACTCCCAAGGAAAGGCATTAATCTATTCATGAGGGAGCCATCTTCCTGACCCAAACACCTCCCATTAGTCCCACCTCCAACACTGAGAATCAAATTTCAGTATAAGGTTTGGAGGAGACAAACAAACCATACCTAAACCATGGCAGGGTGGAAAGGCGTAGGGTAGTATGTGAGTTTCTGATACTCATTCCTTCCAGTTGAGAGTGACTGTTCTAGTCTTCACATTCAGTGTAATTCCAGGAGATTACTATTCTTTCTTCTTTTTTTTTTTTTTTTTTTGAGACAAGGCCTCACTCTGTTGCCCAGGCTGGAGTGTGGTGGTGCAGACTGCAGCCTCAAACTCCTGGGCTCAAGTGATCTTACTGCCTCAGTCTCCAGAGTAGTAGGATCACAGGTGCATGCCACCACACCTGACTAATTTTCAATTTTTGTAGAGACAGTGTCTCACTATGTTGCCCAGGCTGGTCTTGAATTTCTGCCCTGAAGTGATCTTCCCACCTCAGCTTTCAAAAGCACTGAGATTACAAGTGTGAGCCACCATGCCCAGCCCGGGACTATTCTAATAATCACCTTCGCCTAGATAATATATCTATGTATTTATAATAATGTACAAATATGCAAATAATATATGAGTGTAAAGTTAAAGACTTTACAAATAGAGTTCAATCAAATGTTGACTTTAATTCAGGAAATAGTATAACTAGGTTCTTATAACTTATAGGAAACATCCTATTGGACTCTGTTACAACAAAACTATGTCCACATATCAACCAGTGTTTTGGTCATGAAGGTGGCTCCCTCATGAATAGATTAATGCCCCCCCTTGGGGGTGAGGGAGTTCTCATTGAGTTCCTATGATAACTGGTTTTTAACTAGAGCCTGGCACCTCCCTTGCTCTCCTTCTTCCTCTCTCTCCATGTGATCTCTGCACACACCAGCTCTTCTTTTCCTTCTACCAGGGGAATATTGCACTTTTGATCATGTTATAGTAAGGTTAGTAAGTCCTCCTCAAGCAACAACTTTGTTCTTCCCCAGGGTACGGATATTTCTATGTTTGAAATGCTGAGGATGTGCTTGCATCATGGGCACACGGGAAGATGAGAGGTAAAGCGGCCAAGTCTGTTGGATTTCTACCTCTTCTGCCATGACCCATATCAACTCCATTCTTTTGCATTGATAACATGCCACGCAACTAAGCCAATCTCCCAAATCAAACACTAAAATAAAATGGCTTTCGAATTCCACATCTTGGAGGAGAAAGGCAGTGTTTATACACATCATCACCATGTTCTCTTTTGAATTCAGAAACACTTTTTTTTTTTGCCATTGGTTCATTCATTTCCCAAGCAGAGGGACTCAGCTAGTTTTTTATGGCCAACCCCTGCCAAGTGTGTCAGAAGCATGCAGAATGTCTATATTTGGACGAGGTTATGTTATAACAAGACAAATAGACACTCTGGTTTCCTAAAGTCTGTGACTTTTCCTGTTGGCTTTTCCTATGATTAATGGAGTGTCTAGCATATGGTGCTCAATAAGTAGTTGTGGTTGAGGATGAAGAAGGAGACAGGAGGATTCCCGGACCAATCAGAGAATAGTGTGATACAGTTAGTTATTGGAACGTGATGTCACTTGAATAGAATCAATTTCTGAAAAACAGCAAGTCTTCCAAGAGTTAATGCTTGTGTCTTGGGCTATGGACATACATTTTTTACCTTCTCTTAGAATCTACAAAATTTTAAAAAGGAGGATAGGTGAGAAATAAGAAGTGGACAAGCAAGTGTTTATTGAGTTCCTGCTGTATCCTGAGTAGCACACTTGAGGCCATGAAAGAATTGAGAGTAAGCCATGGTCTATGCCTGCAAGGAACTCCTGTTTCCTTTGGGGACAGGGAGAAATTAATGTATAGAACCTTTCATAGAGGTGATATGGTTAGGCTTTGTGTCCCCACTTAAATCTCATCTTGAATTGTAATCCCCATAATCCCCACGTGTCAAGGGAGAGACTGGGTGGGGGTGATTGAATCATGGGGGTGGTTCCCCCATGCTGTTCTCCTGAGAGGAGTGAGTTCTGATGGTTTTATAAGGGGCTCTTCCTCCTTCACTCAGCATTTCTCCTTCCTGCCACCCTGTGAAAAGGTGCCTTGCTTCCACTTTGCCTTTAGCCATGATTGTAAGTTTCCTGAGGCCTCCCCAGCCATGTTGAACTGTGAGTCAATTAAACCTCTTTCCTTTATAAATTATCCAGTCTTGGGCAGTTCTTTCTAGCAGTATGAGAATGGACTAATGCCAGGAGTAAATGGTGTAGTCAAGTTATAAGGTGGTTAGGGAGTGTGGGGTGGTCAGGGAAGGTTTCTAGGGCAAGTAGATGTTGAACTAGGCCCTTGAACAGGGTAGGATTTCCATGCAAACCCCAAAGAGAGACTGAGAGAGAGAAGCAGCCTTCCGAGTTGGCCGGGGTCAGCAGTAGGTCACCACTGCAAAGAGGGAAATGACGTAAGTCTGTCATGGTTGCTGGGGAATCTCCTCTCGTTTCTGGCTTTTCCCCAAGCAACAGGCCCATTTCACCCCTGGGCCAGTCCTTACCAGAGCAGCCACATCTTAACCCTTTTCCTTCTAGCAGGTGGTCTTTCTGTCCTTAGGCCAGGGAGACTTCTGTGCTCAGCATGTTTCTTCTGTCTCATCCTGCCGTGTTTGGTCAGTGTGTGTGACTAGATTGTTGCTTTATTTCTCCAATATGTGATCTAACTCATCCCCTAAGGACCCAAACACCAGTCAACCTCTTTCTCTGGGAGCTTAGCCCTGTTATCTATAATTGAAGCTGGTGGGCACCTTTTTTCAACCAGAGGGGCTGGTAGGAAGCATGTTACTGCTGTTAACCTTTGCACATTGCTTCCTGGGGCCAGCTATGGGGCCAAACCCACCATCCTGGGCTTTTCAGGCCCCATCCTTGTGCAGACCAAGTTCACCATGACGCAGTGGGTCCTCAGTTATTGCACTCTATGGACCAATCATTGCGTGTTCTGTGATTTTGTTTTTCCCAAAAAAACAATCTGCTTATAGCCAATTGAATTGTGTCCCCCAAAAGATGTGTTCAAGTCCTAATACCTGGTACCTGAGGAGACTGTATTTGGAAATAAGGTCTTTGTAGACGTAATCAAATTAAAATGAGGTCATACTGGATTAAGATGGGCCCTAAACACAGTGATTGCTGTTTTTATATGAGAAAGGAGAGGGAGATTTGTATGACCAAGGCAAAGATTGGAGCGATGTGTCTGTAAGCCAAGCTTTGCTGGCAGCTTCCAGAAGCTGGAGAGGCAAGGAGGATTTTCCTCATCACCTACAGAGGGAGTGTGGCCCTGCCGACACCTTGAATTTAAACTTCTGGCCTCCAGAGCTCTGAGAGAATACGTTTCTGTTGCTTTAAGCCTCCTGGATAGTAGTATTTCATTATGGCATCCATAAGAGACTAATACAGATGGACCTGCACTTCGAATTTTGAATTATAACCTTTTCCCAGGCTAGCAATATGCATTTGATGCTGTCTCTTGATGCTAGACAGCAGCGAGCCGCAGCTCCTAGGCAGCCCTGCAATCACAAGGGTGAACGGCTGATAGAATCAACCTCTGTATCCCAGGGTTCCACATCTGTGGACTTAACCAACTGCAACATGAAAATATTCCTGGAAAATCAACAACAACAGATGGTGGCATCTGTACTGAACATGCACAGACTTTTTTCTTGTCATTATTCCCTAAACAATACAGTATAACAACTATTTACATAGCAGTTAGATTGTATTAAATATTAGGTATTGTAAGTAATCTAGAGATGATTTAGAGCAAGCTTGTTCAACCTGTGGCCTGTGGGCCACACGTGGCCCAGGATGGCTTTGAATGCAGCCCAACACAGATTCAGAAACTTTCTTAAAACATTATGAGTTTTTTGTGATTTTTGTTTTAGCTCATCAGCTGTCTTTAGTGTTAGTATATTTTATTTGTGGCCCATGAAAATTCTTTTTCTTTCATTGTGGCCCAGGGAAGCTAAAAGATTGGACACTCCTGATTTATAGTATATGGGAGGGTATGGGCAGGTGACATGCAAAGACTATACAATTTTATATCAGAGACTTGAGTATGGTGAATTTTGGTACAGGTTGGGGGTCCTGGGACCTGCACTTTCTGATGTACTGTGTTGCCAGTGTTTATTGGATGTTGTGTTTTGTTTCTCATTCCATCATGTCTGCAAAATGCCCATGTGTGTACAGAACTCA
This sequence comes from Pan paniscus, assembly GCF_029289425.2. NCBI lineage: Eukaryota > Metazoa > Chordata > Mammalia > Primates > Hominidae > Pan > Pan paniscus. The sequence continues at coordinate 59,658,410 of NC_073256.2, read as the reverse complement.
ACATTTGATTAAAAAATAGGCTTTGTGGCCAGGCACAGTGGCTCATCCCTGTAATCTCAGCACTTTGGGAGGCTGAGGCAGCTGGATCACCAGAGGTCGGGAGTTCAAGACCAGCCTGACCAACGTGGAGAAACCCCATCTCTACTAAAAATACAAAAATTAGCCAGGCTTGGTGGCGCACGCCTGTAATACCAGCTACTTGGGAGGCTGAGGCAGGAGAATCGCTTGAACCCGGGAGGCGGAGGTTGCGGTGAGCCGAGATCATGCCATTGCATTCCAGCCTGGGCAACAAGAACGAAACTCTGTCTCAAAAAAAAAAAGGCTTGTGTTAGATGATTTTGCCCAACTGTAGGCTAAGGTAAGTGCTCAGGCACATTTAAAGTAGGCTAGGCTGAGTTATGATGTTCAGTAGGTTGGATGTATTAAATGCATTTTCAACTTGGGATATTTTCAATTTATGATAAGTTTATCAGGACATAACCTCATTGTGAGGCAAGGAATATCTGTATACTCCTTTTTTACAGATATAAAAATAGAGGATCTCTCTCAGAGAGTCAGTCACTGGTCTAAGGGCACATAGATCTAGGTGGCAGACCTGGAGTTGACACCCACATCTTGTTCTAAAGCCTGGAGTCTCTCCTGCAGACCAGAACAGGGAGACCACAGTCTTACATGTGCACAAATGGCCTCACTGCGGAACTTCTGCTTCCTCTCACTTCTCCCTGTCAATGTTTTTGGGAACTCCATCCAACATGGGAACTCCTACAGCATTTTGAAAAATACCCACATGGAAAGAGCCGCACACATAAAATGTGTAATTATGTTACAGCAAAAAGAGAGCTAAAAATCCTAGCCCATGTAAGCAAATATACATGTGTGAGTCTTCAGAGAGGCCCTGCCAGCAGTTGCAACCATACAAACAGTAAATGTTCTTTTGAGTCACTGTACTATAGTATCAAAGTAACTTCCATTTGGAGAAGATTGAACCTTGTTTGTGGAAGTTCATAACTGATTCAATATGGAACTGTGAAGGCTATTTTAATATTCTTTCTTTCCCCTTTCTTTGTGTCACTGATCTAGTTCAACACAGCAGAAATGAGGTCCAAGTTTGATGTTGGAGGTACAGATTGAGCCTGTTGCAGATCTGGGCAGGTGCCGAGGCTTTACTGAAGTTCCCAAGTCTCTGGAGTATGTTCACTTGGGCCTTGGACCAGCCTGTCCAGCCAGAGCCAGCAGCTGCCAGCCCAGTTGCCGTGATTACTGCTGGCCTGGATGGATCACAAAAAGGACAGATGTTCCCCTCCCGGCCAGCTAACAAGCCCTCGTGATGTGCCAGGTGGCAAAGAAACAGCACTGTGGTCTCTGATCCCAAGGATTTAGGGCCTAAGTGACGAGTCAGGACTAATTGGCTTGGCATAAAGGGAGGAAGCCAAGCTCTAGGCTTGAAAATGCTGGAGGGATTCAGGGGAAGAAGGAGTCTTTTTGGCCTGGAGTGGGCGAGGGAGTCTTCCTAAAGAGGAAGGTGGAGCAGGTCCTGGAAGGATGGGAGCACTTAGGAAAGCCAGGGTGACACAGACCCTGAGATGCCAGAGAAACCTGGGGTCAGGAGAGAGAAAACTGAGAGGGAGCAACAAGTGAGATACTGGCAGACTGTGCAAGTCTAATGGAGAGCAGTTGGAGTGTTGGCCCCTACTTCCAGCTCGCATAATGGGGAGCCTTGAGGCAGCTTTGAGGATGGAGGTAGTTAAGGAACCAGAGATATGGAATAAGCCTGCAAACACAGGCAAGGTCATAGCCTGTTGTGGAAGCTCTGGAAAAGATGCTAGATGCATCTGGCTCTGCTGCTGTTTTTTTGCACTTCTTGAATCATTATTTATTTACTTGCCTTGCCTGGCTTTGCTTCGCTTTGTTAAGTTCTTACGAACTCCAGGTGCCAGAGTAGAAGGCACAGCCCAGCTGAGGCTCCCTTGTGGGGAGGTGGACTGTGGCAATCCCTGGTGTTTGGTCGTCCTAGTTATTTCGGGAAGGGGGTGGTACATGTATGTGTGTATGCATATGCGTGTGTTTTCATGTGTGCATGCTCGTGTGTGCAAGTGTGCATTGTGTACGTGTGTATATGCATGTTTGTGTGTGCATGTGTGTTTGCTTGTGTGTTCATGCACATGTGTTTGTGTGCCCGTGTCTGTGTGCGTGCATTCTGTGCATGTGTGCACGTGTGTACTTGCATGTGTTTATGCATGCACATGTTTGTATGTCCATGTGTCTATGTGTGTGCTTGTGTGTACATGTGTGTGCACGTGCATGCTTGTGTGTGCATGTGTGTTTACACATATGTGTGCATGTCTGTTTACACATATGTGTGTGCATTGTGTTTGCATGTATTGTGTGCCCATGTGTCTGTGTGTGTTAGTGTGTGCATATGTGTGCATTCTGTGCATGTGTGCATGTGTGTGCTTGCATGTGTGCATGTATGCAAATGTGTTTGTGTGTCCGTGTGTCTGTGTGTGTCCGTATGTGTGTTTGTGTATGCATGTGTGTGTTTTGGGTGGGGGATCATCCTTAGAAGACATGCCCACTAACCTTATGTTCATGTCTTCTGCATTTGTAGGAAATCGGGAATAAATAAAGCCCTGAGAAGATTACTAGCCAACTTGAGCCACTGTGGCAGAACAGGAGAAAGGCTTCCAGATTCTTTGTTAAGTGTGACACTGCCAGAATGGGTAGGCTGGCTTCCCCCAAAAGCCCCCTGTTTGACCCAGGCCTGCTCCCAGGCTGATTCCTCTCTGCCCTTTCCCTGGACTGATTGGAGACATGTAAGAAATTAACCTCCTACAAATTAGCAGCAGAGAACCTTCTAGAGCAAAGAAGGGCCAGCAAATGCTGTGCGCTGTGACGCTGCCAAGGTCTGGATCTCCACCACCCACGTTCTCGTCACTCTGGTCATCACTCCATCGCTGTGGGCCTGGTCCTCCACTGCCTCTGTCTCTCCCTTTTGCTCCTCTTTGTGATGCCCTGGGAGGGGCTTGGCGGGGGCACCTCATGGCACTTCATGGAAATGCAGGGTGCTGCTGAAGGTGGGGACTCTGGAGCACACGGATTGGAGTCCCCAAGTCCCCACTGTGGTTCTGCCACTCCCTCTGTGCCCTTCATCTCTCTCAGCATCAGTCTACCCCTGGTGAGAATGTCTGCCTCCTGGGGTTGTTCTGAGGCTCACATAAGCTACTTGGAACTCAGGTGAGGCTGTTCGGTCCCAGCGCTGGTTTGCCTGTTGGGCATCTCGGAGGGTGAGGTCCTGAGCCAGGTGTGCCCTGGGACCCTCTTAGACCTGGCCTAGCATCTCAGGACATGAGTATCAGAGTCAAACCTGACTATCGAGATGAACAAATAGACCCAGTTCCTTTCCTCTGAATGTCTGTTGATTGGTTCTCCATCTTGGAAAGCGTAATTTTATTTCAAGTAACAGCTTCATTCAGATGATGCCTAGCATCCTCATAGCCCTGTGACCAGAAGATGGAAGAACGACAAAGCCTCTCCCACCCACAGAACGTGTTTACACTTTCTTTTCCATTTCATATTCTGCCCTCTCAGTCATCCTAAATGTTTATTTAACAATGCTCCAAGACCTTTTAAGCTCCCTTGGTTGAATGTTTACTAAACGCCCTGTCACTTCCACTTCTACTGATAATTTCCTGCTTGCTGCAGAGTGGCCCATGCTGACGCACAGTTTGGAAACTCTTAATAGAAATAGAATGACTCAGGCTCAGTCCCCTCCATGATGGGCTCCCCACAAGCATGTGGGCAGCCCATGAGGTCAGTGTGCTCCCTGGGGAACAGAAAATGAAGAAAATGGAGAGGGACTGTATGTTGGGAAGTCACTTGAAATTCAGGAGCTTCTAAGAATTTTAGCCAAAAGTTTCAAATGAATGGTGATGACTGTCAGAATCCCAGGCAACAGCAATGTGAGTCAATCCTTGGCTTGGCCCAAGGTCTTGCCCAGGGCTTCCTCATCATGGAGAGGGAGCGAGGGCATGACAAGATGCCAGGTGGTGGTTCAGCCTGGTTCCTGGCACTTGAACCAGAGAATGCCAGGGAACATAAGCTGTCCCTCTCCAGGCCACAGGCTGCATTTTCAACTGAACTCATCCTCTGTGTGATCTCCTTTTGTTGCTGGGGGCCATAGATAGACAGCTACACAAAGACGGACTTCCAGGTGTTGGACAGGACTGCTACGTGTGGTTGTTGCAGGTTGTGTACTGAGCAATCTAGGGGGTAACAGTCACTTACAGTCTAAGTGAATGACACTCTCCTGAGTTGTCCGGGGACACAGATTAGAAATAGACCCAGAAACAAGTTGGGCGACTCAGTGTCATAGAACCAGGGCAAGGCTGAAGGCAATATATACAAAGGTCATGAGCTTTCAAGCAGGAACATTCACACTATACCAGCTCCCACCCTGCTCCACTCCATCCTGCCCCAGTGCAGCAATTCTGGAGTGGAAAGTGGCTTAGACTCTTGGAGCACTAAGTCTGGAGTCTGTTATTCAGGGCTTTCTCCCCTTCAGTGCAAACGATCTAGTGGAAGTCATAAAACCATGAATCACGGCTTCATCAGGGCTTGGAGTTCCTCTAATAAGGATAGCAAATGGCAAGAATACAGTATTTCAGAGCAAAGGGGGAACAATGTCTGCTGGAGTGGTTAGGGAGCACTCTTGGAAGAGCTGGGTCTTTAGGTGCTGCTTGGAGAATGGCTTGGATTCGATGGGTGTAGGGGAGAGGGGAGCAGCATTCATGCATGTGATGGATGGGGGTCAGGGCCAGAAGGACAGGGAGATAGATGTGAGCACTGGCCTGGACTGGGAAGTGGACAGGGCTCAGGAAGCATGCTCACCAAGGCTGTGTCCACACCAAGGGATGGGAGACACATTGGGGTAGTCCAGTGGGGCCAGATTTGAGAAGCTTTGACTGGGCTTGGGGGATTTGGAATCTATTCTGCTGAAAAGCCACAGAAGCCTTTATTTTCAGAGACAGGGTCTTAGCAAAGATTTGTGCTCAGACTGGAGGCAGTGGTGCAATCATAGCTCACTGCAGCCTTGAACTCAGGGCTCAAGCGATTCTCCAGCCTTAGCCTCCTGAGTAGTTGGGAATACAGACACATACCACCATGCCTGGCTAATTTTTTATTTTTTGTAGAGGCGAAGTCTCACTATATTGTCCAGGCTGTTCTCGATCTCCTGTTCTCAAGCAATCCTCTTGCCTCTGTCTCCCAAGGTGCTGGGAACATGAGCTGTGTTGCCTGGCCCTTCTGAGTGAGATGCAGTTATGAACTGAGAAGGGAGTTGCAGAGGAGAGTCAGCAATTCTTGGCTTGGGCCCCCATATCTGCTCTTTCCTCCACCAAGCTCTTTTCCTTTTGGACCAGGATAGCTCCATCTACAAGGACAGAGGTGGCTATAGCCTTCTGGGGGCACAGCCAAGTCTCCAACAATGACCAGTGCTAGAGGTGAAAGAGGAAAAATGACTTCTGCCACCTCTCGTTGCTGCTAGCTGGCTGCTTCAGAATGGCTGGCAAATCCTGGCCTTTCTTGTGCTCTGCAAAGGCCTTCCCTGACCACTGCAAGGTGGGGAACCCAGGTAGGAAGAACCTAAGTGAACTCCAGGAGGAGAAGCCCAGGTAAACAAGGGCTGCTGCCACACTGCCATCCCTAGGGGTGTCAGTGTCCAGGGGCATGTTCAGAAGTTGTCATTTGAGACACATGGACCAGAGAAATTAAGTATTAGAGGTGATGTTACATGAGATGGCTGCAGACATGTGTCACTTCAGCCCCAAAGACCTCTGCTAGTTTTTCAGGGCTTTTCTGGGAACTGACTGACCCCAGAGCTGCCTTCTGCTTTGAGCCTTGCTGTCAAGCTCTGATTCTCAATCTGAGAGCAGACTGATGATGGACAAGCACGATGAGCTGCTCCTATCAGCCTGTCAAGGAGCAAAGCCATCTGCTCTCTGTTAGGGCTCTGGAGGCTGAGCAGCAGATTGACAGGCTGACTTTCTAAGCCAATGGGAAAACTCCATTGATCTGTAACTTTCCTGGAAACAATCACTCATCACCTGATCAGCCTGGAGAGCTCTTCAGCACCCACTGATCTTGGGTAGTGACTGTCATCTGGTGGACCCAGAGTCTGCAAAACCAGAGCAGAAAACCTGTTTCTACTCCAGCAGCTCCAAGTTCTGACTTGGCAGGCTCATTCTAAAGCTAATGCAGGCCTGGTGCCATGGCTCACAGCTATAATCCCAATAATTTGGGAGGCCAAGGTGGGAAGATGACTTGAAGCCATGTATTAGTCCATTCTCATACTTCTTTAAAGACATACCTGAGACTGGATAATTTATAAAGAAAACAGGTTTGATCGGCTCATGGTTTTGCAGGCCTTCCTAGGGAAGCCTCAGGAAACTTAACAATCATGATGGAAGGTGAAGGGTAAGCAAGCACATATATTTACATGGCCAGCAGGAGAGAGAGAGAGAGAGAGAGAAGTGGGAGGTGCTACACACTTCCAAACAAGCAGATTTCCTGAGAACTCTATTACGTGATTCGGGTGGAGACACAGAGCCAAACCATATCAGGCCAGGAATTCCAGACCAGACAGGGCAACATAGAAAAACCCTGTCTCTACAAAAAATAAAATAAAATAAATTAGATGGGCATGGTGGTGCACACCTTTAGTCCCTGCTACTTGGGAGGCTGAGGCGGAAGAATCACTTGAGCCCAAGAGTTTGAGGCTGCAGTGAGCTATGATCACACCAGTGTACTCCAGCCTTGTCTCTTAAACTTGACGAGGATCAGAACAATAGAGAGGCAGGCAAGCAGTGCCAATCACATTGTTTCATGTGCCTGTGCGTGCAGCAGGGGTCCTTGGTGAAGCTGAGATGCAGTGCCATTTCAGGGCAAGGAAGGGAGCTCCAAGCTGCCATCTATCATGTGTGAGAGTGGCTGAGCCCCTGTTGTGTGCAGAAGGTTCTAAAAGGGAGTCCTCTAGTCTCCTTGGCTTAGGAACCTCTAACCTTTTATGTTCCTTGGAGAATGGTATTTAAATTTCTCCCTTAATAAAACCCAACCAGATCATGGGGCAATTAGCAAATCTCCTTTTTTCCCACCCAAGGGGTTGAGTCATTGTATCAGAGTCATGGACTGTCACAGCTGGAATGAATCTTGGATCACCTGGTGACTTACCCCCAGGACCCTTACCTGAAGTCACTGAGGCCCATGGGGTGGAGAGATGCGTTCAAAGTCATGTCACTGGTGAATGTGCAGCTAAACTTAGGAGCCTGATCTCCTGACTACCGGTCCAGCCTTCTCTCCACTCCACCAACTGCCTTTCACTGTCTGGATGTTTCAGTCTCAATCAGGGCTGGTAGAGAGGTGGGGATTCCACCTCTGGCGCTGGCAAAGACCTCCCCTGTACACACACACACACACACACACACACATGCACACACAAAATCACACACACACACACATGCACACACACAATCACACACACACATTTGCGCACACACAATCACACACACAGCTAATTTTGATGGGAGGTAGAAATGAAAACAGAAATTCTCTGGCAGAAACCCGGCTCCAGCCCTGGCCTATTAAACCAGAACATCTCCTGGTAGGGCCTGGTTGTATGTATGCTTTAAAGGCAGCACTGGTGATTCTAAAGTGCAGCCAGCCTGGAGACCACGTTTCCGGGAAGGCTCTCCGAAGGCTACACAGACTGCAGTATTGATCTGGTGAGGGAAAGGGGCAATGGTGGCTTTTACAGGGTGGCTCAAGAGGAAAGTGTCTGCTTTTCAATTCTTTTGTAGGGGGACAGCTGATAAGAGGGAAAGAGCAGGTGGGAGTAGGCCAGACCAGATGCCATGAGGATGCAAGCTCTTTGAGGACCAGAAGTCCCTCTAGGCCCAGTGTATTCTCAGCCTCTGTGACTATTTATTTATTTATTCAATTTATTTTTTTGAGACAGGGTCTCGCTCTGTTGCCAGGCTGGAGCACAGTGGTGTGATCACTGCAGCCACAACCTCCTAGGACTCAAGCGATCCTCTTGCCTCAGCCTCTCAGCATCTGTGATTATTTATTGAATGATTGAATGAATACATGGTGGTGCTGGAGCTGTGCCTGCTCTTCAGCCGGCTTTGTGGATGATTCCCATTCAATCCCAATTGATTGAGATGAATTCAACTGATGCCCGTGGAGCCTCTGCCAAATGCAGTACAGGTGTCCAGGCCCATGCCCCACTCAGGGGAGCTGAGAGCCCTGGCTCAAATCCCCCAACTTTGGAAAGAAAAAGGTCTTATACAGCCAGGGCTGAGGAAGATTAGAGAATCAGCTCCCAAAATGTGACAAAAGCAAACCTAAGTCTTAGCTGCTCCTCAAATGGCTTTCTTAGGAAGGAAACCTTCTTGTAGGTCTGATGTGGGTGCATGCGTGCGCGTGTGTGTATGTGTGTGTGTGTGTGTTTGGCAAAGTAGTATCTTAAGCAGTCTTGGAACTCTCATTCCCTTTTTTTGGCCGTTTACTGCTGATTAGTATTTTCAGAGTGGTGATCTCATCATTGGAAATGAATCGCTCTGTGGAACAAGAAGGTGACAGTGGCCAGAAATCAATCAACTGATAAATCAGTCAATTCATCCGAGGTGTCTCGCTCATATTTGCTTGAGGCAGAGAAAACAGGAAAGTACTTAAGTTCTCAGATAGTTGACTCACTGAAATGGAAGGAATTCATCACGAAAGAATGCAAGCCCCTGGGTTAGTGTGGCTTAGAAGGGAGGTAAGGAGCACATCCAGCCTTCACAATAGCTGAGCTCAGAAATGTTAAGGAACTTTAGTGAAAATGATAAACCCCTTGGGCTCAGGGCAGTGGAAGGAGGGCTGACATGAACTTTGAGTACAGAGGAGTGAGAACCAAGTTCCAGCGGACCTCATGTCTATATCTGGGGTTAAAAAGTTTAGGCAAAAGGGAGACTGAGAGCTGAAGAAGAAAATTGTCTTCTTTTTAAGAATTGTAATTAATTGCATTTTTAATTCAATAAATTGAATTTTTAAGAATTGTAAATAATTATGATTTCTAAAATAGAAAAAATTGCCCCTGCCTGAATTAACTACCTCCCTATGTGCCTAATTAGTTTAGTGTCTTTCTGAAAGGCCCAAAGTCCCACTGAGAGTCTGGGGAACCCCTTTGCAAGGACACCATGCGGTGAGCCTTACAAATCTAGCCACAGGCAAGTCCTCTGGCCCAAGGTCGCAGGGTTCCTCTATGGGTGGATGCCTGCGAATGGTCTCGCCCTGCTTCGGAGCTGAAGTGCCTTCTCCCCATCAGACCTGCGAAATTCTCCCTGCAGGCACGGGGCACACCTCTCCCTTCCATTTCGGAGCTGCCTGGCAGAGCTCTGGCTCTGTCATGGCCTCAATCAAATCGTCCCTGACGTTTGTATAATCCCTTTATAATTTACAAAGTGCTGATCCTGCACTGTCTCTTAAGCATCTCATAGCAGCCCTGAGCAAAAAGGCATGTGTTAATTACGCTGAGTCCTCAAACGTTTATGGAGATGTGGTTGCATGTGTGCCAGGTGCCGTCCCCCAAGACAGCATGATGAGTGATTTCCTTTGGGAACAAGGCAGTAAGCTCGAGGAGAGCAGGCCCTGATGGTTTGTTCTTGAGTATCTGCACAGTGCCCAGCAGAGTGCCTGGCGTACAGTAGGTGCTCAATGAATGCATGAAGGAAGGAGATGGGCCAGGCAAGTGTTTTTGTTTTCCTTGTTTAGATGAGGACCCAAGGACAGAGGTATTCCTGGGGATGCAGGCTTGAGGGTCTTGCTTGTGGGCAGCCAGGGCAGGGAGCCCAGTCCTACCTGCCTCCACGCCCCTGTCCCTCCCCTCTCCTCCTGCTGGCAGCCCCTCAGAAGGATGAGCCTGGGTGGCGTGGCTGCAGGAAGCACCACTGTCTCCTGGGAGCAGCTCCAGGGCAGCGGGGCAGAGGCTGGTGTGTGCAAGGGCCAATGCAGAATGTGCTCAGGTGGCTTCTGGGAACTCTGAGCCTCTTCCTGGACCACCCTGGCTGAGGGAGCACATCCAGGCTGGGGCTTCCCGGGGGTAGTAGCTGTTTGGTTGGCCCAGAGCCACCTGGGCTTGCTTTCCCCTGATAAAGCAGCCTCAGTAGGGGTGGGGAAGGGGCTACGCTATCCACCCTACTGGCTCCCAGGCTCGGGAGCCACTCAGAAGAGAGGAAGCATCTCGGAAGGCGGGCATCATCACGGGACCATAAATCGACCAGGCATGGAGCTCTTTCCCATGGACATCTTTGTGGAGGCTCTTGGCCCCAAGGCTGGCTGCAGAGCTGCGGGGCCCAGCAGGCTGTCTGTGTGAAGCTCTGCAGAGCAGTCTTGCAGGGAGAGACTGTGGAGACTAATGGAGATGTGCCAGCAGATGGGTGGTGGGCCTGGCCCCGGCCGGGGTCCTTGCTGACACAACCCAGGCTGGAAGTGTGGGCTGGCTCCCGCCCCGCAGAGGAGCACGGCGTGGGCTCCTCTAAGGAGGGAGTTCTTGAGGCTCCTCTTGACTCACTCCAGGAGTAATGTCCAGGTGAGGACTGATGAGACAGGGAGTGGCAATTAAAGAAGGGTCCAGGCACCCACCCCCTCCTGCTGGGATGGCTGGAGAAGAGAGGACAGACAGAGCAGAGTGATGGACATGCTGAGCTGTGGAACAGACAGCCAGTCCCTGGAGGGGCTACAGTGGGCCTCACCTACACAGAAAAGAGCCATGGACCGGGAGGCAGAGGCAGAGGTTAGAATCCTCACTTATTTATTTATTTTGGAGACAGGGTCTTGCTGTGTCACCCAGGCTGGAGTGCAGGGCACAATCACAGCTCACCGCAGCCTCAACCTCCCAGGCTCAACCAATCCTACCTCAACCTCCTGAGTAGCTGGGACCACAGGTGCCTGCCATCCCACCTGGCTAATTTTAAAATTTTTAAATATTTTTGAATAGAGTTGGGGTCTTGCTATGTTGCTGAGGCTGGACTTAAACTTCTAGCCTCCAGGAATTCTCCTGTTTGGGTTCTCAAAGTGCTAGGATTATAGTTGTGAGCCACTGTGCCTGGCAGAATCCTTACCCTTTAGCCAGGCATGGTGGTGCATGCCTGTAGTCTTAGCTACTCAGGAGGCTGAGGCTGGAGGATTGCTTGCTGCCAGGAGTTCAAGGCTGCAGTAAGCTATGATCACACCATTGCACTCCATCCTGGGTGACAGAGTGAGACCCCCCTCTCTAAAAACATAGCATTAAAAATAAATGAAATATTTGTCTTGTCACTCTTGGGCTATTTAACATGAAGCAGCTTTCTGAATCCCTCTGTACTGCAGCTCTCCCACCCACGTGGAGGCTTCAAGAACTACCGTGACTTCCTACTTCACGGCCCTTTGGCTGTGAGGATCAAATGCGATTGTGCAAGTACAAAGAACCTGACAAACTGAAAAATGTGGTGTGACCCTAAGTGCTTCTACCCAATGCTGGCAGGCAGTGTGCGGGCCAGGGGTATTGATTGCTTTAGTACAGTCAAGGTCAGTGCTATCTGGGGCCTAGAATATGTCTTATGTCCTCTTAAGAGTTTTTCTTGGTGATCACCTCCTTCCTCCTTCCCATATGTCACACCCAACACTCTCATCTCTGTGGCTGCAGCTCTCCCGTGAACTCCATGCCACTCTGGGCTCCAGAGACAGTCGACCTGCCCCACCAATTCCTGGTGTGTGACTTCAGAGTGCACTGACCCCTGCTGGCTTGGCTTTCTCTTCTCACGGTTGAGGACATTGATAATGCTGCCAGCTTGGGCTTGAGAGGATTTAAGTGAGATGCTGTATGAGAAACTTACCATACAAAGGTAAGTTTTTAATCACTGCTCTTGCCAATTACTCATCTTCAAAGCCAGCGTGGGATTGGCAGTGTGATCACTTCTTTGAACCCCACTCCAGACTGTGGTGGAAGGTGATATTCTTTCTGTGTCTATCTCTCGTGTTCCTTTCCTTTTATCCTAGGTGAGCCCAGGGGCACAGTATGAGGACCTCGTGGTTTTAGAACTCAGAGTTAGGGGATGAGGTAGAGGGTTTCCCCTGGTTTCTGGGCCCTCCAGCTTCTCGGGATTATCTTGCAATGCAGCCTCCACAGTATGCACAGGAGCCCCAGCGCTCAGCAGGGCTCAGCAGACTGACTCCTTAAAGAGGCCTGAATGACAGACACTTCCCAGGGAAAATAAGCCAAACTGGGAGGTTGCCCTTCTGCGACCTCCTGGGGCCTGAGAGAGTGAGCTGCTATGGAACTGTTTCCTGCTGTTCACTGACATTTTTCCTGAAGGCCCCTGATGCTAAGGAGGAAACTCTCAAAAGAAAACAAGGAACATGAGAAATATGAGAAAGCCAGTGGTCTAGATTACGGATCTGTTTCTTGGAAACGATGTGAACCTCTGGCAGGAGATGTTCAGAGACAGGGAGGTATGCGGTGCTGCAAAAACACCTGTTGCTGTCGTGTCTGTGGGTGATGATGGAGAAATCTTGAGAGTGAAACAATTGACCCACCAGAGCATGTGTCCTAGCAGGAGGATGCAGAATTGCACAGCTCTTCCCACCTGCAGTGAAGGGGGATGGGCAGATTTTAAAAAAATGATTGTGCGTTTCTCTTTTGCTTTGCTGAAGAGACCTGTACACTAGTTCTGTGCTACCCAGAGTAGTAGCCACTAGCACATGTGGCTAATTTCATGTAAGTTACCTGAAATGAAATACATGAAAAAGTACATTCCTCTAGCCGACAAGCCATGTTTCAAGTCCTCAGTGGCCACATACAGCTAGCGTGGGGATGGCACAAAGGGTATTTCCACCATTGCAGAAAGTTCTTTTGGACAGCAATGCTTTCATGTGCCCCAAACATTCTTGTTTGTGAGTGGGAGGGAATGAGAAAAGTTATTTAAGAAATGCAAAGAGAGAGAACAGCTTCGTATTCAGCCCTTGACATTCAGAATCTGATCCTTCAGCAATAAGAGAGCTATGCATGCCAGGCTATTGTCTTCAAAACCCATTTCCACATCTCTGTCGCTCCCCCTTTAACATTTCAGCAATGGAGCCTGGGTGACTCTTCTCAAAGACTTCTTCCATAGCATAGAGGAGAGTCTCTTGGCTTGGCTGGAGCCCAGGAGAAAGAGGGAGTGAGGCAAGAGAAGCAAAGGACAAGTTGGAGCCCCTTTCAGCCTGGGAAACATAAGGACCAGGAAGGAGAGGGGCTCGGCTGGCAAGCAGCTGGGCCTGGGTCTGCTGTATTGTCCCTTCCAGGCTTAGGCTGGTGATATGGTTTGGCTGTGCCCCCACCCAAATATAATCTTGAATTATATTTCCCATAATCCCATGTGTCACAGGAGGGACCCGACAGGAAGTGATGGGATCCTGGGGGCAGTTTCCCCCATGCTTTTCTCGTGATGGTGAGTGAGTTCTCACAAAATCTGACGGTTTTATAAGCATCTGTCATTTCTCCTGCTGGCACTTTTCTCTCCTGCCAGCTTGTGAAGAAGGACATGTTTGCTTCTCCTTCTGCCCTTCTGTTTCCTGAGACCTGCCTAGCCATGTGGAACTGTGAGTCAATTAAACCTCTTTTCTTTATAAATTACCCAGTCTCAGGTATTTCCTCATAGCAGCGTGAGAACAGACTAATACAGCTGGTGAGGGGCATGGGTGCAGGCAAGGTGAAGGCCACATAGAAAGCAGAGCCTGCCACACACCAGCCTGGGAATGGCCACATCAACCTGTGGCACTAGGTGGCCCTGGGAAGCCAGGGTCTTGCCTTCTCCAGCTGCCTTGGTCACCATGTTAGTTGAAAACTGAGTCAGCAGCCAGGGGCCTGCCATGGTGTCCATCATGGCAGGTTAGAGGTGACCCATTGCAGAGGCTAGAACTTTCAGGGCAGTGAACTGGGTGGTGGGTGGTTGAAGACTCAGCATCTGTTGCCATTGGCAGCCAGTTGAGGCCAAGGCAGTCTGAAGTGGACACGAGATTATCACCAGGACAAGCAAGAGCAGTCTGGGGGAGACATACAGAGGCCTCACATAGAGTGAGAACAAAGTAGTCTGGATGCATTGGCTCATGCTTGTAATCTCAGCATTTCAGAAGGCCGAGGTGGGAGGATTGCTTGAGGCCAGGAGTTTGAGACCAGCCTGGGCAACAGAGCCAGACCCCAACTTTACAAAAATAATAATACTAATAAAAATTAATAAAAAATAGAATAAGAGCAAAGCAAAAAATCTCTTGGGTGCTCAGAGAAACAGACCCAGCTGGGTGGTCATGGTGATCCCATGGTGATCAAAATAGACTGGGTAATTTATAAAGACAAGAGGTTTAACCCAGCTGTTGGTACAGCTTGATCTCCTGTGTCCTAGTCAGGAGGAAGTGGCGCTCAATGCCAGGCCTGCTGGATGAGTCCCCACATCCTTCTTGGGTGGTTTTGTATGTGCCCTAAGAGTATCTCTATTGAAAGTGACAGAAACTCCAACTCAAATTAGTTAAAAAAAAAAAAAAAACACCAAAAAAAAAGAGGTTACTCCTTCATGTAACTGAAAGTCCAATAATATATATATTTTTCCAGGTCCAGCTACAACTAGATCCAGAGCTAAACTGATGTCATCAAGTCTCAGTTTGAATGATCCTCTCAGCTCCACTGTTCTTCATCTTAACTTCATTCCAAAGTCATTCCACAGTGGTGATATAGCTGCCAGCAGCTACACAAACCCAAAGGCAACAGCCCACATCCTTCTCCCAGAAGTCCCATAAAGAGTCTCACTGCTTTTCATTGGCTCTGATTGTGGCCGACACTCACCCTTCATCCAATCTCTGTGGCCAGGAGAATCCAGCGCTCTGATTGGTCAGGCCTGGCTCCATGGCCACCTGAAGTCAGAGGTGGAGTTAACTCCATCTGCAACACATGGACTGATGGAGAAGGGAAAAAGATCTGGAAATCCAAAAAGCTTGGAGAGCAAATTGCATTTGGTTTCTATTACACAGTGCAGCAGATTTAATTATTCTTGAAAAAATTTTTTATCTTCAAAGGGACTCAAGCTGAAGACCTCCTTTAGGTATGTCGTCGGTAGATACCTACCTCCAGTGGCTAGCTTGTTTTAGCCTCATGGTCAAGATGAGGAATCTCAGAGTGGACTGCAGCCCATGCTCTTTTCCAGAGCGTGTCAGAGGACAGGCTGTCACGAAGGCAGGCTTCACAGTGCCGGTTTCCTGAGACCACAGGAAATGTGGCTGAAGGGGTCATTAATGTCTAACCTCCTGTGTTATTCTGGGTGCAGTTCTAATGCCCAGACCATTGGTGTCCCCTGGAATGTGCCCTTGGGTCACAGCAAACTTTAAGTTATTGTTAATGAGGTTGTGCATATTTGCATAAACTTTCAAGGTGAAATATTTCAGGGTTTTTCTTGTGGCTGGCATTTGTTTTTCTTTCTCTATCTTTTCACTTACCACAATTGATTCAAACCCCTTAAGCCTGGAAAGGACATAGGAGCAAAGGGGGACCCCATAACTGGGGGGCATGCAATAATGGAGGCGTTGAGAGCAAGCCAGAGCTCTGGCCAAAGGTGGTCAGACAATGGTCCAGATCCCCGTTATTAAGCTTCCCCAGGCTTCATCTGTGGGAGTGGTGGCGGATTGAATATTTCCCACCCCCAGAATTCATATCTGCCTAGAACCTCAGAATGTGACATCATTTGGAAATAGAGTCTTTGCAGATATATTAGTTAAGATGAGATCATGCTAGATTAAGGGTGGGCCCTAAATCCAAAGGAGAGGAATCTCATTCTGTCTCCCAGGCTGGAGTGCAGTGGCAAGATGTCAGCTCGCTGCAACCTCCACCTCCCGGGTTTGACACACACACACAGGGGAAGAGGGCCTGTGAAGATGGAGGCAGAGAACGGAGTGACGCAGCGACAAGCCAAAGGGCACTGAGGATGGCCAGAAGCCACCAGAGGCTGGAAAAGCAAGAGCAAAGTCTCCCTGGAGCCTGCGGAGAGCCTGGTTCTGCCGATACCGATACGGACTTCAGAGTCGTAGCCTCCAGAACTGTGAGGGAATACAGTGCTGTTGCTTTAAGCCATAGCATTTGTATTCATTTGTTACAACAACCCTAGGAAACCAATCAGGGGCTCTTAAAGGAATCCAAGGCCTGAGGCAAAACATGGGTCAGAGAATGGAAATGTGGACACAGAAGTCCCCGTGGAAATGCCCTGATGAGACCTGTTTGAAGGATGAACTTCTGCTCCAAGATAATGTGGGCCTGTCCATGCCACATTCTTTATTAGGCCACCATATTGGCTCTGCAGTTTGCACCCCCAAGGGGAGAGAAGGGACCGGAATCCTGTCTATCTCTCTCCACTGAGCCAAATGTGCTGGTACAAAGCCTCATTCCCCTGGAGAAAAGGGTTTCCTTTTCTTGGCTTGAAGGTGCTAACTATCCTGCCTGTTCCTTAAGCTGTGTGCTGGGGGAGTGAGGCTGTACAGAGGGGCCACCACCATCTAATTCACATGATGGGCCGGGCACAGTGGCTCATGCCTGTAATCCTAGCACTTTGGGAGGCCGAGGCGGGTGGATCACTTGAGGTCAGGAGTTCAAGACCAGCCTGGCCAACATGGTGAAACCGCGTCTCCACTAAAAATACAAAAATTAGCCGGGCGTGGTGGCATGTGCCTGTAATCCCAGCTACTCAGGAGGCTGAGGCAGGAGAATCACTTGAACCTGGGAGCCGGAGGTTGCAGTGAGCTGACATTGTGCCACTGCACTCCAGCCTGGGTGACAGAATGAGATTCCGTCTCAAAAAAAAAAAAAAAAAATTCACATGACAGTACCATAGAGACTAGCGGCCCTGATCCAGCTGCACACAGCCCTCACTCACATTGCCCAACCACAGAATCCCTCATTCCTTCCACAGGCACCCACACCCATTCCCCCACCCACCCACACTCTTTCAATATTCAGTCTCTCCTCATTTTTCACTGGTTCCATATTTGCAAATTTGCCTACTTGCTAAAATTTATCTCTACCCCCCAAATCCATACTCACGATACACTCATGGTCATTTGCAGACATGTGCAATGTGCAGAGTGACAAAAAATTTGGGGTCTCTGGATGTGCATGTTTATACCTGAGATCAAACAAGGCTATGCTCTGCTCTCTTTTTTTCTTACTCTAAATAAGAGTCCTTTTCATAGTTTATGTAGTGCCATGTTTTTCGCATTTTTGTGCTTTTTGTTGGTGATTTTGCCATTTAAAATGGTCCCCAAGGGTAACACTGAAGTGCTATCTAGTGTTGCATAGCCTGAGAAGGATGCAATGCAACTTCCAGAGAAAATATGTGCGTTAGGTAAGCTCTGCTCAGGTGTGTCACACTGCAGGTGGCCATGAGTTCAATGTACTAATGAATCAGCAATACATATCATAGGAAGTGTCCTTAAACAGAAAGAGAAATAAAACTGTCAGAGGCGTTCAAACTAGAGTGACTCCATCTTGAATAGGGGCTTGGTAAAATAAGGCCGATGCCTGCTGGGCTGCATTCCTAGGTGTTTAGGCATTCTTAGTCACAGGATGAAACAGGAGGTCAACAGGACTGATATCACAAGATACAGGTCACAAAGACCCTGCCGATAAAACAGGAGGCCGTAAAGAAGCCAATCAAAACCCATCAAAACCAAGATGGTGACAAAAGCGACCTCTGGTCATCCTCACTGTTCATTATATGCTAATTGTAATACATTAGCAGGCTGGGTGCAGTGGCTCACACCTGTAATCCCAGCACTTTGGGCAGTTGAGGCAGGTGGATAGCTTGAGCCCAGGAGTTTGAGACTAGCTTGGGCAACATGGCAAGATCCTGTCTCTACAAAAACTACAAAAATTAGCTGGGTGTGGTAGCACATGGCTGTTGTCCCAGCTACTAGGGAGGCTGAGATGAGAGGATCGTTTGATCCTGGGGGTCAGAGGTTGCAGTGAGCCAAAACTGCACCACTGCACTCTAATCCGGGTGACAGAGTGAGACCCTATCTCAAATAATAATAATAATAGTAATAATAATAATAATACATCAGCATGCTAAAAGACGCTCTCACCAGTGCCATGACAGCTTACAAATGCCAAGGCAAAGGCTGGAAGCTACCCTATATGGTCTAAAAGGGTGAGGGACCCTCAGTTATGGGAACTCCTCTCCCCTTCCTCGAAAACCCATGAATAATCCACCCCTTGTTTAGCATATAATCAAGAAATAACCATAAGTTTACTTAGTCGAGCAGCCTCTGCCACTGCTGTGGCTGCGGAGTAGACATTCTTCTGTTTCTTTACTTCTCTAATAAACTTGCTTTTGTTTTACTCTGTGGTCTCGCTCGAATTCTGTCTTGCGTGAGATCCAAGAACTCTCTCTTGGGGTCTGGATTGGGACCTCTTTCTTGTAAAAAAAACAAGGTTATGAATCAATCAGTTGATGAAGATGTTGTGACCAGAGGCTCATAGGAGCATAACCCTCTATTTCCCCTAGGAGCAATGGTTCAGTATTCACCATTCCAGCATTCCAGAAAGTTTATGGAACATCACTATATCCAATAATGAGAATTGCTTATATTTTTTCACCCAGGCCCGGTGAGGGGAATGGTGATGAACTGATCGGTGTCCCTGCCCTCACCTGTCTCTCCCTATGTCACAAAATGAAGGATGTCCTGTAGAGAGGAGCTCTGGAAACTCTAGGTCTACACCTGTGAAGATTATTTCTCCCCTTTAGCAAACATCTTTAGAACACCCATGACATCAGGGAGGGCTATGCCATTGTGGAGCAGGGTCTTCCCTGAGAATTATGAGACCATGAGCTCCTTTTCTGCAGTGATTTATTCACTGGCTCCGAACAGTGTGAAAACAAAATAAAACAAATGAAAACACAAACAAAGAAACAGAAAACTATAAAAGCAAACCACTGCCTAATAACGGGCATCTCACAGAAAGCAACAGTTTGCTATTGGGCCAATTCAATGCCATCAATGCCAGTGGACATTTTGAGAGGAATCTCAGCATATAGGTAATAAAACATTATAGATTAGACAAGGAAATAAAAGAAGAAATAAAGCAGTCCATTCACTAATCTCATAAATGTGTTTCTGTGTTACCCTTGTCCTTCCAATCTGCACTGAAAACAAAACAGCAAAAACAGACAGAGAGAAAGACAAAGGGTGTCCCTGTTCACTCTAGTACACTAGTCTAAGGGCTTCCCAGAACCAGTTAAAAAGTAGCTGTGCAAATTGCAAGTCTTGAAAACACTGACACAGCTGAGCCGGTGTAAAGAAATACACAGTGAAACCTCATTCATTCACCCACCAGTAACTCAGAATTTGGGTAATTTGAAGAGGGTCAAGGCTGGTGTTTAACCTGGCAGTTACCTGAAGAAATTTAACCCAAAGACATTACTTACAATGCAAATTAATATTGGAAAATAATTTACTCAGAGGAAATGTTAAAAGTATGTAAGAGAACAAACTTTTAAAATTAGCCCCAGGCCACTGGGGGCCCATTAACACGTATCTATGGTATGTTAGTGCCTTTTCCTGCAAAGGACTGTATTTTTCCAAGTTAAAACTGATGTTTGCCACTGAATAACCTTGGGTGAATTGCGTCAAACTCTTTGAGGTCTAGTGTTTTTTCTCTAAAAATGTGTAAGTCATGAGGTCATCATGAAGGTCAAATGGCAATGCACTGGAAAGAGTGCTATAAATTATAAGGGCCATGCAAATGGTGGTAGCCAGACCAGCTGACATTCCTCTTGCCTTGGCTCAGCTGTTCCCTTCCTGCTCTGTGTCCAAATTCTTTCTTTCCCCTTCCTTCCTTCCTTCCTTCCTTCCTTCCTTCCTTCCTTCCTTTCTTTCTTTCTTTCTCTTTCTTTCTTTCTTTCTTTCTTTTTCTTTCTTTCTTCCTTCCTTCCTTCCTTCCTTCCTTCCTTCCTTCCTTCTTTCTTTCTTTCTTTCTCTCTCTCTCTCTTTCTCCTTCCTTCCTTCTCCCTCCTCCTCCTCCTTCTTCTTCTTCCTCTTCTTCTTTCCCTCCCTCCCTCCCTTCCTTTCTCTCTTTCTCTCCCTCCCTCCCTTCCTTTCTCTCTTTCTCTCCCTCCCTCCCTTCCTTTCTCTCTTTCTCTCTCTCTCCTTCTCTCTCCCTCTCCTTCTCTCTTTCTTTCTTTTTTTGACAGAGTTTCACTCTTCTTGCCCAGGCTGGAGTGCAATGGCATGGTCTTGGCTCACTGCAACCTCTGTCTCTTGGGTTCAAGCGATTCACCTGTCTCAGCCTCCTGAGTAGCTGAGATTACAGGCATGCGGCAACATGCCCAGCTAATTTTTGTATTTTTAGTAGAGATAGGGTTTCACCATGTTGGCCAGGCTGGTCTCGAACTCCCGACCTCAGGTGATCTGCCCACCTCTGCCTCCCAAAGTGCTGGGATTACAGGCGTGAACCACCCTGGCCTGGGCAAATTCTACCTTTCCCTTGAGAAAAGCAAGAAAACCGAAGAATGCAAGTCCTGTTAAATGATCAGACCCAGAGAGACATTGAAGTGAGCCAGCCCTGGCATCCTCCTTCACCCCCAGCTGCACATTCATCTATTGAAGCTGCCTGCTGCTGCCACAGGTATCTAGAAACTAACCAGTAACACTGCATGGGACATGCTAACCCACACTGATAGCTTCAGAGTGTACAGCCAATCACTAATCAACGCTACTTCTATTAACCAATGCTACTTCTATTAACCAATGCTACTTCTATTAACCAATGAGAATTCTTGACAGACAACTTTCTACCAGCCACTCCCTGTCCTTTGTGTTTAAAAACCTGCTTTTACCAAAGGCCAAATAGAGCTCATATCCAAGGTTACTTGGGTCTGAGTCTTCCAGGCAGTTGTCCTAACTTTAGCTCAGGAAACTTTTTTTTTTGAGACAGAGTCTCGCTCTGTCTTCCAAGTTAGAGTATAATGGTGCGATCTCAGCTCACAGCAGCCTCTGCCTCCCAGGGTCAGATGATCCTCCTGGCCTCAGTGTCCTGAGTAAATGGGATACTACAGGCATGTGCTACCACTCCTTGGTAGTTTTTGTAATTTTCACAGAGACAGGGTATCACTATGTTTCCCAGGCTGATCTTGAACTGGGCTGAAGTGATCCCCCCACCTCGGCTTCCCAAACTGTTGGGATTACAGGCATAAGCCACTGTGCCTGGCCAAGAAAATGCTTTAAATCACATTTTGTCCCTCAATTTCTTTCTTTTAGGTCAACACCCTCACCACTCAACTGATATCTTACTGCTTTTATGAAGCCTTCCTTGATTCCTCCGGCGGGGTGATACCTCTCTCAGTATCTTCCGTGGTATGTCGGTATGTTGCTGGTGCATATTCTGTCATGTGTCATGTTATGTTCTATATGGCAGCCACTTTGTGTGAGAGTTTCATATTCTCTGCTGGTCTGTTGGCTCCTTGAAATTCAGTACTGTAACTTACCGATCCCGCTCTCTCACCCATTACTTAGCTCGGTGTCTCCATGAGAAACAACGCTTTTCTGAGTGCACAACACACCTTCCAGGTGGCTCAGCCCAGCCAGCCTCCTTGGCATAGGGCCCAACTTTCAAGGGTTATTTGGAAACTTGGGAAACTTGGGAACTCAATGCTGCCACCAAGGTCTCATTCAAGAGTGTTTCAGGAAGGCTAATAGAGCGTCAGGGTGCAGGTTGGAGCCAGCATGGGCTGATGACAATTGCAGGACAGTAGCCACCATAGATTTGGGCTAAGTGTCAGAATCATTGCAATGGAAAACCTCAAGGAAGAATTTAACGTAATAACCCTCGAGAGAAAGGAATTGTCTAGAATTGGGTTTTTATAGTTGTAGCAGTTATCAGGAATTCTTGATTGACTGCAGGCATTACAGGTAACACCTGTTCCCCTCTATCCACCTCCACCAATATTTGTTTTGTTTTTGAGAGGAGGGAGGAAGTTGTGGAGGGGGAAGCAAGTCTTGTCCTCCCCTTTTCCCCTGTCCTAGAAAAAGCAGAAGATGAGTGGGTGTTAAGGAGTCTCCTTCCCTTGAGCCTATGGAGTCAGCATGATCTTTATAGATAGGGGACTGGAGGTTGGTACTATTGATAATGGAAATATTCCAGAAAACTGTGATACTCTGTGTCCAGGCAGAGTTGCTTAAGGCTGGGGAGATAAATGCAGCCCAGAGCAGGGTTGCTGTGTCTTCTACTGCCCTGCCAGGAACCAGGCTTCCAGGGAAAGGAAATGTTGGGAGCATTTAGAGACCGCTGTAGCAGAGGCAACAGATAGGGCTGCAGTGAGGCTATTCCAAGAGACCTTCGCGAGGGTAGCATGAGCAGGTGGGGGCGTGAATGGGAGCCCAAGGAAGAAGCAGAGGTTGCACAGATACAGACTGGGTTGGGGGCATCTGAGAAGCTCCCTTTAGAGCTCCCAGAACTTGCAGGTCCACGCTGGGGCACAGAGCCTCTGCTTCTGCTCGGGTGGTAACTGTGGAGCTGGCAAATGTCTGGGTGCCATCTGATTTCCAAAAGGGATTTGATAAGGCTCAGTGGCACAAGAAAAACACCACTTACTGCCAATAATTGGGACACTCGATTAAAATGTTTTATTTATTTTGATGATCAAAATTCAAATGGAACAAAGGGTAGACAGTCAAAAGTCTGCACCTAATCCCTCCTTCCTAGACATTGTTTCTTTCCTAGAGCACACTGTTTACATGCTAACAGGATGACAGCAGACACTGTGTGAAATCAGTCAGTGTGAGCACACTGTTTACATGCTAACAGGACCACAGCAGACACTGTGTGAAATCAGTCAGTGTGAGCACAATCAGGGTTACATTTTCTATGTATCTTTAGAGATATTCTATCCACGTAAAGTATATGTATATGGCTGGGCCTGGTGGCTTACACCTGTCATCCCAGTGCTTTGGAAGGTAGAGTGGGGAGGAATGCTTGAGGCCAGGAGTTCAAGTCCAGCCTGGGAAACATAGTGAGAGTCTGTCTCTACAAAAAAAAATTTTGTTTTTTAATTAGTTGGGCATGGTGGTGTGTGCCTGTAGTCCCAGCTACTCTGAGGCAGGAGAGTCACTTGAGCTTAGGAAGGCGAGGCTGCAGTTAGCTATGATCATACCACTGCACTCCAGCATGAGTGAGAGTGCAAGAACCTGTCTCTAAGGACAAAAAAAAGTGTATTTTCATTTAGATATTCTCTTCTCCCCCGACCTTTTTAGTACAGATGACAGCAATATGGGATGCATGCTGTCCTGCACTTTGCTTTTTCACATTACAATATATCCTTAAGAGTCTGAATCAAATCCATCCATACCAGGCTATCCTGCCCCTCCACTTTATTTTTTAATTTTTATTTATTTATTTATTTTTTGAGACAGAGTCTCACTATGTCGCTAGGCTGGAGTGCTGTGACGCAATCTCGGCTCACCGCAACCTGTGCCTCCCTGGTTCAAGCAATTTTCCAGCCTCAGCCTCCTGAGTAGCTGGGACTACAGGAGTGTGCCACCACGCCCAACTAATTTTTGTATTTTTAGTAGAGCCGGGGTTGCACCACGTTGGCCAGGAAGATCTCGATCTCTTGACCTCATGATCCGCCCACCTCGGCCTCCCAAAATGCTGGGATTACAGGCGTGAGCCACCGTGCCCGGCCCACCACTTTATTTTTTGCAGTTGTATAGTATTCCATTGTATGGATGTCCCATGACTTGTTTAAGCAGTGTCCTCTATTAATAAACATTTAGGTGTTTCCCCAAACCTTGCTATGATAAATAATGCTACCGTTAACAACCTTGTATGTATATTATCCATATATATGTGAGAATGCATTTGTTTGGCAATTTCTTGCAAGTAGGATTGCTGGGTCAAAGGTGTGTACAGTTGCATTTTGTATGAATATTGCCAAATTACACTTTAGAGAGGTTGCACTAATTAATCTCTACCTATCTTAAAGGTGAAAAACTGTAGATAATAGAATTTTAAGTTAGCTTGTCTCTTATTATGAATAAAGTTGAGTACACTGCCCGATGTTGTAATCCATTTTTAATTTCATTTCTGTGAGCTGTCTTGTTTATGTCCTTTCCCATTTTTCTGTTGGGGTTTGGTCTTTTAATTTTGCAGTGCTATTTGTATGCTAGGGAAATCCGAATTGCACATTTTTTCATCAATTTATTGTTTTTTATAGGTCATTTTGAATAACTTAGTGCAACATAGTATTGACCTAGTTTAGATGCTTTGTTTACTTAAAAAGTATAAAATCAGATATTGAAAAAGAATGCTGTGCAAATTAAAGGTTTACTATTACTGAGTCTTCTGTCTTCAGATGCAGAGCATCCTAATGAATAAGAACTGAAATAGTCAAGAAACACTGAACACAGCCTTTGGTGCTGTGAGTAACACAAACAAGTAAATTTCAAAATCCATCACTGAGTAAGTCAGAAGTGATGGAGGCCTGGCTCATGCCTATAATCCCAGCACTTTGGGAGGCTGAGGCAGGAGGATCACTTAACATCAGAAGTTCTAGACTAGCCTGGGCAAAATAACAAGACCTCATCTCTACAAAAATAAGTTTAAGAAAATTAGTGAGGTGTGGTGGTGCCCATCTGTAGTCCTAGCTACTTGGGAGGCTGAAGTGGAAGGATGGCTTGGGCCCAGGAATTTGAGGCTGCAGTGAGCTGTGATCACACCACTGCACTCTAGCCTGAGCCAGAGTGAGACATTGTCTTAAAAAAAAGTGATGGATCAATAAAATGTTGGAAAGTGGAGACAGGGTGTGGGCACATGTGTTTGGGCAGAGTGAGGATGGGAGTGGGAACCCCTTTGCCTGCAGGAGAATGCTGCATAAAGCAGGCATGTTCAGGTGTCCTATGGGGGAAAAAGAAAAGAGGAAGTGCAGCGACCTAGGAAGTGTGCAGGCCACCAGGCAAGGGCTTAAAGAGGTCAAGTCAGCAAGTACTAGCCCAGTGCTACTAAAGGAGTCAAGGCCTAGATGAGCTGGCCTTCTCACCAATAAACTCCCATTGCCTCTTCTGTGGCTAGGGTCATAAATACATCTGTGGCTTCTCTTGCTATCCCATGTCCAACCCATTGCCCAGGGCACCTGAATGAGGCTTCCAGCACACCTGAATGAGCACCAAAGACATAGGTCTAAGTCAGCCTGGAGGGAGGTGGTACAACTTCAGGCCACCCCATCTCCCTCTTCAGTTCCTTCTGTTACAAATGCCAGAAACAAGGGGAAAGCAAACCAAACAAATTTGTTTTCCCTTAAAGAACAAGACTAGCTGGTGAAGCTCAGGCCTGCTGGGCATGGTGGGATAAGATACTGACAGAGTTATCAAGGAAGCCAAAGCCAAAGACAGCACCAAGATGCATTATCTATGGCAGTTGCAGTCAACCAGCAATTTTTGATAGCTATTAACATTGTAATACACTTTTCTGTTGATTAGATTGGTTAGGCCATTTGACCTATTCTAGCCCTGCAGAATTTCTGCGGCCAGACCTAAAATGCTGGAAATCTGCTCTCTGGTAAGGTCTAGGCATGCATCCTTGCCAGTTCCTTTCTGTATTTCCTAGGCTTCTTGTCCAGGTTTCACAAACTTGGATACACATAACAGATTGAATTCCAGCTTGGATGCATGGAGTATTGGAACAGTCAAAACCTTCAAGTGTGGTCTCAAGATCATTAACAAACAAGTCGTTTCCATAACATGATAGTAGCCTACTAATTGCCTCCTTATGCCATAAACTGTGCATATATGTTCTTTCTAAGTCTCTCGATTGTCCAAGGTAGGTATGACATTCTTTACTTTAATTTTTATAGATGAAGCAACCTGAACTCAGAAGGGTTAATTACCTAAGGTCATATGGCTAGTATGCAATTAGCTAGAACTGGGATTTGAACCCAGTTCTGTGTAAACCCAAGGCCTGAACACTTGCTACTTCCCCTTGCTACATTCTCCATTGCTATGACGAGGCCAAGGTTTCTTTTCTAAACTACTAGATGTAGAGCTCCATAACATCTCAGGATTGTGTCAACTCTCAAATCCCATAATACTAGGTATTGATCTCAATGATCAACATTGTTCTTAAGATTCTGACAACTATACGAAAGAGAATAATTACCTGCTCAATGCAACTGGAGAGCAGTTACACACACACACACACACACACTCCTATGATGAATTACTAGACCATAGATTAGAGATGATAAGGACATTTAAAGTACATGTAGTCACATGGTACAATAAGCCAAAATCATTGGGGAAGGCTTTCTGAAGGAGAGAATTTCTGTTTTAGACCTCAAGAGGTGATTAGAATTTTGAGAGGTAAAATAAAGAAGAGGGTGGCTTTGCTTTCTGGCCATGTGGTGGACTAGATGTCCTAGAAAAACTCCCCACTCAATATGGCTAAACTTGCAGGATACAAAATTCCTTTGAAATGCATCACTGAGTTTGCAAAAAGGTGAGAGTATTTCCCAAGGGCTAAAAACAAAGAGAGTTGCTAGTGCTTTTGGTGGTCCTGGTTGTCCAGAGCAAGGGTTGGAAATCATTTTCTGTATAGGGCCAGATAGTAAATATTTTTGGCTTTACGAGCCCAGATGGTCTCTGTTCAAACGGCTCATCTCTGCCTCTGTGGCATAAATGCAGCCACAGACAATACATAAGCAAAAGGGCATGGGAAGACTTGCCTAGCTGTGAGCTCAGTTTGGCCCATGAGTTATGCTTTGCTGATCTCTGATCTAGGGTCTTGGGTTTTAATGCCTTCTGTGGATCTTCTGTTTTGGGGCCCACACAAGGTGAGAAGATTGAACTGAGACAACCCTCACATGTGTAAAACAGGATTCCCGGGGCAGTGTGGACTAGATGCATGAGGCCCCTGGCAAGGGAAGACAGATAGGGATACTTGCTTTATGAAGTGGGACTCTGGTGAAAAAAAGAAATTTGAATTTGTTACTATAGTTAGGCCTACTGCTATGGTTTGAATGTGTCCCCTCCAAAATTCAAATGTTGTCAATGTGATCGTATTAAGAGATGGAACCTTTGAGAGGTGATTAGATAATTAGACCATGTAGGCTCCTCCCTTGTGAATGGGATTAAGCCTGTTTAAAATAAAGCTTCATGCCGCATTTGGTTGGCTAGTCCTCCAGCTCATCTGCCGCATGAGGACAGTGTGCCAGCCTTCTGGAGGATGCAGCCTCACCAGACAATCAAACCAGCTGGCATCTGGATCTTAGACCTTCCAGCCTCCAGAACTGTGAGGAATAATCATCTATTCATTATACATCACCCAGTCTCAGGTATTTGTTGTTGCAGCACAGAGAGACCAAGACACTTACCCTCACACATGCTTGAGGTTTGGATTTGTACTAACTGCATTGTACAGGAAACTTCAAGCTATGCAATTAACTTAAAGTGGTTATTTAAGTGGTAGTGCCTCAGGGGACCTTAGAAAACATGAGTTCATAATCCAAAATCACACGCCACACAAGGGAATAAGCCACCGGGAGCAAGAGTCAGCAGAAACAACAAATGGCAGAATTATTCTTTCAAGGATTGTGGGCATTGTAATGATTTTGTTACAAAAAGTGTTTAAAGAAGTAAAAGGGAAAATGAAAAAGATAGAGGATATTTCAGGGAAGGAGAGGAAGAGACACAAAGAGTCAATGGTGGGGATGAGAACATGTTAAGGGGCAAGATGGAAATAGTCCAAGATAGGGGCCATGTGATGGTACTAATGAATGAATGAACATTGATTAAACTCATAGTGCGCACCAGCACTTGGCTAGGTACTAATGGTAGAGATGGGTAAGAGTATAGGATTGCCCTCAAGGAAGTTCCAGTCTAGGAGAAGAATCAGATAATCAGGTAAATGAATAAATGCCATAAACTGTAATGGGTTCTATAACTAAACATAACAGAGGCAGAGGAAGAAGTTGCCCATTCTACTCAAGGAATTCAGGGCAGTTTCTTGGAGGATTTTATGCTTGAATCAAGTTCTGAAGGGTCTGTAGGAAACTAGACTTTACGGTATGGGTTACGGAGAACTTCAATAGTTTTAAGGAGGGAAGTAAAATGATCAGACTTATAATTAAAAAAAAATACCGATGACTGCAGTACAGTGAATAAAATGGAGAATGAAACAATGGGAGACCAGATATGACATTGTTTCAATAGTCATGAAAAGAAGCCACGAAGCCCTCCTATAAGGCAGCAGTGTAGGTGCATTTGAGAGTTATTTTAGAATTTTGTTCATTTGGGAATTACAAAAAGTAACGATGCACATTTACTGGCTGTAGCTCTACTTCTGGTGCTGTGTGATGGTTAATTTTAGGTGTCAGCTTGACTGGATTAAGGAATGCCTAGAGAGCTGGTAAAGCAGCACTTCTGGGTGTATCTGTGGGGTGCTTCCAGAGGAGGCTGGTGTGTGAGGTGGTGGACTGAGTGCTTATCAGCTGGGGGCCTCAATAGCACAAAAAAAGACAGAAAAAGATTTCCTCACTCTCTCCTGGAACTGGACACTCTCCTCCTCCTGCTCTTGATCAGAACTCCAGGTTCTCCATGACTTGCACCAGCGGTCTTGTGGGCTCTCAGGCCTTTGATCTCAGACAGAGCGACACCATCAGCTTCCCTTGGCTCTGAAGCTTTCAGACTTGGACTGAGCCATGCTCCCAGCATCTCAGGGTCTCCAGCTTGTGGATGGTCTGTCACGGGACTTCTCAGCCTCCATAAATTCGTGAGCCAATTCCCCTAATAAATCCCCTTTCATCTATGTGTGTATGTATGTATGTTTGTATCTATCTATCTATCTATCTATCTATCTATCTATCTATCTATCTATCTATCAATCATCTATCTCTATCATCTCTTGATCAATCTATCAATCTATCATCTATTATTGACCTATCATCTATCTGTTGTCTATCATCTATCTGTGTATTATCTATCTATCGATCTATTACATACCCATCATTTATCTCTCTCCTATTGGTTCTGTCTCTCTGGAGAACCCTGACTAATACAATCTGTAACCTTACACCTCCCCCTCCCAAGTGTTCCCAGGAGTCTCAGGGTTGTCTTGAAAATGCTCGTGACTGAGGTCAGGAGATTGAGACCATTCTGGCTAACATGGTGAAACCCTGTCTCTACTAAAAATACAAAAATATAGCCGGGGGTGGTGGCGGGAGCCTGTAGTCCCAGCTACTGGGGAGGCTGAGGCAGGAGAATGGTGTGAACCCAGGAGGCGGAGCTTGCAGTGAGCGGAGATCGTGCCAGTGTATTCCAGCCTGGGCGAGAAAGCGAGACTCCATCTCAAAAAAAAAAAAAAAAAAAAAAAGCTTGTGACTGAGTGCCCACCTCCCACCTTGTTCCCCCATGTCCTGCCCGGTGTTTCTACCACCCGCAGCTGTGGTGCTGTGGCTGAGACAGAGTGGAGGGTGAGAGTCTCTTCCTTCTCTTTGTTGTTAAGTGTCCTGAAGGAGTTCTGCTTGTTCCCTAATGATTACGAAGCTTACCAACCATAAAGTGGTTCTTTGTGTTGTCCCTTATCGACTCCCTACGCTCCACAAGATCAGGAAGTCAGTGGGGAGGAAGTCTAGTTGCCCATGCCCCTCACTTCTGACAGCCCAGTGCATCGTGCTGGTTCCTTCTAACCTCAGGGCAGCCTGCGGGACCCATAGCCGGGGTAAGAGGGAGGGACAGGTTTGACTCTCCCAGGATGTTACTTAGCCCTCATCCCAGGCTGTTATTTAGCCATCTCCCAGGATGTTACTTAGCTTCTGGCAAAGGTCACTACTAATTTGCTGGAAACACCTGCCCTGAGACCCAAGGGGGCCATCCATGCAAAGGTGAGACCCAGAGCTGTGAGTCACCAATGGGAGATAGAATGGAGGCAGGGAGGAGGTGGGAAGATTTACGGGCGTAACAGGGAAGATCATGGAA
Organism: Pan paniscus; assembly: GCF_029289425.2. Taxonomy (NCBI): domain Eukaryota; kingdom Metazoa; phylum Chordata; class Mammalia; order Primates; family Hominidae; genus Pan; species Pan paniscus. Next base: position 59,628,359 of record NC_073256.2, on the reverse strand, counting down.
CAGATCAGGCAAGGCCTTCAGTGCCTGCCTAGTGAGTCTGTTCTTCCCTGTAAACCAGTGTTTCTCCAAGCGTGGACTGGTATATATCAGCCTCTGAGTCACATGAGAGCTGGCTCAAAATTTCAATTTTAAGACCTATCTGAATCAGGACCACTGATGAGTGGGTTCGGGAGACTTGCATTATTTATTTATTTATTTTTAATTTTTTTTTGAGGCGGAGTCTCTCTTTGTCACCCAGGCTGGAGTGCAGTGGCACGATCTCAGCTCACTGCAGGGAGACTTGCATTTTTAACTGCTGATCCCTAGGTGGTAGTTGAAGAATCCACACACATTTCTATAATAATTGGGTCCATATGTCATCTCTTTAGGCAAACTGAAGGCTCCTGAGTGTAGGTGCTGCCTCTAAAGCCCCTCTTATCTCTCCTACAAGTGCAAGCACACAGTCGGTATACACTGTCTATTTATCGAAGCTGAGTGAAAGAGGAAATGCTGAAAACAGAATGATTGTGGTTAAAACTGCTCCTTCCAACAGTGAAACATTTAGATAGTTATTCATTTATTTATTGCTTTTTTGAGACAGGGTCTCACTCTGTCTCTCAGGCTGGAGTGCAGTGGTGTGATCCCAGCTCACTGCAGCCTCAACCTCCTGGGTTCAAGCCCTCCTCCCACATCAACCTCCATGGTAGCTGGGACTATAGGTGCATGCCACCATGTCTGGCTAATTTAAAAATATTTTTTGGGCTGGGCACAGTGGCTCACACCTGTAATCCCAGCACTCTGGGAGGCTGAGGCAGGCAGGTCACCTGAGGTCAGATGTTGGAGACCGGCCTGGCCAACATGGCGAAACCCCTTCTCTACTAAAAATACAAAAATTAGCCGGGCATGGTGGTGCATGCCTGTAATCCCAGCTACACAGGAGGCAAAGGCATGAGAATTGCTTGAACCCGGGACGTGGATGTTGCAGTGAGCTGAGATTGTGCCATTTCTCTCCAGCCTGGGCGGCAAAGCGAGATTCCATCTCAAAAAAAATTTTTTTTTTGTAGAGATGGTGATATAGTTTGGATATTTATCCCTGCCCAAATCTCATGTTGAATTGTAATCTCCAGTGCTGGAGGCGGGGCCTGGTGGGAGGTGTTTGGATCATGGGGGTGGATCCCTCCTGTCTTGGTGCTGTCCTCGTGATAGCAAGCTCTCGTGAGATCTGGTCATTTAAAAGTGCATGGCAGCTCCCCTCACACCACTCTCTCTCATTTGCTCCTGCTTTTTTTTTTTTTTTTTTTTTTCGAGATGGAGTCTCGCTCTGTTGCCCAGGCTAGGGTGCAGTGGTGTGATCTCTGCTTACTGCAACCTTTGCCTCCCAGGTTCAAGCGATTCTCCTGCCTCAGCCTCCCGAGTAGCTGGGATTACAGGCGCCTACCACCACACCCAGCTAATTTTTGCATTTTTAGTAGAGATGGGGTTTCACCATATTGGCCAGGCTGGTCTTGAACTCCTGACCTCGTGATCCACCTGCCTTGGTCTCCCAAAGTGCTGGGATTACAGGCGTGAGCCACTGCGCCCAGCCTGCTTCTGCTTTTGTCACGTAACATGCCTGCTCCCACTTCAGCTTCTGCCACTAGCAAAAGCTTCCTGAGGCCTCTCGAGAAGCAGATGCTGGCACTATGTCTCCTGGGCAGCCTGCAGAACCTTGAGCCACTAGACCTTTTTACTTATAAATTACCCACTCTCAGGTATTTGTTGATAGCAATGCAAGAACTGCCTAATATAGATGGGATTTCACTGTGTTGCCCAGGCTGATCTTGAACTCCTGGGCTCAAGTGATCCTCCCACCTCGGCCTCCCAAAGTGCTGGGATTACAGGCATGAGCCACAAAACCTGGCCTTTATTTCATTTTTATTCTATAAATACTTAGTGCCATTTCCAGGCAGGCGCTGTGCTAGGTGTTGAATCCCAAGAGACTTTCAGTGAGAGAGGCTGGGGCGCCTGGGGTGGAGAAGGGTGCCAAGGGTACCATGTGAGTGAGGTGGGATGTGGACAACTAGGCTGCACAGAAGAAAATGCTGTCTGCAGAGCAGTGAAAGTGAACAGCTCTAAGAGGTTTTCCTTGGGATGAATTATAATTTGTACGTTGTTCTCTCTTCCCAGATGAAGAAAGACATCTCAATTTCCCTCTGAATCTCCAGCTTCAGGGCATGGCAGGCCATTTGAAGACTTCTGGAGTCAAGAGATAAAGGGAAGCATTAGTTCCATTGGGTCCCGTTTGATCTTTATACCATCAACACGGGGCTCAGAGCTTCCCTGCTTCCCTTTCGCTCCTCAAGGACATGGGCCTTTTGATGTTCAAAGACAGTCTGAACGCCCCCTGGCCTTCTGAGCCTGAGCGTGCTGTTGGCAGGCTCTTCTGAATCAAGTTGGGGCAGAGGAGGATTCCTTGTCTCTTTCTGAGGCAGATCCCACAGTTGTTAGGAGTTGGATGAGCACGTTCTTTAATAGATTTCCTTTTTATTTTTCTGGGTCTCATCTGAAATTTTTGACCCTTGCATGTCTCCATTCTCTCAACCTTCTTTCTGATCAGAAAATTCCTTTTGTAATTTTGGCTACACAAGAGTAGCAAGGAATGCTTAGGGGACAAACAGAGTACTTCGAGAACAGCATGCATTCGGGCCAAGCTCCCAAGGCCATGCTGAGCATACCTCTCTGCAGCTCACAGCTTCGGGAAGCTGAGAGGAACAGAGGTCCTCAATCTCAGAAAGAAACAAAAGCAGATCACGGAATCACCCCTCCCTTTTCCCTTAGTGAAATATTTTAATGAGTTTTGAGGCTGTCTCTGTGTGTATGAAATGCCAGGGGTCTGCATCTCAGCTGTTATGACCAGAGGTCTTCTCTTGGGTGCTGGTGACGACTGAGGACTAGCTGGCTTCAGGAGAGCTGCTTCAGCTGCTTTTCCTGCCAGCCACACAGCAGGAGCAAGAAACAACTTTGGCTGGGCATGGTGGCTAACGACTGTAATCCCAGCACTTTGGGAAGCCAAGCCAGGAGGATCAGGAGGTCAGGAGTTCAAGACCAGCCTGGCCAACATAGTGAAACCCCATCTCTACTAAAAATACAAAAAATTACCTGGGCCTGGTGGCGGACGCCTGTAATCCCAGCTACTCGGGAGGCTGAGGCAGGAGAATCACTTGAAGCCAGGAGGCGGAGGTTTCAGTAAGCAGAGATCACACCACTGCACTCCAGCCTGGATGACAGTGCGAGACTCCATCTCAAAAAAAAATAAAAAAATAAAAAAAATAAAAAGCAAAAGAAACAACTTTGCAGTTGTTTTTTTGCAGTTGTTGCACTGAGAGGAGTAGGAGGTAAGAGAGAGAGGGGCATGTGTTAGTTTGCCTGCTGTCACTCAGTGACTTGGAGGAATGGAGATTTAGATCAAGGATACATGTCCAAGAAGGGAGACAATATGTCACAGTATCCCCAAAACGAACCATGGGGCTGGGCTCAGAGACATGGGAGCATAGCTTGGGAACTTAAAGACACAACTCAAGTCACTAGATTCTCTGACTCCCTCCGCCCCAGCCTCTGCATTTATTGGTCCCTTACAATTATGGTGACTCAGAATGTCTCAGTTTCTACTTCTAGCACTCAGGACACAGCCCACTGGTGATCTGATTCTCCACCCTTTGCATATGTTTGTTTCTGTTGCTCTGATCTTTGGCTTACTCATGGAGTCTACCTACTTTTGGGCCTTCATGGCCTGTCTTCCTTCTGTGTGATTTTCAGTACTCTTTGGCTCCCACTCCCACAATTAGCTGTTGATTCTTTTTTCCTGTACCTTCTGTGTAAGTTCAATAGAAAGAGAATTTTTGATTGGTTGGAGTGAATCATCACTAGCCTTCCTGCTCTTTGGTCATGAGGTACTTCATAGGTCCAACCTATAGAGTTGGCCAACCTTGGGGCAGGAGCTCACCCTAACTCCAACCAGCTTGGCCAGAGGCACCAACACGCTGGTCAAAGCAGGGCAGCACATAGAAGATTTGAGAAATGATCTGCTTAATGCAATGGGTTTTAGGGGATGACAGTTCTTTCACTTTGTAGCTGTGTGACCTTGGGTGACTTCTTTAATTTTTCTGAGCTTATTTCTTTGCCTGTAAAAAGGTGGATGAAGATACTATCTTGCAGTGATGTGTGGATTAGAGGTAAATTATCTAAAGTATCTAATAAACAATGTGTGCTCAGGTGCTTCATAAATACTTTTTATTATGACGCTGCTGCATTGGTCTGCCTGAGTCTGGATTTTGCATGTTGCTCTGACATAATTTTGGTGGCAGGAGCCCATATTTTGATTCAGATCCCATGATTCCAAAAACACTATCTTTGGTGGTAAAAATAAGAATCAAGTAAGTGCAGAGGGCATCACTAAGAAACACTGAGGATATATTCCTGATTACGTTTTAAGGTCACCGGAAAGTCTGGCTGGAAATAAAAGGCAAGATTCGGGATGCTTCCTCTTCAGTCATTGAACAAGCGTGACTCCAGTTAAATCTGAAATGAGACAGCAGTCAAGGTTTCTTGGCTCATCTCTTTCAACAATTCATTTAAGAATAGCTGCAATACCTTTGAAGTAAGACTATTTGAGTAAGACTTTTAAGAAACAGTGGTGATAGTTTAGAGATACGTGAATGAGATAAATGCGCATTCACTGTGAGAAACCCTGATGTCTGGTTATCAATGATTCGCAATTAATGGACACAGCAGAAGCTGCAATCAACCCTGATCAGAGCCATCTGGAGAAGAAGCAGAACAAAACCAGGACATTCTCCCCCAGCTATGACCCCTGAGAGAGAAATTAGTGATTGCCCACAGGCTTCTCGATCGATCACTCCCCTTGGCTAGCTTAGCATATGCTCCACTCTTCCACCTCCTTCTGGATTTCAGGTTTAATTCCCAGCCACCAGACAGAGCTTCTAGCCAACTCTTCCATGTGAAGGATTCCGAGGTAAGCTACATACAGTAGAGCCAAGCCTTAATATAAACGTGATTCTTCATAGAGTGCTTTGTAGCCAGATAGCTGATGTTGATCACTGGTGAATGGCTTCTTTTGAATTTATTTCTTCAAGTATGTTTTCTAGCCCTTCCTCTTTCTCCTTCTAGGAATCCCATGATATGTATGTTGGTACACTTGATGGTGTCCCACAGGTATGAGACTCTGTTAATTTGTCTTCATTCTTTTCTCTTATTATTTCTCAGAGTGGATTCTCTCCGCTGACTTATCTTCAAGTTAGCTGATTCTTTCTTCTGCCAGGTCAAATCTGCTGTTGAACCTCTGTAATGAATTTTCCATTTCAGTTATGCAGTTATTTTACTTTTTGACATCAGAACTTCTATTTGGTTCTTTCAAAAATTTCCATCTCTTTATTGATGATCTGTGGTGAGACATCATTCTCATACTTTCTTTTAATTTTTTTTTTTTTCAGATGGAATCTCACTCTGTCGTCCAGGCTGGAGTGCAGTGGTGCGATCTCCACTCACTGCAATCTCCGCCTCCTGGGTTCAAGCAATTATCCTGCCTCAGCCTTCTGGGTAGCTGGGACTACAGGCACACGCCACCACGCCAGCTAATTTTTGTATTTTTAGTAGAAACAAGGTTTCACGATGTTGGCCAGGATGGTCTTGAACTCCTGACCTTGTGATCGATCCACCTTGGCTTCCCAAAGTGCTGGTCCTTTAAATCTTCAGAAACTGTTTCCTTTAGTTCTTTGGACATAGTTATAATGTCTGATTTAAAGACTTGGACTTTTTTTTTTTTTTTTTGAGATGGAGTCTTGCTCTGTCGCCTAGACTGGAGTACAGTTGCATAATCTCAGCTCACTGCAACTTCTGCCTTCCAGGTTCAAGCTATTCTTGTGCCTCAGCCTCCTGAGTACCTGGGTTTACACGTGTGTGCCACCGTGACTGGCTAATTTTTTTTTGTATTTTTAGTAGAGACAAGGTTTTACCATGTTGACCAGACTGGTCTCGAACTCCTGACCTCAAGTGATCTGCCCACTTCGGTTTCCCAAAATGCTGGGATTACAGGCGTGAGCCACTCCACCCAGCCTAAAGTCTTTGACTATTAAGTGACATTTCTGATGTTCCTCAGGAACAGAACAGTTTCTTTCTTTCTCTCTTTTTTGGAGACAGAGTCTCGCTCTTGTTGCCCAGGCTGGAGTGCAGTGGCGCAATCTCAGCTCACTGTAACCTCCACCTCCCGGGTTCAAGCAATTCTCCTGTCTCAGCCTCCCGAGTACGTGGGATTATAGGTGCATGCCACCATGCTCGGGTAATTTTTGTATTTTTAGTGGAGACAGGGTTTCACCATGTTGGCCAGGCTGGTCTCGAACTCCTGACCTCAAGTGATCTGCCCGCCTTGGCCTCCCAAAGTGCTGGGATTACAGATGTGAGCCACCGTGCCCAGCCAGGAACAGTTTTCTATTGACTGCTTTCTTTCCTTTGTGTATGGGTCATATTTTCATATTTATTTGCATTTTTTGTACTTTGTTATTGAGAACTGGGTATTTTAGATAATACAGTGTGGTGACTGTGGAAATCAGACTCACTCCCCTTCTAACACTTTGCCGCTGCTGTTGTTTGTTATTGTTGTTTGTTTAGTGACTCTTTGTGTTAATTCTGTAAAGTCTATGTATTAGTCTTGGTTCTCCAGAGAAAAGAATCGATAGGGGACATTTGTTCTGCATGTATCCCAAAGGGAATCCTTTACAGGTTAGTTTCTGTTTCTCTAGTTCATTCATTCTGCCTAATAATCACTTACTAGAAGCTTCTATACCCCATTGAGAGGTTGGGGGTAACTACTCTGTGTTTCTCTCCTGTACACATTGATAAATTTGTATACCAGCCAGGTGCAGTGCCTGTAATCCCAGCACATTGGGAGGCTGAGGTGGTGGGATTGCTTGAGCCCAAGAGTTTGAGACTAGCTTGAGTAACACAGGAACACACTGTCTCTACAGATAATAATTTAAAAATTAGTTGGGTGTGGTGGCACATGCCTGTGTTTCTGGCTACTCGGGAGGCTGAGGTGGGAGGATTGCTTGAGCCCAGGAGTTTGAAGGTGCAGTGAGCTATAATCTCACTCACAGAGCAAGCTCTTAAAAAAAAAAAATTATATGCCTTCTTTCTTACTAATCTCCTTTTTGTCAGTTGATTTTTCATTAAAACTTCAGAGCACAAAGGGAAAGTTTTCCCTTGACCCTGTTGACCTAAAGGAAAACATCGAGACAAACTTAGTATGTGTAGAAAATTTATTTGGGTGAGGTTTGAGGACTGCAACCCATGAGTGCAGATTGAAGTTGCCCTGAATGTATGTTCCCATCAGCAGCAGTTATAAGTAGGTTTTGTAGGAAAAGAAGAGGCAGTTCCTAAGTCATTTACCAAGAATTTACATTAAAATAAAATAAGCTATTGGTTGGCTGCATATTGTTCTCTGTATCACAAATTCCAGGAATATGAAGATAATGGATAAGGAGCCAGTCAGGAACAAAATGCCTTTGAATAGTTGCTTCTGTCTGGGCACGAGCGCAGTAGTGGGGGCTAGGGTATGCCTGCAGTGCTGCTGGACTCATGTCTTTCTGGGCCTGATATGTTTTGCCAGCCTTGCATAACTCATACAGCTGTGAGGTGTTTTTCTTTTCTGAGTCCCTACAATACCAAAACAAGATAACAATATAAGAAAGAAAATTGTGGCCAACCTCACTTGGCAATATAGATGTAAAAATTCTAAGTAAAATGTATTAAAAATATGTCTTAAATATCTTGTCTATCCTAGAATGCAGGGAGGGATGAACATTTTCAAATCTCTTAGTGTAATTTACATGAACAGATGAAATAAGCAAAGTTATGTGCTCAGGCTGCCACAACAAAAGACCACAGACTGGATGGCGTCAGCAACAGAAATTTATTTCCTCACAGTTCTGGAGTCTGGAGGCTTAAGAGAAAGGTGTTGGCAGGTTTGTCTTCTCCTGAGGCCTCTCTTCTTGGTTTGCAGACGGCCGCCTTCTCACTGCCTCTTCGCATGAGCATCCCTGCGTGCACATACGCCCCCACTGTCCCCTGCAAATCTTGATCGTCTTTTCTTACAATGATACCATCTAGGGTGGGTTAAAACCCATCCTAATGATCTGCTTTCAATTCAGTCATCTCTTTAAAGGCCCTATCTCCATGTACAGCCACATCCTGGAGTATTGGGAGTTAGGGCTTCACTCTAGGAATTTTGGGGAACACAATTCAGTCCATAACAGCATATGAATACCTCAATAGATTAAAAAAACTTTGATTAAATGCAATACTTAATTATTATTTAAAAGACAGATAAAAGTATTATGTAAACTAGCAACAGAATGAACTTTCTTAACCTGTTAAAGGATATCTGCCAGAAACTTACTGGGAAAATGCCTTTTAAAATTAAACAAGGATGCCAACTATAGCCACTTCTGTTCATCACTAGTCTATGCTTACTACAGGTCTGAGCCAGCAGAGAAGACAAGAAAAACACATTTTTCTTAAAAATATGGCTAGCAAAGGAAGAAAAAATAGTCCTTTTTCACTAAAAATATGATTTTCTAGATAGGAAACCCAGAATTTACAGATTATCAGAATTAATAAGAGAAGATTGTTCTATATAAAGTCAACTGCATCTCTGTATATCAGTAACAAACAGTAGGAAATTATCATTAAAAATTTATTTGAGGCTGGGTATGTTGGCTCACACCTGTACTCTCAGCACTTTGGGAGGCCAAGATGGGAAGACTGCTTGAGCCCAAGAGTTCAAAACCAGCCTGGACTAGACAGTAAGATCCAATCTCTGCAAAAAAATTAAAAATTAAAATTAACCAGGCACGGTGATGGTGTGCACCTGTAGTTCCAGCTAGTTGGGAGGTTGAGATAGGAGACTCTCTTGAGCCCAGGAGTTTGAGGCTGCAGTGTGCAATTACTTTGCCATTGCACTCCAGCTTGGGTGACAAAGCAAGACCCTGCCTCTAAAAAAAAGAAATAAGGAAACATTTGTTTGATTAAAAATCAAAACACCTCAGCTGGATGCAATGGCACCTGCCTGTCTGCCTGTAGTCCCAGCTACTCGGGAAGCTGAGGTAGGAGGATCACTTGAGCCTAGAAGTTCAAGGTCAACCTAAGCAACATAGAAAGACTCTCATCTCTAAAAAAAAAAAAAAAAGAGAAAGCGGGCTGGGAGGCCGAGGTGGGCAGATCACGAGGTCAGGAGTTTGAGACCAGCCTAGCCAACATGGTGAAACCCCCCCGCTACTAAAAATACAAAAATTAGCCAGGCATGGTGATGAGCACCTGTAATCCCAGCTACTCAGGAGGCTGAGGCAGGAGAATTGCTTGAACCCAGGAAGTGGAGGTTGCAGGGAGCCAAGATCATGCCATTGCACTCCAACCTGGGTGACAAGAGTGAAACTCCGTCTCAAAAAAAAAAAGGCATTATTTTGCACCCCATAAATACATGTTATATGTGCTTGTAATTTGTCAATTAAAAAATCAACTAATTTGGCTGGGCGCAGTGGCTCACACCTGTAATCCCAGCACTTTGGGAGACAGAAGCGGGTGGATCATGAGGTCAGGACATTGAGACCATCCTGTCCAACATGGTGAAACCCCATCTCTACTAAAAATACAAAAATTAGTTGGGTGTGGTGGTGGGCGCCTGCAGTCCTGGCTACTCAGGAGGCTGAGGCAGGAGAATCGCTTGAACCAGGGAGTCAGAGGTTGCAGTGAGCCGAGATCGTGCCACAGCACTCCAGCCTGGTGATAGAGTGGGACTCCGTCTCAAAAAAAAAAAAAAAAAAAAGTCAACTAATTTAAGAATTAGAGCCAAAATAAGGTACCTTGGTATAACTCCAACAAAAAATAGCCAAGACTCTTATGGAAAAAATTTTGACATATCAAATCCTTTGATGGGGCTCCTAAAGAAATGAGGTAAATAATAACCCTCCCTTTGAGACTTTCCAGGTGCAAGGGGCTGAGGTGCTGATGAGATGAAGGGAACAGAGTCCCTGTCTTTACAGAACTCAGAATTACCTACACATTTGAAAGAATGAAGAATGAAGGAGTGTGTGGGTGAGGTGGCGGGAAGAGCGCACTAGCTCTTTTGGTGGGGAATAACTCCTACGCTGTTTGCACCTCCTCACCCTCTGCAGCCAACAGGAGAAACCCTGGCTTCGGGTGCATTGCACAGGAAGTCCTTTGGTGGAAGAGGGCTTTGTAACATTATCCAAGATCAGGAAGGGAAATGGATGCACTGTCAGCATAACAATGTCCAAGTCACAGGGAAGATTGGAATTTGTGTACAGACCTAATGAAAGCTTTTAGTAGGAATCTAAGCCTTGCAATGAAAGATGGCTTTCATTGTTTTTAGATAGTTTGTGAAAAAAAAAAAGAAAAGAAAAGAAAGAAGGAAGGAAGGAAGGAAAGAACGAGAAGGAAAGAAAGAAAGAAAAAAGAAAGAAAGAATCTAACTGTAACCCAGAGATGAATTTGTTTCTAATGTGGGAAGGAAAGAGAGAAAAAGGAAGAAAAGAAAGAAAGAGAAAGAAAGAAAGAAGGAAGAAAAGAAAGAAAAAGAAAGAAAGAAAGAAAGAGAAAGAAAGATATAATTGTAACGCAGAGATGAGGTTTTTTCTAATGTGCTTCCTCCATCCAGCCTCTGCTGTACTCAGGAATCAGTTCACCTCTCTTTTCTATGCAGGAGTGGAACTGGGCAGGTGGAGCTAATAACTTGGGGCTTGCTAAATTTTGAGGAAGGAGTAGCCTGAGAAACTGGAGAGGAACTTAAAAGAACATTGAGAAAAGAAGAAGGTGGCCAGGTGCGGTGGCTCACGCCTGTAATCCCAGAACTTTGGGAGATGGAGGCGGGGTGGATCACTTGAGGTCAGAAATTTGAGACCAGCCTGCCCAACGTGGCGAAACCCCATCTCTACTAAAAATACAAAAATTAGCTGAGCATGGTGGCAGGCGCCTGTAATCCCATAATCCCAGCTACTTGGGAGGCTGAGGCATGAGAATCGCTGGAACCTGGGAGGCAGAGGTTGCAGTGAGGTGATAGAGCGAGACTCCATCTCAAAAAAAAAAAAAGAAGAAGAAGGCATTTGGGGGAGTAAAAGAGGGAATATACCCATGGGGCAACCCAGACATGTGGGCAGTGGCAATGAAATCTTGGAAGCTGGGCTGTCTAGACTAGAGGGCACAACTCCAGATTTTTTCATCTGCCCCAAGTTGTGTGGTTATGGGTTTCCCACTGAAGTTGGCCTATGTAGTAGCCAGCTTAAGGATAGTACTGTTCCCCTTATTTTCCAAGTGCATGGAGGGCACTCAACACCTTGTCAGAGTGGGCCAGAAATGCAGCTGCAGACCAGTCCAGCTGGAGAAAGAGGAGATGGGTCCCCTTGACTGTTGTCCTTGTCTGAAGATCAGGCACAGGCCAACAGACAATGTGTCTGTGTCTTGGGCTACAGTGCTATTGGTGGCTGAGTTCCGTTGGAGGGAGGCTTAGGACCCTACCCTTTTTGTTTGGGAGAAACGAAAAGGCCTTGGTCAAGCTGGACATGGTGACTCATGCCTGTAATCCCAGCACTTTGGGAGCCAAAGCAGGTGGATCACCTGAGGTCAGGAGTTCAACACCAGCCTGGCCAACATGGTGAAACCCCATCTCTACTAAAAATACAAAAAATTAGCTGGGTGTGGTGGCAGGTGCCTGTAATCCCAGCTACTTTGGAGGCTGAGGCACGAGAATCACTTGAACCTGGGAGGTGGAGGTCACAGTGAGCTGAGATCGCACCATTGCACTCCAGCCTGGGCAACAAAAGCGAAGCTGTGTCTCAAAAACAAACAAACAAAAACAAACAAACAAACAAAAAACAGAAACAGAAAAAAGTAAAGGCCTTGGTCATGCTGGAGGCTGGTGGGACCTCCCTTCGGGGAGGGGACAAAATGGCCAGTTTGGAACTTGTTTTCTGACTATATGAAGGAGGACTGAGTCCCACCTGTCCTTTCTGGCAGCTTTCATCAATGTGAAGCTCATCTAATGAGCCTGTCCTTGATGGCAGAGTTCTTGCATGGCTCTTACACATGAATGGAGCAAAAGAGGAAGGATTTTCCCACCATTATGATACTGTTCTATCTCACCTGGAATGCCTCTTCTCTTCTTTTCCAGTCATCCAGAGCTCAACTCAAACCTCATCCTTTCCAGGTTACCCTGGACCACGGTGATCTCACCTTCCTCCCCAAAGTGCTTCGAGGTTTCTCGTCTACATTATTCCTTTACCATTTCTGTAAATATGTATGCTGCCTGTGTCATGTCTTGTGTTGTTAATTGCACTTGTTATAAGTGTAGGTTTTCTGTTTTCATTAGATAGTACGTTTTTTTCAGATCCTTTTATGGTTTTTATATTGCCCAAAGTATGTGTTTATAGTAGTTGCTTAATTAATACTGATTGAATACACTTGTGAATAAATTTATAAATGAACAAATGAGGCCGGGCACGGTGGCTCACGCCTGTACTCCCAGCACTTTGGGAGGCCGAGGCGGGTGGAACACCTGAGGTCAGGAGTTTGAGACCAGCCTGGCCAACATGGTGAAACTCTGTCTCTACTAAAAATACAAAAAAATTAGCTGGGCACGATGGTGGATGCCTGTAATCCCAACTACGTTGGAGGCTGAGGCAGGCGAATTGCTTGAACCTGGGAAGCGGAGGTTGCAGTGAGCTGAGATGGCGCCATTGCACTCCAGCCTGGGTGATAGAGTGAGGCTCTGTCTCAAAATAAATAATTAAAAAAATAAGTGAGTGACTTAACCACAAGAGGACTGAACACATCCTACCTTTGAGTGCTTCTTTGTGATGACTTGGTGTTAGAGTCAGGCAGAGGTCATTACAACCTCGTGGATGAGATTTCTGCACCCCCTTCCCTCTATGGTTTGTTTCAGTAAAGAACTGTCATGTTGTTAACTCCAACTCCTTTCCAAATATACATGTTACCTCAGACGACCAGGGTCCTCACGACCCCTGGTGTAGTTACTGAGCACAGCTTTGTGTTTATTCACATCCTGTCTCCAAGTAGCCAGTAGTAAGATGCTGGTTAATAACTCTTACTGTATATTGCAAGGGTACTTAATCACTTCCACATGCCCCTCGACTTCATGTTATATTGTTTCAGCTGCTAATTTTTGAAATCCCCCAAACAAGACCTCTACTCTGAAACATGTGCTTCAGAGCTGTTTCTTTCTGCCCTGCTCTTCTAGAAAACTTACATGTGGTTTATTTCAACAGCAGCACTGAAGGGGAAACATGTTCATAATTTTTCTCCCTATTTTCCTCCTTTGAGTCTCTTTTCTGCCAAAGCTCTTGGCTGGGATCCAGAAATGGCACATTCAATAATACCCAGTGTGTTTGAGTAATATTTTATAATTACATTGTTGCTGGGAAAATGGTTGCCTTGAGAATAATTCCTCTGCATAAACAAAGTCTGGGACCCCTGTGCCCCTTCACACCCCCCTGCTGTGGGGAGAGGGAGGCAAGAAAGAAGAAGGAAAGAAAGGAAGGAAAAAAGGAAGGAGAGAGGAATGTGACATTTTCCTGCTTGGCTTTAGAAAGGGGACATGTTAGAGAAGATTTATAAATTGGTGAAGGATGAGTATTAACAGCTTTTAGGAACCCTGCCAATTCTATGCTTGGAACTGATGTTCATCAGAAGGTAAACAGGAAAGCCATGTCCAGGTGTCTAGGAGGTGGAGGGTGGACGGCACTGTGGACTAGAAACTGAGGATCTGGTCGACTCTCCTGCCCTCCCCACATTCATATTCTCCCACCTGGCTCCTCCAGGCAGCTACCCTTTCCAGCCTCACCTGAAGTTGGGTTCTGAGATTCAAGGGGGATGCATATTAGAAGGTCCAGAGGAAAGACTTCTGGTGGGTGAAGGGAAGGAGGGCTGTTGCTAACAGTAGCTTTAATTGGGAGGTCTTCTTAGCTGTAACCTCAAGAACCTACATAGGGCAGGGCTGTGTCTCAAGCAGCTGTTCGCCAGGTTGGTTAGAAAACCTGGGGATGGGTGTTCATGTGGGCTTCAGTTGCCACAACTTATGAGGACTTGACTGTACTTTATTAACTACAGCATTTTGGAAGGGGCTCCGTGCAGACCTCCCCTCCCAGTTGCTTCCGTTCTAGATCTGAACTCTGGGTGTGAGGTGCTAGGATGCAGCTCCAACCCCAGGAAAATGTCACCACTCACAAGAAGAGATATCTCTCCAGGATGGTCACCCAAAAGTAAACGCCCCACAGGGACCACTGCAGAGCCTGGCAAGTAAGAAAAGATCAAGGCATGTGGTGTGCAGCATCAGAGGTCACTTGCGGGTTACTCTTGCACTCTGGCTTGAATGGGTGACAACAGCTTGTGTGCTCATCGTCTTCCTGACATTTCCAAACAATTCAGGATAGATCATTAGAGTAGTTTCAGCGAAAAGGAGCTTTTAGTTAGAGTCCAAGATGTCATTTATTAAGGACGAAAAAAGTAAAAATCACATTTTAAAGAACTAAATCCCCAGACCCTATCTTCAGATGCCAATCCTCCAAAATAACATAAAAAGTCAAACCCTCAAACAAAATAAAGTACCACGCACCAATTCCAAGTCTCCTGGGACTCCCTGAGGATCTGCCGTGTCCTCCTTTCCAACCTCTTAGTCTGTTCTGGCTGCTGTAACAAAATATCATACTGGGTGGCTTATAAACAACAGAAATGTATTTTTTACAGTTCTGGAGGCTGGGAAGTCCAAGATCAAGGCAATGGCAGACTCGATGTCTGGTGAGACCAGCCTTCTCAATGATGGCATCTTCTTGTGTCCTCACATGGTGGAAGACTCAAACGAGCTTCCTTGGGCTTCTTTTGTAAGGGCACTAATCCCACAGACTGTAAGCACCACCAGGGCAGGAATTATTGTTATTATTATTATTCAATGAGTTTTGCAACTCATTGAATCCCAAGTACCTAGCATAGAAGCTGGAATATAATAGTCGCTCAAAAGCTTCTGGATGAGCCTTTAGAAAGCAGAACATTCTATCATTTGCAACAACATGGATGGACCCAGAAGACATTATGCTAAGTGAAGTAGGCCAGACACAGGGAGACAAATACTGCATGATCTCACTTATATGTGGAATCTAAAATAGTCAGATTTATAGAAGAGTAGAATGGTGGTTACCAGAGGCTGCCAGAGGCTGGGGGATGTGAGTAAGGAAGGGTGGTGTAGATGGGAAAAGGGGAAGTGTTGGTCAGTGGGTACAAAGGTTTAGTTAGATGGGAGACATATGTTCTGCTGACCTATTATACAGCATGGTGACGATGGTTAATAATAACATACTGTACATTTTAAAATACTTAAAGAATAGATTTTAAATGTCTTTACAACAAAAAAGATACTTATTTAAGGTGATAGATATGTTAATTAGCCTTATTTGATCTTTCCACAACGTATACATGCATCAAAAATCACATTGCACCCCATAAATATGTATGATTATTTGTCAACTTAAAATAAGAGAAAACTGACAGGTACAGTGGCTCACTCCTGTAATCCCAGCACTTTGGGAGGCCGAGGTGGGTGGATGTCTTGAGCCCAGGAATTTGAGACTAGCCTGGGAAACATGGCAAAACCCTATCTCTATAAAAAATACAAAAATTAGCCAGGCGTGGTGGCCTGTGCCTGTTGTCCCAGCTGCTTGGGAGGCTGAGGCAGGAAGATTGCTTGAGCCCTGGAGTTTAAGGCTGCAGTGAGTCATGTTTGTGCCACTGTCCTCCAGCCTGGTCAGCAAAATGAGACCCTGCCTCAAAAAAGTAAAATAAAATAAGATAGAACTTTTAGAAACCTTCTTGATAGATGAGCAAATTAAATCATGAAAGATACGTTAGTTAAAAGAGAAACCAAGTAAAAAGCATTAGGAAATACGATCTGGGAGAATTTCCAACTCAATTTAAAGAACACTTCTTGGCCAGGTTGAGTATTTACTCTGCTCTTTGTGTATGTAACTTGCCACTGAGTCTGTGTATGGGTGGGAATGGTCTGGTTCCCCGTCGAGTTTGGGAATACTACTACATTTTAATGTGATTTGCCTTCACTGATCTGAGCTGTTTCACATGATTGCTGGGGAAACAGGCATTAAATGATTCCCAGTCACCTAGCTCATTCTGTGGTACATGGAAAAAATGACTTATATTTATTTTGATAATGTGTTTACATTTAAATACAGTTTGAAGCTATTTTCTCTCTGCAGTCTTCTCTTGGGCCACAGCCATAGAACAAGCACTGTTGCCACTAATTTTTGAATTCTCAATTTCTATCATTTCTGCTCAGGAGAATCTTGGGTCTTCTTACAGGGGAACAGAGAGCCTGACTAGCACTCCTACCCGGGGAGCGAGGGGAGCCTGGAGCTTCACTAATACAAGCTAGAGGGGAGATTTTGATTGATCTGATTTATAAAACACAAGGTTAGAGCTTTCAGCAGCTCCTTCTTGCATCCAGCCAAAAGCAAACTCGCTAAAACATGCTTGCTGAGATTCTGCCTCATTTTAAGCCTTGGTAAAATGCATTTCTCTCTGTGTCCTCTCTTTAATTCTCTCTTGTCACACCCTAACATGATAAGCCTGGAGAATCCATTAGGGTGCTGAGGGAACGGAGATTTAAGATCAAGTCACAGCAAGGGGCTTCTCAGGTGGATAAAATGCCAACATGACTTAGTTTATAGGAACTTGGGAGGCCCCCGATCAACAAATCCACTCCCCTTTATTGACCTGGCTGGAATTTTTGCCACAGAGATTACAAAACTGGGAGCAATTAGCTGGAGATATTAATAGGTTCTGTCATGTAATGTATTTGTAACAAAGCCTTCGGTTGAATTCCAGACTGAGAAGTTTTACTCCTGGAGCCAAAGAAGGCTTTGTTCTGGTTGACATCATGAAACTATTTTTAGGGTCCAAGTCTGCTCTCGCAAGGGGACTGAGGGTTCACTGTCCCCTCCTCCTGCCTCCAGACCTCTTGTGCCAATGCCACCCCTATCCCTTTTCTTCCCCAGAGCTGGGCACGTGGCTGGATGTGACTAGGAAGAGATGAAGGTTTCGAGAGAATCAGTCCTTGGTGGGCTGCTGTCTCTGCATGGCTTAGAGGGGTGGGACATCACCTGACCCAAACTAGGGTAGGCAAATTCTTTTCCAGCTCCTGGAAACTGTGGTTGGGAGTTTGGAAAGAGTGAGGAAGGTCATGTGGCCTTCTTCTGACATAGGAGACATTTGGTTCTGTATCAAAAAATGTTTCTATGATGTCCTGACTTCCTTATGGACTCCTATACTCTATGTTTGTTCAGGGTCTGATACAAAAGGACAGATTTGATTTAGAAGAGAAGGAACGGTCCCCTGAATATGGCAGTACTCCGAGTCCTATTTTATATTTGTGGAGTTCTTTGTACTTTTTCTATCAGTTTTAACCTCTGATTTAATGTGATCCCCTAACCACCCTATGCAGGATCTGGTATCCTGGTGATGGGGAAACCGAGGACCAGAGAAGATAAATCATTTTCCCAAGGTGATTTAAAGGAATAACAATCCATGTTTCCCAATTCCTGTTGCATTTGTTTCCAGTAGGCTGAGCATGTTTCCCCAGCTGGAAGAGAGGGTTTCCAGGAAGAGCCTGTCCCAAGGAAGAATTTTTCTGCTTTGGCCTGGCATGACCTACCACAGGGGTAAGCTGAGCTGGGTCACATCCCTCAAGCATGCTGGGTGATCTTCCACCCTGTCACATGGCTGGGCAATGGTTCCCGGTGTGGGCAGGCCACTTCCCATTTTCTCCCTTCCTCATGGTACTCCTAGGCTAAATGTGAACCTCACAGGACACTGAGTGGTGCTTCCAAGTTGTCCTGATGCCTGAGGGGCATGCAGATTTATAGGTATAAGGCCACCCCCAGGCCATGCAGTGACTTTGCATGAATTAGCAAAAGGTGCCTCCTTCAAGTCAACAGGTTCATAGCAGCACACAGAACTTGGGATAGGGGGCCTGATCAGCCCCACTTGGTCAGGAACCCACCAAGGAATCTTTATGCAGAGAATCTAGGAAAGAGAATAGAGCCTGGATCCTGGGCTTCCTACTCCCTGATCATTACACAGGAGTCTGGGAAATTATCATCCACACAACAGATGTGTTCAGTTGCTTGGTGGGTGTCAACCCAATGACCACAACCAAGGAAGATTTAGCAAGGGATGTTATCACTTGTAACAAGTAAGGAGAACACCAGGTATGGTTCCCAAAGCAGTGTCTCTCTGAGTTGGGGGCTGGGTCAGGTTTTATAAGCATAGGGTAATGAGGTGTGATCTGATTGGATCTTGCAATGAGGTGATGCCAGGAGGCGGGATCTGACTGGATCCTGCCATGGGGTGACACCAGAGCTCAATCTGATTGGATCCTGGATCCTGCCATGTTGGATTCACTTCTTAATTCAGTCCCCACTCCTCAACCCCAGCACTTAGGTTCCCCGGATGGCTGCCTGCTTGGTTCAACTGGGCATGCTCAGGTTAGGGTCCATGGCAACTGAAAAACAATAACTCACAACTTTGTTACATAAAAGTTGAACTAGATTGGTCTGGTCCAGCTACAAAATCACTGATGGGGGTGAGGGTTGGCTGAGTGGCTCCCTCATACAGTAGAGCCTGACTAAGGAATTCATTCTCTCTTGTTTTCCAAGCTTTAAGCCTTCTGAAGGAATGAGCAGCATTTCTCACCTCCTCTCAAGGACAACCAGGGCTCTGTGTTCCGAGAGCTGGACTTCCCTCGCCCCAGGGGAGAAACAAGTATAGGCTTGTTTTGGGGAGGAGCTGGTTTATCCAAGAGCTGGAGGACTTTCAGGTTGAAGGAGAAGGGAGGTCCATCCTGAGAAAGAGTGAGATGCCTGCACAGGAAGCTGAAGTGGTGCCAGGCTCTTTGTGAGTGGAGATCTGCGTGTACTCTGCCTCCCTACAGTGGGCTGGAGGTTGCAGGACCTTGGGTAGGATGAGTGTGGAGATGTCTGTGGCTTGAACAGGAACACTACCTCCCTTCCTGGCTTGGAAGAAGGATATTTGAAGCCGCAGAGTCTTCCCATTGAGCATCAAAGTAATGAGTACAAGGCACTGAAGAAAGGCGGCCCTTCCCCAAGTTTCCTGGATTGCGTAAACCCCAGGATGTTTTTTATGACCTGAAAGGAATTAAAAGTGACTTAAGAGGCTGAGCCAGGTTTAAGCTCATTTAGAAAAACAAAGAAATGGGTTGTTTCTTGTGCCCAAGATTTATGGACTAAATTCATACTGTTTACAAGTTCCTCCAAAGGCTTAAAATTCACATCCAGTCAGCCCATAACCCCTCCCCGACTGTCGTCCCATGACACACACGTGGAAGACCACTTCTCGTCTTCATCTGTGATTCCCCCAAACATAACATAGTTGGACTTTCCATTTGGAAAGTGTTTCTTCTTTAAGGCAGCCAATTTAAAACTAAATTTTAGTCTGGCTTCACCTGTAAAATGTTTATGGTAGAGGCGGGGGTATAGGCAGGAAAGCTCACTGTGGAATTTGCTTGTATGTCTTGAGATCCATCTTTCTTTTTTTTGAAAATGGAGTCTCGCTCTGTCGCCCAGGCTGGAGTGCAGTGGTGCAATCTCTGCTCACTGTAACCTCCGCCTCCTGGGTTCAAGCAATTCTCCTGCTTCAGGCTCCCTAGTAGTTGGGACTACAGGCGTGCACCACCACACCTGGCTAATTTTTGTATTTTTAATAGAGATGGGCTGGTCTTGAACTCCTGACCTTAAGTGATCCACCCGCCTGGGTGATCAATCCTCTCAAAGTGCTGGGATTACAGGGGAGAGCCACTGTGCCCGGTCTTGAGATCCATCTTGACTTCTGGGAAACCTGGTAATATCTCTGATCCCCAAAGACATAGATTTGTGTCATGGGGCTTCTCCAGGGTGTTGAGGAGCCCTGGAATCAGTGAGAAAATTTTAAGGTTCTATAATATTGGAAAACGGAACTTGCCTAACTCTGAAAGTCTGAGGGGCAGAGCCTGGGAAGGTAGCCCCTCTGAGAACTGTGCTTCTAAATGTTCTTCTTGTCACCAAGCCTTTCTCCCCATGTCCCAGTCCTTCTGGGCAATTTGCAGCTGGGTCCTCACATGTCAGCTGGAGGATGGTGAGATTCCTGCCTCTCCTTTTTCTTGAGTACAGAAGAGGTTCTACGATGACCTGGATTCTCATCAGATCTTAAGACCACTTTAAATGAAAGGCACTGTAAGAGAAAAGTTTATGCTTTCTGCGAAGATAAAACCTGCATTAGATCCAGATTATTGCTGTCCTGCCTCTCTCCTTCCCCTGCTAAACCTGGAACCGATTCTGTGGGTGGTTTGAAATTTGAAAGAGGGTGCAGTAATTTCAATTCTATGTCCTGATGGAAAGTGTTACAATCATTTCCTCTTGGACTGAACAAAACTCAAAGCAGGGTAATTTTAGATTCAGTCCACCCATCGTTATTACTCATTTTGAGCCTCTGATACAGAGAAAAAGAAGACCCCCTTTGGAACTCCTTTTCTGTTTTTGCTCTGATCTCCTCCTTACCCCACCTGGAAAACATGGATGGTCAGGAACAAATGTTGCAAGGCAAAGATTTACACCAACAGCTACCTCTGTGAAGTCCACAAGGCTGGCCGGGTCTCTCCAGCCCCCTCTCCACCAAAAGGCAGTTTGCCAAGCTGTGCACAGGGGGTCCTGTGGTTCTGACCTGCTCTGTGCCCCTGGGGCTGGCTGTGCTCTTCACCCACACCCTGGAGATGAATGTCAGGGCTCCTCCTTCTCTCTGCTCCATCTGCTCACCAGAGGCTGTGGCCTTCTCATTAGGTCTTGCTGATGGAATCTCATTTTACTTTTCTGCACCCCAAAGTGCACTCTTGAGGACCCACCAGTCCGGAGTTTCTGGCTTTCTAGAGCTGCGTAGCCAGCTGGCTGTACCCACTTCCTTGGCTACCATTGCTTGCGGCTCAGGGAATTTGTCAGCCATGGCCCCTGGGGAACGAGCTCCTGCCAAGCTCTGCTCTTTTTCAGTCTTCTCCTTGGCTCCCTCCCTCTTCCCTTAGCTCTGCACACTTTGTTTTCTCTCTTCTTCCATCCAGGCGAGGTTCCTGTTCTTTAGACAATGAGAGCCTTCATGAGGAACCAGAATCCAGAATAAGGAATAGGAGGTCGCTGAAGTGTCAGGGCAGTGCACTGCAGAACAATAGTCAAGGGCATTGTCAGTGCTGGCTGATGTATTGGCCAAAGGAGTCTGGACCATGCTAAAGAGTGCACAGAGGGCATGGTCAACAGAGAGAAACATCAGCAAGAAAACTGGGACATGAAGAGCTTGCCATGGTCATTTTCAGGTGAAATACTGTTGTCGAAATTTCACTCTAGACCGAGGAAGCAGTAATGGGACAATAGCTTGTCTACTGAAAATCAAGCCTTGTGGATATTGACTTGCCCTAATCTCTTTCAGCTTCCGAAAGGAGTGGTAAATGATATAGGGGGCTCCTCCCCCAGGCTTGGTTCTGTCCACCAGGGCTGGGCACTATATGGTACGGGAACCTCAGGGAAATTTATCTGGGCATTACCAGATAAATGCCACCTACATGTCTCCTCTTTCAGAAAGATTACTGGGAGAAAAAAACCTGAAAATAACCCAGGAGATTCCAAGATTCAACTAATAACCAGGAATAGTAGCAAGGAAGAGACTAAGGGAAGGCATCTAGAGAAACAACATAACTGCCTGTAAAACCCGCTAATGAGTTCAGATTTTAAGAGTGATCCCGCAAAAGATGGAAGCTAAGGCCAGTCCACACGGATGAGGTCAGGGAGACTCAGGGCCACAATGAGCTGTGGATTGTGAAATGTGTCAAACAACAAAATGGACTATTTGGAGTAAGGAAATGACAACAGAATAAAGCCAATGCTGGGGAAAGATTGTGTAATCGCTGAAGAACCTAGCCTCTTTTTGTCTTAAGAGCCAAAAGAACTTTCAAGATCATGTTGTCAGTGGTAGAGTCGCTCCCCATATTTATTATTCTCTTTTCTTTTGACTAATAAAGCTCTCTTCCCCCTTGCCCCATTCCCAGCTTTAGCTGGATACATGACCGCTCAATTACAAACTGAATTTCCCAGCCTTTTTCACAGCTAGGTGGCAATGTGGCAATGACACCGGCCAGTGGGATATGAGCAGAATGATGTGTGCAATTCTAGTTAAAGAGGAAAGTCCTGGGCCTTCCTTCCCCATTGCTGCTGCCTTGGATCCAGAGGCAAAAGTCACATGTTGACCCCCTAGCCTGGCTCCCTGGACCTTTTTGAGTAGAGCTAACCCACCATCCCTGAACCACTTTTAATGGCAAAACCCGCAATTACTTTTGCACCAACCTAATAATTTTAGGTTTGGTGAAAAAGAGGCATAAACTTCTTATTTAAGCCACTGTATTTTGGCATGTCTTTGTTACAACACCTTAGCCTATAAACCTTAATCAGCACACAATCTAAAGGTCTCATTTTGCAGAAGAGGGAAAGACACCCAGATATGTTTAAAAGCACTGATAAGTTATTGATGAAGTGGGACCAGAACCTATGTCAACTGTTGTGAGTATAATAACTCTTTCTATTCTACCTTCTGACTCAGAGAACACAGAGCCCATCAAATCCTAGTTACCATGTCTTTTCCACTAAAGAGAATAATCTTCAACCTGGAAATGGTGGAACAAATGTTGACCAGAAGGAAATGATGCCAAAGACAGGAAATAGAGTTTCATTTCGAATCAGTTGAGGACTCCAGATTGTCGTGTGTTTGATCAGAAGCTCAGTTAAATCACCTTCCAGGGTATGGAAAACATCAATCTTTCTGATAACTGCAGCCTGGGGAAAGTTCTTTCTTCTATAAGCCACTGGCATATTTTTATTAGGGCCAGGTCCTTCCAGCTGTAAGGTTGAGTGTATTCCTCTGTGGCTCAAGCCACAGCCTCAGGGGACTAGCTGGAGACCACGACCTGGAGGAAGACACCTCTTCCCCAAGCTTGCTCTCTGTCCACGTGTGTGCTATGGTGACGATTCTATGCCTAGATATTATTTCTTTAGATCCTCAGGGCTTTTCTGTCTTCCAGAACTCTTTTCCTTCATAAAGCTTTAGTTTGCATATGCAGAGAAAAGCTGATGATAGGAGATCCAGCAGGTTGGCCCCCAGTAAACTTCACCCATGTTCCCAGTGTGCTTAGCCCAACCCAGTGGTTGGAACCTCTGATTTTTGTGTGCCTTGATGGCAGTACAAACAGACTGGACAGGGCCAGATTTGTGATGGTGATGACCTGCCCACCATGCTGAGTCCTTGACCTGGGATGTGACTCACAAAGCCAGCCGTTCACCTTATACATTTCATGCATTCCACACCCTGACTCGATGCAGGCTCAGAAGGTCACTGTATTAGTCATCATTCTCCAGAAATGCAGAAGCAATGGTGTGTGTGTGTGTGGGTGTGTGGAGAGACAGAAAAAAAAAAAAAAGAGAGGAGAGAGAGTGATTTATTATAAAGAATCAGGCCAGGCACAGTGGCTCACGTCTGTAATCCCAGCACTTTAGGATGGTGAGGGGGGTGGATCACCTGAGGCCAGGAGTTCAAGACCAACCTGGACAACATGGTGAAACTCCGTTTCTACTAAAAATACAAAAAATTAGCCAGGTGTGGTGGTGGGCACCTGTAATCCCAGTTACTTGGGAGCCTGAGGCAGGAGACTTGCTTGAACCTGGGAGGTGGAGGTTGCAGTGAGCCGAGATCGCGCCATTGCACTCCAACCTGCGCGACAAGGTGAAACTCCGTCTCAAAAAAAAAAAAAAAAAAATTTGCTTACATGATTATGGAGGCTGGCAAGTCCCAAGATCTGCAGGAGGCCAGCTGGAGATCCAGGAGAGCTGATGGTTTAACTTCAGTAAGTCCGAAGGCCTGAAAACTAGAACAGCCAGTGGTGTAGTTCCAGTTCAAAGGCCGATAGGCAGGAAGAATTCTCTCTTACTCAAAGGTCAGTAATTTTGTTCTATTCAGGTTTTCAACTGATTGAATAATCCCCCCATCACTCACATTATGGAGAGCAATCTGCTTTACTCAGTCTACTGATTTAAACAGTAATCTCAAAACACCTTAGCAGAAACACCCAGAATAATGTTTGACCAAATATCAGGGGACCCTATGGCTCTATCAGGTGGACACATAAAACTAACCACCATAGTGGATTGTCTTGTTGTTCTCTTGGGAGGGTGTCAGGAAAGGGCATGTGGTATGTGGAAGTGGGGGGTGGAAAAGTGCATCGTTTTTGAGTGTGACATCCACATTTTGTGCAAAACACCGAACATAAATTAGAATGTAAAATTAAGAGACTCAGAGGACTAGAGCTCTGTATTTTCAAATATGTGTGAGTTAAACTCCTATTATTCTATCTAAGTCTTTGTCCCAACAGATAGACAGAAAGACAGACACACAGTCCCCAAAGTTTAAATGAAACAGATGACTTTCCTATTCCATTAGGTCACCAGAGATCCCTTCCAGGTCTCCCTGCTCATATTTGGCATTTCCACCTTCAGGTCCATCAAAAGGCAGACACATCCAAGACAATAAGATGTCTTTCTCTTTCTGGAAATATATTTTCCATTCATTCTTTCAATCATTCACTCATTTAAACATATTATTGGAGTGCTTGCTCTATGCTGGTAGGGAAGGTATCTTGTTCTTTCTCCCATTGTCTTTAAAAGAGTTTGGTGCTCTGGGAAGCATATAAAGTCTAAGGAAGTGTGGGGAGTGGGCCTGGAAGTGAGGAGAAAACAGCAGGAGAGGAATAGTGGTGGCATGAATGAAACAGAGGAAGAGAATGATAGATAAAGTAAGACAGTGTGGGGCTGGGCGCAATGGCTCATGCCTGTAATCCCAGCACTTTGGGAGGCTGAGGTGGGTAGATCACCTGAGGTCAGGAGTTCCAGACCAGCCTGGTCAACATGGTGAGACCCTATCTCTACTAAAAATACAAAAATTAGCCAGGTGTGGTGGCAGGCACCTGTAATCCCAGCTACTTGAGAGGCTGAGGCAGGATAATTGCTTGAACCCGGGAGGCAGAGCTTGCAGTGAGCTGAGATCATGCTACTGCACTCCAGCCTGGGTGACAGAGCGAGACTCTGTCTCAAAAAAAAAAAAAAAAAAAAAAAGATAAGACAATGTGGTGGAGTTAAAACTTAGGAAGCACTGGGAATGAAGACGTGATGTGAGAGGGAGGGACCAAGCAGAAAAGTGGGCTGAGAAGGTAGCTGGGATAATGGGAGAATTTTAGAGTCAGAGTTGAAAGACCTAGACCTAAGTCCTATTCCACTATCATCATTTGTGTTTTTTCATTCATTAATCCCTTCTACTAATATTTACTGAACACAAACTATCTTTGTGGTATTGTGTGAAGCATAGAAATACTGAAATACCAGGATGGATGAAGTCCATCTCTTTCTATCATCACAGTGTGTAGGCAGAATTCTAAGGTGGTCCCCATGATCTCCACTCCCTGTTGTTACAACCTATATAGTACCAGTTTCATGAATATAGGTGGGATCTCTGAATTGCTTTTAGTTTTAAGAATACGGGAGAGGTGATGGGATATCACTCCTGTGGTTACTCTGGGAAGACTTGATCTGGCTCTCTTGGTGGCCTTGAAGAAGCAAACAGCCATGTGGTGAACAGTCCACGGAAAGGGTTATGTGGTAATGAGATGAGAGCAGCCCTGAGCCAACAACCAGCAAGAAGACAGGACCCTCAGTCCTGCAGCAACATGATGAATTCTGCCAACAACCTAAGGGAGCTTCCAAGTGGATTTCCCCCCAGTCACACCTTCAGATGAGAACACAGTCCAGTCAACACCCTGATTGCAGCATTATGAGATTGTGAACAAAAAATCCAGCTAAGCCATGATTGAATTCCTGACTCATAGAAACTGTGAGATAATAAACACCTGTTATTCAGGTCACTAAATTTGTGGTAATTTGTTATGCAGTTTAGAAAACTATGTATTCATAGATTTTACCATTTAAATGAAAAAACGGAGTTCAATGCATTTCAATAAGTACTGGGGTAGATTGCATTCTTTGCCCTAATATTTCACATCCCTTCTCTGTCCTTGTTCTTTGCCATGTGACTTTAGAATTTGTCCTACTAAAGGAATGAGGCATATTTTTTCCTACCCTCTGACTTTGGTTTTAGCCAGTGGAATGGTGCAGACATGACCTTGTGCCTATTCCAAGCCTAGGCTTCACACACGTCTGTTTGCCCTCTTCTGCCCCTACCATCACCACGAGAAGAACCCACTGAAGTCAGTTGGCCTGAAGAGAGTGAGAGACGTGTGGAGCAGAGGCTGGTCCCAGTGGCTCACCAACCTCAATGAGAAGCAGAGTGGCCACCCAGCCACTGCATCCTGAAATGAAGCCACCATCCGAGCCTGAACTAGACCTGTCATGCCCAGCTGACCTGCAGCCCATGAGAACCTGGGAATATGGTTTCAAGTCACTGGATTTTGAAGCAGTTTGTTATGCAGTATTTTTGTGCCCACAGTCAATTGTTACAATCACACAAATAATTAATTACAATTGTGACACCTGTCATGAAGGAGAAATATGAAGAGATATGAGAGTATAGAACTGAGTAACACAACCTTTTTGGGGAGATAAAAGAAGGTTTTTCTGAAGAAATAACGTTGAAGTTGAGACCCTGAGTAAGAATTTAACTAAGCAAAACGAGGTTGGATTGAAATATTCCAGGCAGAGGGAATAGCAGGTACGAGGTCCTGTGGCAGGAATGTTTAGCACATTTGAAGAGCTAAAGAAAGGCTAATGTGACTGGAGCTCAGGGGGATGGTGGGAAGAATTAGGTGTGATGAAGGTAAAGATAAAGACGTAGGCAGGGATTGACCATGAAGGGCTTGGGAGTCATGTTAAGCATTTTCTTCTTCCCCCTCCTCCTCCCTCTCTTCTTCTTCTTCTAGAAATAATGGGGACCTCGTATGAGTTTTAACTTAAGGAATGAAATGAGCAGGTTTCAATTCTGAAACAACACTCAGCACGGTGTGAGAATGGCACAAATATGGCAAGAGTAGTGTTGGATGACCAGAGAAGAGGCTGCCTTGTTGGCTCTGGGGAGACATCACAGTGAGGGAGGCGACAGTCTAGTGTGGAGATGGAGAGACTTATTTAGGAGATTAAAAATGATGGGATTTGGTAACTGCTGAGAGGAAGTTCAGAGAAGATGCAGTGTCAAAGGTGTAGGTCTCTCAGGCTTCTGGCATGAATCATTGGGTAGTTGGTGGATTCGATCATTAGTATGGAGGAAATTGGAGGAAGAGCTTATCTGGAGGAAAGTTATGGGCTCAGTTTTTTTTTTTTTTTTTTTTTTTGAGATGGAGTTTTGTTCTCATTGACCAGGCTGGGGTGCAATGGCGCAATCTTGGCTCTGAAACCTTTGGCTCCCGGGGTCAAGCGATTCTCCTGCCTCAGCCTCCCAAGAGTAGCTGGGACTACAGGCATGTGCCACCACACCTGGCTAATTTTTGTATTTTTAGTAGAGACGGGGTTTCACCATGTTGGTCAGGCTGGTCTCGAACTCCTGACCTCAGATGATCTGCCCACCTTGGCCTCCCAAAGTGCTGGGATTACAGGCGCCACTGTGTCGTGCCTGGGCTCAGTTTTTATGGCCTTGGGCAAGTGATAGCTTCTGAGCTTCAGGTTTTCATCCGCAAAATGGGAAAAAATACCTCTACCTTAGTATTGTTAAGAAGACCAAATGAGATCGTGCATTGAGGGAGCTTTGCAAATCAGAATGCACTGTTCAAGGTAGGATTTTATTACTGCAGATAGTTAGGAGAGGTAGACAGGAGAAATGGATGGCTGCTGAGCTGAAGGGTAAGAGAACACGCTGACCTGGAACCAAATCCATCTGGTCTGTCTGGGAGAAATCAGTGGAGAGAAAAAGAGCCAAACCTTGAGACCTCATCAGAGATTATTTTTTTAACTAGCTGCAGACCCTGGGCCCCGGGTGGCCCTGCCCTTTAAAATTGCTTCAGGCTGGGTTCAGGGAACAGTTCCCACTCCCGACTACCACCATGGACACACTGTCTCCATTATCCCAAATCAGGACAAGTCTTCTGTGCACCATGGGAAATCCTGAGGTTAGAGCCTGCTGGTGGACGTCTGGAGCTGGGAGGGCACAGGAGCTGAAGGACTGATGAAACTATGCTGTTTAGGGTTATGCAGCTCTAACCTGCTTCAACTATCACAGTCTGGGCTGCTTGCTGCCCTCCACAAACTGCAGTTTCATGTGAGGCCGATCAACGCATCAATAAAGCATTCCTTGGGCTACTCCTGCCCATTTTCTGCCTGAGCACAGCAGGGGCTCTGAGACTGGGTAGTCATTGAGCTCTCTTGAGAGAGTTAACCCCTTCCTGTCACAAAGAGTTGTTTTTAGCTTTGCTCTGGAAAAGGATTTACATCCACGAAGTCACCTAATCATTTTGATGCTTCTCACCGCCTCCCCGTTGTGGCCGATCTTTACACATCTTCCTCCCAGTCCATCTCACACATGGATTCCAGAAGCTCTTCCAGAAGCTACTGCTTCCATCATGTCACCACTCCACCTGCAGGTCCCTCCTGGTATTGCTGTCTTGTCCCTATCAGATGTGAAGGGCACTGGGCTTTGGGTTGGAGGCATTGACTTAGAATCACAGCTCTCCATGTGCCTGGGTGGGACATTGGGCAAGCTAGGTCACCTCCAGGAGTCCCCCTCGCCTTATGTGCAGAAAGCACAAGGATGCCTAAATCACCTGGTCATGGTGGAGGTACTCTGAACAATGCATCTGGCACACAGTGTCCTCGTGAGAGAGGGAGCCCCTTATGTCAGCACGTTCAGGCTCTGAGCTTCTTGAAGTTCTGGAGAGCAGGGATCCAGGCTCTCACCTGTCAGAATGGCTGGCCGGTCCTGTAGGCTGTGGTCCCACGTCCTGCTGTGAGGAGTCCCTTAAAGGAGCAGAGCACCTCCAGCAGATCTGAGAAAGGGCTGAGTGAGCCCCTACGTGCAGGCACAGTGAGAAGGGAGGATGGGACGGGGATGTGTCTGGGGGAAGAGGGGACTCACTGGGTGTCGGGGAGCTTAGAAGTCAGCATGAAATAAATAAATAAGGAGGAATTGGACTCTTCTAAAGAGTCACAGGAGTGCAAAGGGAAGCCTAAGTAGCTTCAAAGAGCAAGCAAAAACAGCACCAAATTCTGGATAAGACAGCTTGGTACCTGCCCTGACCCTTTCTGAGTGAGGGTATTCATAGCCCTGCAAAAAAAAGCCCTGTATACTCTTTCCTGGTTCCCTTTTGAGGGTCTGAAGGGGCCAGAGTGTCCCCCAGAAGTGCCAAAACATGAGAGATGAATGGAGTTGGGGATGAGGAGTGGCTGGTTACACAGACACAGACTGTGAAAGAGAAGCTTCTGGATCTGCTCAGAACTTCTGAGCCAGCTCTGTCCTTCCACAACTATTATTTTTGAGCAGGAAAGCCTTGGGCAAACACTAGTTTCCAGTTCAAATTCTGTTGGAAGCAGGGTCTAAGGCTTCGGTCAGGATGTGCTAAGCTTCAAACAAGTAGCAAGGTCAGGAACAAACTCCCGAAGTAGGATGGGCGAGAACCACTAGGTATGTGCCTGTTTGGGAAGATTCGTTCTTATTCAGCACCAGCCATAGTTGAAATTGTGAATGGGGCAATATTTATCTCAGAAATTCCTAGGTCCCTGGACCCTCTCCCCTACACCTTCCCCTCTCCTGCCCATCTCCCCACCCTACCCTCCTGGTTTTTCTCTGGGCTCACATCTGTCCTCAGCAAATTATTTGAAGCTCAGGCTCCTGGGGGTATAAACGACTGATAACAATTTACTGCATGAGATTTTATTTCAATGAAGGCAGGAGCTTTAGGCTAAAGAAATGAAGGTGGTAGGGGTGGTGTTCTGATCAGACTCTGATACTCAGGGCCCAGTCTTTCCAAAGGTGACAAGGTGAGGTGCTGGAGGTGTTTTTGTCTGTGTGTGGTCACGCAGTTCTGTGTTATTAGGTCTGGAAGAGAGTTACTGATTATTGTGTCTGGGGTTCTCAAAGTTAGTAGAATCACCCAGTCAGCTTGCATGGGCCAGGAATCCACACCGTTACCATGGACCTTGGTCATTTGAAATCGATGGTCCAGGCAGCAGACTTTGAGGGAAGTGCTGATCTAGTCCCTCACTGGACAGGGGAGGAGCAAGGATGGGAGAGGCCCTCCCAGGGTGATGCCTCTCACTTCAACTCCAGTACACCTCCCAGAGCCTTAGCGGAGCCTCCACCACCTGCTACCCGGAGACCCTTGAAAGCTTCAATTCTGTGATTCCTGTCAAAAGGATGACACTGAGGGGAGGACACAGCACAAGCCACCTGCTAGCAAGCCTGCAGAGAACAAGTGTGGGCCCCAGGTTGGTCACTACTGATCTCACCTATGGGGCACAGAAGGGACCACATGCCCTCCCTTGCCACAGTCAAGTGCTCTGATCACCTTGGGGGTCTGCCCCTCTGCGGCTCCTGCCCTGGACCCTCACAGACCTGGAAGGTGTCCTTAAACAGTCGGTTTCCTCTGCACAGTCCTTGCCATGAATCTTTCTCAAGGGCTTTGAGTCTTTCTTGCTTAGCAAGGGTTCTATTCTCAGTTGGGTACCAAATATGCCCCCAGCCTTCACATTCATGTCCAGGTCTAGAGGGAAATTCTTTCTTAGGTTAGAGAGCGATCAAACACTGAAAGACTGACACATCTTCCTACAATTCCACAAAATGGCAACCAGCCAAAGGTGGCATTAACTTATGACTTGAAACAAGGGCCCTGCCCGTTCGTGACTCTGGTTCCTTGTTCTCTGCATGACATACCTCTGAAGGAAGACGTTGGCCAGGGAGAGAGAGGATGCTGACACTCCCACTTTAGGGGAAAGCTGTGCTTGGCATTTGGTTAATTTTGTTTCCTTCTCATAATGTGCAGGATGTCAGGAAATCAATGAATCTAACTCTTGCCTTCCTGTCCCTGTCCTGCCTCTGTAGTCTTATGCCTTCTTGTAGTGGAAGGGCCATGTTTCTGCAAACAAGGGGCCTGGATTCATATGAAGAACTGCTCCTATGTCACATGCAAGTGTTTTCTTATTTAATTCTTCAGCAATCTTTTGAGAGAAGTGATATGACGTCCATTCTACAGATGAGGAGATTAAGGCTCAGGGAGTTCCTCAACATTCCCAAGGTCACCTGGCTGGTAAGCAGTAGAGCCAGAATTTGAACCCAAGTCTGCAAACTTCAACACTCATCTCCTTCAGATGAGACTGCAGCCTTGCAGTAGTTCTTGAGAATGAAATATCTCTGCACCTTGGTTCCCTCTTTTGTGAAAAGAAAATGGTGATATGCTTATTTAATTTTTGCAGGTCAGTGAAGCTATCATCATTACTATTATTATTAGGGAAAGGGTCTCACCGCGCCACCCAGGCTGGAGTGCAGTGGCATGATCACAGCTCACTGCAGCCTTGACCTCCCAGGCTCATGAGATCCTTCCTCAGAAGCATCCCAAGTAGCTGTGACTACCAGCGCACCATTATGCCTAGCTAATTTTTTCTTTTTTTTTTTGTAGAGATGGCATCTCATTTTCTTACTCAGCCTGGTCTCAATTTCCTAGCTTCAAGTGATTCTCTCTCCCTGGCCTCCCAAGGTGCTGGGATTACAGGCATGAGCTACTGCACCTCGCCCAGTGAAATTATTTAGATGGGTAAGTGAAGAAAGAAAAGAGTGAAGAACAATCAAAAGAACCAAAAAAATGAGTGGAGTGGAGGCAGAGATGCCCCATTCAGGGCACATAGTAAGTGCTCAATAAATACAGGTGGGCTGGATGGATGAAACTCAAAGCAAATATGACCAAAGCCTACTAAACTGATGAGTGGGAATAGCCGGAGGGAGCTTTTCCAGAACACCCAGTTCAGGAACACTCTTCACAGCTTGAAAGAAGTACAATGTAGAATAAACAAAAGGAAGTACTGTTGTTTCCAAGGTAGTAAATTTGGAGAGCGCAAGAGTCAGTCCAGATTAAAAATATAAATCTCTGCGGAAACAAGTAAATTGTGCATGATGAATCCATAAAAAATAATCAGGGGCGACATCTCCTGCCTTTGAGGCCAAGGTCAAGTGGGCCCTGCCCAAAATACCCGTGGGCTGGGTGAGCAGGGTGCTAAATCTTGGGTTCTGAATCCAGCGTTAACTTTAGAAAGTTTTCATCTCCTCCTTCTTCAGCTCTTTGGCATATTCTTGCTCTGGGTTCTGGTTTTAGGGAGTTACCAGCTTGATAAACTACAGGAAACCCGCATGCATTTTACATCCAATTTATAGAGCCCTGACTCTTAACAGTACCTAAATAATCCACGGTGAAGGCTGCTCAATGGGTTATGTAATCCATTTGGAGATGGTGTGCCCCACTTTGGAGACTGGCTGTGTGTCTGGCTTCCTTTTCCAAGGTTTCTCTGTTTGTGCTAGGGAAGGGACAAGGGATGCGGTTTTGGTACCCTGCTTGCCTACAATCAAAAACATTAGCTTTCTTCCCAGACAACCCACCAAGAGAGAAGGGCCCTCTTCCTGAGGCCGGGCAGCTGTTTCTTCCAAGTTTCTTCAGCCTCTGGCTCTTGTCCTAGGGCCTTGGATCTGTCCCCAAAGGCAAGGCAGGACTTGTCAGTGGCACCAGGCTCTGAATCTGACACCACATCCTTTTGGGAAGAACTGCAACCTTTCACTGGCTGCTCTACCTGTGTTCAGATTGACTGGAAAACTGTTGTGAACGCTGGGAGCTCTTTTTAGAGCATCCCCAACCTGTATCCCATAATCATAATCCTGATTAATTTCCCCATTTGGCTCTGTGGTGACAGCTGGCCAGTGGGGGCGACGCTTTCCTCATTTGGACTGCAGGTGTCCCTGGTGCTCTCCCAGAACCTGGACTGATGTCCTGAGCTTCTCCCTCTTGCTAATGTGGAGGCAGAGGATTTGAAGTGGCCACACCCCATCCCCATCATACCACCATCCTCTCTGCCTCCGGATGTGGCCTCTTCATCCCCTTCTTCCAGCCTCTTCAGACCCTGTCCTCTGGGCCTGATGCAGCATCCCCTGTTGAACCTGCCAGGAGATGGTCTGTTCCCCGCAGACCTCCAGTCTTGAACATTCCTCTGCCATGTGCTGTACCTGATCAGCCAGGGTCCCTGCAGGAAACAGATGGCATGCTGGAACCGGGAGATTTGAGAGGGTGTTTAACACAAGGGCTTTTTACAAAGGTGTGGGAAGAGTGTAGGCTGGCCACGAAGTATAGTGAAGAACCCAGGACTGGAACTGCGGAGGTCTTACCCCCACTGGGCTTAAGGAACAAGGGCAGGGGACAGTATCAGAACCAGCCCGGCAGGACTTGCAGCCAGCTTGCAGCGGTACCTCTGGGAGGGGCATGAGGAAGTAGATTTCCCGATCTTTCTTGGGCTGAACTCAACAGGAAGACAGAAGTTATGTGGGCTTGCTGTTGTGCACATGTCCAGTCTTCAGGAGCTTATGGCAGAGTGGAGGATAGAAATTCCATCTAGAGGGCAAAGCAGAAGAGATCCAGCACAGCATGCACATCAAACCATGTACACTAGCCAGGCACGGTGTCTCACACCTGTAATCCCAGCACTTTGAGAGGCTGAGGCAGGAGGGTCGCTTGAGCCCAGGAATTTGAGACCAGCCTGGGAAACATAGTGAGACCCTGTCTTTACAAAAAATAAGCAAAATTTAGCCAGGTGTGGTGATATGCACTTGTAGTCCCAGTTACTCAGGAGGCTGAGGCAGGAGGATCTCTTGAGCCCAAGAAGTCAAGGCTGCAGTGAGCTGTGATTGTGCCACTGCACTCCAGCCTGAGCAACAAAGTGAGACCCTGTCTCTAAATAAAAATAAATAATAATTTTTAAAAAGGCTTACATTGTGTTTTCAGAGGAGGTTTCCACAAGCCTTTACTATTGTAGGCAACTCATCTCCCCTCCACTAATGAGAGAGGCTGTGGGCAGTGCTGTGGTTTGGATGTTTGTGTCATTTGGATGTTTGTCCCCTCACACTTCTGTTGAAATTTAATCCCCATGTTGAAGGTGGGGCCTAGTGCAAAGCATTTGGGTCAGGGGGCAGATCACTGATGAATAGATTAATCCCCTTCCTGGGGGATGAGTGCATTTTCATTCTAGTTCCTGCAAGAGCTGGTTATTAGGAAGAGCTGGGCCCCCTCTCCTCTCCTGCTTCCTCTCTTGCCCTGTGATCTCTGCATGTGCCAGCTCCCCTTCACCTTCCATCAGGAGTGTAAGAAGCCTAAGGCCCTCCCCAGATGCCCAGTCTTCCAGCCAGCATCATCATGAGCAAATAAACCTTCTTCCTTTATAAATTACCCAACTTCAGGTATTTCTTTATAGCAACACAAAGAAATAGAGAGCCTGCCCCGTGCGGCTCTCACTCCCCAGGGTTTGGGATAGCAAGATGTAAGTTCTGGTTGGTTCCATTGGTTGAAACAGCAATTTGAAACCAGGAAAGAGTCCTGAGTCCTTTCAGACTGAAAACCTACCTGTGTAAAACCTGAACTGGCTCAAGCAAGGCCATCTCAAAAGCATGTTCAGCATTAATCACAGGGCTCTCGAGATATTGTTAAGATAAAAATTTGAAATTTACTTCCAGTGATTTCAGAAGAGGAAAAAGAGATGGTGCCCCTTGCCCTGTCCTGTGCTGTCCCACTCCCCCCATGCACAGACACACCGAGCTCAGGTGCCCAAGTCAAGCTTTCCTGTCACTCTGCACAGGGAACAGAGCGGGTGGCAGCACATCCTGGTTAGTGTCTCCAAGATTCGCGATGTTGGGAGGGTGTGCAACCACCGGATAGAAGCCAGAAATAAGTGTCTGAATGTGACAAAGAGCATGTGTGTGTGTGTGTGTGTGTGTGTGTGTGTGAGAGAGAGAGAGAGAGAGAGAGAGAGAGAGAAAGAAAACTAGGCAGGAGTTTTAGGCAGGGGAGAAGCAGGGAACACATGGAATCACATCCTCCTTGTGGTCAGGGAGAGCAACCCATTGCTCGTGGAGTGCCTGCTGTGGACTTGGCCTGGTAACAGGCTCCCAGAGGTCATGTGATTTCACATTTATTGCACAACAAACCCATGAGGCATGCAGTGTTACCGAGTTTGAAATAAGAAGACTGGGGGAATCAGGGAAGTTATGTCATTTGTTCAGTGTTAAACAGCAAACACATGCAAAAGTGTGGGTTCAGACCCTGCTCTCCTGACTCTACAAAGTCATTTACACTAGAGTTAATTTAACTCGGTCTGAGGAGAACACTATTCCGTTCTGTATTCTTTTCTGTTTGGTTCCTCTACTGATGCATGTGCATGCATGCACATGTGTGTGTGTGTCTGTGTGTGTGTGTCTGTGTGTGTGTCTGTGTGTGTGTGTATGTGTGTGTGTCTGTGTGTGTGTTGGGTGCACAGGGTGAGAAAAAAAGAGGAGAAGAAAGTAAGCATGCTATTCCTAATTATTTGCTTGCCCTGACCATAAATGCTTGGCTAGAATTCGGAAAGAACCTTTTAATAATATATGTTGTAAGAGAGAGGTGGGGTCTCACACATGTTGTGTACCTGGCTTTATACACAGCATCACTGGCATGGATGAATCCCTGGTGGCCTTCTGAGTTTTCTGAAAACTTTCATAGATCAATACCAGGTTGATTTTCACTTAGAACTCCTGACTTCAAGTGATCTGCCCACCTTGGCCTCCCAAAGTGCTAGGATTTTAACTTAGAAGAGGTAGAAAATGGGCACAGCTGAGGCAGGAAGGGATCCAGGTGGAATAAAGAGTATCTCTGCAGATGGCAAGATCTGGGAAATCCAAGATGCACAGCCTCTAAAGCAGGGGCTCCTGCACACTCCTCTGGCTGTCCCTCCTCTGTATGTCCAGGAGGTCAGTGCAGGGTGGGTAGCAGTCAAAGAAAAGCCCCTACTGGGAGAAGACTGGATGGGGCAGAGTGGAAAGTGCTCTGGACTGAAAGCCAGACTTGATTTGATCCTCCCAGCTCTGACACCACCACAAAGTCCCGAACCATGGCCCTGAGAAGCTCTGTGGGTCTCAATTTTCTTCATGCTGAAATAAAAAGGGTTGTCTAATCAGGGATCAGCACACTATGGTCTTGGGGCCAAATCCAACACCTCACCCTGTTTTTGTAAATAAAGTTTGATGGGAGCACAGCCATGCTCAATGTTTTACATCTTATCTGCGGCTACTTTTTATACTACGATGGCAGAGTTGGTTCTCCCAGCAGAGGCCAGACCATCCATGAAACTTAAAATATTTACTCTCTGGCCCTTTGCAGAAAATCTTTGCAGACCTCTGGCCTAGATGATTTCTAGGGCCCTCCTGGTTGTGGGATCTGAAATCAGGCATTATGCCTTATCAGGCTTCGCATTTCCCATACTCCAGGAGAGTGGCAGGAGGAAAGTCTGTAGATGCCCTTAGACCTAACTTGGAGGCTGCCTTGCAGACAGTTTCCACATATCCCAGCTTCCCTCGTGGCCCCTCTGTTTTGGGATGTCACAGCTAAGGAACCACAGCAGCCCTCCAGTGATACAGGACAGAAGCTGGCAAGTAACTGACCCCGCTGCCTTGCTCTCCATGGGACAAATCTGAGATTTGCCCAGTTGGATAAAGCCCCGCTGGCCCACCCAGAAAACTGCCCATTAGCTCCACCTTGGGGACTTACTTCCCTTCCCTGTCTCCCTTCCCCATTCCCTCCTCTGCTTCCTGAGTTCACCTCCCCATCAATTTGTCTCTGAGGCTGCTCTGGGGAAACCCCAGTGAAGCAATGACATGCGGCTAATAAGCATATGTTGTGCTTGTCAATAATCATTTGCCTGTGTTACTAACCATATTCTGCTACAACAAACAATGTAGGAAAATGTAGCAAATTAAAAAAAAAACTTGCAACAAAGATAAAGGCATATGGTTCTAGGAGATGGGACTGAATTATCATTTTTGCTTGGTCAACTTGGGTAACATATGGACCTCAGTGCCTTTGTCTGTAAAATTAGAGGGCCAGATTGCCTAAGTCCCTAGATACCTACTGGTTCCAAAATGCTATAAAATTGGATCAAGGGCGTCTTGCTCATCTGTTGGCAGTAAGTAAAAGCAGATATATATTCACAATATTAATCACTGAGGTTTTTTCTGTGATAACAGATTATGTTTTGTCTTTTTCTAATATGATGGTGGGAGGCGGGAAGGTCTTCAATATTAAGGAAGGCCCAAGCCTCTGAGTCACCCAGTAACCTTTACCTCTTACTTGAGCAAACCCTCCTGTTCCCCTGTTATTCCCCACCCCACTCCCCACCCCTGACCTCACCTCTCCATTCTTCTGAGCATCCACTTGAGAAAATCATGGCTAGCATATAGCTGAAAAATGATGGGTCTAATCCTATGTGGCTTGGCTTCTGAAAGTAGGAAAGTTTGGGGAAGTCTGCCCAGAAAGTCTTAAAAAACTTGGTAATCTGGGACATTTACAAACTTCTATGTTTTTAAATTGTACCCTTTATCCCAAAACTCAAGGGTTTGGAGGAAACTTTTGCTCATTTAATCATAATAAATATTAAAGGCAAATATTTATTAAGCACTGATTGTGTGCCAGACACAGCTGTGAACTGGGAATATGATGGCAAGAAGGCGGTTATTGACTAAGTCATGGAGTAAATAGTCTCTCAAATAAATGCCACATTGCAAACCATGATAAGTGCTCTGTGGAAAGAGTCCAGGGAGGTGGGAGGTGTGTGATGGGGCCCAAGGCCAGCTGGGGACATGAGTGGTGGGAAGGAGACGCTGGGGCTGAGATCTGGAAGGAGTGAGCATTAGAGAGTTGGAGGGACCTTAGGTGTGTGAGGAGCCTGAGGACAGAAACGTGATTAGAGGAACAACAAGAAGACCAGATGTAATCCCAGCACTTTGGGAGGCCGATTTGGGTGGATCACGAGGTCAGGAGTTCAAGACCAGCCTGGCCAAGATGGTGAAACCCCGTCTCTACTAAAAATACAAAAATTAGCCAGGTGTGGTGGCAGGCGCCTGTAGTCCCAGCTACTTGGTAGGCTGAGGCAGAGAATTGCTTGAACCTGGGAGGCAGAGGTTGCAGTGAACCGAGATCGCGCCACTGTACTCCAGCCTGGGCGACAGAGTGAGACTCTGTCTCTAAAAGAGAAAAAAGACCAGAGTGGCCCAGGCACATGAGGGCGAGAGAGGAGCGGGAGCTGGAGAAGCAGAGGCAGGGGAGCAATCCTCCCTCCTTTCATCCATTCATCCATTCATCTGTTCATTCATTCATTCATTCATTCAGAAAACATTGACTGAATTCCTGTTGCACTCTGGGCCCTCCTCCATGCTTGCAGCTATAGAGGCAAGTGAGGCAGTATTTGCCCTCAAGCAGCTCATATTCTAGAGGAGAAGACAGAGCACAATCAGGTAAACGAATAAATAGCTCATATGATTCAGGTGGAGGCGAGTACAGTGAAGTAAAAGACAGTAGAGGAAGGGTTGGCAGGAGGCTGGAGTGAGATGGGGAGGAGAAATTTTAGAGGGAGTGGTCAGGGGGCATCGAGTGGAAACCACTGTGGAGACCTGACTTGCGAAGATTGTTTTGATTCCATGAAAAGCATGAGCAGTGCTGGCCTCCCTCTCTCCTTAGTAAGCCAAGAGGAGCAGAGAGCAAGAATTCCTTACTCATTCTGGCTAATAGAAAATAACTGGGAAGTGCAGGATTTTTAAGTCCTTTGATTAAAAAAAAATTTCTTTTTCTTCAACCTTTAAGTTCAGCGGTATATGTGCAGGGATGTTCAGGTTAGTTACATAGGTAAACATGTGCCATGGTGATTTGCTGCACAGATCAACCCATCAGCTAGGTAGTAAGCCCAGCATGCATTAGCTATTTTTCCTAATGCCCTTCCTCCTCCCTGCCCACCCCTGATAGGCCCCGTGTGTGTTGTTCCCCTCCTTGTGTCCATGTGTTCTCATCATTCAGCTCCCACTTAGAAGTGAGAACATGCAGTGTTTGGTTTTCTGTTCCTGCATTAGCTTGCCAAGGATAATTGCTTCCAGCTCCATCCATGTCCCTGCAAAGGACATGATCTTGTTCCTTTTTATGGCTGCATAGTATTCCATGATGTATATGTACCACTTTTCTTTATCCAGTCTATCTTGATGGGCATTTAAGTTGAGTCCATGTCTTTGTTATTGTGAATAGTGCTGCAGTGAACATATGCATGCATGTGTTTTTATAATAGAATGATTTATATTCCTTTGGGCATATACCCAATAATGGGATTGCTGAGTCAAGTGGTATTTCTGTGTCTAGCCTTTGAGGAATCACCACAATGTCTTCCATAATGGTTGAACTAATTTACACTTCCACCAGTAGCGTAAAAGTATTCATTTTTCTCTGCAAACTTGTCAGCATCTGTTGTTTTTT
The DNA here is from genome assembly GCF_029289425.2 of Pan paniscus. Lineage (NCBI taxonomy): Eukaryota > Metazoa > Chordata > Mammalia > Primates > Hominidae > Pan > Pan paniscus. The sequence continues at coordinate 59,588,659 of NC_073256.2, read as the reverse complement.
GACTTTTAAATAACAGCCATTCTGACTGGCATGAGATGGTATCATATCTCATTGTGGTTTTGATTTGCATTTCTCTAATTGTCACTGATGTTGAGCTTTTCTTCGTATATTTGTCGATTACATGTATGTATTCCTTTGAGAAGTGTCTGTTCATGTGCATTGCCCACTTTTTAAAGGGGTTGTTTTTTTTCTTGTAAATTTGTTTAAGTTCCTTATAGACTCTGGATCTTAGACCTTTGTTAATGGATAGATTGCAGAAATTTTCTCCCATTCTGTAGGTTGCCTGTGTTCTGATGCTAGTTTCTTTTGCTGTGCAGAAGCTCTTTAGTTTACTTACATCCCATTTGTCAATTTTGGCTTTTGTTGCAATTGTTTTTGCTGTTTTCATCATTAAATCTTTGCCCATGCCTATGTCCTGAATGGTATTGCCTAGATTTTCTTCTAGGGCTTTTATAGTTTGGGGTTTACATTTAGGTCTGTAATCCATCTTGAGTTAATTTTTGTATAAGGTATAAAGAAGAGGTCCAGTTTCAGTTTTCTGCATATGGCTAGCCTGTTCTCCCAGAACCATTTATTAAATAAGGAATCCTGGGCCTGGTGCAGTGGCTCATGCCTGTAATCCCAGCACTTAGGGAGGCTGAGGTGGGCAGATCACAAGGTCAGGAGTTCAAGACCAGCCTGCCCAAGAGACCAGCCTGGCCAATACAGTGAAACCCTGTCTCTACTAAAAATACAAAAATCAGCTGTGTGTGGTGGCGGGCACCTGTAATCCCAGCTACTCAGGAGGCTAAGGCTGGAGAATTGCTTGAACCTGGGGGGCAGAAGTTGCAAAGAGCCGAGATTGCGCCATTGCACTCCAGCCTGGGCAACAGTGAGATCCTGACTCAATAATAATAATAATAATAATAATAATAATAATAATAATAATAATAAAAACTAGGGAATCCTTTCCCCATTGCTTGTTTTTGTCAGGTTTGTTGAAGATCAGATGGTTGTAGGTGTGCAGTCTTGTTTCTGAGTTCTCTATTGGTTCCATTGGTCTATGTTTCTGTTCTTGTACCAGCACCATGCTGTTTTGGTTACTGTAGCCTTGTAGTATAGTTTGAAGTTGGGTAGTGTGATGACTCCAGCTTTGCTCTTTTTGCTTAGGATTGTCTTGGCTATTCAGGCTCTTTTTTGGTTCCATATGAATTTTAAAATAGTTTTTTCTAATTCTGTGAAGAATTTCAGTGGTAATTTAATGGAATAACATTTAATATATTAATTACTTTGGGCAATATGGCCATTTTCACAATATTGATTCATCCCATCCATGAGCATAGAATGTTTCTCCATTTGTTTGTGTCCTCTCTGACTTTTTTGAGCAGTGGTTTGTAGTTCTCCTTGAAGAGGTTCTTCACTTCCCTTGTTGACTATATTCCTAGGTATTTTATTATTTTTGTAGCAATTGTGAAAGGGAGTTCATTCATGATTTCACTCTCTGCTTGCCTTTTGTTGGTGTATAGAAATGCTACCAATTTTTGCACACTGATTTTGTATCCTGAGACTGCTGAAGTTGCTTATCAGCTGAAGAAGCTTTTGGGCTAAGACAATGGGGTTTTCTAGATATAGGATTATGTCATCCACAAACAAAGATAATTTGACTTCCTTCTTCCTATTTGAATATGCTTTATTTCTTTCTCTTGCCTGATTGCCTTGGCCAGAACTTCCAATACTGTGTTCAATAGGAGTGGTGAGAGAGGGCATTCTTGTCTTGTGCCAGTTTTCAATGGGAATGTTTCCAGCTTTTGCCCATTCAGTATGATGTTGTCAGTGGGTTTGTCATATATGGCTCTTGTTATTTTGAGGTATGTTCCTTCAATCCCTAGCTTATTAAGAATTTTTAGCACGAAGGGATGTTGAATTTTATCAAAGGCCTTTTCTGCATCTATTGAGATAATCATGTGGTTTTTGTCTTTAGTTCTGTTTATGTGATAAATCACATTTATTGTTTTGCATATGTTGAACCAAACTTGCATCCCAGGGATGAAGCCAACATGATGGTGATCCATAAGCTTTTTGATGTGCTGCTGGATTCAGTTTCACAGTACTTTTTTGAGGATTTTTGCATCAATGCGCATCAACGATATTGGCCTGAAATTTTTTGTTGTTGTATCTCTGCCAGGTTTTGGTATCATAATGATGCTGGCCTCATAGAATGAGTTAGGGAGGAGTCCCTCCTTTTCAATTTTTTGGAATAGTTTCAGTAGAAATTGTACCAGCTCTTCTTTGTATCTCTGGTGGAATTCAGCTATGAATCTGTGTGGATCTGGGCTTTTTTTGGTTGGTAGGCTATTTACTGCTTGAATTTCAGAACTCATTATTGGTCTATTCGGAGATTCAATTTCTTTCTGGCTCAGTCTTGGGAGGGTGTATGTGTCCAAGAATTTTTCTATTTCTTCTAGATTTTCTAGTTTATGTGCATAGAGGTGTTTACAGTATTCTCTGATGGTTGTTTGTATTTCTGTGGGGTCAGTGGTGACATCCCCCTTATCATTTCTGATTGTGTTTATTTGATTCTTTTCTATTTTCTTCTTTATTAGTCTAGCTAGAGGTCTATATATTTTATTAATTTTTTCAAAAAACAAGCTTCTGGATTTTATTCATGTTTTTATGGGTTTTTCGTGTCTTTATCTTCTTCAGTTCAGGTCTGATCATGGTTATTTCTTGTCTTCTGCTAGCTTTGGGGTTTGTTTGCTCTTGGTTCTCCAGTTCTTTTAGTTATGATGTTAGGTTGTTAACTTGAGATCTTTCTAGCTTTTTGATGTGGGCATTTAGGGGTATAAATTTCCCTCTTAACATTGCTTTAACTGCATCCCAGAGATTCTGGTACATTGTCTCTTTGTTCTCATTAGTTTCAAATAACTTCTTGATTTCTGCCTTAATTTCATTATTTACCCAAGAGCCATTCAGAAGCAGGTTATTCAGTTCCCATATAGTTGTGTGGTTTTGAGTGAATTTCTTAATCTTGAGTTCTAATTTGATTGTGCTGTGGTCTGAGAGACTGTTATGAGTTCAGTTCTTTTGCATTTGCTGAGAAGAGTTTTACTTTCAATTATGTGATCAATTTTAGAGTAAGTGTCATGTGGTGATGAGAAGAATGTATGTTCTATTGCTTTCAGATGGAAAGTTCTGTAGATATCTATTAGGTCCACTTGATCCAGAGCTGAGTTCAGGTCCTGAATATCTTTGTTAACTTTCTGTCTCAATGATCTGTCTAATATTGTTGTTGAGGTGTCAAATCTCCCACTATTATTGTGGTAGGGAGTTCAAGTCTCTTTGTAGATCTCTAAGAACTTGCTTTATGAATCTGGGTGCTCCTGTATTGGGTGCATATATATTTAAGATAGTTAGTTCTTCTTGTTGAATTGAACCCTTTACTATTATGGCAATGCCCTTCTTTGCCTTTTTTGATTTTTGTTGATTTAAAGTCTGTTTTGTCAGAAACTAGGATTGTAACCCTTGCTTTTTTCTGTTTTCCATTTGTTTGTTAAATTTTTCTCCATCACTTCATTTTGAGCATATGTGTGTCTTCGTACGTGAGATGGGTCTCTTGAAGACAGCATACTGATGGGTCTTAACTCTACCTAGTTTGCCATTCCATGCATTTTAGTTGGGGCATTTAGCCCATTTACATTTAGGGTTAGTATTGTTATATGTGAATTTGATCTTGTCATCATTATGCTAGCTGGTTATTTGCAGACTTCTTTACGTAGTTTCTTCATAGTCTCACTGGTTTGTATACTTCACTGTGTTTTTGCAGTGGCTAGCAGTGATTTTTCCTTTCCATATTTAGTGCATCCTTCAGGAGCTCTTGCAAGGCAGGCCTGGTGATAAAGAATTCCCTCAGCATTTGCTTGTCTGAAAGGATCTTATTTCTCCTTCGCTTATGAAGTTTAGTTTGGCTGAATATGAAATTCTGGGTTGGAAATTCTTTTCTTTAAGAATATTAAATATTGGCCCTCAATCTCTTCTGGCTTGTAGGGTTTCTGCTGAGAGGTCTGTTGTTAGTCTGATGTGTTTCCCTTTGTAGGTGACCTGGCCTTTCCCTCTGGCTGCCCTTAACAATTTTTCTTCCATTTCAACCTTGGAGAATCTGATGATTATGTGTCTTGGGATTGATCTTCTTGTGGAGTACCTTGCTGGGGTTCTCTGCATTTCCCGAATTTGAATGTTGGCCTGTCTTCCTAGATTGGGAATGTTCTCCTGGATGATATCCTGAAATATGTTTTCCAACATGGTTCCATTCTCCCTGTCTCTTTCAGGTACCCTAATCAGTTGTAGGTTCAGTTTCTTTACATAATCCCATATTTCTTGGAGGTTTTGTTCCTTCCTTTTCTTTCTTTTTTCTGTGTTCTTGTTTGCCTGTCTTATTTCAGAAAGATAGTCTTCAAGCTCAGAGATTCTTTCCTCTGCTTGATCTATTCTGCTGTTGATACTTGAGAAGTTCTCGTGTTGTGTTTTTCAGCTCCATCAGGTGGGTTATATTCCTCTCTAAACTGGCTATTCCTGGCTATCAGCTCCTGTATTGTTTTATCATGATTCTTAGCTTCTTTGCATTTGATTACAACATATTCCTTTAACTCAGAGAAGTATGTTATTATCCACCTTCTGAAGCCTACTTTTTCCAGTTCAGCCATTTCAGCCTTAGCTCAGTTCTGTGTCCTTGCTGGAGAGGTATTGTAGTCATTTGGAGGAGAAGAGACATTCTGGCTTTTTGGGTTTTCAGCATTTTTTGTGCTGATTTTCTCTCATCTTTGTGGGCTTATCTACCTTTGATCTTTGAGGCTGCTGACCTTTGAATGAGGTTTTTGTGGGATCTCTTTTGTTAATGTTGTTGTTGTTTTCTGTTTATTTGTTTCTCTTTTAACAGTCAGGCCACTGTTCTGTAGGGCTGTTGCAGTTTGCTGGGGGTCCACTCCAGACCCTAGTTGCCTTGGAGTTTTTTGTACCCAGAGGTATCACCAGTGAAGGCTGCAAAATAGCAAAGATGACATCTTGCTTCTTCTCCTGGAAGCTCCATCCCAAGGGGGTACTGACATATTGTCTGCCCAAGCGCACCTATAGGAGGTGACTGGAGATCCCTGTTGGGAGATCTCACCCAGACAGGAGGAACGGGATCAGGGACGTGCTTAAAGAAGCAGTCTGGCTGTTTTTAGGTAGAGGAGGTGTGCTGCATTATGAGGGACCCTTCCTCATCCAGACCATTTGGATTCTCCAAAGCTGGCAGGCTGGAATGGCTGAGTCAAGCAAACCATAGAGATTGCAGCCACCCCTGTCCCTGGGAGCTCTGTTCCAGGGAGAAATCAGAGCTCTATCTGTAGAACTGTGGCTGGCAGGAGTGGCTGAAGCCTCTGCGGGGAGGTCCCACCCAGTGAGGAGTAATGGATGGGGTCCCACTTAAAGAAGCAGTCTGGCCATGATCTGGCAAGGCAGCTGTGATGCCCTGGAGGACCCTTCCTTGTCCAGACCATTTGGATTCTCCAAAGCTGGCACGCTGGAATGGCTGAATCTATCGAACTGCAGAGATGGTGCCCACCCTTCCCCCTGGGAACTTGGTCACATCTCAGGCAGAATCCAGCCTACTGCCATTGGCTGACAGAAATTTCAAGCCATGGGTCTTAACTTGTGAGGTGCCATGGAAGTGGGGCCCATGGAACAATGCTACTTGCCTCCCTGGATTCGGCCCCCTTTCTGGGGATATGGATGGATACTTCTCCCACCTTGATGGAGATCCTGGATCCAGAGTGTGTAAAACTCCTAGGTCTCTGTGTGTGCCTGAGCGGCTGCTCTGCCAAGACTCCACACAGATCTGTGTATCAGACCCAGGCCATGGTGGTGTGGGATCATGAGGGGATCTCGTGAGGGGTTGCAAAGATCTGTGGGAGAAGCGTGATTTCCCAGGTGGAGTCACACAATCATTCATTACTTCCCTTGGCGGGGCATGGGGGTTCCTCTGCCTCTGCACTGCTCCTGAGTGGGCCATTGCCCCACCTGCTTTTCTTCATTCTCAGTGGGTCGAGTCGTATGCCTGGTCACTCTCAATGTGAGAACCTGGGTATTTCAGTTGAAGGTGCTGAATTCCCTCGCCCCTTTCATCTCTGTGAGTGCCGCAGACCG